>NW_028301711.1:74000000-75250000 GCF_037042655.1 Diuraphis noxia
TGATTACTCGTTGAGTAGCCGATTTAAGCATATTTTTTATTTGTCTATTAATTAATAATTTATCTATTTTATCTGTTTAATTTCTGCGCAAAAGTCGGAGCCGTTTTACTGTAGCAAAGAATTTGTGCAAAAAATGCAAAAAAACACTCGGTTCCATTAATCCAACTGAAGTGATTGCGTCATAGAATTTTTGATACTTGGGCAATAATTTTACGGCTTTTTAAATAGCAAATTCATACATTTCCTATAAATTCTTAAGTTCTAACTTAACCTGTGGACTTTCTGAAAAATATTATCTAGCCTAGTCGTGCCACCCTGCCCTAGTCTTCGTCGATAAAAGGACAATCCAACAAAAAAAAAAAAAATTAATTTGAACGAGAAATTCCTGAGATTATCGCGTTCAAACTTTTTTAACTCATCAGCTTTATAATATTATAAGTACAGATTAAAACAATAAATTATTCAATTCTCGTAATTATGTTTAATTGTTTTAACCGTTATATTAATATTATTATGGGTATTCATGTCGTATGCGGTCTACCGCACATTAATTGTCGTCTACCACGCATGTGGTTTACCACATAGTTAAAAATATGAATGAATACATAAATGTAGGGTTACAATATATTTATTAATGCAGAATTTCAATATAATATTTAATAACACAAAAAATATATATAAATAATATGTAGATAAATTTAATTAGTATATGTATTAAAAACTAACTGACAAAAAATGTAAAATTATATAGAGATATGCATTGTCAATCAGTTTAAATTTGGTACAATATAATTTCACATCTCTTAAAAAACAATCAAATGTGTTGTCATTTTTGTTTTTTAGATGCCACCATTGTTTCGCCAAGTACGAGGGCATCAATGATGGTGATGTACCATGCATTTTTTAAATAATTCTAAGTTTTAAACCAAAAAAATATATATAGATACGCGGCAATAGACTGCATATGACGTGTAGAAACATACGCGGTAGACGACAAGTGTGCGGTAGACCGCATACGACATGAATACCATATTATGTAAAATGACAAACATTAAATTATAAATTATGATTTAAGTTGAGAAAAATAATAATTTAATGTTATCTTATGAGCACGTGTAATAAGCGATAACGAACAAAGGCCTCGATTAAAACGGCGGCCAATGGCTTCAATAAGTTATACAGACTAGATGGGAAAGTTAGCAATCTAGCTTATTATATTATATATCTGTGGTTCCCACGAGCTGACACATTGATGTCGAGAGACGTTTATTTTACACGTGAGAATTCACCACAATATAACATATGCGTGTGTACATTGATCGTGAGGTGTGCGTGAGCGTAACAAAGGACGACGGCGATCACAAACGTAGGCTGGACAGTAAGTATAACGAAATACAACATATCGTGACGGGGGTCGTACAAGTTTCACGTTGCGAAAATATGGCGTCGGTTGTAACGGTTGAGAAGGATACGAGAGAGAGTGAGAAGTACATGTACGGCGACCGGAAAAAACGGAGTGTCGGCGAATCTCCGAGCCCGTTGCGTCGCGCGCGTGAGGTCGAAAACGTCAGGGTGGCACGATCAGCCGGCGGGGTGTGGAGGGTCCGTACGCGAGTTCGGTCGGTTATTGCAAAGAGCATAAAATAATGTTCGCGGCAGTTTACGTGAACAGGTGTGTGTCAATTAATGTATACAATGCAAAAGAACGGAGCGGAATCCGGTTGGTACAACTCGTTGATGGAGGCAAGTGCTGATACCGCGCTGTATCACGTAGTTAGCAGCTGCTGACACGGACTAATAGCGTTTTCCACCTGACTGCACTAGCTGCACTAGTGCCCTTTTTTATGTTTCACCAGCTATTCCAGTGTGCACTAAATTACTAATTTTATGTTCCATGTTACAGCACTACGCGATTTTTTTGCACTCAGTGCAGTGATAGTTACCAGACAGTAAATAAAAACGGTTTATATCACTAGAAAAAAAAACGGTTTATATCAGTATCATGGAAGAAATGTGTCATATCTATTCGGCTTGGAATAAACAACAAATTATAATATCTCTGGCCGCCAAGTTCAAATATTTATTATATTTTTATAACTCAAACAATATTCGTTGATTCATTAATTTATTCAAATAGATAATTTTTAAGTACGCTTAGTTAATATAAATAATTAAAACTAGTAAGATATTGCATATTTGCATCCTAGAATTTATATTATATTATTCTATAGTTGCATGATAAAGTTTTCAGAGGATAGTTTAATCTAATTAATTGTTTTGTGATTTAATGTTTCTCACACCTTGCAGCTCCAATAACTGTAATATTTGTTATTAACTGTTTAAGTTAATACTAAATTATATCCTATGAGTTATGGGCTATTACCTACCAGGGTACAGTGGTTACACCAAGTCATAAAAAACTCAGAGGCAGCCTCTTGATTACTCCCCTTGATACACACACAACTACAAATACACAACTGAATAAAATATACATATAGGTTCTTAATTTCAATGATATTGGATACTTAACCATTTAGCAATTAGTTTTATTTATAACATATCAAGTGATAAATGACTGTGATATTTAGATTACCCACGATTTTCTTGCATTTAATTAATAGCTCTGTAATCTTTACCTGATCTTGAGTAGTTTAAGACTTAATTTATCTATTGTATACTTTTACCTTAACTATTAGGCCTTCTTAAAGTTATTTTTTTATTAATTATGTTAATGCCTTAAAGGGTAATCAGTATATTAATAATGTACATTATACCATGCTATATAAAATATATTGTTAAACAGAATACAAAACTAAAAATTGAGGTAATGATTATACAATAATATCATGTAGTATTAATAGTATTGTATATAATGCCTTGTTCTTTAAAATGATTTAACTGTCATAATAAATATCAAATATAAGTAAACAGTTACATGAAAGTAGGTAGAAGGCGGTTACATCAGTAGAATAGTTATGTTTATTTAACTTAAAAGAAATTAAAATGTAAAAGGTTTCATATGGATTCTTTTTATCAAATTATTCTCTATGAATTGGATGACAACCAACAAATAATTTAATAATGTTATTATATTGTTATTTGTTATAATAATGTTATTGTTTATGTTCACAATAAACACTTCAGTATTAGACCAAATTAACATGTACCACAAATTAATTTGTATTTAATAGTCATCTATGCAATCAAGCCCGTAACTGGTGGAACTCCGGACCCTTAGAAATATACATCTATGCTCTTATTATGTGGAAATATATCCTATAAAATAGTAAATATGCAAAAATAAAATTTATTTTATCTTAATTATTTTCAACATTACTTATAAAGTATACATGATTGCTATTGAATTACAGTTTTTATCCTAAAAATCAATATTATATACAATTTTTTAAGAAATAAAATTTGTGTTAATACGATAATAAATACATAACAATTTAATGCAATTAGATAATTCACGACTATAAATAAGACTAAAAATACTATTTTACTATAAAATTGAACTAAAAAATAACATAGTATGCATTTAAAAACCACTTATATATGCAATGAAAAATCACAAATACAAAATTAACATAAGAAAATTAGTATTTTTCAGTTATATTAGCATAATAGCATACATACCTACACATACTGTATACTGTATACATACATATACATACATACATACATACATTCTGTCTCTTTACATTTAACTAAGTACCTATTTTAATGGTTAAGAATATACAATTATGTTGTTGTTTCATATTTCCCCCTATTTTATTATTAATTCTTGTTGGCTAACCTCCACCAAACTTTTTATTTTTCTTACTACTTTTTGTTCTGTATCATTGTCCGTTGAGATGCTTAAACATGGCTGTATCTAAAAAAAATATATATTAATATCTAATTTTACAGCAAAACAATTTGATTATTTAAATATTTTTATATGTAATTATTATTTTGACAATAATAGTTACCAATAATAATGCCATGAATTGTTTGATCCATAAAAGCAAATTTGTTTGAATTTTTCCCCTCATAATTATATAATGAGCCACATTGAACAGTAAACAATAATCTAAGCATTTAAGCAGTAGTATCTTCAATTGTGAAACAACCTCATTGCTTGAGCTGTTCAATTAAATAAAAAAAATCAACAATTATAATTATATTGTTAATTCATCAAATGTTAAACTCATATAAAAAATTATTTAAACATTGCATACAGTTAAATATCTTGATGCAGCTCATTTTAAAGATTCATCTAAATGTTGAATGTCATTTAAAGTGACAGCAGTATTAGTAAATTGTTCTCAGTTGAAATTGTGAGATACCGTAGCATCATTTTCTGATCTGGTCAACAACAATTTATTGAGCAAATCATTGGTTTTCCAATGTTCTTGTAACTGTAATATCATCAGTTGTTTTATTACCGATCAATATTTTATGAATAAATTTATTATTTATAAAGCAATACTTAAAAATAATTAATAAATATTTTTGTTAATTACCTTATAAATTTTTTGATTCATCGCGGTTATTTAACGGAATTTGATATGATGGGAAATTTGATAGTGAGGCAAATAATGGAGGTGAAAACTGATCATCTATAAAAAAAATTACTTTAAAAAAATTTGAATTGATAATTATTAAATATGGAATTAAAATATACCTGCAGATGGTATTGATTTTGAAGTGTGAGCTTTTGGAACATCAAAACTAGGCAACTCTGAATTCCTTAAATAGTGGCTAGTAAATCCTTCCTGTGCCACTTCCATGGTTTCCTGAAGGTGAATATTGCATAGATAGATTATTGATATTTTCTCGCTTTTCAATTTGCATGCTCTTGCTCTCATGAATATCTTTATAACAATGACACCATAAATAGCTAAAAATACCAATAACAATAATTAATTAGGTATACATAAATTATTATGTATAAGATATTTACTCATGTATAAGGATTTTGCACCAGATGGAGAATTTGGCATATTATCAAATAAAGGAAACTCTGAATCCTTAAATCATAAAGCTTCTTTCAATATCTGAATATTAATGAATCCAATTGCCATTACTACTCTAAATGTCTGAACTAGATATTTGTTTCCACTTCCCAATTCATATCACATGTCCTGGTCTTGTGTACTATAAACATTGGCTATTACTTCAGCAGTTATAACCTATAAAATGAAAAAAAAAACGCAATAACCATAGATAATTTTACAATTAAAAACCAATTTAAAAGAACAATACATGAATATCAAATATATTAAACCCAAAGAAGCATCATTGATTTTAAATACTTGAAAATTACAAAAAAAATATATCTTTAAAGCGCCCTTCCTCCTTTTTCATACGGACTGAGGACCGTCAATGGTGGAGTTAACGCTGAGATATGCAAAGGTAGGCATGTTCAAGATAAGTTAGGTAAACATAAGATTGTTATAAGCAAAAGTTAATAGTTTATAAATTTAACTAGTTGTTAATGCCCACTCTTAAAGATATGACTTAGTTACTTACATAATTGTATGTTAAAAAATAGATCCCATTTTACTAAACAATAATTTATAATTTACAATTTATACAACCATTCATAACTACTTACAATGTATTAGTTTGTTTATGTGTATTTCTTATTAGTTTTTATTATCTATGCAAAATAGATAATTAATTAATATAGTTATTGCATAAGAGTCATAAGACACAAGTGAAGTTTTCATTTTTCAATTCTTTAGTCATCAATTTGTAACGTACACTCCCTACACATACATTATGAACTTTTCGCTGACATTTATTACATTTTTCATCCAAGTAAAATTTACTTACTTATTTTCTGCACACATAATGCATCTTTCACTGATGTTTTCAGAGTATAGGTATCAAACTATCAAACATCGATACCGCAATGTATTTCTTAAATTTCTCACATTAACATCCTTTGAAAAGCTCTGCGTAAACATTGGACTATACATACTACAATAAAACAACACAAACACTCCGCAGTTGTTACTTGTTACTATCATTCTGTAAAGGATACTCTATTGTCTTAAGAATAATTTTATGGAGCAAATATTTCGCTTTTGCATTATCACACATTGAAAACAACATTTTTAGATTCTGAGCGGAGCTATGAATGTATTGATTTTACCACAGAATATATGAAATATAAAATATTAATATTAATCAATATTAATATTAATATAATATAATATTATTAAATTAATTAATATTAATATTAATATAAATATAAAATATTTCATATATTCTGTGATTTTACAATGATGTGTGTTATATTGTGTGTGTGTCTGTCATCACATTTTGGGGCAGTAAAAGTGCTTCAACTTCAGTACCTCGTTCGATCAGAAAGTGAATCTAGTAGGTACTTTGGGAGAAAATTGAAGTCAAAAATTCTTAATACTTTTCTAAATAATCGAGAAAAACAAACTAAAAATTAAGGGGAAAATGGGAAATTTTATCCACACTCATTTTTCGACAAAATCGATTTTGGTTTTTGATGTAACTTTAAAACAAATGACCATAGATACATGAAATTTTCACCTAATGTTTATTTAAGTATATTCTATCCACCATGCAATTTTCAAAAATTTTCGACTTAAGTTGAACTATTCATAGGCATTTGAAATTTTCAATCATTATTAGTTTTAGATTCTGAACGAAGTGATGAATGTCTTGATTTTACAATGATGTGTGTTTTTTTTTTTGTGTCTGTGTACAGCATAACTAGTCGAAATAATGCTTCGATTTCAAACTTTGGGGGTGGTTTCCGATGTAAAATTGAAGATCTTTGGTGCATTATACAGGTCAAAAGTAAACGTTTTCCAACAGTTTTCAAAAAAATCGAGAAAAACAAAAACAAAATGACAGAAAAACGGGAATTTTTACGCAAAACCCGTTTTCGACCAAATCGATATTTTTATATGGTTGTTATTCAAAAACTAATCACTGTAAATACTTGAATTTTTCACCAAATGTTAATGTTAGTGTTATCTATATACAGTTTAATTTTCAATTTTTTTTTTGAAGTGCCGGTAAAAAAATGTTGGACGACCAAAAAAACTTGAAAATTTAATACAAGGTTCCTTATGAGTTGTTCTTATTGTAGCTAAAAAAAAATTAAAAATCGTAAGTCACAATTTTTTTAATAAGCGTTTACAGTTCAAAATTTTACGAAATCTGTCGAAAACGCGAAAATTTGCAAGTAATTTTGAAGTTGAAAAATCATAAAAATTTTTGCGTTTATAACTAAGGATTGAAAATTCAACACTAAGTTTTCCTTCAAGTAGCTATAGAGAAAACTCAAAGCATCATTATAGGAAAAATTTTAAGTGCGTTTGAATTTTAAATTTTTACGAAATAGCGTAACGATAACGATTTATCCTCAAATGATCTTAAACATTTGTTATTATTCAAAAAGTATAAGTTGTAGATACGTGAAAATTTTATCAGTTATTTAGATTGACATTTTCTTTACATGATTTGATTTTCAAAATATTTTGACTTTTTTGAGATATTTATAGCAGACGACTGAAATTTTCAATTTGTCTACAAATTTTTTTTTGAAGTGTCGATAAAATTTTTTTGGCCCTATCAAAATACTTGAAAATTTAATACAAAGTTCCTCATATAAGTTATTATTATAGTGATTAAAAAATTATATGAATATATAGGCACAATTTTTTTTTATTAGTATTTGAAGTTCAAATATTGACTTAATACGTAAAAATTACGGCAATTTTCAAATTATCTTAGATCGAAATTCATAAAAGTTTTTCTTTTTAATTCTAAGATTTGAGAATTTAATACAAGGCTCATAATATATTTTTACAATAGCAGTTGAAAAATAAAAGAAATATATTGGCACAATTTTTTTTTACAAGCATTCAAAGTTTGAATTTTGACAACATATGTAAAAATCACGAAAATCACGAAAATTCGCAAATTATTTTAAACTAGAAATTCATAAAAAATTTTCTTTTGAAATCTAAGATTTGAAAATTTTTAATAATCTATAATATATCCTAGACAGATAAACCGTCTTCGCTCAGAATCGTTTTTCGTATACAATGATATAATATCATTGGATTCAAATTTAATTCGATCCATTACAGTAACCCACTTGTAACCTACTGTACAGCAGAGCGAAATCCACGACTTACCCGCCTATTTTTAATTGAGGTAAGTATAAGTAACCTGATTCTGGACGCATAGGATCCAAGTAAAACACACAGCCCAAAATGAAGTCCATAATAAATAAAGTCCAATGATTACCTTCAGGATTGATCGGTAAAAATAACACACAGTATATTTAGTCCAATCAAATTTAGATATTTCAACTTTGGTACTACACCAAATTGTATATTGCTTATTACTTTTAACTTAAATTTCAATTATTTTTAAAACGCACAATTTCAATATAATTGATATTAATATGTGGGGATGGCCACATTATATTATAACATTTTTAGAAAACTTTTTACGTTCTACATTAATAAACTAAAAAAAATAAGTGCCTATATAAAAATATAACAGGTACATTTACAAATGTACAGTTATCAAACATTTGTTGGTTGGTGAATATTGTATTTGGATAACATTGTCATAGTCAATTTTCAAATAAAGTCAAAGTCAATTAAATGTGTTTTTGGTCGTCTATACCTACTTCTAATGTAGTCATCACCACCTATTAAAATAAATTATATTGAAATTGAACGTTTTAAAAATAATTGAAATTTTAAGTTTAAAAAAAGCGATTTGTATTTGGTGATTAAAAATACCTGGGACTAAACGTTTCATGGGTAGCTAAATAAATACTCGAATAATATACTAAGGTATATTATTATTTATTAGTATATGATATTATCCGTGAAATAAGTATACTAGTATACATAATTATTCATGTGGGCCAAATGTCCTATTCAGTATTCTAATAATAGACGGGGACGAAATGTCCGTGGACCATAGACATATTAAGAAATAATATATTCTTAATATGTCTATGCCGTGGACTCGTTTTTTTGACGGGGATGAAACGGTGTGTGCGAAATGTCTTTTTACCATGCTATACATCTAAATATCCGACCACTGCCAATATATTATTTTCTTATATGTTTAGAACTTATACAGGCAATCCGATGTACACATTCTTATCAAAGACTGACTAGGTCATTAATATTATTGTTTATGTTGATTAATGAACAATGACTATAGACTATAGACTATAGTCTTAGTAGTCTTTATAGAGTATAGACGTTAGACTTGAGCAGTTCACGGTAGTGAGACTCACGGTACACATAAGTAAGTAAATATCTGAGGTCTCTAAAATTTTAAATGTTTGTTAAACGTCACTTAATAGTTAACTGCATGTTGTCTGTAACTGTTTTTAGTTTACACAATGTATTATATCATGGTTCTCAATTCTCAAAACTGAAATACATGATGTACCACCTACTAAGAATTAGGAAGTCCAGCCAATGAATTGACAATTTTTCAGATGATGATTTTCTTAAAGGCAATTATACAGACAAAGTATACATTATAAGGATTCTAATTCAAGTTATAAAAACATTAATATTAAAGTGAATTCTAAAATTAAAAGCTAAAAATGTTATTGTGGGAACCTTAGAGAATTTTATTGATATTTTAATTTATAAATGAGTTATTTGTATGGTCATATTATTATATTGTCTGATATTATGTGATACAGTTTTATTATGGTATATCTAAATGTGTGCGTGGATTGATATTTGTGTCCAAAGTGCTCAGCCCGTTTAGTCATGATAAATATATAAATAAATAACAATGTAAAATATATGTTACACATTTTAAATACCCATAACTTCATTTAAAAATAAAATATAAATAAATATTTACTTGTAAAACATATTTCTTTCAATTTTGATTCTATGTTAATTCTAATATTAAAGCTAACATTACAAAATTGGATCTGCTGTGCAGATTTGGTTGTTATGTTTACCTTAGGTCTGAGAGAAAATATATGGTGCATTGAAATATTTTAATAAACAAACTTTTAATTTGTAGGTGTTAAAATTTTGTTGAACCAGTATCCAGTTTTAATAGTACAGACAGCTTGAACATATTAATTAAATTGTAAAGAAACACTTAACAAGTATTAAAAATTCAATATTCCGACAATAGAACATTCGGAGTTTGCACTCTCGTTAGCGGTTGTTAACTACTAGCCAATCACAGCAGTCCTATCATCAGAGGCTGCACAGTTTTTCCAAACTTATTTGGAATATGGTAAGTATAGTAATATAATTACTTATGACCAAAATAGCCTATGAAATAGAAAAATAATACAAGTTCACACTGTACCTAATATATTATGCATACAACTACACATATATTAACTATAGTTATATATGTCAGTATGTCATATTGGCAATATACTGTTTGTCCTCCAAGATGTTATCAAAATAAATCAATAACACATAATTTGTGGTAGTTGAGTTACACAATATGATCTATATGGTTACACTTAAAATATATTTACAAGAATTACAATTAAATACATTTGTTTCTTTGTTGTATATAGCAAAAGAGGGGTTCCAAGTTCCAGATAGACCAAGATATCAATGTATAACATGGACACTCAATTAAGTTTTCTTCAGTTCATTTGTATATTTCATCTTTGTCAATTTCAGATGGATGACATACTGAGTGATATTACTGGATAACCATTTGATCATTTTTGAAATTAATTATGATTGTGAGGAATGAAGTATAGACATTAAATTATTGTTAAGATTGTATGAATCAAATTTGTTTAGTAACATGTTATAAATTAAAATTAAATTAAGTTGTGCATTTGTTTAATATTGTAATAAATTAGTAACAGTTATAAAATATATTGGTTTAAATTTATAAAAAATAAAAAATAATTTATTTTTATTTAGAATTAAGCTCACCAGAAACTTAGGTCTTAAGTATTGAAAGTATTATAAAATATTTCAAATATTCATGATATTTTAAATGTCTAACTACATAAATCCGACTCTTTAGTATAATGTGCAAACATTTCTATTTGCTGTCTAATAATTTGTCTTAAATATAACTAATGAGATTTTATATTTAATTTATAATTAATACAACTAATAACTTATCTACCGATAGGTACTACCTTGAATATTCAAATTAAAAATGTTCTTGAGAACTTTGCATGTCAATAGAGATTTGGTTACCAGCTTATTTGTTTTACATTATTAAACATACCATAAATTATTATATTTGTATAAAGGTGTATACATTATATTTATATGTTTATATAATAGTTTAATGGAATTAATTATGAATGTTATGATGTTAGAAATGTAAATTTTTTTAGTTGTATGCAAGAGACTTATACAGTATTACAATTCACACAATGAACATCTTAATATGTTATTGTAATACATAGTACTTTAATAAAATAAAAAAATCACTTGTGTTTAAAAATTATTTCTAAATATATTTATAACACAGAAAGATATATTATAGGTACTTAGGTACATATTACAGTATCTTTATAGGTATGTATAATGATTTATTTACATTATTTATTCAAGAAATGTATTTTTGTATGGTCCTTTATTTAAGTTTGATAATTTAACCTGTACATAGGCGTGCACAGACATAGCTTGCAGGTGGTCCATTCCTATTTTACAATTAATCACTATATTCGCTACTATTTTTGCCAGCATCCAAAATGTTTTCCTATCCACAATAGTAGAAATGCTTGGCATGGTCTATAAATGCAGATGTACCTAGCAAGCCTATAGATACCTTTTATTATAATATGTTCATGCCTATTGCCTATGATAATTGATAACTATTAAGAAAACAAATTTTAGATATAATTTTTGATTGATTTATTACAAAAGATATACTAAGAGTAACATACTTGAATAAAAAAATAGTTTTCAAGTTTCAGCAGGTGGTGTATTTGCATACCCTGCACCAACCGTGCGCACACATATAGAGCATAAGAGATTAATAATGAATAATAAATTAACAATCTTATATTATGCTTACCTGTTTAAAGCCATTTAACATATAAATCCAATACAAAATACATAAATATAAAGTTTAATTCTATTACTTTTTTTCTTGCTATGTTAATAAACATAATCTAAATACCATTGTAATGTATGATTAAGAAGTTATAAATAAAACTATTTGATGCCATTATATTAAACTCATATGAAACTACTATGTGGACATTAATAAATCATTGTCGATTTATAATTAACCAATTTATGAATAATATAATATTAAACAAAATAAAAATTTAAATATTATTCTATTTGGCGGCCAGCAATACTATAATTTGTTATTTATTCCAAGCTGAACAGATATGACACATTTCTTCCATGATACTGATATAAACCGTTTTTTTTTCTAGTGATATAAACCGTTTTTATTTACTGTCTGGTTGATAGTTGCACGAGCTCGTGCGCCTTATCATTATCACGAAATGTACTGATATGGCAGCATTGATATTTAATAAAAATGATAAACGAATATTATTAATTATTATTGTACCAGGTATAGGTATAACGTTTTATAAAGAAAAATATAGATCATAATATCTTAATTATTAATATTATAAGTTTTTCGATGTTCGAACTCGATATGGATAGACATACTATTGTAAAAATCATGGATTACCTTTCTTCTAGTGATAGTGATGACGATGATGAAATTATAAACTATTTTATGTCCAGAAAACAAAGAATAATACCAAAAATTAAAAATTATATTCATGTTTATACAGATAAACAAGTTAGTTCTTTATTAAAAATATAATTATTTTTGTAAATTTAGGTTTAGGTCTTAATGCGATTATAATAATAATTTTTTTTCAGTTTAAAGGTAGTTTTAGGGTGGAACGATCTACTGTGTACAATATTGTAGAAAAATTTGAAAAGTCTATTTTTTTTCCAAGAAAAAATTTGAATGAATTTTCAGTCACGTCAGAAAACCATATACTTTCCTTTTTATGGTAAATTGATAGTTAGCAAAATATTATTTTAAATCCTTTAGTTATTAAAATAAAATGGTTCAGGTTTTCTGCAAATAAATGTTGCCTACGTGATGTGTCACAACGGTTTGGTGTTAGATTGACCACACAATTTAGTATCAACAACATAGTTATGGACTTTCTTGTTGATATTTCAGCTACTATTATAAATTTAAACGAAGGAACTGTTAACTTATCTCAAGAATTTCAAAAAGTAAATATATGAATTAAGCTTTTTTTACTAAATCGGTATCAAATTTAGGTTTCTGGACTTCCTGGTGTAATAGGGTGCATTGACGGGTCTTCAATACCTATAAGAACTCCTGCTCACAAACTTAAAAGTACATATACCAATAGGCATGACATGCCATCTATTACCCTACAAGCTATATGTGACTACAAAAAAAAATTTATTGATGTATTCACCGGTGCACCAGGGAAAATCCATGATTCAAGAGTATTTGCTCTCTCAGACATTAGTAAAGAGTTACCTTTAATATGTGAAAATAAATACCATATTATTGGAGATGGTGCTTATAGTATAAGAGATTGGCTATTAGTACCATACAAGAATTATGGAAACTTAACAGACTCCCAAATTAAATTTAACAAAATGTTATGTGGTACTAGAGTTTTAATTGAAAATTCATTTGGACTTCTTAAGTCGCAATTCGGACAACTACTTCAGGTTGATATACATGATGTGAACAAAATAACTAAGTTTATTATTTCATGTTGTGTATTACACAATATATGCATTGATATGGAAGATTATATTGAGTTGGATGATGAAATACTATTAACAATAACAGCAGAACCAAATGGTTATGCAATTGACTCGGACATTGTCTTAAGAAAAAAAGGAGAAGCTAAACGCGAGGCACTAAAAAACAGTTTACAATATTTTCAGTGCTACACTTCTGATGAATGATTTAATAAATTTTTAGTAATACATTATAATATCTAATAAACCATTTTCAGATAATTTTTTAAAATCAGACAATGTTTAAATTGTATTATAAAGTTTTTAAAAAATACGTACAAATTAAATGTATGTGCAAACAAAAAATAACAAATGTATTACATAAATAACTCCTTGTAAAAATTACTAATTAAACAAAAATAAAGATTTTCTCAGTCTTTAACAAAATATAATAGTTTTTGAATATTTTACTCTTAATATCACATAAAAAAATAATCAATGGTATATACATGGGTTATATATTATTTATCTCCTAAAAGACTTTTTAAGAGATTCATTTTTTCATTATGGCGCCTTTCTTTTGCAATTTCTTTTTCCTTAAGAAAATTTAATAACATGGTTTCGTTGTTGTCTTTTCTAATTGTTTTTTGTTTTGGCTCTAAACAATCTTTATTGTTAATGACAACTGTTTTATCACTGCGTAATACTTCTGGCAATATGCTATCATCATTGTTAGTTATTTCTCTCCATTCTTCTTCATACTCATCGTCCATTTGTGATGCCCCTGTGCTTTTGTTATTGTCAATTATGGACATTTTTCTTTTACAAATTGTCTTATAACGGTTTTCTACTTGTATATGAGAGAAATCTACATTTAATTCCTCTTGAATATCAGAAGCTATTTGTATCCACATAGATTTTTTGTTCCTAAATTTTTTCATGGGTCCGACATAACTCATAAATTTTGAATATTTTTCCAACATAAATTTAGTGATTCCTTCAGTCCATACACCATTACCTTCTTTTATTTCTTTGCCTTAAAAATAATTTGGTGTTCTATTAAATGTTCAAAATTGATTTTAATACAAATTTTACTGCACTCCCTGTTAAATATTTTAAGTACTCATGATACTCTTACCATTCGCTGAATTAGAAAAGTATGTTTCCGACGTTTCTGTGTGATTTAGTACCTCCAAAATACTTTGGCTACCAGTCGAGTTTAAATTATTGTAATCTACAGTGTCCTGTGGTTTAGTAATAAACTCAATGTTTCTATAAATATAAAAATGTAAAAAGTATCAATAATGTAGATAATATCATAACACATAAGGATATTTGGAATAAATAATCGGAACATTCATGCAAATTAGTATTCAGAATATGTATTCAAATATTTTATAAAAATAGTATCCTGATTATAGGTATTTGTATATGTATATAGGTACATGTATTTGGAATACTTTCAAATATATTCAAAATACAGCATGAAATACTTTTGAGAAAAAGTATTCTAAATACTTTATTTGAAATATTGCCCAAGACTGTTAAAACTTAATCTCACAGCTTCAATTTTAATTATCTTATATACCTATAATTTTAAATTAATAAAATGCCTATTCTTCCTTATTTTGTCTACTATTGGGGCCATTTCAATACTATCTCTCACAAATTGAATTTCTATTTTCTCTAGGTGCAATTGTTTAGGGGGTAGAGAATAAATTTATATAAGAGGCACAAACCTGCTATTTGTCAAATCGTTGTTGAATGTCTTAGAATTATCCATTTTTAGGATATTTACATGTTCATTTGAATTATCCCAATCAATAGGCATTGCTTGTTGAACAACGAACTCAGTGTTTCTAAAATTTATAATAAAACATACCCATTGAATACTTTAGTTGTAGGCTAATACATAACCAAACAAAAGACAACTAATGAGAACATATGACAACTTAAAACTTTTGATTTACCTTTCAGGAATTGTCACTTTTATTTTGGAATTTTTAATAGTATCCATGCTTAACTTAACAGATCCATCATCTAAACAGTTTTTTAAAAAGTCAAGCACTGTTTCCAAACAACCTTTTGGACCTATAAAAGAAAATTAAATTAAATTCTTTAAAGAATTTGAATTAATAGTAAATTTATAGTTGTTACTATAAATAAAAATATTTACTATGGATAAATAAATCGTGAATTGTCCACAATGTAGTATTTTAAAGTTTCAAACATCTACATTTAACTTAACAGTCAACATTGTCTTGAACTTTAATTTTTTGTTATTATATGTAACTAAAGCTACATTTTAGAGGATGCTAAGATTATATTGTATAGTTGTCTCACTAGTCACTACCTAGTACCTACTCACTAACCACATATAGGTAGGTTTTATTTTTTATAAACACGTCAAATACAAAAAAAAATCTTACATAAAATAAAGAAATCACTCTTTTGTCACATTATTTTTATTGTTTTATAACAGTGACCAGGGGGTGTTGAATTGGAGATTGGGGAATGCTAAAGTATATATTTGCGCCTATGCCGGACTAATAATTTATGAGTATAAAATACTTACCAGTTTGCTGAAAATAATTTGTTGCCGATTCACCAACCACAAAAAAAAACGGTTTATTACCGATCGTTATTTTTAAATTATATTCAGACATAATATATAAATTCGTTTTACAATTTGTGAAAATAAATTAAAATTTGTAATAGTTTTTTTTTTAAATTTGTAATGAATTATTATTTCATTTATTTGTATTATCTGTAGAATAATAATAATAGCCATTGATATAAATTCTATTTTAAGAGAAATTAAATTATGAACAAATTGTATGTTTCATCTGCACTTGCACCAGGCTGCACCAGAACGATTATCAGTGAACTGTACCAGTGCCACAGCGCGAGGAGCGACATTGCGGATAGCTGGTGGAAAACGCTATAAGATATCTTCGTCCGTGGCTGCTGATACGGAAGTGCCCCGATCTTATCATTCTTCTTAGGTCATGATGTCCACATGTCTATGGTCCACATCCACGTCCGTGGCTGTTGCGCAACGTTCGCCATCGGTATGAGACGTTTGCCACGGGGTGTGCTGCGGTCGATTTTGCCTCGGTCGTACCAACGCGTACTGCGTCCTGCGTCCTTCACTCCTGCGTCCTGATAGCGCGTCTTTCGCTTTCAAGTGCCGACTGTCGGTGGTTGTGTGTCGCGTTCGTTCGTTTTTTTTTTTTTTTTTTGTCCACGTCACGTCGTCCCTTATTTCGGATTCCGCACACCCTCGTGTCGCGCCGTTCGTTGTGCTCATGATGATGCGTGTCCTTTGGTTGTCCGTTCCAATACATGATTAATTGTTTATTCTCGTCGGTCGTTCGAATCGTCATCGCGCGACCTAAGCTCCGCTCGTTCACGTGTCCACGTGTTATTTTCGACCGTCCGTATACGTAGTGCGTACTCACTGGTCGTGGTATGTCTTATTGTTATATTTCTGTTGGTCGTTCGATCGTTGGCGTCTGACCCGAACCCCACGCAGTACGCACCCACGTGCATACCGTCCGTCCTCAGACGTCGGTATCACCATTGGATGCATTTATGCGGCGTCGTTGACCATTTCGTGTTATCGACGGTAGTGCCTCTGTCGTCTGCCCGATCATCGCCAGTAGCATTTTATTACGTCGTCGTTCCTGAACATGTATTTCAGAATCACAATTGAGCTGAGGCACTAGTGACCGAATCTGGTTAGAAAAGGTAGTGCACGTCGTCACTACGTTCCTTAACTGATTTAATGCTCACCATTAAATATTTGTATAGTAAGCATATTTTATATTATTTTTTGTACCTAATTTAGTATTTTTGAACTTAAATAGTTGAAAACAAATAAGCATAATAAATAACTGATTACCAATTAAACCAAGAATTAAACTAATACCTACATTAATTGAAGGGCGACATTGCAAAATGTGCTATTACCAAAGTTTGAAATGTTGGTAAAATGAAAAAACTTGTATGCAAATATGAATGAATATTGAATTCTAAAATAAGTCTTGTAATAAGTAAAATATTTTTTTTTAAAGATTGGCAACATCAAAATCATTATTATTTTTATATTTTACATACTTTTTTAACAATCAAAAACGAAATCAAAAATGTTTATTAATGCAAAATGTACTATCACCAGCAATAGAACGTTTTGAATTACATCTCAATGCAATAGAACGTTTTGAATAAGATGAATTAAATTTTTTCAAAATGTGCTATTGAATAATACCTTTTGAATGTACTAATTTACAATGTATTAGAACGTTTTGAACGGGGTTTTGAATAAAATAAGTTGAGATTTTTTTAAATGTGCTAATGTCATATTATATAAGTTATAATATCATAGTACTTATTTTTAAACATATTTTTGAGTTTTTATTTTAGTATGAAATCTATAGGTATTTTTTTTTTAAATGTTTGATTTCTAAAAAAGGGAATTTTCTTTTTTAGAAAATACCTAAATAATATTTGTAACAACAATTTAAAATAAAATAAATGAACACAGTATCATTATAATTCAATAAAATAAGTAGATATATAAGCCCTTATATAAGTAAAACACCTAGAACAATAGGTATGTAATATTAATACACTAATATACAAATAAAAAATACTCTTGAGTCTTGATAAATATTTATTTTATAACAAGTTGAAATTATATTAAGTATATCTATTTAAATCATTAATTTAATAAAATACTCATATTTTAATACATGTGGTACTTGTTAATTTTTTTTTTTTGTAAACGTTTATAACATAGGGATATTATATGGTAGTATATGAAATATTTAATGTGTAGGCAACTGTATTTAATAAAAATATGTGTTATTTATTATAGTACTAAATTAAAATTAAAAAACATTTTAGTCTTCATAAAAATTATTAAATCAAAAACAAATACAATTAACATTTCAGTCTTTGAAATTTCTAAAACTTTTTATAACAAGCTGTCAGCCTTCTAAATTACTAAAAATAAAAATAACAATTAGATTCTAAGATGACTAAATGGAAAATAAATTGTTATAACATTACCAGTTTCAAAATAAAATTAATAAATGTATACAACTTACTTATATTAATGCTTAGTTACAAATAATATAAGTTTATTCATCTTCTTCAGAGCATGGAATATCATTTCCATCACTATCATGATGATCATCACCGTTACATACTTCTTTGTAAAAATCTTTAGCATCATCTGGTACAACAAAATATTTCATTAATTTTTTTACATCGTTTCTTTTGGCTGGTTTAATATGATTAATTTTATCAAGTCTTCTAACATCACCCAGATTTTTCAAATGTGCATTGCGTTTAAGTATCTTTGTAAAATTAGGAACACTTTTGTAAGTACTTGACAGACCGACAGTGTTTTTGCCTTTTTGGTATTTAAACATTTTTTGTTCGGTAGTTTTCAAAGAGTTTGGTTTTAATAGATTCTTACAAGTTTTTTTGAAGTCATACATAAAGAAATCTTTATTAAATATATGGACTTTGGTGAATTTTTCAAAAACTCCATAGTATTCAGTAGGAGAGATCATGTTTTCTTTATTGCGAAGGCATTTTTCACCCTATTTTTCAATTCTACCAAACCACCTGATCTGGAGGCATGTAACTATGCCCCCTTACTGGAAAAATATGATTCATTTCTTGAAAAACTATTTCTCTGCAATTTATATAGTATAATAATACAGCAATTACAAACTGATTTTTGTTCTGCGCTGAACATGAATCAGATAACAAATTTAAAGTAGTTGGTGGATTTGGATATTGTTTTAGACGTTCCTCTAATTTTTCTAGAAAATTTAATAAAGCTGAACAAACTTCATTGGGTTCTCTACCACTCTCATTTTCCAGCCATGTATATAAATAACAGTTTTCAGGAGACTGATATTGGTCAGAATTTATTACAAATGTTAGGTTCTATAGCCATATTTGTCGACTGTAAAATGTGTCTGTAACAGATAATTTTGGTAGCGGTTGGTTTTGCATTATGTCAAAACTGACATGAATAGATCCTGGTCTTATAGTGGACATCATTTTAGGAAATATTTTGGCGTTTTATTTATGGTTGTACAGTTGTTTTAAGTATGCTTTTGCTTGAATATCATTTTCTAATTTAATATTAGTAATTAACTCGGTACAATTGCTACAAAGTCCTGTCTAGGATGACCAAAACTCAAATTAAAATTGTTTGTAAATACATAATGAAACTTAGAAATTGAAGCCACAGGTTTTTCATTTTTAATTATTTTTTCTTTCCAATGCTCCCATATACTTTTTATGGACATTTCAGGCGGTAAATAACTCCTTCCAGTGTCATTTCTAGCATAGTGACTTTTTGACACTTCATTTTCATGATAAATGCTTTAATACTGTCAGTTACTTCCTCTGATTTTTCACTGAGTCTTGATCCACCTCTTCTTTCAGTAGGACTTTTTTGTTCTTTTTTGAATGTAGAAGTAAGTAGATTTAAGCGCCTTCGATTGAATGATGTAACATTACTGAACACAGTAGCACAAACTGGAATTCTTTCACCGATTATACTTGGTAAATAATATTCCACATGAGTTTGTACTGATCTTGGTGTGCCTTCGAGTATCTTTTGCACGGTTCACTGTCACCATTGTCAGTACATATTTATCCTGGTCAATTTTACTTTTGATGGTTGATAAGTTTTTTCTGAAAGTGTTCTTTTCCTCAAATGATAGATTATACACTTTTTACTTTCTCCGGTATGCCCACAATCATTAAAAGTCCATTCTGTAACTGTTTTAACTTTTTTTTATTAATAATTTTCCTTTTTCTTCCACCAATAACTTGCTTAACATTTTCAATATTCTCAGGTTCACTTTTAGCCGGTGTAGATAAAACATTATCTATAGAAACTTCAGAAGAAGGAACTGGTATATGATTAGCAGGGTTACATGATGAATTAGGTACTAGCTGAACATTTTCAATAAACCCAAGTTCCTGTACAGTTTGTGTAGATACAGCATTATCTACAGAAACTTCAGACGAAGGAACTGGTATAAGAGTAGCAGGGTGACATGGTAAATTAGGTACTTTGTGAACATTTTCAATAAATTCAAATTCACTTATAGCTGGTGTAGTTGCAGCATTATTATCTAAAGTAACTTCTGATGGAAAAAATAGTATACTATTTTCTGGTTAACATGATGGATCAGGTGGTACTTCTATTAAAATTAGCTCAGTTGTATTAAGTACTTCTTTTTGAACTTGTTTGGTGTGCTTTACTTGTTGTTCGACCCAATGTTCTACTCGATTGGTTTGGATTTGTGTATCATATACATCCTAAACATGTAAGTTGTACAAATAATAATAAATAAAATGTTTTTGAAGAATAACTAATAAAAATGGTTAAGACAAATGCATAAGACTTATGCACACTTAGTAATATTTAAAATAAATTCAAATTTGTGTTAACTATTTCATTTTACCTGGGTACTGGTTAGATGGTTTATTATTTTATTCTTGTAATAATTATTATCACCATCAAAGACTAATTTTCTTGAAACTTTTTTTTTAAATAAAAATATTTTTTATAATAAAGGTTAAACACTATACATTAAACACAATCATTAAAGTAGAATTAATTAAAATCAAAACATAAATATATTAGTATAGGTGATGCATTGTAATTTTATACACAATATTTTCAAAAATATAAAGGTATTTATAAAAGCAACCAAATCATTAGAACTAGATATTGTAGTGATCACGTCGCCTACAGGTATCAGTAGTCAAGGATGATGTTTGGAAGGTGACTCTTGAGTTAATTACACAACGTAGAATTCTTCTTAATTGTTGTGAAAAGGGTATACGATACGGTCGTTTGTGAATAGGTGGAGTGTCTTTAGGTATTTTAATTACGTGTTCCGCTGCTGTTGTTATTGTTAAATAATCATTTTCTAAATGAAATATGTCGGCATATTGTTCACAAATTTTTATTATCGATTCGCGTTCTTCCGAATTTAAATGATCGCTCCTAATTAAATTCCTTATTTTATTTACGCGTTCATTATTATTTTGTATATTATTTATTTCATTAATGTCAGTGTCAATGTCGTATTCATATGATATTCTATTAACTTGACCTACTTTTATATCCTGTCTCGCCTCCGATATATTTAACACACTTATTATAATTTTCCCGTCCCTGACTGTATTATATATATTAGCACAATATACATCTGCTGATAACTGTTGCTTATTTATTAAAATATTTTTATTATTCATGTTTTTATCTGCAATGTTAATCGATACTATTGTTTCCGTTCTAGGCTCTAAACTAAAACATATTTTATCATCATTTATTTCATTATTATCTTTTATTGTTAAAATATTATTTGCAATATCTATAACTGCATTATTATCTACTAAAAATGTATGTCCTAAAATGCCATCGCCTTCAACCGGAAATTGCTTATTCACTACTTGAAATTCTGTTATAAATTCTTTTTTATAAATTATTAATTTTATTTTAGTTTTTCCTGTAGTCGGTACTATTTTTTCATTTATCCCTTTTAAATATATTTTCTGATTTTCGTCTATTACTGTTTTGCCTATTAATTTATTTATCTTAACAATATTTAAATCGCAACCTGTGTCTAATAATAATTTAATTGTTTTTGTACTAAAATTAGGTGATTCTATTGTTACATGATTATTATATATTACGGTTGTTACATGTAAACATTGTTTAATGGCGATTCTGCGTCTATTATTTCCTGCACCAACCTGACGCCCTGAGTTGGCACCATCGAGTTTTTTGAAACATTAGAATTATTCCTTTCTTTACGTAATTTAGTATAACAGTTTACAATTTCATGTCCCACTTTATTGCAATAGCTACAATGTAGTTGTCCATTATTATTATTAATTGTATGCGTATTATTATTTGCATTTTGTTGCCTATTATTGGTACCGAACTGTCTATCGTTGTTTTGCCTTGGTAATCTACAATCTCTTGCTAAATGACCATTCTTTCCACAATTATAACATGCATTATTATTATTATTATTATTAGTTGTCATATTCTGATTATTATAACGCTGATTATTATTATTAGCAAAATTTTGTCGTCCATACCCGTTATATCCGCCACGATTAAAACTTCGATTAAAATTATTATAACCGTTACTACATCTGAAATTATTATTATTATTATTGTTATATCCGTTATTCTGACCACCATAGTTATTGTTACCGCGATTAAAATTTTGACTAATATTATTTTGTTTGAAATTATTTCCCGATGTATTACTATTTCCGTTTAAATTTTGTTTTTCTAAATCTTTTTGTAATTTTTCCATTTGTAAGTTAGCATTATGTTCCATTTCCTCATCTTTTGCGAATTGCATAGCAGTTTCTAACGTTTTTGGATCCCTAGCTTTTAGTGCTAAATTTAAATGTTTCGGTAAACCGTTTACAAAAATTATTAATGCTTGATTTTTAAGTTGTTTTTTATATACTTTGCTTTCCTCTTCTGTCATATCTTTCGAACCTTCCTTACATAATTTATAAAATAATTCCTCAACTCGTCCTGCGAAACTGGTTACGTCCTCATTTTCTTTCATACGCGCAAAATTTAATCCTATTGTTAACGTTCTCTCAGATGCTCTATGTTCAAATGCTCTCTTTAAAATTGATTTTATATCCTCCCATTTTTCTGTGTCTCTATATTTTGTTGCCTCTAATGCATTACCTGCTAATTTCGAGTTTATTATTTTTATTAATAATGGTAAATTACTTTTATCTACCGATTTTACCGCGATATCACATGTATTAATAAATTCTGATACATTCTTTGCTCCTTCACACACCGGAATCAAAGCTGTGGCTTTATCTATATCCATTTCAGCCATTGTTTTTATTTTTTTCGTTCGAGTTATGTTTGGTAATTGTACGTGTACTACCCCTTTGTCAGTTTGTAAACCTGTTCGTTTTTTTATTGTACTATCACTATCACTTGCTGGACTTGAAGACTTAAAAGTTAAATTTAAAAATTCTTTATCTGTAACTGCTCTTAAATATTTTTCCCTATCACAATCTTGTGAATATTTATACTCTTCTGGTATATCTAAATTAATTAATGTTTGTTCTGTTTTAACGATATTTGTATTTGTTTGGACTACTACAGCCCCCTCGTTGTTGTCTACTTGAACACCTACGTCTATAGTTTCGTCGTCAGATGTTACTAATATGCTTCCTGTCAAAATATCTTGTATTTCCCCTGAATTTTTATTCATCAATATATTTTTTATTCATTTAAACTTTGAAAAATAATTTTATTTATTTCATAAAAATAACATTTATTCTTCCCTCGATAACTTTCTAATATTTATTCTTATTTATTTATTCAACTATATATTTAATATATTTTATTTTCTAAATACCTTTATTCTCAACTTCGATTTCTATACTCAATATTACTTTTATTATTTATTCGATTCCGTAACACGTCATTTATTATATTTAAAAAAAATAGTGTTCCGTGATGTTTTTGTTTTATATTACGTATTTATTTTATATCAGTTTTACTATAAACTGCACTCACACTAACGCATTAATTATATCATTACTACTATTAAATATTACGCCTCTATGTTATAATTATTTATCTTTTGGTTAATTTCTCCAAATAAAATAATTAAATTAATATATCGCAAAACTACTTATAAACTTATTTATTATTATTTTTATTAAATCTTAATTAATAATTCTAATTCAAATTTATTTAAACTATTATAACTTATTCTAGACTACTTTAATTTATTTATTATACTATTTTTACTTAATGTGGACTATATTTATGCTATTATATTTATCTAATATTATATACTATTATATATCTAATATTATATACTATTTAAAATTAATTCGGACCGGTCCTAATATTACTTTCTTTCACTTCAAAATTTTATTTCTTATTATTCTCAATATTTTTTCTATACTTCAATTATTCATTTACCATTTATCATTTATTATTTATCATATATCATTTATCATTTATTCATCATTTTTCTATAATTTCCTTTTTACTATATATTCAATATCTATTCTCAATAAACTGTGCGCGCACACATTATATATATCTTTTTCAACAAAATCTCATAATTATTCTCAATATTTATTCATAAAACTAAGGACTTATTTTCTCGCCTTTTCTAAAATTCCAAATTAATTCTCAATTATCAACATATAAGGTCTTACCTCTTGCCTTCTTAAAAAAATCACAATTATCAATATCCCAATTACTTTATAATCTAAGGTCTTATTTCTTGCCTTACTAAAAATCTCAATTATTCTCAATTATTTATATATATATATA
Source organism: Diuraphis noxia (assembly GCF_037042655.1). Lineage (NCBI taxonomy): Eukaryota > Metazoa > Arthropoda > Insecta > Hemiptera > Aphididae > Diuraphis > Diuraphis noxia. Next base: position 74,025,135 of record NW_028301711.1, read on the forward strand.
TATATATATATATATCCTTTAATATTCTTCAAAATTATCAATTCACTTATTTTCATTTATCAATACTCAATTATTTCTCATTAAATTATTTCTCGTTATAACGTTATCTTTTTATTTTATTTTACCTAGGTTTTTTTTTTTTTTTTTTTTGCCTGTTTATTTTATTTTATTATTAATCAATAATATTCATTAAACGTATATATATTATCTGAGTTAATCATTTAATTTATATTTATATATAAAAATAATATATTTATGAATTTAATGTTCTAATGGTGGTGTAGGTGCACACACCAAAAGTGTTTTATACGATTGATCCTAAAAAATCTAAAGGAGACGCGACCCAACAAAGCTTACAAAAACATTCTCTTAAAGACTACACAAAAATTATAACTCACAATACTGTCGTCTTCGTATTTTGGTTCATCTTGACTGAAGCTGATTTTCCTGCGCTATCGACTGTTGACCTCTACGTAGATTCTTTTGACCCTCGGAGTTGTTGGAAAGTGATCAGTTCCCCAACGGTGATTCTGTCAAACTGCCTCCGTGAAATTCTTGACTCGAAGTTGTGGAATTTTTCAAAATTTTCGAAAAAATTTATTTTTTGCAAAAAATTCTGCTTTTTCTCCTCTTGAATTTTTTTGATGTTCTTCTTAGGGTTCCGTACTCGACTGCGCCAGATATAGTGATCACGTCGCCTACAGGTATCAGTAGTCAAGGATGATGTTTGGAAGGTGACTCTTGAGTTAATTACACAACGTAGAATTCTTCTTAATTAGATTAATTGTTTATTTATTGTGGTAAAACATATATTTATTTATAACATGAAAGCTGAATGTAAGTTAAGTATTCTGAATGATAGAATAAATTCGGTTTGATTCGAATATTTTCTAAGTTCAAAATATTGTTTATAAGAAATTTTTTAAGTCCAATGAATTAAATTAAACAATAGACTGGCGTGAAGGTGCTCTGGCTAGTCTGGTCAAGTCGCGTCTGAATACAGGCTGTTTCTGGGTCCCTTATATAGTGCTACCCTCTACTCCCCATAGTCTACTCGTTCTTGTCGCTGTTCTCATGGATGTGGTATAATTATCTAGACTGATGGAAATGTGACTCGCCCACATACAAGCCAGATGTGCATCCCGTGCAGCTGCAGACCTTGGTGATTGATATTATAATTAACATTAAGAGTATATATTATAATATTACATTTAAACATTTGGTTCTTTGAACTTTTGTAATGATGCATAAAACTACGTCTTGTGCACCCTTATTGAGGACATTTTTATAGTTGTCTGCTCCCATGATTTAGTATGTCCCTAATTTTAATGATTTCCAGAAATGCTGTCTCTCCTACATTTACAAGGATCGTCGCACCCTTCCCTAGATTGATGCGGCTGGTACCTAGTTGACCGTGAACTATGTAATGCGGGACGCTAGTCCATAGCAATATCTAACTCAGCTTAAATTTTAATAATGAATAATATTTTATTACATTTAAACATTAATAATTTGTTCGATATTATCTACCACAAAATGCATTATTATATTATAATATGAATATATGATATAAATTACTTACACTTTCTCTAACTGTAGGACAAGAATATGAAGGATTTTGAACAGAGTTCACTAATTTCAATGCTCTAGTCCTCTTCATTGTACACAAATTATTTACTTACATTAACAACTGTATAAGTAAATAATTTATTAAATCTATTTTAATTTAATAACAAAATTATAAAATATAATATCCTTACAAAAATAATCGCAATAAGCCAAAGCCAACAACGCTAATGCACAATACACTAACACTAACGAGTATTGAGTAGCGACCAGTGTTGCCGATTCCAAAACGTCAAATTACCATACCATGTTATCAAAAATACCCCCTATACCACATTTAAAAATTGAATTACCACCACAATTACCACATTTTATATTTTTTTGAAATTTTAAGTTAACATTCAAATATAAACCATAAAGTATTTTGTTAATTACCTATTGAAAGTATTAAAATTACACAAACATGAAACAGTCTTTTGTTGATTAATCAAAATAATAAAATTACAAATCAATATTAAAAACAATAAAAACATTAAAATTAAATATATTTTGCATTATAACAATTTTCATTCTTAAATATTTTTAAACTTAAAAAAACAAAACCAATATCTTTCAACATAATTATTTTTTTTTTATAAGTTATTATTCATATTCATTATAGATCTTATAAATAATCAAATATACTTAGTGCAAACTAAAAACAGACTTTTGATGATCAATTAAATTTATAAAATTATATGCCACATAATCGGCAACATATATAACAATTTTCATTTTTAAACTTAAAAAAACAAAACAAAATATATAAACAAAATCAATATCTTTCAATGTAATTATTTTTTTTTTATAAATTATTGTTCATATTTATTATAAATCTTATAAATACTTAAATATACTTAGTACAAACTACAAAGTGCTAACAGACTTTTGTTTATCAATTAAAATTATAAAATTATAAATCAGTATTATATAAAAAAAGACCAAAACATTAAACAATATAAATGTATAAACAAAACAAAAACATTTTAACTTTAATTCATACTAGTCATACTTATAATATATTTAACATTTTATTTTAATATCTTTAGGAACTTAAAATTGCAAACAGTCTTATTAATTATTTAAAAACATAAAATTATGGCATGTCCCAAATTTTACTTTTAATCATTGCATCGGTTGGTTAAAAGGATACACAATCATTAATGGAGTTTTTAGTTCGAAGGATTCCGATTATCGATTGGGTTTGTAATTTACTTCGATGTAGAGTCTTTATATTTTTTAAGTCACTAAATAACCGCTCAACTGAAGCATTCGAAACGGGTAGGATTAATAATAGTCTCATTGTGATACAAATATTGGGAAAATAAATATCGCCTATAGAATTTTTTAATAAAAATACTTTTCTCCAATACATCATAATATCATTTGAACTATTATTATTAATGGGTTCAATATCCATGAGTGCTAATTCTCTCCATTCCATATCAAGTTGTAATAACGCAAAAATAAAAGAAAAGAAAAAAAGGAAAAAGTGGGGAGATATTGAAAATAAAATTAATAATAATAGGTAATATAATACAGCTGATAAATATAACTAAGGCTCCTGCCAATAGTTATATTAATTAGAGTAAGATATTAGAAATAAAATTAATAATAATGATATCAATATAATATTATTTAATATAGTAATGTAATTATTTATTATTTATTTATGGAAGATGAATTGGTCTGAATAAATTGTAAGGCAAACACAAGGGACACGAGCCTTGAATGAATGCCTTAAATATATTTACAAGTTATTAATTATTTTTAGTTATCTTAACATATGTCTTGTTGTTTTAAATTTGTGTAATTACCTTCCTCCTGATCGTCGGAGGGCTCTCGAGGTCGTGATTCGAGAACGATCAATTATACTGATGATTAAATTATTGGTTATCAATTTATTAAATTATAATAATTTAATAAATAAAATGTGATACCTGTATGTAACTGTAACTATATGAATATGGATGCGCATGCACCTTACCTTATCCGTAGCTGTCTGAAAACGCAGTCGACGTAATAAGGACGGAAATAATTATTATAAACACTCAAAAGGAAATAACGGAACACTGATTAATTTCGTATTTTTTTTTTAAAAGGAAACTGCACAGTTGTCGCTCGCAGGATCTTGAGAGTGTGTGTTGGTTATCTGTGATGTGCTCCTGCACTGTTCTGTTCAAGTGGTGCTCGTGCTCTGATGAGAGGAGACGATTTTGGTCAAGCCCGCCAGAGCCACCGGCGGCCCGATCAAAGGTGTCGGTGTCTCCAAAGAAAATTGACTTATTCTTTGGCGACAGAGACCCTAACCTAACCATCCCTTATCTCCGGCGGCACATGAAAGAAATTACATGTGTTGCACCGTACCGTTATAATCCCGTACAGTGTCCTGTACGTGACTAGACAATGGGAATCGTTCCAATCATCAGTGACTTGATTTGTTGGGGTTTTTTAGAGTATACTACATGCGTGCGACAACTTTACCGTTATTTAATATATTGCATGAAAATAACGAATTTATAATTATGATATGTGAAAACGAGCATATCATCACAAAGTTCTTGAGGACTACTTATTAACGAATTTAAAACTGGAAATCGTTCAATTACATGGTTTAACGATTTTACACTAAATTGTTTAATTAATGCTGGGTCAGTAACAGCTATACATTTGAAAACAGGGTCATCGAATACAAATCTTTTCTTTATGTCTAAAACAAGATCAATATAAAATTCTTGGCAAGATTTAAAAAATTTAATTACTTCATTAGAATCAACAGAACTGTTGCTTTTTAAATTTGTGATGCTGATTGTAGCGTTTACACCAATATAAATATCACTTAATGGAACATGATATTGAATGTTCTGAGGTGAAACTATTATGGTAATTCATTACCACTATTTTTAACAGTTTTTCAATTTCTGGTTTTAACATATATAGTAGAGGGCCTTCACTTTGAAATAATTTATTAAAATTTGTTAAGAGACCTAGCGAGTAAGACATAAATTCTAAGTATATAATGGTAAAATAATTTTCTATAGTATTATGGATTTGTTCTAGTGTTTTAGAAGGGTCCTCAAAACTTGAAAGTCTAAAATATTCTTTTAGAGCTGGAAATTGTTCTAATATTCTATCCACAAATGCTTTTAGTGACAACCAACGAGTTGTGCATGGCGATAATATTTTATGAATTTCAATGTGAAAAAATTCTTGAAACTCTCTAAACTTAATTTGACGCGAATAACTTCTACTGAAATGTGATCCAATATTACGTAATAAGTCTTCGATTGACCGTGGAAGCTTTAAACAAGCTTTTGAGGAAGATAAATGTATCATGTGACAGGAACATTTTATGCATGCCATACCTGGTATTGCAGTTTTTAGGTTTGTAAACACAGAATGAAGTGACCCAGCCATTGAGTTTGTTGTATCAGAAGAAAATCAGATAAACATTTTTTTTGGTATTTCTTTATCGTCAAGGCATTGCAGCAACAATTCTGTAAGATGATCAGCAGTACCTATATTCATAAAAAAAAACAGTTAACATTAAACAAGACTTCACTTATTACATGTTATATAAATAATTACCTGAAGATGTTTGTACCATGTCTAAGAATTCAGTTTTCACCATCATTGTTTGGGTATCAAAATATACTATAATGATCGCACATTGTTTGATTTCTGATATATCAGTTGTTTCGTCCATAATTAAGGAGTAGAATGTACCAGGCATTGTAAGAGTATTACACAGGTCATTGATGATATTTTTACCCAATACATTTTGCATAACTGCTGTTGTTTTTGTCCTCGCTAAAGACATATTTTTTACTATTTTGGAATCGTGGAATACAGATTTGCACAACGGAATAAGTTTGTCTATTAAAGATAGTGGTAAATTTTTTTCAGCAAGGAATGCAGTAATTTTAGTTTCAGCGATCCTTGTTTGTTCTGTTAATGATGAGATCTTAAAAACTTCACTTACGCTTTTTTGGTGATCAACTTGTCTAAAATTTTTTGTATGCTTAGGCGATGAATTATGTCGCTTTATTTCTGTAAGATGTGAACTCATTGATGAGTTACAAACTTTACAATATGCGTAATGTTTTCCATTAGTATCTATTTTTTGTAAGAGCCATTTCAAAAATTCTTCCCTTTCAAGCCATTTAGTACAAAATTTTCTTGCAGTTTTTTTAGGTTTTTTATTTTGAGTTCTTTGTTCAACACTTTACATTATAACATTACTGGCAGTGGGAGTTGGTACTGGATCGTCTTCTTCATCGGTGAGACTAGTAACTATATTTCCTTTAAGCCACTTATCCATAATGGCATATAGAATAAAAATTTAAAAGCACAAGAATACTACTCACTACGACTACGTTCACCGCCCGGCTGTTTACTATAAAACATTAAAACCATTCAAAAGTAAATAGTAAATACTAACATAACTAATGACTAATCAGGTCGTAACCAACATAATTCATTATCGCTATGGTTTAACCATAGTATAAAATAAATATTAGAATTTTCAATTGTTTATACTGTTTATAGGATTTAACATTAAATAATAACAGTCTGACTGATAAGTGATAACACAAATAGTGAAAATTACCACAAAACATAAACAGTAGAATACCACAAAAATACCAAATTTTATTCACTACCACTTATTAGATTACAAGTGATTCAAATTACCACCATTTGGGGTAATTACCACATAATCGGCAACACTGGTTCCCACGTATGTTAGGCCATGTCGTTTTAATTCAGTTATTAGTTCTATGGAAGAAAACCAGTTATATTTCTATTTGAATAGGTGTTACAAGTTCTAACACATTTAATGTAGGTATTGCAAACTTTTTAGGATTTGGAACATTATTTTTTCCACAATAAATAAATGCATTATAAAAATAGTGGTTTTTTGCGTCACATAAACACATAACTTTGAGTCCGTATTTATTTGGTTTGCTTTTCATATACATGCGAAAAGAGCACCGCCCTCTAAAAGGAACCAGCATTTCATCAACTGTAGAATATTCAGACATTGAATAATTTGATTGACTATTTACCAAAAACATTTGAAACAACTCTGATATTGGAGCTACACGATCACCCAATTCTTTTCTATCATCTATATCATATATATTGTCAAAACGAATAGTTGAAAGCAAAAATAAAAACCGTTTCAAACTCATTGTCGCGCAAAATATGTCTCTACCAGTACCGTCAGTAGCAAAAAGTCCTTCTACATCTTTCATGCCCGATTTGAAGATACCACATAAATACAATAAACCAATAAATGCTTTAATTTCAATAATGTCTGTGTGCCCAGTAAATGTACTTGTGTTACCATATGAAATCGATAGTTCAGTTATTTTTACATTTGTGTAATCAGTAATTTTTTCAATCAAATTTTTTAATTTACAATATAAAATGTATTTATTTACATTATTTAACCTATTGATTTTTAAACAAAATTAATTTTGTCAAATTTCTTCTGACATTTTTGCCCGTAATTGATAATGTATGCATCTTTGCATAATGGTGCATTCTATGTGTAATATAAAAATTAATTATTATATTTAATAATTGACTGCGGTGATTGTCCAGAGGATCTTGATTTAAAATATGGGTTTTCATTAACTGCGAGTTGAATATTGTAGAATCATGACATATTTCATTCATTGTTTTTACAATTAATATTTGTTTAATATTTTTATCTGTTAGTAATATATTTAAATTCATTCTTATTATATATTCTGTAGTTAAACATATCTTATGTACATCAGTTGTTGGAGTAATCAATTTCCCTCTAGTTTTTAACTTAAGTAATCTTGATGCATTTTCATTATTTTCTACTGTTAACATTGAATCACATACAATACACAATTTTTTATTCTTCTTAATTTCCGTACAATAAACCCACTAGTATATTTCACCACGTCTGTAACATACTCCTCTAATTCTGGCATTCTATAATCATAATCATGTTCAAATTCTTCAAATAAATCAGATTCATTATCTATATCATTAACATTGTTCATAATAGCATCAGCATCTTGCCGTTTCTTTGCACTAACAAATAATATACTAGAACTGTCCAACTGAGTACAATTTCCATAGATTGAACCATTTACTTCATGTCTAACAATAAGTCTTTTGTAGGCAGATCTAAATTGAATTGCATTGGGATTATTATTAAAACCACCACGATTTCTCATTGCACTAAAAAAGATTTCCAAGTGGTTTTGACTAAGTTTATAACTTAATAAATAGGTCATTTTTTCTTCTTTAACTACCTTGTATGTATTAATTAAATTTGTCAAACATATGATTAAACCAATAAAACCTACTTGTCGTTTACTTTTAATAAGTTGCCCTCCATTAGCATCATTATTTGTTGGTCCATAACGTAACCCTTCTACATAAGTCTTGAATGTTTCTAAGAAGTTTTCAATTTTTTCAATATTGTCATCATTAATTGGACAATTATATTCACCTTTAGCATATTTATTACGACAATTAAGTAAGTCAAATGCATCATTAAATATTTGACAAAATTCTGTTGTAGCCTTAACTTCATTTATTAAATTTAATTGCTCACAAAATAATAAACTTGAACTAACACTTGCACTCAATGTTTGCACACACAGACGGACATTCATTTTATTTTCATAATATTGAATGTGTGGTTTTTTCAATTTGTTTGCTGCATGTAAACCTTTACTTTCCTGAATTCTATGTAGATCTGCAATACAACTCCATTTTATTGGTTCATTATATTTATTAATTAATATCTTTTTGTCGCCTAGTGTATTCCGTACTAATTTAATCATGTGACAAGCATCCCAAAATATAAAAATTTTATTTTGACTGCCAGGATATTCAATCCAAGGTTTAAAATTTGCAGATGTATATTCAAAATTTGCACCTAAAGATTTACACATTGAAATATTCGAAGCAGCACCATCAAATGTTATAGAATAACACTTAACTCCTGTTTCTACTAACAGTTCCAAACATTTATCAGTAAACTGGCATGTTCAGAACCAGAAAAACTGTGAATTAAAAAGTACCCCAATGGAATTTTCCAGTGGCCATTAATACAAACTGCTAAAAATACCAATGCATTCGTAGCTTCCTGAATACAATCACTATCGTTTTCATTTCCTGTACCTAAATCAACACCACCATAAAACCTTCCATTTAAAAAAGAAATTTGCTTCCTTATAGCCATTTCATCTATAGAAATATTTATGATGACCGGGTCAGATGACTGATTTTGTCTTGTTTTAAGGGCTGCAAATGATTCTTCGGTGAATCCTGGTTCACCTTTAATTACACAATACCACTTTTTTAAAGTTGAAGGATGGGGGAGTAAATTATTAAAATGTTTTCGAACAAATGTATACGCTTTGCTAGAATAAAATTGTAACGTAAGAGCAGAAGACCTTATTGCTGGAGAAAATTTAGCATTTTTCAATTTAAGGCTTTAATTTATAGTTTCTTTTATAGATTCTGAAGTAGTTCTCTGTAAAAATTTTAATGCATTAAAAATTTTTAATTTCTTATAAGTTATTTGAACTAGAAAGTAATTTCATTACATTATTTAATTATATAATTAGCCCACATACGAGCCCATAATACTGCATATAAAAGTTACACAAAGATTAACATAAAATGTTTATAATTTAATATAGAAATGCACAATAATTACAACACAAACAGATTAAATTGTTTAATTAAATGTATACCAATATTCCACAAAGATTAACATAAAATGTTTATAATTTAATATAGAAATGCACAATAATTACAACACAAACAGATTAAGTTGTTTAATTAAATGTATACAAATATTCCACAAAGATTAATATAAAGTGTTTATAATTTAACATAAAAATGCACAAACAGATTAAATTATAAGATTAAGAATAATAGTGTGGACAGAGTAACCAATGTAGAAGTATTGGAAAGAATTACATAAGGAAATTTATTATGGAATAATCATAGACCTTATACTAAGTCAACCCTAGCACAAGGTTTATGGAAATAATATAGTTAGAAGACGAATAATAATAGAGAAGAATGGATGATATCTGCAAACCAATCCACAGATTAAAAAAAACATTGAGTTTGATAGCTTACCTATATTTCATCATGTGCATTTTCAGTAATATAATTTTGTTTTTTTAAATGATTTAAAAGAGATTCTATAGAAACAATTTTTTTGCGAAGCCTTCTAACAGTTTCATTTAAACGTTTAATTTTTTGTTTTTGAATCATAACTTGGTATTTAGCTCTTTTAAAATGCACTTTAGCTCTTTTTGGCGTATCAAAATCTGGTGTTTTTACATCTCCTATATAACACAATCTTCGTTTGCGTTTTGGTGTTTCTAAAATATGTATTAATATTATTTTAAAAATGTTTGAGAAAAATAATATATATTATTGTATGTGTTATATAAACCTATTATTGTTTCAAATATTGAATTAGCAGTTGGAGATTTTGTAAGAAGCGTTTCATTTGAAAGAACAGAAATGTCATCAACTGTTGGTGTTGAAGCTTCGATTAATCCAGTATTAGATTTTGTTTCATTACCTTAAATAATAAAAAAATTAATACATGAATAAATACATATTATAGATATTTTTCTAATTATTTTCATATTTATAAATAAATTTACTTTTATTATGTTGTTTATGATCACAAGTGACTTGTAGTTTAGAGAATTTGGATGGCACTGCATTTGGCTTTAAAGTTTTACGGCCCTCAATATAACAATTTGACTCAAAATGAAAAGAACAAATTTTCCTATTATTTATTATGTCTTGTTCACAAAACCCACAAGCATTAAGCCATTCTTGTCGTATTAATTTATTTTTGGGAAATCTAGGAACAATTGTATATGATCAAAATGCATAAAAATTATTATTACTATTTATAATAAAAGATTATTACATTATAATATAATATATAATTATTACTAATTATTTTACTCACTTATGTAACGACATACCAGGATTCTTATTCATAGATTTTAAACATTTAAAACACGAATTTCTGTTATTACTTTTATTTTTATCCATTTTATATAATATTAATATATCGCATTAAATATTAATATAAAAATTAAAAGCATACAATTATTAAATTATAAAATAAAACAATTGCATAATAATCAATCATACGATATTATCACTACTATCCGTTATGTAAATAAAAACAATTGATAAAATGTTTACGCATGCGCAGTGATAAAGTGTAATCCGTATTATTATGACACGATTTCGTAACACGGAGAGATAGGCAATGGCTCTATCCAGTAATATATGATCTAAGGGTTATGGCCTATCCATATCTTTATTATCTATGCTTCGAAGTGACGCCGTTTACAATGTTACCAATCTCGAGGCTCGCGCTATAGGAGCCGGGAACATTGTGGTGGCACTGGCATTTCAAATCGGAAATCGACAATCGTTTAGTTTAAGTATTAAGGTCGTTTTACTTTTACGTTTAGTGCCTTTGTCCTTTAGTATAAAAGATTCGATACAATTCGATTCGATTCGATCTAAAATGAATCGATCTTTTAAAAGATCGGGTCCTGGGGATCGATTCAAAAGATCGATTAATCGCATGAAAAAGATCGATCTTTGAAAAGATCGATTCGAATCGCCCATCACTAGCACGTCTTTCGCTTCCAAGTGCCGACTGTCGGTGGTCGTGTTTCGCGTTCGTTCGTTTTTTTTTTTTTTTTTGACCACGTCACGTCGTCCCTTATTTCGGATTCCGCACACCCTCGTGTCGCGCCGTTCGTTGTGCTCATGATGATGCGTGTCCTTTGGTTGTCCGTTCCAATACATGATTAATTGTTTATTCTCGTCGGTCGTTCGAATCGTCATCGCGCGACCTAAGCTCCGCTCGTTCACGTGTCCACGTGTTATTTTCGACCGTCCGTATACGTAGTGCGTACTCACTGGTCGTGGTATGTCTTATTGTTATATTTCTGTTGGTCGTTCGATCGTTGGCGTCTGACCCGAACCCCACGCAGTACGCACCCACGTGCATACCGTCCGTCCTCAGACGTCGGTATCACCATTGGATGCATTTATGCGGCGTCGTTGACCATTTCGTGTTATCGACGGTAGTGCCTCTGTCGTCTGCCCGATCATCGCCAGTAGCATTTTATTACATCGTCGTTCCTGAACATGTATTTCAGAATCACAATTGAGCTGAGGCACTAGTGACCGAATCTGGTTAGAAAAGGTAGTGCACGTCGTCACTACGTTCCTTAACTGATTTAATGCTCACCATTAAATATTTGTATAGTAAGCATATTTTATATTATTTTTTGTACCTAATTTAGTATTTTTGAACTTAAATAGTTGAAAACAAATAAGCATAATAAATAACTGATTACCAATTAAACCGAGAATTAAACTAATACATTTTTACATTTCATATAATATTACTTGTTATATTATATACAATAATTGGATGGTTTTTATGAGAAGGGACAAAAGTCATTTTTCATTGATTTTCAGGAGAGGCATAAAACATTCCAAATTTTTTATTTTCTACTTAATCTAAATTGTTTTTTTGTTTATGTTTTATTTATAATTTTCCACGTTTTTTCAACCTACTTTTATTAAAGAAATTACATTATTATTCAGTTATTAATGACTTGTGACCAATTGCATACAATATTGCAAGGCTGGGCAAGTTAATGATTTTTTTTAAAATTAAAATCTAAATCAAGTTAATCGTTAAAAGTTAATTCAAAATGTTCTATCAATTGAATTAAGTTAAGAGTTAACCAAAATTTAATATTAACTTTTTAACTCAAATTAAGTTTAAAAAAGTTTCTTGTTTTCTTATAGGTAAAATTAAAATAATTGGTACCTAAAATTGTTCATGTCATTAGACCAAAGAACTATTACTATTTTATGTGTGCAAAAGCTTACAGTACACATTTTGTTAGTATACTTATAACCTTATAAAATGTGTACCTACCAGCAATTTGTATTCCTACAATAGTTCACAAAATTAAATTAAATTAACTTAACTTGTTTAAAAGTAAAATTAACTCAAGTTAATTAAAAGGGTACTTTTCTGTTATCCCTACTACCGCAAGTCTCAATTCTGTTATCTCTACTACCACGCCGGACGTGCCGAGACTACCGCGACTACTCAATTCTGTTATCTCGACTACTATTGTACTATCCAAATAGTTCCGTATTTTAATACATAATACCAAAGAACAAACACATGAATTGCCATCGTTTATTATCAGTAATCATATAAATTATCTTAAATCATGTATATACCATAAAATTATCACAAAACATCAAATTACAAATTCTAAAATTATCACAGCGTCAGAATACAAAATAAAATTATCACAGTTACAGTTGCAAAAGTCTAAAATGTATTATAATATAAAACAAAAAGTCGTCAAAATTATCAAAAAAACGTCAAAATACGATATTAAATAAATATAAATAAATTATCACAGTTACAGTTGCATAAGTCTAAAATTCTATTTTTGGTGACCAATTTTCGGAAATATTTTTTAATATGTATTCGAATGGTTCTCCTTGTTCTCCAATGTTTTGTCTCCAGATAAACTCCGCCAGATAAGACTCCAAATGATGGCGTCTGGTTCCCCTATGTTTTTTATTTCTCCATTTAGCGGAGCCCCAAAGACGTTCAATATGCTGAGTATGAATCCCAGTAACTGGGTCAACAAAGTTATTAGTATGATTGACTGTACCATGCGTGTATCCAGCTCTGGTTAATTCGTCTGTATCATATCCACGCCAACAGTCAGAATATATGGTTGTACCTACCTTTATATATTGTTTTATCGCAGTTGAAAGCGTTTCCTTGGTGCGATTAGGAACTTGGATTAGAAATGACTCCTTCGTTTCGCGACAAATTCCCCCAAATATCCACTGTTGTGGTAGTATTCTTCCAGCATTATTCTTTCTTTTTGAAAACATACTTTCGTCGATTTCAACAATTTTTCCCGGTCCTCCGATTCGTGTTTGTTGATTTCGACTAATTGTTATAGTGCACATCTCACGCATGTAATTATTCCAATCAACTACCGTACAATGATTCATTTCCAAATGTTTTTCACAAAAATTAACGGAGGTTAATTCTGCACTCCAACAATATATAAACCGGAGTATGGTTAAAAAAGGCAGACGACTATTTTCAAACCAATTACCCATACGCATATTGGTTTTATGCTGACACGTTTTGACGTTGCATTTCCAAAAAATTTCATTTTTTCCGATGTACAGTTTTTTTTTATGACCGTTTTTGCAATCACGGTGTGTTGGAAGTAAACCCTTTTCTTGAAAAAATTCGAGAGCATCTTTTTCGCTGTTTGGTAAATTCCATAGATTCATAATTATATTAAAATTAATAAATACAACGACGGATTATTTTAAAATAATACAACTGTCAGCAACGACGGCAATCGAGCGAACTGTAGTCCGGAGTCCGGACAGGTCCGGTAATCGCGACACCGGCGTGGTAGTCGAGATAACAGAATTGAGAAGTCGCGGTAGTCTCGACATCGAGCGGTAGTAGGGATAACAGAAAAGTACCATTAAAAGTTAATTCGAAAGCTCCTTAAGTTATTAATTAAGTTAATAAACATAAAAAAAAATAACTTATTTACTTAAAAAGTTGAATTAACTTAACTTTTTAACTTAACTTTAACTTATTAACGCGTTAATGCCCAGCCTTGCTATAATATATAGAAATTAATAAAAACATAATGATAAATTATACATTAAAGGTGGGATAAAATACCTAACTTTAGGTTTTTTCTAGTTGTCGATAACATAGTTTTATTTAAGTTTTTAATTGTATGAAATATTCTTAAACGGATATAAAGTTTTATGAAAAATTCAATATCAAATTTAAGACAAGGATGATTTAGAGGCACATTGTCTAATAGATTTTTAAGTATTTTTCCAACATTGTCTTCTACTGGTAATAGCGGAAAATTGTTTATAAAAATATTATCTAAATTATTTATATAATTCAGAAACTGATCAGACGGTACATTTAATTTTCCAAAAGTGGAATTAACTTCACAATTTGTATATGCTTTAAAGTATATAAATAAAAGTGATTGGTCTAATTGGTTTTGATTTGTAATATGTTTAAATTATAATTACTACCTATATTATTCGAAATTAAATTACTATTCTTGTCTTCACTGTAATGTAGGTTAACGAAAGGTTTATAATCTACATTGATTAATATACATACTCTAGAAACAATATTTGTATTACAAAGATTTTTTGTTTGAGCCATATTGGGTATAAACTAAATTAGTAGCGAAAGTTCAAAATATATTTACTGTACAACTACTAATCGTATATGTGTGTGTATTTACTTATTAAAAAAATATAACAAAAGACTCATTAAAAATCAAGAACAATGGAAGTGCCAAATCATTACAAAGTTGAAAAAAAACAGTAGGTATCTACATTTAATTTTGTAAAATCATTTAAAAATTAAAAAATACTATTACTGGTGTTTATATAAAATTAATTTTGTGTAGTATGACCTGATTTTATCATCTATTTCATTAGTACTTTTGTTGATGTGATGAAGACGGATCGTGATGTAATAATTTAAAATATTCTTGATTAATTGTAGAAGATGCTTATTAAGTGGTTCCTGATCTAAGATATGAGTTGACAAATTTATGAAGTAATTTTCCATGTTAATATATTAATTCATTGCTGAAAGTGTTATTTAACTGACTGTATTAGATTTATCTATTTGCTTAGATTCCCTTACTGTCCGTTCTCCTATTTTACAAATTTGGATTACATTGTTACTAGCCTTAACCAAGCCACCTCAATTTTTTCTATTTAAAAGTTGAGACTCTGTTGAATCTGACTCTAACTCACAGAGCTTGCGCTAAAGAAATATTAGAACTGCACAATATACTGTTTGTATTACAGAAGTATTAAAATTTGATGATCGCTTGGCTTGAACATAAAAAAAAAAAATAATAATATTATATTATACGTCATAATGTATACATTATTTTATGACTGTAGTTTTAATCTATTGATAATCATAGATAAATATTTATTATTATAATATGCATTAAAAAAAAAAAATATGTAACAAATATGCAAGAACATTTTTTTTATTTACATAAAATTCACAAATTAAACAACTTACAATAATTAATTACTTAATTAAACTGAGTACTTAAATAAACAATTTTCATTTCAATATGCAATATATTTCAATTTTTGTAAAAATATACAGAAATATACAAATAAAATTTCACCATAAGATTCAAATTATTACGCTTTATGAGAAAGATACAAAACATTAAAAAGGAAAAAAATATGCAATTGCATAGAAATTAGTGAAATATTAAAACTACATTAGTATTCATTGTAATTTGCCGTGATATGTCTTATGTCTATGACCAAACGCTTGATGGTCGGTGATTGATTGTCGTACAATTAGACTGTAGGATATTAATGATATTAAAAAATAAATACTCCACGCGTTGTCTTAACACGTTGACTGCAGCATGGGTACAATTCAGTGATACCCATGTGCGGAAATTGTTGTATAAATATTCAAAAATATTATTAAAATATTATTAAAATATTCAACAACAGTCCAAGAAAAACAACATAATATTATAACTAAATAATATTATAATATTAATATTTCATTGGCTAAAAGAAAATAATCATTGAAGCTCCACATGGAGCTATTTTCGAATAATAATAATAATTTGTAATAATGGTATATTTATAATATAATGAATTGGTTATTTTACTTGGAAAATCGAGTACAAATAATATAAAAATAGCTGGAATTTAAATATTTTGAAAACAAAAACATTGAAATACAAAAAAATAAATAAATAAACGCACATCATTGTAAAACCAATACAAATTACAAATTAACCATTATGTTAGAATACAGTTATGTATGAGAGGTAACATGCAATAACTGAGGTCAAAGTATAAAAAGTAAATTATACACAAGCCAGAAAATTTTTAACTGCAAAACACATTACTTTAAAATCTAAAATTGTAAAACAGTGAATATAAATACAGAATGTATTATTGTGAATGTGTATAATTATGATATAATATATTTTAAAGTATTTATACTTATACATATTAATATAATACATATTACTGTAAATTGTAAACTAATAAACTACAATACAATACATTAATGACCACATGTTAGCTATAGCTGACTTGAGAAAATATTTGATGCTACAAAGAAATATAGTTTGATTTGTCTGAACCAAAGCTGGGTAGTAACTAGTTAAAAAGTTAAAAGTTACTTTTTTTAATAAAATAGTTGTACATTTGTTATTAATTTAATACTATACCAAAACTAGTCATTTTTCCATAAGATAATAATGATTATAAATAAAGTAAAGGGTATTTAAAAAAAGTAACTTAACTTTTAACATAAAAAAGTTATTTTATTCCTGAAAATTTGTAACTTAACTTAGTTACTCACATTAGTTTATATTTTAAGATTAACTTTAACTTAATTTAGTTATTTATTCTATGAGCATAACTTAAATTAAACTAGTTAAAAAAATTGGTTTACTTGCCCAGCTTTGGTCTAAACAATGATTAATTTATAATATACGAATAGACATAAACCTGACTGTATAATATTATGATCTGTATACCTTTAACAAATAAGAACAGTTAGCAGATATTTTATTTTTTCTTTGCAAGTCAGCAACCAAATTATTTAAAGTATCCACTTTTAATTGGAGCCGGAGATTTTTCTGTTTGAGCAACTTTATCTTTTTATGTTTATTTTGAGTAGAGTACGCTGATATGTATTCCAAAATAATTTTCTTTTTCGAGGTGTCTCCAAATCTTCTTCTTTAAAATCACCGCAGTACCGCATCAGTTTTCTTTTTCTAAAAAAATATACATTTATGTGTACCATAATTCATGTGCCTATGTCCTAGCTAGTGCGGATTCAAGAAACAATGCATTGAAATGATCAGAAACAGTATTTTATATTATATATTTTATATTAGCAATAGTATAAGCTCATAGGCAACATATCCATAGGCGGAGATTAGGGGGGGGGGCTTAGCCCCACCAAAACAGATTGAAAGCCCTCCCCCCCCAAAAGTATTAAACATTTTTCATAGTTATAGTATAAAATATCCGCCTATGAACATATCTCAGTATATAATAAGTACCAGTTTAATTTTAACTGTTTATAATTATAATAGTTACCTTAAAGGAGTACTGCTTTTAGTAGGCATCGATTCAAAATCTTTTTTTGTAGATAAAGCCTCTTCAATGTAAATATCTGGTAATTTTTCATGTACTGTTAACATTTTCAAAATTTTAAATTACATTGGTTTGTAATAATACAATTCAAATATATGTTTACCTAACAAGACAGTAGGCTGATCCAAAAGTTCATCTCCAACTGATGTGATTGGTGATGTATGCTTACAATAACTATGTTCAAGTTCTATTCATTAATGTAAATAAAATATAGCAACCTTAATAACTCTATGTAATGAAAATTAATAATTAAAAATTAAATAACTATAGTGCGGATTCAAGAAACAATGCATTGAAATGATCAGAAACAGTATTTTATATTATATATTTTATATAAGCAATAGTATAAGCTCATAGGCAACATATCCATAGGCGGAGATTAGGGGGGGGGGGCTTAGCCCCACCAAAACAGATTGAAAGCCCCCCCCAAAAGTATTAAACATTTTTCATAGTTATAGTATAAAATATCCGCCTATGAACATATCTCAGTATATAATAAGTACCAGATTAACTTTAACTTAATTTAGTTATTTATTCTATGAGCATAACTTAACTTAAACTAGTTAAAAAAATTGGTTTACTTGCCCAGCTGTGGTCTAAACAATGATTAATTTATAATATACGAGTAGACATAAACCTGACTGTATAATATTATGATCTGTATACCTTTAACAAATAAGAACAGTTAGCAGATATTTTATTTTTTCTTTGCAAGTCAGCAACCAAATTATTTAAAGTATCCACTTTTAATTGGAGCCGGAGATTTTTCTGTTTGAGCAACTTTATCTTTTTATGTTTATTTTGAGTAGAGTACGCTGATATGTATTCCAAAATAATTTTCTTTTTCGAGGTGTCTCCAAATCTTCTTCTTTAAAATCACCGCAGTACCGCATCAGTTTTCTTTTTCTAAAAAAATATACATTTATGTGTACCATAATTCATGTGCCTATGTCCTAGCTAGTGCGGATTCAAGAAACAATGCATTGAAATGATCAGAAACAGTATTTTATATTATATATTTTATATTAGCAATAGTATAAGCTCATAGGCAACATATCCATAGGCGGAGATTAGGGGGGGGGGGCTTAGCCCCACCAAAACAGATTGAAAGCCCTCCCCCCCAAAAGTATTAAACATTTTTCATAGTTATAGTATAAAATATCCGCCTATGAACATATCTCAGTATATAATAAGTACCAGTTTAATTTTAACTGTTTATAATTATAATAGTTACCTTAAAGGAGTACTGCTTTTAGTAGGCATCGATTCAAAATCTTTTTTTGTAGATAAAGCCTCTTCAATGTAAATATCTGGTAATTTTTCATGTACTGTTAACATTTTCAAAATTTTAAATTACATTGGTTTGTAATAATACAATTCAAATATATGTTTACCTAACAAGACAGTAGGCTGATCCAAAAGTTCATCTCCAACTGATGTGATTGGTGATGTATGCTTACAATAACTATGTTCAAGTTCTATTCATTAATGTAAATAAAATATAGCAACCTTAATAACTCTATGTAATGAAAATTAATAATTAAAAATTAAATAACTATAGTGCGGATTCAAGAAACAATGCATTGAAATGATCAGAAACAGTATTTTATATTATATATTTTATATAAGCAATAGTATAAGCTCATAGGCAACATATCCATAGGCGGAGATTAGGGGGGGGGCTTAGCCCCACCAAAACAGATTGAAAGCCCCCCCCAAAAGTATTAAACATTTTTCATAGTTATAGTATAAAATATCCGCCTATGAACATATCTCAGTATATAATAAGTACCAGATTAACTTTAACTTAATTTAGTTATTTATTCTATGAGCATAACTTAACTTAAACTAGTTAAAAAAATTGGTTTACTTGCCCAGCTGTGGTCTAAACAATGATTAATTTATAATATACGAGTAGACATAAACCTGACTGTATAATATTATGATCTGTATACCTTTAACAAATAAGAACAGTTAGCAGATATTTTATTTTTTCTTTGCAAGTCAGCAACCAAATTATTTAAAGTATCCACTTTTAATTGGAGCCGGAGATTTTTCTGTTTGAGCAACTTTATCTTTTTATGTTTATTTTGAGTAGAGTACGCTGATATGTATTCCAAAATAATTTTCTTTTTCGAGGTGTCTCCAAATCTTCTTCTTTAAAATCACCGCAGTACCGCATCAGTTTTCTTTTTCTAAAAAAATATACATTTATGTGTACCATAATTCATGTGCCTATGTCCTAGCTAGTGCGGATTCAAGAAACAATGCATTGAAATGATCAGAAACAGTATTTTATATTATATATTTTATACTAGCAATAGTATAAGCTCATAGGCAACATATCCATAGGCGGAGATTAGGGGGGGGGGCTTAGCCCCACCAAAACAGATTGAAAGCCCTCCCCCCCAAAAGTATTAAACATTTTTCATAGTTATAGTATAAAATATCCGCCTATGAACATATCTCAGTATATAATAAGTACCAGTTTAATTTTAACTGTTTATAATTATAATAGTTACCTTAAAGGAGTACTGCTTTTAGTAGGCATCGATTCAAAATCTTTTTTTGTAGATAAAGCCTCTTCAATGTAAATATCTGGTAATTTTTCATGTACTGTTAACATTTTCAAAATTTTAAATTACATTGGTTTGTAATAATACAATTCAAATATATGTTTACCTAACAAGACAGTAGGCTGATCCAAAAGTTCATCTCCAACTGATGTGATTGGTGATGTATGCTTACAATAACTATGTTCAAGTTCTATTCATTAATGTAAATAAAATATAGCAACCTTAATAACTCTATGTAATGAAAATTAATAATTAAAAATTAAATAACTATAGTGCGGATTCAAGAAACAATGCATTGAAATGATCAGAAACAGTATTTTATATTATATATTTTATATAAGCAATAGTATAAGCTCATAGGCAACATATCCATAGGCGGAGATTAGGGGGGGGGGGCTTAGCCCCACCAAAACAGATTGAAAGCCCCCCCCAAAAGTATTAAACATTTTTCATAGTTATAGTATAAAATATCCGCCTATGAACATATCTCAGTATATAATAAGTACCAGATTAACTTTAACTTAATTTAGTTATTTATTCTATGAGCATAACTTAACTTAAACTAGTTAAAAAAATTGGTTTACTTGCCCAGCTGTGGTCTAAACAATGATTAATTTATAATATACGAGTAGACATAAACCTGACTGTATAATATTATGATCTGTATACCTTTAACAAATAAGAACAGTTAGCAGATATTTTATTTTTTCTTTGCAAGTCAGCAACCAAATTATTTAAAGTATCCACTTTTAATTGGAGCCGGAGATTTTTCTGTTTGAGCAACTTTATCTTTTTATGTTTATTTTGAGTAGAGTACGCTGATATGTATTCCAAAATAATTTTCTTTTTCGAGGTGTCTCCAAATCTTCTTCTTTAAAATCACCGCAGTACCGCATCAGTTTTCTTTTTCTAAAAAAATATACATTTATGTGTACCATAATTCATGTGCCTATGTCCTAGCTAGTGCGGATTCAAGAAACAATGCATTGAAATGATCAGAAACAGTATTTTATATTATATATTTTATATTAGCAATAGTATAAGCTCATAGGCAACATATCCATAGGCGGAGATTAGGGGGGGGGGCTTAGCCCCACCAAAACAGATTGAAAGCCCTCCCCCCCAAAAGTATTAAACATTTTTCATAGTTATAGTATAAAATATCCGCCTATGAACATATCTCAGTATATAATAAGTACCAGTTTAATTTTAACTGTTTATAATTATAATAGTTACCTTAAAGGAGTACTGCTTTTAGTAGGCATCGATTCAAAATCTTTTTTTGTAGATAAAGCCTCTTCAATGTAAATATCTGGTAATTTTTCATGTACTGTTAACATTTTCAAAATTTTAAATTACATTGGTTTGTAATAATACAATTCAAATATATGTTTACCTAACAAGACAGTAGGCTGATCCAAAAGTTCATCTCCAACTGATGTGATTGGTGATGTATGCTTACAATAACTATGTTCAAGTTCTATTCATTAATGTAAATAAAATATAGCAACCTTAATAACTCTATGTAATGAAAATTAATAATTAAAAATTAAATAACTATAGTGCGGATTCAAGAAACAATGCATTGAAATGATCAGAAACAGTATTTTATATTATATATTTTATATAAGCAATAGTATAAGCTCATAGGCAACATATCCATAGGCGGAGATTAGGGGGGGGGGCTTAGCCCCACCAAAACAGATTGAAAGCCCCCCCCAAAAGTATTAAACATTTTTCATAGTTATAGTATAAAATATCCGCCTATGAACATATCTCAGTATATAATAAGTACCAGATTAACTTTAACTTAATTTAGTTATTTATTCTATGAGCATAACTTAACTTAAACTAGTTAAAAAAATTGGTTTACTTGCCCAGCTGTGGTCTAAACAATGATTAATTTATAATATACGAGTAGACATAAACCTGACTGTATAATATTATGATCTGTATACCTTTAACAAATAAGAACAGTTAGCAGATATTTTATTTTTTCTTTGCAAGTCAGCAACCAAATTATTTAAAGTATCCACTTTTAATTGGAGCCGGAGATTTTTCTGTTTGAGCAACTTTATCTTTTTATGTTTATTTTGAGTAGAGTACGCTGATATGTATTCCAAAATAATTTTCTTTTTCGAGGTGTCTCCAAATCTTCTTCTTTAAAATCACCGCAGTACCGCATCAGTTTTCTTTTTCTAAAAAAATATACATTTATGTGTACCATAATTCATGTGCCTATGTCCTAGCTAGTGCGGATTCAAGAAACAATGCATTGAAATGATCAGAAACAGTATTTTATATTATATATTTTATATTAGCAATAGTATAAGCTCATAGGCAACATATCCATAGGCGGAGATTAGGGGGGGGGCTTAGCCCCACCAAAACAGATTGAAAGCCCTCCCCCCCAAAAGTATTAAACATTTTTCATAGTTATAGTATAAAATATCCGCCTATGAACATATCTCAGTATATAATAAGTACCAGTTTAATTTTAACTGTTTATAATTATAATAGTTACCTTAAAGGAGTACTGCTTTTAGTAGGCATCGATTCAAAATCTTTTTTTGTAGATAAAGCCTCTTCAATGTAAATATCTGGTAATTTTTCATGTACTGTTAACATTTTCAAAATTTTAAATTACATTGGTTTGTAATAATACAATTCAAATATATGTTTACCTAACAAGACAGTAGGCTGATCCAAAAGTTCATCTCCAACTGATGTGATTGGTGATGTATGCTTACAATAACTATGTTCAAGTTCTATTCATTAATGTAAATAAAATATAGCAACCTTAATAACTCTATGTAATGAAAATTAATAATTAAAAATTAAATAACTATAGTGCGGATTCAAGAAACAATGCATTGAAATGATCAGAAACAGTATTTTATATTATATATTTTATATAAGCAATAGTATAAGCTCATAGGCAACATATCCATAGGCGGTGATTAGGGGGGGGGGGCTTAGCCCCACCAAAACAGATTGAAAGCCCCCCCCAAAAGTATTAAACATTTTTCATAGTTATAGTATAAAATATCCGCCTATGAACATATCTCAGTATATAATAAGTACCAGATTAACTTTAACTTAATTTAGTTATTTATTCTATGAGCATAACTTAACTTAAACTAGTTAAAAAAATTGGTTTACTTGCCCAGCTGTGGTCTAAACAATGATTAATTTATAATATACGAGTAGACATAAACCTGACTGTATAATATTATGATCTGTATACCTTTAACAAATAAGAACAGTTAGCAGATATTTTATTTTTTCTTTGCAAGTCAGCAACCAAATTATTTAAAGTATCCACTTTTAATTGGAGCCGGAGATTTTTCTGTTTGAGCAACTTTATCTTTTTATGTTTATTTTGAGTAGAGTACGCTGATATGTATTCCAAAATAATTTTCTTTTTCGAGGTGTCTCCAAATCTTCTTCTTTAAAATCACCGCAGTACCGCATCAGTTTTCTTTTTCTAAAAAAATATACATTTATGTGTACCATAATTCATGTGCCTATGTCCTAGCTAGTGCGGATTCAAGAAACAATGCATTGAAATGATCAGAAACAGTATTTTATATTATATATTTTATATTAGCAATAGTATAAGCTCATAGGCAACATATCCATAGGCGGAGATTAGGGGGGAGGGCTGAGCCCCACCAAAACAGATTGAAAGCTCCCCCCCCCCCCAAAAGTATTAAACATTTTTCATAGTTATAGTATAAAATATCCGCCTATGAACATATCTCAGTATATAATAAGTACCAGTTTAATTTTAACTGTTTATAATTATAATAGTTACCTTAAAGGAGTACTGCTTTTAGTAGGCATCGATTCAAAATCTTTTTTTGTAGATAAAGCCTCTTCAATGTAAATATCTGGTAATTTTTCATGTACTGTTAACATTTTCAAAATTTTAAATTACATTGGTTTGTAATAATACAATTCAAATATATGTTTACCTAACAAGACAGTAGGCTGATCCAAAAGTTCATCTCCAACTGATGTGATTGGTGATGTATGCTTACAATAACTATGTTCAAGTTCTATTCATTAATGTAAATAAAATATAGCAACCTTAATAACTCTATGTAATGAAAATTAATAATTAAAAATTAAATAACTAGTCGGTTTCACAACACTAGGCACTCGATCACAGCACAACCCGTGGACTAAAATTGCAATTCCATTGTTACCCAAATGCGTGCCAATTTATAATCTTGTTTATTTTTTTTTTAATAATTTTTAATGATAAAAAAAACTTTTTTTTTTACAGTTTATTAGAATATATATATAATTTTTAAGTAGATTAAATATAATTTGTGTACACATAAGTATTTTTTTTATACAATAAATCAAAATAATTAAATTAATTACAGTCATATTTAATAAGAGAAATTAAGATCCTTCGCTGTCGCTCTCGCTATCACTGCTTTCATCAGGATTGATCGTCATTATTATTGGTGTCAAAATTTCGTCTCTTAATCCTTCTTTGATGAAGTCCTCCTCTTGCAGGTTATGGCAGTGATCGGTACATTTTTTCCAGTTTTCAACAGTTACTGAGTCCATTGCGTCATTTAACAATTTTTCGACATCCGCAAATTTAAAAGTTGTATTATTTTTAGCGACTTCCCCTTTTACCTGTGCCCATATTAACTCGATGGGATTGTATTGGCAATGGTATGGCGGCAAACGTACAACTTCGTGGCCCATTTGAAGTGCAATTTCATCGAGTTCATATTTTTTTTCTTTGGGTATTAAAGACGTTACAATTTCCCGTAATTCACTGAGTGTTTGTAATGGAGAAAAATCTACTCCATTTTCTCTGAGCCATTGTTGAACACTCGATTTTATGGCATTAGACTTTGGGTAATCGACAGAATGAACCGAATGGTAAGATGCGTTATCCATAACAATTACGCAAGGTTCCTCCAAATTGTTGAGCATATCAACAAACCATTTCTTAAATATTGTGGAGTTCATTTGTGTGTGGTAATCTGGATGTGTAGCATTCGATTTGCAGCGTAATACTAATTTTGAACGATTTACAAAACCAAATTTACTTGATCCAGCATGGCAAATAAGTAATCGAGCTCCTTTCCCAGTAGGTACCTTTAATCCTTCAGTATTTTGATCATTTTGCCAAATTTGACCACGTGTATGATTTTGATTGACCCAAGTTTCATCCAAGTAAACTACAGGTCGAGTGTCATTACTTTGACGAAGGTTGCACATTTTACGTAAAAATTTTACGCGCATAGCTACAATATCATTTCGTTCCATGAGAAATCGTCTGCCGTCGTTACATTTTTTATATTTGAAATTTAAAGATCTCAAAATTCGCCACATTGAAGTTCTAGACCCTTCATAACCCGTTTTTTCTTTATAAGCACTTAAAATTTTTTGTGTAGTTGGGAACTCACGGTTATCATAAAATGCATGCACAGTCCTCCGTACTATGTCCACGTCAAAATCATCAATATGAGTCGCATACTTCACACGTTTGAACGTTATTCGGGGAGAAGTAAATTTCGGTTCCGACTCAGATTCTGAACACGAAGACTTCGATGCCTCAGACGTTATACGCTTCACAGTCCTGACGCTCACTTCACATGCATCTGCAGTCATTTGCTGAGTTTGTTTAAAAAAATTGGCCACTTCAAGATTCGTTTTATCGTTTGACAATTTTTTAAAAAACTTATAAACATTAAAAATTGTTTTTTTTGTTTTGTAGTGAATATCAGGACGAATAGACATTATAAATTATTTAGAGTAGGTAGCTAAATAGTTTAAAAAAAACTGTGAAAATTGCAGTTAAAATGTTAGATTATTCAAATATCTGTTAGTAATAGCGGGAATACGTGCGTACGTCACAAAATGTTATAGAAAACAAGTAAATACAACAATGCGCAACGGATCACGGTTGTACCCAACAGTTGTTGCTACCCTCTCCCGTTTTGTATAACACGGCAAGACGTGTATACGTACACGTGACGTGGCAACGAGCAAAATACTTCGAAATAATAGCAGGTGTTCTTAAATATACAATGGTAACTAAAATGTGAAACATACCTAAACAGCTGCGGCTATTATATTTTTTTTAAATTTTGCGCGTTTTTATACAACATTTTTTGAACCCCTGACGATAATTGGCCACGGGTCGCGCTGTGATCGAGTGCCTAGTGTTGTGAAACCGACAATAGTGCGGATTCAAGAAACAATGCATTGAAATGACCAGAAACAGTATTTTATATTATATATTTTATATTAGCAATAGTATAAGCTCATAGGCAACATATCCATAGGCGGAGATTAGGGGGGGGGGCTTAGCCCCACCAAAACAGATTGAAAGCTCCCCCCCCCCCCAAAAGTATTAAACATTTTTCATAGTTATAGTATAAAATATCCGCCTATGAACATATCTCAGTATATAATAAGTACCAGATTAACTTTAACTTAATTTAGTTATTTATTCTATGAGCATAACTTAACTTAAACTAGTTAAAAAAATTGGTTTACTTGCCCAGCTGTGGTCTAAACAATGATTAATTTATAATATACGAGTAGACATAAACCTGACTGTATAATATTATGATCTGTATACCTTTAACAAATAAGAACAGTTAGCAGATATTTTATTTTTTCTTTGCAAGTCAGCAACCAAATTATTTAAAGTATCCACTTTTAATTGGAGCCGGAGATTTTTCTGTTTGAGCAACTTTATCTTTTTATGTTTATTTTGAGTAGAGTACGCTGATATGTATTCCAAAATAATTTTCTTTTTCGAGGTGTCTCCAAATCTTCTTCTTTAAAATCACCGCAGTACCGCATCAGTTTTCTTTTTCTAAAAAAATATACATTTATGTGTACCATAATTCATGTGCCTATGTCCTAGCTAGTGCGGATTCAAGAAACAATGCATTGAAATGATCAGAAACAGTATTTTATATTATATATTTTATACTAGCAATAGTATAAGCTCATAGGCAACATATCCATAGGCGGAGATTAGGGGGGGGGCTTAGCCCCACCAAAACAGATTGAAAGCCCCTTCCCCCCCCAAAAGTATTAAACATTTTTCATAGTTATAGTATAAATTATCCGCCTATGAACATATCTCAGTATATAATAAGTACCAGTTTAATTTTAACTGTTTATAATTATAATAGTTACCTTAAAGGAGTACTGCTTTTAGTAGGCATCGATTCAAAATCTTTTTTTGTAGATAAAGCCTCTTCAATGTAAATATCTGGTAATTTTTCATGTACTGTTAACATTTTCAAAATTTTAAATTACATTGGTTTGTAATAATACAATTCAAATATATGTTTACCTAACAAGACAGTAGGCTGATCCAAAAGTTCATCTCCAACTGATGTGATTGGTGATGTATGCTTACAATAACTATGTTCAAGTTCTATTCATTAATGTAAATAAAATATAGCAACCTTAATAACTCTATGTAATGAAAATTA
Organism: Diuraphis noxia; assembly: GCF_037042655.1. Taxonomy (NCBI): domain Eukaryota; kingdom Metazoa; phylum Arthropoda; class Insecta; order Hemiptera; family Aphididae; genus Diuraphis; species Diuraphis noxia. The sequence goes on from NW_028301711.1 coordinate 74,053,150, forward strand.
ATAATTAAAAATTAAATAACTATAGTGCGGATTCAAGAAACAATGCATTGAAATGATCAGAAACAGTATTTTATATTATATATTTTATATAAGCAATAGTATAAGCTCATAGGCAACATATCCATAGGTGGAGATTAGGGGGGGGCTTAGCCCCACCAAAACAGATTGAAAGCCCCCCCCAAAAGTATTAAACATTTTTCATAGTTATAGTATAAAATATCCGCCTATGAACATATCTCAGTATATAATAAGTACCAGATTAACTTTAACTTAATTTAGTTATTTATTCTATGAGCATAACTTAACTTAAACTAGTTAAAAAAATTGGTTTACTTGCCCAGCTGTGGTCTAAACAATGATTAATTTATAATATACGAGTAGACATAAACCTGACTGTATAATATTATGATCTGTATACCTTTAACAAATAAGAACAGTTAGCAGATATTTTATTTTTTCTTTGCAAGTCAGCAACCAAATTATTTAAAGTATCCACTTTTAATTGGAGCCGGAGATTTTTCTGTTTGAGCAACTTTATCTTTTTATGTTTATTTTGAGTAGAGTACGCTGATATGTATTCCAAAATAATTTTCTTTTTCGAGGTGTCTCCAAATCTTCTTCTTTAAAATCACCGCAGTACCGCATCAGTTTTCTTTTTCTAAAAAAATATACATTTATGTGTACCATAATTCATGTGCCTATGTCCTAGCTAGTGCGGATTCAAGAAACAATGCATTGAAATGATCAGAAACAGTATTTTATATTATATATTTTATATTAGCAATAGTATAAGCTCATAGGCAACATATCCATAGGCGGAGATTAGGGGGGGGGGCTTAGCCCCACCAAAACAGATTGAAAGCTCCCCCCCCCCCCCCCCAAAAGTATTAAACATTTTTCATAGTTATAGTATAAAATATCCGCCTATGAACATATCTCAGTATATAATAAGTACCAGTTTAATTTTAACTGTTTATAATTATAATAGTTACCTTAAAGGAGTACTGCTTTTAGTAGGCATCGATTCAAAATCTTTTTTTGTAGATAAAGCCTCTTCAATGTAAATATCTGGTAATTTTTCATGTACTGTTAACATTTTCAAAATTTTAAATTACATTGGTTTGTAATAATACAATTCAAATATATGTTTACCTAACAAGACAGTAGGCTGATCCAAAAGTTCATCTCCAACTGATGTGATTGGTGATGTATGCTTACAATAACTATGTTCAAGTTCTATTCATTAATGTAAATAAAATATAGCAACCTTAATAACTCTATGTAATGAAAATTAATAATTAAAAATTAAATAACTATAGTGCGGATTCAAGAAACAATGCATTGAAATGATCAGAAACAGTATTTTATATTATATATTTTATATAAGCAATAGTATAAGCTCATAGGCAACATATCCATAGGTGGAGATTAGGGGGGGGGGCTTAGCCCCACCAAAACAGATTGAAAGCCCCCCCCCAAAAGTATTAAACATTTTTCATAGTTATAGTATAAAATATCGGCCTATGAACATATCTCAGTATATAATAAGTATCAGATTAACTTTAACTTAATTTAGTTATTTATTCTATGAGTATAACTTAACTTAAACTAGTTAAAAAAATTGGTTTACTTGCCCAGCTGTGGTCTAAACAATGATTAATTTATAATATACGAGTAGACATAAACCTGACTGTATAATATTATGATCTGTATACCTTTAACAAATAAGAACAGTTAGCAGATATTTTATTTTTTCTTTGCAAGTCAGCAACCAAATTATTTAAAGTATCCACTTTTAATTGGAGCCGGAGATTTTTCTGTTTGAGCAACTTTATTTTTTTATGTTTATTTTGAGTAGAGTACGCTGATATGTATTCCAAAATAATTTTCTTTTTCGAGGTGTCTCCAAATCTTCTTCTTTAAAATCACCGCAGTACCGCATCAGTTTTCTTTTTCTAAAAAAATATACATTTATGTGTACCATAATTCATGTGCCTATGTCCTAGCTAGTGCGGATTCAAGAAACAATGCATTGAAATGATCAGAAACAGTATTTTATATTATATATTTTATATTAGCAATAGTATAAGCTCATAGGCAACATATCCATAGGCGGAGATTAGGGGGGGGGGGCTTAGCCCCACCAAAACAGATTGAAAGCTCCCCCCCCCCCCAAAAGTATTAAACATTTTTCATAGTTATAGTATAAAATATCCGCCTATGAACATATCTCAGTATATAATAAGTACCAGTTTAATTTTAACTGTTTATAATTATAATAGTTACCTTAAAGGAGTACTGCTTTTAGTAGGCATCGATTCAAAATCTTTTTTTGTAGATAAAGCCTCTTCAATGTAAATATCTGGTAATTTTTCATGTACTGTTAACATTTTCAAAATTTTAAATTACATTGGTTTGTAATAATACAATTCAAATATATGTTTACCTAACAAGACAGTAGGCTGATCCAAAAGTTCATCTCCAACTGATGTGATTGGTGATGTATGCTTACAATAACTATGTTCAAGTTCTATTCATTAATGTAAATAAAATATAGCAACCTTAATAACTCTATGTAATGAAAATTAAATAACTACTATATGTTTACCTATTGTCGCAATAGAAACGGCAGTAGCCTGATACAATATCTCATTAAGCAGTTGTATAATCAGAAATCTTGAAATGTCTACTACAAATTCTTGTATGGATGGATGGGTAAAATAAATACTTTTTATTTAATGCTGCCACCAATTTGTCGCTTAAATCCTTTTGTTTTGGAAACCTATTTGTAAATATAAAATATAAAATATTACACTTGTGTATACCTACATGTTATATTTATTAAATAACAAGAAATATTTTTCAGTATTGAATAACAATGTACATACTTATGTAATTACTAATTTTAGTCCCGAATTCATATTCACGTTGGGAACAGCAACCGGTAACACAACACTTTTCTACCATGATGGTAATGTCGTAAAGTGTTGTTTCCAACTTATATTAAATTAAAAACAAAAATTACAACGAACATGTTACGTATATATAATTATATTATACGTATATGCGTAACACGGATTTACACGGTTTGCTTATAATATAATTAATATTTAATACCTACACGATCCTCTCAACTAGCACAGAATAAAACGGAATGGACACTGATAACAAATTACATTGGCAGCATAGGACAAAAATGAAATCAGTCAGCCATTTTATTTTAGGTACAATAGGAAGTTAGTAACATTTAATTCCATCATGAAACGGTAGTAATATTCTTTATAAGTTACCGCGGTTTTTCAAATGTTACGAGCGTAGTACCAGTTTTATTCTGTGGTCCAAACTTTAGGTACAAATAGCGTTTGAAATTTTGGGAGCTTATAGATTTACAGGTCTTATACTATAGTAACTAGTAAGACCATGTGTAAGAGCCAAGAGGGAATATAAATTGAGTTTTTGTAAAAATATTACAATTGTATTTGTAAATTTACTACAACAATGATTTGTATTTTATACTTTTATAGTATCATATGAATATACTTACAAAATTAATATAAGTACCTGTATCATACTATATATTTCTCTGTAATATATAGAAAATAAAATCTATCCACGGGTAAAAACTTCTTGGTACACAGTTTGGTAGATAACATATTAAACAATTAATACCATGATTGATAATTGTCTTTAATTACCACTTTAATAAATAAAGAATTTTAAAAATTGACTAGACAATAAAACACATAAATCATTGAGTAATGAAGATACAAACTTTGTGTACGATTTATTTGTATACTAACATGATATTTACATATGGTTAGGTTTGTATAAATATGTATATATATATTTTTATTAATAGTCATCATCTTCGCTTTCACTGCTATCTTTGGATTTATTGTCATGATAATTGGTTTCAAAATTTCGTCACGTAAGCCCTCTTTGACGTAATCATCGTCTTGCAGTTTATTGCAATGTGTCACACACCTCTTCCAGTCGTCAACTGTTACGGAATCCAATGCATCATGAGCCAATTTTTCGACGTCCGCGATTTTAAAGCTCGTATTTTCTTCAGCGATTTTTCCTTTTACTTGCGCCCAAATTAGCTCTATAGGATTATATTGGCAGTGATACGGAGGTAGCCGTATCACCTCATGACCTATTGACAACGCAATCTTATCCAGCTCATATTTTTTTTCATGTGGTATTAACTGCTTGACTCGCTCTCGTAACTCCGGCAACGTTTCCAAGGGTGAAAACTGAACTCCCTTTTCTTGTAGCCATTTTTGGACATTGATTTTTTTTTCATTACTCTTTGGATAATTATCAACAAGACTAGAGTGGTATGATGCATTATCCATAATTATGACACATGGCTCTTCCAAATTGTTGAGCATTTGTATGAACCAGTCTTTAAATATATCAGAGTTCATATGGGAGTGATAGTTTTCAGATGGACCCGATTTACAGCGAAATACTAATTTTGAATTATTCACAAACCCAAATGAACTCGAACCAGCGTGGCAAATAATAATCCGATCTCCCTTGCCTGTCGGTACTTTAAATCCTTCTTTACCCTCCGAATTTTGCCAAATGTAATTCCGTGTATGATTTTGGTTCACCCATGTTTCGTCTAAATAGACAACTGGTCGAACATCATTGTTTTTACGGAGATTAACCATTTGTCTCAAAAACCGTACACGCATAGCGACAATATCGTTTCTCTCCATCAGAAATCGACGGCCGTCATTGCATTTTTTGTACCTAAATTTCAATGACTTCAAAATTCTCCACATCGACGTTTTAGAACCTTTGTAGTCAGTTTTTTCTTGAAATTTAGATAAAATTTTTATGGATGTAGGAAACTCACCTTTATCATAATACTCGTGGACCGTCCGTCGTACAACCTCTTGGTCAAAGTCATCAATATCTGTAGCAAATTTAATTCGTTTGAATGTTTTACGAGGAGAGGTAAATTTCGGTCCTTCAGTTTCTGGATCCAAAGGGGCTTTAGAGCCTTCCGATGTTATTCTTTTAACACTGCCGATGCTGATACCACATGCTTCAGAAGTCTTTTGTTGCGCTTGTCGAAAAAAATTTGCTACTTCAGGATTCGACGAGTCATTAGATAATTTTTTAAAATACGAATACACACTAAAAACCATTTTTTTAGCTTGAGAGTGAATATCTACTGAATGGTAAGACATTTTTAAATAAATAATTAACTATATTTAAAAAAATATATAAATCGCACAGACGTAATACGTAAGTAATGCGTAATGAATAGTCAACAACGAACAACAGTACAACAATACGCACTACACACTGGAGTCTGGAATCTGGATGGCAACTATTGCTGCAACAGGGGTTGTTGTTTGAATACATTCCTACGCATGGGGTCGATGGGAGTATCAAACCTACTCATACACAATAGCGGTACATAAAATAAACATACCCATAACCCAGCTGCTCTTACCATTTGTTTCGAAAAAACGCACGCTATTTATTTCCTATCCTAGATTGAGAGCCCCTGGTTTGAGACAAAACCGCCACGAGTCGCGCTACCGTCGAGTCGCAGTTGTTGTGAAACGCACTATAGTACTTAACCTCTTCATGCAGGACTTTTTAGATTTTCAAAAAAAAAACCTCCTATATAGAATTTGGGCCGTAAATAATGAGAAAAATAGTTAAAAAAATCTAGGACCAACCCTTATGTCGTGAAGATAGATTACAACCCCGTTATCATATGATACCTCTGTGCATATTTGGAACAACTTTTTTTTAAATGCATTTTTATAATTAATACATATTAAATTTTGACAAATTAAAATTATTAAATACACATTAACTATATACTTAAGGTAAATATATTGGGTAGGAGGTGGACATGCCCCCTGGAATATCTAGGATATCTACAACTTGAATAACTATAAAGATGTTTGAATATTTAATGTAATCCAAACATAAAATAATAACAATTTGTATGAAATAAAAACAATATTTTCACAGCTTTTGAACATACCCTGTATAAAATAAAAATTAAATCTTTCACAGCTTGTGATTATAAATAGATTAAGAATAATAGTAATACAATTAATATATGCATAAAATAAAAAATATGTTACTAACAAAATAAAAATAAATGAAAAACTTCTTTCATACTCTGTATAAAATTAAAATAATAACTTGTAATATGTCTTATGAAGATAATATAATAATAAAAATAGTAAACAATAACTAAATTGCACAAAATAAACATAAAAACATTAGTAAATGTTACCCAACAAATATCAAAACAAAGTAAAAAAAAAAATATTATAGTTTATTCTTTATTTTCTATGGAAGTCTTCCATGCACTCTGGACAAACTGGAGTATCACATTACAGTAGTAAACAAGTTATCCATGAAAAGTTTATGGTTTTCACCATGTATTGAATGACACAATTTCAAAACTGTATCACCTATTGGACCAAAAAGTGATTTTTTGTCTTTCGAGGCACCTTGATAAAGCTCAAAACAATGTACATATCCATTGGTTCCGGCTTGAACCCAAATTTTAAATCCCCATTTTTTAGGCTTTGATTTTAAGTATTGTTTTAATGAACTCCTACCCTTAAAAGGAACCACCATTTCATCAATGGCTATATTTTGACTAGTTGATATAGCTGAATGAAAAGAATTGTGTAAAATGTCTAAAACTGGTCTAATTTTCCAAAATTTATCAGTCACTACTTGAGGTTTTTCATAATTGTCTACAAAATGAATAAACCTTTTAATTTCGGCAAACCGGTTATAAGTCATAGCATCAGCAATAAGGTTCATTCTCAACCCCTCTTGAGAAGACCAATACATTCTTACATTTGGGTATTTTATATATGTCATTGCTATGTTGATTGCAAAAAACACTTTCAATTCTTTTATAGATAAGTTGAAATTTTCTTTTCCATTTTGAACAGCATATTTTATTGTTTCAGTTCTTATTTTTTCAAAAAGAGATTCAGTGAATAATTGTATAAAAACAGAATAAGGAGTAGTTTCTTTTACATTTATATTAATTAATTTATTGCTAGTACAAGTAGGTATGGAGTTTGTATGATTATTATCCCTACCAGGAAACCATTTTGTCTGTTTTGTATTTTTTTCTTGACAGGTAAACAATTATGTTTATTATTGTTAATTTTTAGTAAAGCAGATTTTTTAAACTTAGTTTTACTTTTAGAATCGGTTGATGGAGTTTTTCTTTTTTTTTTTGTTAGTGACTAGAATTTGGTTAGATGTTTGTGTGGGTGAGACTAAATTGTTTTGAGCAGCAACATCAGATTTTGGTATAGTTTGTTTGCTAACATTACTATCTGTTTGTGTTTGGAGTATTATGTTATTAAAAAAACTATCAAAATCATGTACATCATTTTCGTCGATTATTACAAAGCCATCAGGCTCATTAGATGGATTATTATTTTCAAACCTTATATCATTGTTCATATCCCCTAAGAAGTTAATATATTGAGGCAATAAATTTAATTTTTCAATATTATCTTCCTGGTCATCATTTTTGTTTTTATTATTCTCAGCATCACTATCATCGTCTTCACTATCACAAAAGCTGACTTCTGAGTCACTTGGTGTTTCAAAGTCCAAGAACAACTCAATTTCATCGTCTTTCAACTTCTCCATTTATTATTACTAAAATACTCGATAGTGGCGCGACCGGTGGCCAAAAATTTGAATTTCAGTGTCATCCAAACTTTCGACTTGCGCGGGAAATTTAAAATTATATGTACATTTTCATAATATGTACGTATGAATTTAACATTTTTATATGTGAGTGTATTTTTGATTTTTCATTCATAATATTAATATCGTACCTCTAAATCATTCACAACCTTAATTAATAATACTAACTATAAATAATTAATACAAACAAGTATCCAATAACAATTTAAATTGTATTCATTTTTATTAGGTTTCAAAAATATTTATATAAAAAAAAAAGTTATAACATATAAAAAAAAAATTATAGAATTAAAAGTCTTCGTCGTCATCTTCACTGTCACTAGTTTCATCAGGATTTATAGTTATAATAATTGGTTCTAAAATCTCGTCCCGTAACCCTTCTTTTATATAATCTGATTCCTGCAATTGTTCGCAGTGCTTGACACAACGCTTCCAATCATCGACCGTTACTGAGTCTATGACTTCGTTTACCAGTTTTTCGACATCGGCAATTTTAAAAGTGGTGTTCAATTCTGCCACTTTATTTTTAATTTGAGCCCATATAAGCTCGATGGGATTATACTGACAGTGGTATGGTGGAAATCGTACAACTGTATGTCCCATTTCTAAAGCAATGCCATCAAGTTCATACTCCTTTTCCCTAGGCGTTGCAGCTTTTACCCGTTTACGTAACTCACTCACAGTTTCAATCGACGAAAAATCTATACATTTTTCTGTTAACCACTGTTGAATGTCAGATTTTTTGGCGTTTGACTTCGGGTAATTTATTGTTGTAGTGGAATGGTATGACGCGTTATCCATAACTATAATGGATGGTTCTTCCAAATGTTTCAACATTTGAATGAACCATTCTTTAAATATGGCCGAATTCATTTGGGTATGGTAGTCTACATTTGTGCCAGATTGACAACGGAACACTAATTTCGAACCTGCTACAAATCCAAACGAACTTGACCCGGCATGGCAGATAATCAAACGACTCCCTTTTCCAGTAGGCACCTTCAACCCTTCGGAGTTTTGTTCGTTCTGCCATATGTATCCACTAGTGTGGTTTTGATTTACCCAGGTCTCGTCCAAATAAACGACAGGGCGCGTATCATTATTGTGCCTTAAATTACACATTGTTCGTAAAAATTTTACTCGCATTGCCACTATATCGTTCCTCTCCATAAGGAATTTTCTAACATCGTTACATTTCTTGTATTTGAAATGTAAGGACTTTAAAATTCGCCACATAGAAGTTTTGGATCCCTTATAATTAGTTTTTTCATGGTACTTACTCAGTAATTTAGTTGATGTCGGATATTCACGATTGTCGTAGAACTCATGAATAGTTCTCCGCACAATATCCGCATCAAAGTCGTCAATGTCCGTTGCATATTTAGCTCGCTTATATTGTTTTCGCGGAGAAGTAAATGATGGCTTTGAAGGGCCAGCTTCTGGTTCTGCACTCACCATCGATTTGAAACCTCCACTAGTAATTCTTTTTACTGTGCTAAGACTGACTCCACATGCTTCCGCAGTAATTTGTTGAGGTTGGTGAAAATACTTGGCAACTTCGGTGTGCGTTTGGTCTTTTGACAATTTTTTAAAATAATTGTAAACGTTAAAAATTGTTTCTTTTGTTTGCGAGTGAATATCAACACGTACCATTATTAAAAAAAATAAACACTATGTTTTTGAAATAACGCGGGCAAATGGCAATCAGTAAAACAAACGATAATGGCACAACTGGTTAGGATAATTAATTGTGAATCACGATTACGTCGATATACAAAATAAACATGTGCGATGTGTTGTATGTGTCAACATTATTATCATTGATCTGGTATCATTATTTTGTTATCAAAATATCCAGTGGTTTATAAAACCGTATGTAAGCAATAGTAGCAATAGTAGCAATATTGAATCAAGATACTCAACAATGGTGAGTCGATAGGTATGCAGCTACGGTCCGTACAGCTGTTCGATGTTCGCGCGCTATTTAGTCCATATGTTGAGTAGCCCTACCGATATTTTACCACCGGTCGCGCCACTATCGAGTCTCTAATTTCGTGAAACGCACTATAGGTAATAGTTTTTGTTAGTATAGTTGTAGGTATTAGTTGTTGGTATTATATTTATTTAAATAACATTACCATTTTCTTCGATATTATCTGATTCTGAATCCACTTCATAATCTGGATCTTTATCCGTATCGTCATAATCAAAATCAGAATCCAACATTTCGTTAATTTCGTAGGGATTCATTATTATTATGCAATAAAAATAAAAATTATAAAACAAGAAAAAAAATCTAATAAGTAGTAGCTAGGATAGGTAAATACAAAATTACAAAATTTTCGGTTACAATTTCTTATCATTGTCACATTATCATTGATAATGACAACAAACACGATTTAAGTTATCTCTATATTATTTAATATAACATAAATTAATTTTGAACACGAAAAATCAGTAATTAAATATAACTTAAAAACAAAATATGTGTAAAACAAATTACTATAGTCCGGCCGCCGAGAGAACGCTACTCGCTCGCGCATCCAAATGATCGAGCTCCGCGGTATCGTACCCAAATTTCTCCCACTCTACCACCTAGTCGCCGCCGTAAATTCCCCCACTCAGTACGCAGCGACCGGTGGCTAATTTCACAGCCGCCGCCGCTTAGCAGTAAACGGTGGTTGTATACACCGGCTCAAGTTACACACTATGAAAAAAATAATACCTGGTGTCAGGCGTACCTATTGTGTATACAAAAACAATACAAATAATATGTATTTAACATCAGTATTTTATATACGCATTTATTTAGTTATTCTAACAAAAATTAGTAATTGTACATAACATAGATTACATTTTAATATGAATTAAGAAAAAAAAAACAAAAAAAAAATATAAAAATACAAAATAAAAATATTTAAATAGCCACAAGAAATTAATCTGAATCTAAATCCGAAGAACTTGTATCACCTGTTCCTATGGTAAGGATATGACGTTCTTCTTCATCGGGTTGTCCGTCCATTACTTTATCACTTAAATGATCAAGGTTCAAAAACTTGTCTTCCTCCTTTATGACATGTCCGACAAAATTGGTCCACATTTCTGGTGTTACATGTTACACCCCTTTTTTTAGCAGCTCAAGTACGTCCTTTATTTTAAATGTGTTGTTGTGTGTCCGAACATAACTTTTTACTGATGACCACGCGAGCTCTATCGGATTAAGCTCGCAATGGTATGGCGGTAATCGCAATACGAGTTTTTTATTGTCTTTCGCGCATTCGTCAATCACGTATTGGTCGTATGTATCTTTTAATTTTCTCACTTCTTTCATTAAATCATTTTTACATATCGGATGGATAACAATCTCACCTCTACTCTCAAGCCAATCTACGATTTCTTGTTTTTTCCAAGACATGTTTGGTATTTTACATTTCTTCACCGAGTGATACGAGGCATTGTCCATCACAATTATGGCATTTTCTTTTAATAATGGCAGAATACGTACAAACCATTCATAGAATGTATCACCATTCATTTCGTCGTGGTAGTCTGTTGAATTGGTTTTCGATTCGAAACATAAAAGGCCCCCCGGGACAAAACCATCTGACGACCCGATGTGTAAAACGATGAGACGCTTACCTTTCCCGGAGGGTTCCTTTTGTCCTGTAGTTAGGCCCTTAAGGAATGCATCACGTGATGTTTTGACCGTCGTGTCGAGCCATGTCCTGCTGTGTGTCTCGCCTGCGTTTACCCATGTCTCATCTAAATAGTATATTGGTCTGTTTTGTGCTCTGTAATGCTTTATTTTGGTTAAAAAACTTCGGCGCCAAGTTATTAAATCCTTTCTTTCGAGAAGTGCACTGTTACGATTTTTTTTCACGTATTCAAACTGTAAATCTTTTAACACTGCCTGGAATGACGTACGTTTCATATTAGGCAATGTTTCATCCTCATTAATGGCTACCAACATTTTTTTAATTTTTGGTACTTCACGGTTCCTCCAAAAATCATGAATTTTTTGCCTAATTGCGTTTTTATCAAATTCGTCGATTTTTTCAATTACTGTAGGTTTATGTTTTTCCTTGGTAGGCGATGAAACTGTACCTTGTCTTTTGTACTCCGACAATGTTGTTTGTATTGTACGTTGTCCAATACCCGAGGATTTTGAAATTTCTAATAGCATTTGTCTGTAGGTCAATCGGGGGCTGTCTGGATTTTCCGACTGTTTTTCAACGAAATATTTGTAGAGATTAATAACAATTTTCCTTTGACCAGTGCCAATAAACTAAAGAAAAAATATATGTTTAAAAATTAAAAATTTTCAATAGGAAAATAGTAATATAAACACTTACTTTTCCTTTTGGATTTTTTTTAGCTGGAGATACAGTTACATGTTCGTCGTCCATGTTGTATTTTTTTAAAAAACGTAAAAAATAAATATAACGGTTTGCTAAAACACGCGAAAACTGTATGCTCGAAAAAACAAAAACAAAAATGTTGTGTATCGTGTATGTATTCAATAACGTGGAATATCGAAAACACTATGTACGCTCTGTATACATACACTGTCACCGTTTCCCGGTCGGCGGCGGCGTCGGTAGACGGCAACAGCTGCGCGACGGTGGCGGCGACAGCGTCGGCGGCCAGAGTTAACGGCGGCCAGCGTTTTAGAGGGTTTAGTGGTAGGGATGCGTGAGAACGGACGAATTTTGGTCGCCGCCCAGTAGCGTTTTCTCGGCGGCCGGACTATATAGAAAACAATTCATAAAAAATAAAATAAATAACATATTCCGTTGCTACAAGTACCAAAATGAAGTGGTCACACTGTAGAATTCGAATCCGATAAAAAAAATACTGATAAAATAGTCCCATATCTGGCAATCACTTGTTAAATATACCGATAGTGTGAGACCCAAATTTGGTACTCGTAAATTTACTTTTGTATATTGTTGAGACCCAAATTTGGGACTCATGGCCAAATTGAGTAACAAGTCGAAAACCCCTCGGCGCTCAACGTGTTTATATCCATAAGGTAGTCAACTATTAGTTTGTTTATATTTTCATTTAATTTCAATTTCATACAATGCATACTGGGCCCCACTGAGGAAACTCATGTGGGCCCATGATAGTTTAAAACACTATTATAGGTCAAATATAAATATTAAAATTATAATATACCTAAGACTAGTCTAAAACATAATCTATTTATGTTTATGAAAATAATTACTGATATAGTAAGATATAATAAAAATACGATAATTTAAACAAAACGTAAAAAGAAATAATCTAAAAAATCTAATAAATACCTACTTGATACCTTAAATAATAAATAGAAGCAATACAAAATTTGATTTTAGAAAACCTGTAATTTGTATTATATAATTTAAATGATTCAGCTATCTATGTCTACAATGACAAGTGTTTTTACTTGTATTTACTTGTAAATATTTAGGTATTAATATAAGTAATATAATATTGTTATATTATGTATTTTATAAAGAACCAATTTAATATTTTGATTATTAATGATCATATAAAAATTATATGTTTGAATTTAACGATATTAGTGTTATACCTAGGTAATCATAATTGATTTCTTTCTTTCAAACCTATCATATATTTTGTAAACAAATAAATTATCATTGCAATTAACTATCACTAGGTAATTATAATTTATTTAGAATGTCAATTACTTGAAAAGACTTTGTTAGAAAAGACTCCAGTCTTTGAATCTTTCCAGTCTTTCTTGCTATACATAAATAACAATTGCACTTAGTACATTTTAGGTATGTGAAACACTTACATTGAGAAAACTTGCACCGTCCCCTTTTGTCTTGTGGTCTTGGCAAATGACCAGTGTTATCGGTTCTGGAATCTTTGGTAGGTGTATGTGTAGGTCTGGTTCTATTTACCCTTTTCATAAGAACTTCTAAAGAATTTGATCGCCTACCTCTTGTTGGTGTACAAACTCCTGTACTAGTGATTGTAGAACCAATTTCTGCTCTCCAGTTAGCTAATGTTCACTGGCTCATTTTTTTCAATTTGACACCTTTTGTACAAAAGTCATGAATTTACTACGGAAACATCAATAAAATGATACCATAATCGAATATACAATTTTTGTGAGCGAAACTTAATTTTGTATCTACCAATCAAACCATCTAACAAGTCAACTCCTCCCATAAAACGATTGTATGCCTTTACAACAAAAGGACAGTTCACATCTACTCTGGTTTTAATTCGTCGATCGAATCATTTCAACATACTTTTTGGTTCAGCACCAGCATATGAAGATAACAAAGTTACAATTTTATTATCCTTCCAGGTTGTTATGGATAATGGTGTTGATTTATAAGAACTTATTCTTTCTGCTATAAATCCACGCTCTTCTTTCTTCATTTGTTTTTCATCTGGAAGTTGATTATTTGGAACTCTATTTCGCCAAACAGTCCCCAAACCTAATATACCTCTTTCATAAAGATGTTCCATTAATGGCACTGATGTATAGAAATTGTCAAAATAAAGCCTATGGTTTTTATTATTTGGAACATTTTTATTGGATCAGTTTAATTTATTAAGTTTCAATTGTCCAATACTGATAAAATTGATATACAAATGATCAGTATCTAAAAATAAATCGTTTTTGCAAAAAAAAAATACTTGACTGCTATAGCATGCTATTGCCACTACAACTTAATTTTTTTTTTTAAGTTGTTCATGGGCACGAATGCTATAGCATGTTATTGTTTCTTTTTTTACCAAAATGTACTGTTGATGGCAAACTATAATCCCTAATATAATTAGGTAGCCCCTAGATCATAGCTAAAAATATTTCAAAGGATAAAAACTTTTTTTTATGCACAAAAATTATATTTATTAATTAATTATGGAAATATAATAGACATATTTTGCATTAGCTAATTAACTGATAACTAAAACTTTCAACAAATCAATGGTTGAAAAACAATTTTCAAAAAATATTTTATAAAACAAAAAAAAATAATTCAATTTATTGTATGAGTGTCCACTCTTAACAGTATTTTTCTATTATTATAAAAACAAAATTAAATCTCATAATACTTTATAGCTTGTTTGAAAAAATAGTATCATTTATGAATTTTATTGTTAAAAAAACAAAATTAAATTTTAATAAACTTTTTAGCTTACCTGCTGTGATATATAATAGTTGTAATACTTTATAAGTAATAAAAACAATACTCTATATATTATAAAACTAATAACAGAAACATAAGAATTTAAAATGTATCTGAAAACAATTTTTAAAATAATAGTAACAAAGCAAACATAACAATTTCAATTTTTATCACAATTTAAGTTTCTTCTTCTCACTGTATTTTTCTATTATTAAAAAAAAAATTAACCTCATAATAAAAGTAAAATTAAATTTAAAAAAATTAAAAACCAGGTTCTAAAATAGTCATATAGATGAAAAACAGTCTTAGAAACCTAAGCAACACTATGATAATCTAAAAAATAAGGCCCTGGGCACAAAGGCGATTTTTCAGGACAGTTCTTACACCTCCATGAAGTCTGTTTCACTTGTTTTCTGCTTTTACATTGTCTACATCTTAAGTAGTATCCTTTTCTCTTCCAACCTGAAATAATGTTCCTAATTTTTAGATTTAAAACTTTTATAATTATTATAAAAATATAATACCTGGAGGATGAGGTATTTTTTCTTGGACATGTTCCAATACCACTGAAGTGTTTCTTGGTTGGTTAGATGTCCTTATTCTGATGTTTTTGTTCTTTACTAATTGACTGCCATCAAGGCCGGCGCCCTGGGCGAAACCATGTTTTGGCGCCCTTAACACCCCCCCCCCCCCGGCCAAGACTAGTTTGAGTAGTATTAAAATTAAGTTTTTTAGTAAGTTAAATAAAATTAGCATGTATTTTGTATCATAACAATATTGTAATAAGGTTAGACATATTATTTTATTAACTTATAAAATTGTACAACTAAAATAATATTAAATTTATATTATCATATTTATAGATACTGCGAAAAACGTGTTAAGTTAATAATACTAATTTTCATAATAATAAATATGCGAATGTGCGATTCACCACGTTATATCGACCGTTGCGCCATATATTAATTATTATATATCATCATATATTCATATCAATTATCAAAATTCAAAGTATATCCATTAACATAAAATATCAAATCAAATAATATTATATTATTTCACACCACCAGCCCACCACTGCCTATAATATAGGAATATTGTGTTTCTGGTTTCACTAACTAGGTACTTATTAATTAAAACGGAATTTATTGTAAAAAAGAAACCAAAATACTATGTACAAATTTACGAAACAAAATATATGATCATATGAGTATTGATTACCTGTTGGCACCCACAGAAATTTTTCTAGGGGGGGGGCAATATTAGGATTTGAGGATAAATATTATAATTTTACTAGGTGTTTTAAAATAATAACGTTTTTTATTATACTCGTATAAATGTATTATATTTTATTATATTACAACTTATTTTATATTTTAAATTTGTTGTATAGTATATAGTCATTTATCTTAAAACATTCAATTAAAAAAAATATTTTGAAAAAGCCAGGGGGGCAAAGGCCCCAGCTTACACCCCTCTGCGGGCGCCTATGGTTGGCAGTTACTTGTTAGCTTATACATTTGAGTATTTGACATTACACATCAGACCGTACGGAGCGAGAGCTCGTCGAAAACAATAAATTGAATAAATAATTGTGTGTGTCAGACAATAAAATTGTGTCTTTTTGATTTACGCTTTACTCTGCGGTATTTTCACCGTAAGGTCCGAATGGGTTTTACCGCCACGGTTTTTCTAACGAATCTAACCTTAATCGTCTAGTTATATGATTTTATTTATAAATAGGTAAATATTATAATAAGATAATGATTATTACGACCATCTATATATTTTATTGACACACACAAATGCGGTGGTATGCTTCCATAGTTCCGTGTATTATTTTTACATTAAAACCAGCGGTATCGATGCACTGTTATATTATTCTTATATTCTACAAATATGACTTATATGAGACAATTGAAGATGCATCTTCAATTAAAACTACATTAGATAATGAATATTTCAAATTGTATAGATTGTTAATGCGTTTTAAAAGATAAATAAATAAAAATAATTTTCAGTTTGGCGCCCCTCCGTGCTGGCGCCCTGGGCAGTAAATATAAATAATATGCATTCCACATAGATATATCTAGCAAGTGAAAAATTACTTTTTTGTACCAGCGAATGGTTTTTTTTGGTGATGAATAATAACTTACCATCTGGTCACTTCTATCAATACTGGACATATTTCTATTATACTCAACAATATGTTTAGGTTTTAAACTTTGTTGTTGAAAAAATCTATTAGATGTAGTAACCATTTCAGGATGATGGCCAGTAGTTATAGAAAACACTTCTCTCTTATCCTTCCAACGACTGACATAAACTGGTCTTTTTTTGCAAAATAATGATCTCCCCTTTTTAATTTTAAAGTTTTTTTTACAATTGATGTAGGATTGTTTTTTCTATTTGATCAAAGTGTTCCAGTGGTGTGTGTTCTTTGCTTATACAATAAGTTTGATAAATGAACTGAATTATAATAGTTATCCATGTAAAGATGATGTCCCTTATTCAAGTATGGTTTAACTAGTCTTAAAACCAAATCATTAATTTTTGATTTACCTGTCACTTCAACATTTTTTCCTTTATAAATTTCAATATTAAGTACATAGCCATCTGGTGAGCATAACTCATAAAACTTAATACCATATTTAAGTTTTTTATTTTTAATATATTGCCTAAATATAAGTTGTCCGCGCCAAAGCAGCATAGATTCATCCAAGGACAAGGCTTCTCCTGGACTAAAACTGTCTTGAAATTTTTTTATTAGTTTGTCCATTAAAATATTAACTTTATACAATCTATCTCTGGTGTTCAGGCTTACACCTTCTGAACAGTTCAGTGATCTCAAAATTTTTTCAAACTTTCTACCAGACATTGTTGCATTAAAAATTGGATGATAGTATAAGGGATTGGAACTCAAAGCATCTCTTAATACTGGAAGTTTTAACTGACCTCTGAATAAACAAAGGCCAAAAAACTTTTCTAGGTCTGTACGAGTAAGTGGACTTGCATTTTTCATTCTTCCATTTTTTGTGTGTGGACGATTTAAAGAATTTATTTATTTTTGACAATTATTAGTACAAGTAAGAACTAAATCAAAAATATCATTATTTTTTTTTTGGTCAACCAAGCCTGCACATCTGCTTTTCACGTATGACTTTTGGGAAAATTATCGATGAGGGTTGAATGATAGGATGCATTATCCATAACAATCACTGACGGTTCTTCAAGGCTGTTCAACATTTGGATGAACCAAGATTTGAATACTTCAGAATTCATTTGGCTGTGGTAATCCGTAGAATTGCCAGTATTACTACGGAAAACCAATTTTGAATTCTGAATGAACCCATATTTGGCACATCCTGCATGAACAACTATAAGACGTCCACCTTTTCCAGTAGGGATTTTCGGACCCACCATATCATCATGTTGCCATGCAATGCTCCTCGAATGATTTTGGTTCACCCATGTTTCATCCAGATACACAATGGGTCGAGAATCTTTATTTTGGCGCATTGTACAAATTTGTCTTAAAAATTTACATCTGAGCGCAACTATATCGTTACGCTCCATCAAAAATTTACGACCGTCACTACATTTTTTGTATGAAAATTTTAAATTCCTAAGGAGTCTTTTAATTGAACTCAGACTTCCTGAGTAATTAATTTTGCTCTTAACGGCATTGAGTATTAATTGTGATGTAGGATACTCACCCCTATCATGAAATTCATGGACTGTCCTCCTTACCACATCACTGTCGAAATCATCCAACTCTGAGACATACTTTGCCCGCTTGTATGATTTACGTGGAGATGAAAAAGAAGGGCCCGTCTCAGGTAATTCATCAATTTTCTTCACTTCTGAGCAAATACGCTGAATGGAGCGTTTCGATATTCCGCAAGCCTCAGCAGTAATGTCTTGTGTTTTTCGAAAAAATCGGCGTCAAGTTCTTTTGATTCCGATAGTTTTTTAAAAAATAAATAAACACTATACACTATTTTTTTACTTTGACTGTGTAGATCTTTATCTTTAAACGACATTTTAATGTAAAAAAAAATATGTTAGTTATTCGCAATTTATAGAGGACAAAAATCATGAGTATGCTTTAAATATCAAAAAATCTATCACCGTTAACTTATTTTAATTCGGTTAAGTTGTTAGGTATAATATATTTATAATGGTGTTTGTCTTTAAATTTCATTAGTTTAAATGCTGTCCTTAAAAACAAATATTTTTACAGAAAATTGAATTTCATAACTGTATTAATAATTTTTATACATATACAAATTGAATTTATTATATAAATAATTTAAAAAAATCACATTTAAAAAGATAAAATATACAGTATAAATTTTTAAAAATATGCATATATATTATATATGAAAAAAGTTGGAAATAGATTGGTAGGTATGCTTAAATATGTGCAAAAAACTTTTAAATTTCAAATCCAGACACCAAAAAACAAATTTATAATGAATCAGATTTATTCTATTTGCTTTCCGGACAAATGTTTTGCAAATTTGAAATTTGCAAATGCATAATACCAAGCCCTATAGTCCAGCTTACGAAAAGTGAACGTTGATATCAGCGATCCCCGTGGCCGTTTTCAACAAGTGATTATTAAACCCGTTTGCCGCGTTTTTTAAAATTGTTCATACCACTATACAACATATACCTTACAATAATATTAAACACATTTATGGATGTTACAATTAGGAAAAGATGCATAAACTATTTTAAATACCGATATTAAACATTTAATTTCTAAAAAGAATCACAATTTAATCATACAAAAATTTTTTAAGAAACACAAATATAAAATTATTTAAATTAAAGTAGGTATATACATATTACACAAATAAATTATATGTCGTCTTCCTCATCGTCGTCATCACTACTGCTGTCATCTGGTCGTATTGTGAGAATAATAGGCTCTTAAATTACTTCTCTATGTTTTTCCTTTTGATAATCTTCGTCCTGTATTCTTAGGCCTCAAAATGTCTCTCCAAGCCCCCTTCATTGGCCTAAAAAAGGCTACGTCGAGTGGCTGAGATATATGCGTGGTGTTTGGTGGCAAACATATAAACTTAATGTCATGAGTATCACATAATTCTAACACATGTTCGTTTATGTGTGACGCTAAATTATCGCCAATTAAGGCACTAGGTCCTCCGCCCTGTACTTCTTTCAAAAAAGTTGTTACAAACCAATTTTCAAAAATATGGGAATCAAACCAACCACTTTTACTGCGATTATATCTTGTGTTGAGAGGACTCCCCTCAGTCCATGTGGTCCATAACGATTCTGCTTTATAGACAACGTAAACTGGTAAAACATGCCCCTCAGCATTTCCACAAAACATAAGTGAAATCGCACTTTTGCTTGAATTGCAAATTCGCTCCACGTATTTAGAGCCTCTTTTACTTATCACTTTATTTGTTTGTTCCCGGATCGTCTGTGAGGTTTGTTTTGTCATAGTTATATATACGTGAGGGCGGAATACCAGCTATGGTTTGTTCAAGACGGTCCATATAATCATTTATATCGTCAGTTGTGATGTTCGCACGACTTTTTTTAACATTTGCACTGACTTTCAACGATAAATCTTTATTTCTTTTTAAGAACCCGCGAATCTAGTCATCACCTGGAATATTGTTATAATTGTAAATTGAGAAACTCGAACTCCCTTACAATCTAAATAACGAGTTACACACATCTTAAGGTCCGAAGGGATTAATGGGAAACCAAAATCGGCAAGTTTCATGCAATGCTGTGCGAAGCTAGCTTCCACGGCGGGAGTAAATGCTGTGGGATGCCCAACACTATTACTGTGCAATGCTTTTAGTTTATTCTTTATGGTTGACCTAGGTATCTTGTAGTGTTCGGAAGCTTTACGTTGTGTTATTTGTTTGGACTTTATAGCTCTTACTCTTTATATGCCTGTAACGTTGCCGGCGTATAGTTTGCGTACGCCCTCGTACCTAGCGATCTTTTTGGATTACGCGGCATCGTTTACTGTTAAGCAAAATAGACAAGACAGATGAGACACTATATAAACCAAGTAGGCAGGTATAACTTAAGTGCCTAAAATGACTAATTATACCATAAACATGACAAAAAATGTAAAAAAAAAAAATCATATTTTAGCTAATCACTATCAAATAATAGCGGGACAAAGTTACCCCAAGCTACAAAATGTAAGTTTACAAAAACACATTTGGTTTTTTTTTAAATTTTAAGATTTATTCTTTATTAGTACTATATGTATGAGATAATACCAGACTTACCGAAAAAAAGACGATTCTTTGACTTCAAATCAAACAAAAGTTTTGAGACGTGGTTTTTTTCCATTGAAAACACGTGAATACAAACAAATTTTTTTTGATAGCAACACGAGTGATAACGATAAAAACTGTTATCACATTCGGTTACCAGTGTTGTATACTATCGAAAACCACTACAACACATTGATAATAGTCACATGTCTTATCACAACACACAGAGGTATTCAAAATTCCAACGGTGGGCCAAAGTTACCACCCGGAGACAAAGTTACCCCATATTACGGTAGTCATATAGTGTAAACACGGTTCTTTGATATGATTCAGATTATTCTTTGATATAGTATTTTTTTGTGCCAGTACTTCAAACGAGTGTCCATAATCAATGGCTTTTAAAGGTAGAAAAGCTAAAGGATTTTCTAACGTTTTTTGTACTTTCATTACATTCTCTTTACTTAAGGCACTTGAATACTCATCATCCCGTAAAAAATTGGTTTCATAATTCGTTTAGTGATTGATAATAATAACATTTTTTAATTCTCCATAAGGTTTAGTATGATCTGCATTATTAGCTTGAAATTGAAGATTTACATTTGTAATTTCTCTTATAATAGGTTTCAGGAATACAAAATATAATAAATTCTCATTGTTATACATTTCAGCTAGTGTCTGGGCAGTATGACATTTTTCTTTTTGTGATATTGAGGCAAATTTAAAACATGTTTTCAATTCTAACCATTGATCAACCACAACTTTGATGTAGTTATAAAAATGCCAGCCATCGTGTTGCACATAATTTTACCAATTGCTTTTGTATTGGTCAGTCACCATTAATTGTTTGATATAATCTACTATATTCTATTTTTCTCAGTGTACTATGTGATAAACTGATAACCACGACACTGATTCTCTCAACATATATTCAATATGAGTAGAAAGGATTTCTGCTGCCTTAGATGAACATGAATTTAATGAATGGGAAATTAATTTAATTGGTTGTAATTTAGAAGAAATTTATTTTAGTAAAGTATATAATGAATTATTACGACCATAAAGATAACTTGCTCCATCCACTCCTAGACCTATAATTTTTTCTGGTTTCAGTTTGATTGTCTTTAGGAACTTAAGTGTACCATCATGAAGATCAATTGCTGTTCCACGTTCAAATCACAATAATTATTAATTAATAACCAGTAAAAATCATATAAACAGTTGTACATAACGTGATGTGGAAGAGAAACAACTTAAGTCCAGGGACTTCCGTTGTTTCTCTTATATACTTATTATTTACAGTGGTGCCACAGTCTTAAAATTGAATATTTATTTTACAAATGTTTACACGTGATCCGTCTATCATTTGATAACACATTCCACTCATTATCTCAATTTGTGATATTTTGTGACTTGGTTGTTTCACAAATAAATGGTTCAAATAATAATAGATTTATAGATTAATATATTAAAATTTAATAAAGTTTAAAAAACAATTTAGGAGTTTCCTCGATCCAACAATGTAACCAAACATAAAAAATAATAATAAGTAATAACAAAACAATTAAATGTATATAAATCATTTCATGACAATTAGGTACTTCATTTGTTGAGAGTAAATTTTTTGAGTTTAGCATACCGCTTAGACTTTTGGTTTCTAGCCTATTTCTAGATTTGGTTTTATTTAAATTGATTGTGCTAAAAACTCTCTCAGTAGCAACGCTACTGTATGACAATGTTATAATCAATTTTACAAATTTATTTAATAAGGGAAATAACTCACTGTCATCCCCTTTTTTCATATCTTTCACAGTTTTACAAATTGCAATTGTTTCATTATTGTAGTCTTTAATATTGTTTTTTTAGTAACCGCCACTCCCTTATCCAAATTTTATTAAATTTATTTAATATTAATTCAAAATGTGTAGCATCTGGAGCAATTGATACTACTGGTAATTAAGTTACATTGGTCCAAGAAACTTAATGCTTTCAATGATTTGATATAACTGGAGTTAAATTGAAATCGTTTGTAAAACTGATGAGCTCCTTCAATATAAAAATTAAGGCAGTTATTTATACACACATCCTTTTCATTATTTTTAATAATATCGATTAAAAGATCAGTCATACATTTCCCTCTCAGATATATTTTCTCATTTGGAAGATAATGAATTGGATTTTGATTTTTTATTTCAGAAATATCGTGTTTTTTTTTTAAGTAATCTGGCTTCATATAACAGTCGAGTAATGTTCTATATGTTGCACTCATTTTATTATAAATTTTACGAATTTTTGGTTTATGTGACTGAAATTCAAGATTTAAATATTGGTAAAATTGGTAAGACAAACTCAAGAAATTTTAAATAAAAATGATATGTAGGATTAATCAATTTTATATGAATAATTTTTACTGCCATCATGTTATTTTTATTATTGAATAAAACAGTTTTTGTTCATAACCTTATAAAGGCGATTATAAAATATCGTTTTTCTCTCTTTACGTTCTCTCTTCTGTAAAAAATCACACGGTCGAAAAATTTCGAAAAAACTATATTCAGTAGAGGTAGTTCAAAATATAAAATATTAAATTTTAAGATATTTTTTACTTACCAAAAGACGAAAGTCGTATAATATTGAACGTGAGCTTGACGTTTATACTGTTAAACCTCGTGTTAAACGGTTCAGAGCGAGGTTCAGAGTGAAATAAATACGACTTTACAAGTAGCTAAAACATAGCTTGTATTTGTTTATAGAAAGTGAGAACAATAACCAAAATAAAATCGAAAACAATTTTTTTTATCTCGATATCTATAGATATTTGCATAGGCATATAATATTGTACGTCTATGGATATTTGTCGAGACGCCGGACGACTATGGGTTTTCCATTCTTAATAATTATTTGTACTTCCAAATTTAAATTACCAAACAAAATTATCTTATATTATAAAACGTTTCGTTCACTAAAAAAATAATACGCCTCGTATATATATATAAATAAATAACAAGATAAAACATGAGAAATAATATTGTGAAATAAATTATACAATAATTTCAAACATCGTCATTTTTACAAAAAAGACGTTGTCACCCGTTGTCGCCCAGTAATTAAATATATCATCTACTAGGCTACAAACCGTTTTCTTTGGGTGACATTTATGTATATTAGTTAAAATATCCACTGAATCACCTCTTAGAAAAGAACATTGTGACTTCGATTGTAACTGTTTCAATTGCATATCCTAATTTATCTAATAATTTTATGTCTGTGATTAAACCACATAATTATTGAACAAATGCCATAATAATTATACTTAACTACCTAATATAAAACCTTAACAAATTCTTATCCAATATAGAGATGAATAAAGCAGACATGCACTTTTTTGGGGTACTAAAAAAGAATAAAATCTGCAGATTTAGAAGTAGAAACGTCTAGTTGTCCACTAGGATTCGGTACTATGATAAAATCGAGGATAAAGTATACTTAACAAATATTTTTTGATTTTTATTAAATAATACACAAAACAGAATGATGTAATATGACCAGGGTTCGGGACTTATAGCTTTTGCATACCCATTATATGCGATGTATAAAACATATCAGAGTGATATAAAAATACGTTTTATAGTACGGAGAATTCAAATATGAAATTTTATTTTGCATATTTTGGGGTTTTTGCATATTTAACGCATAATTAACGATTTTTAACGATTGATGGATAATATTACTGTTCAAAATGTACCTATTAATCGAGCTATTAATAATTAAAATGTTGAACGATTAATTACAAAAATTTGTTTTGAGTGTAGTAACTCAATAAATCGAAAACTATGATATATAATTTTATCTTGTAAAGATTTTATTTTTATTTATTTTATTAATTAATAATTATAAATAAATTACAATGTTTATTATATTTATATGAAATTAATCCCTTTTTTAATGATTTTTTTTTTCATTTTTAGAGCATATTTTTTCATTTTTAGTGCATATTTTTAGGTTTATTGGGTTATATATAAGCGCATATTTTAGTGCTTTTTAGGGCTATAAGTCCCGAACCCTGAATATGAGTAAACTTTTTAATAATAATAACAATGATTTGCAATAATTATTAATTACTCTAATTACTATATTAGTAATTTTTAGTTATTACTATAACATTATCTATGGAACAAAATAATGTATGTATTTGGGTATTGGGTATTTGGGTGGGTGGTGTGGTCTCTTGATAGGTCTGAACTTGCCATAGACATAATATACTATGTTTTTATACGTTGCAGTTATGTATAAAATTAAATAAAAATTATTGTAAAATCAAAAAATTATTTTACGCAAGTGCCCTGATAAATAAATCATTCGAGTAACCATGATGTGTATGTAAGTTGTTGTACTTGACACCAAGAGCAACGCACTCACTCGTACAGTTCAAATTTATATGATTAATTGTGTAAATGTGTCTATTGAAGTTTGCGGTATTGAAAATTAATTCTAAAATTTCCAAAAGCTACCAGCGATTCCCAAAGATTACCAGAGATTTCCAAAGATTACCACAGATTTCCAAACATTTTTACACTGATTACCAATAGTGGTTTACCCCTCGCCATAACCTTATAAAAGGCCCCATATCGTTTTTATCTCTTTGCGTTCTCTCTTCTCTAAAAAATCACGCGGCCCCGTATGAAACTGATATAGGCGTTTCCCATCCAATCTTGTATTAACTATGGGCATAACATAGACCTTATACTAATAATCCGGGGTGGGTTGCGGGTGAGTGGTGTGGTCTTTCCTAGCATATCAGCAGTGATGCCATACCTTGCGACCAAAAACATTGTTATTAACACTTACCTACTATAATATTACACTATATAAAAAGTATATTATATTATATTATTGTGTAAATCATGGTTTAATTAATTTAGTTACTATTCTAAGCTTTAAGTTACTTAATGGTAGGTACATTAGTTACATGAGTTATATTATGGTAATGAATAAAAATAAATTCATTATATTTTATAGTAATACTCTAATACTACAATGTATATTTTAAAGAGTAAGGTAAACTTATATCTTCTATTTCTATACCATTCACCAGCGTGTTTAAATTTTATATATAAAATGTACGTTTCATTATTAATTTGTATTCATAGTGTATTACAAACAAGTTTATGTTATTTATTATGATACATTTTTATTTATCAATTAATTATATGCTTAATTGAAAAAATTAATTATATGAGTTTGTGAGTAATTTTAGATAAGTAAATAATTATATAGATTCTGAGTTATCAATAATATGTCAATTATTTTAATATCTTTCATGGCACATTTTTTATTTTTTTATGCTGTACAAATATTAAAAAAGATTCATGATAAAAACTTTTAGTTTAACGAAATAATACAATTATTATAAATATTAATTGAACACAGTTTAAACTGAATAAAGTCTCAAACAGGAAATTTCCATATTATTGTGTTTCAATTTTTCTATAAAAGTTCTCGTAAGTTAACAGCAGTGTCTTTGTCAAATATTGATTTAACATTTAAATAACATTATTTTACATTCATAGTTTAATATATCATCAAAAAATACAGAATATTGTTTAGTAATTAGATAACTTAAATTTTTTTTTCATTATCTTGGGTATCTTATACAATTTTAATATAAATAATTAAAATAACTTAGGTCAAATATAATCACTATCTGTATAAGAGTATTATTGTCCCTTTCAATTTCAAAAAGAATACCTGGGCATCAACATGATTCATTTTGTTTCTTTAATTAAAAATTCTTAATGTATACCAAATTTTTATAAGTTCATTTATCATAACTTATCAGTTGTCAATAAAATTGAATCATACTATGTTATTAGCTGGTGAGATATCTTGCATCTAAATAATATATAATGTTATATTGTATATATATTTGAGGTAAATAGCTGTAAATACTATTTTTATTCAGATTGACTGAATTAATAATTTACCTATGGCGTGACATTGCGCTCCGTAAGTTAAAAATTATTAAGACTGAGTATCTATTATGTTTTTGGACCAATAGCGAGACATTACGTCCCCAAGTCCAGAATTGTCAAGTTTGATTGTTATAGCCTCTGGCATGGAATTGCTTCCTCTAAGCTGCTTGTGTGGTGAATAAATAGTAATTTATAGAACTTATTAGACTCATTTAAACAAAAAAATGTGATAAATATAAGTTCTGAATGTTATGATATATGAACAAATTAGAAGGTATCTTACATTAGGACAGTTTTTTGTTTACAATTTCAAATTATTTATATATTTTCAATTCAATGATTTGTTATTGACATGGACAATAATTACTTCTGTTATAATAAAGAAAAATATTTAAATTTTCAATATATTCTGTTTAATAAGATTATTTAACTGTGATTCATTGACATCAGCTACACGTTTAACGTTTATTATTTAATTATAAACATTTTTCAGGATTGACTTATAGTTAAATATGTGTCTATAAATTAATTACTGGTTGGTTATTGCCTATAAAATATAGCAGGTCTGCTAATTATTATCATTCAATTTTTTGATAACTGTTTAATGGAATAGATTAATAAGGTAATCTAGACACATTTTAATTTAAATTAATAAACTAATTTAATAAGGTGAATAATAATAATATAGTATAAAAATATAACACATTCATAAACATTAAAGGTATAGTAGCAACGTATCATATACCTCCACTACCATAAGAACTGTATTCAATATCATAATATAGCTAATATTTATAACTTTCACATACACACAATATTGAAAAATGTCATCTTTGCATTCTTGATTTTCTTATAAATGTATAACTAATAATAAAAAATACAGTTAATCTATAATATATAGTTTATCTACAATACTTTATATATTCTACACAATCTACAGGTTAATAACTAAATTATAATTTAATATTTTTACAATAATAAATAAACATTTTAATTACATAATTTTAAATTAAATTTATATAACAGTATTAAAATGCATATTCAAAAATATTTACAAGATACTAAATATAAAATTTTAAATTCTATATATTATTTATACTAATTAAAACCAATAAACACATAGCTATTTAATAATAAGTGTGCCATGAAATTGATTGAATCGAAGTTAATCAATTTATACAATTTAACTTTAAATTGTTTTTCATGCATCTAATACCAACTAGAGTGTACTATAAAATAAAATTAGAATTTTTAAATATGTTTAACTCTTTCTATCTAGTCAACAAATGAATAATATACATTACTGAATTCATATTTTAGTTTAGAAAGATAGTTTTATATTTTTGAATTACTAGCTAGGCATTGCATTCGTAAGTTCAAAATGTTTGAGTTTGATTGTTACCTATGCTCTCTTAATAAACTAATGAGTTATTAATTTTTTTATTCAATGAATGTGAACGAGTTTCTTTATTTAGTACTAAAGGTGAACATAAATTAATTAAATTTTTAGCAAAGTTTCAAAAACCTATAAGGAATAAGAGGCAGATAATTGTCAATAAATGTCAACTTAAGATTACATTATATTTACTCGTATTACAGATTTTGCCATCAATATTTATTTGAAACAATTGTTTGTTATATAGGTAACTGTATGTAGCCTAGGTTAATAGATTTATATATTTCTTTAAATTTATCATAATCGGTACATTATCATGGGTGGTTGCGAGTTCCATAATCTTTAATATCTTTATCATAATATTATTGGTCATCATGGATTAGTATAGTATGAGCTAAATGTTAATGATATACGTCGGATCTCTTAACGACTTCATAATACCAAGTCTTGTATGTTGTTTACAATAAGCATGGACTATGTCACATAGTATTCTTAATATATTCTAGTATATTCTAGTCTATGTAAATTCTTACTTTTCTTTCATCATACAATATACTTACAATATTATACATGAGTACATGACCATGTTTTAAGATTTAGGCTCTTTGGTTAATCGTTCGAAATAAAAATGAATTAGTATAATAATATTATAGGATACTTTTCTGTTATACGAGACTACCTTGTTTCTTGACATCACAATCCTGTTAAATAAGACTACCAAAATGGTACTTTCCTGTTATACGAGCCTAAGTACTGGACAGTCTTGACACACCAAAATAACTCACGGATTCCTCATGTCAAAACATGAATCTCTCACTGTGAAGCTTGCAATACAAAGATCACAATGAAACACATCATACAGAATGTCATATGTAGCAACAGGAGCTAACAAATTTCAATTTGACCGAAACGTTCTATGAATTTATTGGACCAAACCCGGATCAAGACAGAAAAATCATAACTTTTTTAAATCTAACAAAGCTTAAAAATAAAATATAATTGTAATTTTCAAGTTAATGTAACAATTGTAACATATAACGTAAAAGTTAAAAAAATGAAAAATTGTAAATAATAATTAAAATTTGGAACTAATGGCCCTTGCTGCCGACTGCCGAGTTGTATCCAAAGACCAAAACTTAATTAGTCAATTACATAACTTAATTATAATGTATACAATTTAAAAAATAATATAGTCGAGAAGTAACTATACGCTATTTTAACAAAACAACCATTTTTAGTTGGATAGTAGGTACCGTCAGTATTTAGGTAGGTAGGTACTTAAATTACGTATTAAAAAAAATAATACAACAAGGAAATTATAAGCCACATACTATACTTATAATAAACAAGTTTAATTAATATTTATACGCATACTTATCATAGAGAACAATTTATTTCGTTATGAGATCCACAGTTTTTGCAATCGAGTACGTATCGGTTAGTATAATAATAATTTAATAATTATAAATAATATATTAAAACTATCGGATCTCTTAAAATGCAGATATAACTCCAGCACACACAAAATGCGACGTTGCCGCTGACAATGAGTATCTTGGATCTCATAAAAGGCTAACAAATATGGCGAAGAACATACATTAATTTAAATTTCTGCCGCCCGCAGATACAACCACACACACACACTACTTATGTAAAGATCGTAACGAGATCCGGTCAATTTCCGACTAACTATGATCGTTATGGGCAAAAACACAATTTTCAATTAAAAACGTTGAGAGTTCCACTGTTTTGGATCTCACAACGAAAACGGATCTCGTGACGCTGCTCTGTTTCCATATGTTGGATCTCGGAACATACTAAGCGTACGACCACACACACACACACGCATATCACACACACATGTGATAAAAACAATTACCATACACTCAAGAAATTTTGAAGATACTATATATCCTTCCGAGATCCAAAGAATGTATAAGAAATATTAGTATAATGTGGGATCCAGGAGTGTGATTTTGATTGTTTGGCGCATCTTGTTAGATCCAGAGTGTATTTTATTCAAAAGGTTATCATCTTATTAGATCCATTAAACGTTGCCAAACTTCCGAAACAGAACTGATGCTTATACACAATGTGGCTGCATGTTGCAACAGTAGGTGTGAAATGAGAACGGACAAAATGTACCGCATCAGCATCAATAGGACTAGTGAAGTAGTGACTACACAACATTTAAACTAATTTAACAAATACTTGAAATTAATCATAGTAGTAAGTAATATAATATTTGAATTAATAACATCATTTTTAGTTTATCAATAAATGAAATAAGAAATACAAAGATATTCAATGTGTACCTATGAAAATAGTTATACATAATATAAAAAACAGCTTCATTACTTAATTATTAAATACAAATTGGTATATGTTTACTTTTTATACTTTTTGTATATACTGTAAATAAGTTTTATTTTTGAACAGTTGTGAATAGTAGTAATTAATATAATATTTAAATTAATAATAAGTACATAATTTTTAGTTTACCAATAAATGAAATAAGAAATACAAAGATATTCATTGTGTAACTATGTAAATGGTTATACATAATATAAAAAACAGCTTCATTACTTAATTATTAAATACAAATTGGTATATGTTTACTTTTTAGACTTGTTGTATATATTGTAAATAAGTTTTATTTTTGAACAGTTGTGGATAGTAGTAAGTAATATAATATTTAAATTAATAATAGGTACATAATTTTTAGTTTACCAATAAATGAAATAAGAAATACAAAGATATTCAATGTGTACCTATGCAAATAGTTATACATAATATAAAAACAGCTTCATTACTTAATTATTAAATACAAATTGGTAGGTACCGTAAAGTGGGGTGACTTCGGATAATTTTTCGTGTTTTTTTGAAAAAATATGATTGTAAATTAAAGTAAAAATTTAAAAAAAAAAATTTAACATCTACAGATGTTTATCCACTATATACGATCGTTAAAACTAAAGTTTAACTTCAATAACAAACTTTTTTAAAAAGTTAAAAGTTGTCCGAAGTCGACCAATTTGTGGGTCGACTTCGGACACATACTTATTTTCACATAAAATCATATTAAAATTTATATGGTATGACTTCGGACAACAATTTTAATTTTTAAAAAACAAAACTACAGGCTTTCTTGTCTTTTTCCTTTTTTTAACCTTCAAAATGTATTAACAATAAAATATTTTATAATTAAATTAACAAAATAAATGATGAGCCAGAATTGGTATTTTTACTGGATGTCTTGTGTTATACAAATTAATTAATACCTTAAAAAAACTACTTACAGTCTTTTTTTTACTAACTTCAGTCTTAAAATACATTCTTTTGGTAATTAAACAAATCAAATTAATAAAATAAACTCAACATATAACAAATTAATACCTACGTATCAACCTACTATTTTAACAATTTAACTTAGTCTACTTTGACTATTTGTAAAATATTAATAATATAAAACAATATAAAATTAAATAAGTACCTTTGTAGATAAAAAAAACAACACTAAGTAGGTACCTAGGTCCCACCTACTCATTCAATTTCAGTAGCATCAATATCAAAAATATATCTGTCTCGTTTTTGTCTACTCAATACCTTGACTATTTTGACAACTTGCGTCACTTTAATCCGACTCTTATCGCCAACTATTGGGAAAACGAATGTTGGAGGTCCAGCTAAAGAATTTTTTTTTCTTAAAAAATTGACGTTTATTATTGGGTAATCTATATCGAGAATCTGACCAATATAATGTCGATAACTTTTGTTTGTTTCATATTTTACCAATATAAAATTGTCAATTTCAAATTCAACTGGAATTTCTTGCTGGTGATTTGGAACTGCTTGACTTGTTGAGGTCTCTTGGTCATTATTAAATTCTATTATCTCTGTGTCGTTATCGGTTTCAGGGTCATCAATATTATTTTCGTTGACATCTTCAACTCTAAAATCTTCAACATTGATGCTTTTTCCAGGCTCTACTGCAATTTTTTTCCCCCTTGGTTTTTTTACCGTATTTTCCCCTAAACGAACTTCTTGTAAAATGTCCACAAAAGCGTCAGTCCACGATCTACTTCTATTCAGTTCTTCCAGTTCTTCATCTTCAGGCTTAGATTTTACCCGTGCCAATACACGTTGTTTATCGAACGGAACTATTCCAGCGGCCTTAAATCCAGCTTTGACATTAGACTCTGGAGATTGAACGGACTCTAGAGCTTTTTTTAGCATTTGTGGAAATTCGGACTTTGGCAGAACACCTCTATTTTTCTTTTTCCACTTATCTAGAACATTACGCCACGCCGATTTTAAGGGACGGAAAAAAGCCAAATCTAAAGGCTGACACAAATGTGTCGAATTTGGAGGTAGTAGTACAAATTTAACTTCATTAATTTGACATAGTTTAATTGCATTTATCGATAAGTGGCTGGCAAGGTTATCTCCTATCAAAACTTTTGTGCCAACCAAATTTTTTATAAAAGGAATAAATGAAAATGTAAACCAATCTTCAAAGATTGCCATGTCAAACCAACCACTTATATTTCGATTATATCTCGCTCCCGGTATACCTCCCTCTACCCATGTTGGATATAAATGTGCAGCTTTGTACACAGTATAAGGTGGAACAATATTACCATCAGCTGAAGCGCAGAACATTACTGAAGTACTTGTTTTTGACGAATCTTATAATTTCAGGATGTTTGACACCTTGTCTAACGATAACCAATTTTTTTCCAGGGTCGTCTGAAAAATTGGTTTCGTCGTAGTTGAATATGTTAGTAGCGGGTATATCACGCAAAACATCTTCAAGATTATTAAAATATTTGTCTAAGATTGGTTTTGAAACCCCTGCTCTCACTCGTTTAATATTTTCTCCAAATCGTTGTGTTAAGTTCTTATTACGTTTCAAAAATGATCTAATCCAATCCACGCCAGGCATATTGTTGTGTTTAAAATTTTTTTCGTTTCTTCCGGATCTATCTAAATACGACTGGACCAGAATCTGTAAATCCGATGCTCGTAGAGGGAACCCCCATTCTGCACATGTAATTAAACCATCAACTAAAATATCCTCGTCTTTTTTTGAAAGAACCATCTGACCACCCGGCTTTCGAAACATGTTGTTTTTATTATTAATATAATCATATATAGTAGCTCTTGGAACACCATACTTTTCACATGCTTTTCGAACACTTAAATTTTTTACTTTAACGTCATGGACAGCTTTCATAAGATTAGCCTGCGTATAATTCTGATAAGAGCGACTACCTACCTTTTTTTTGTATTTTCCCATATTGTTTGTACTGTCCGAAGTCGGCCCTCTATCCTTCAATTTTTGCACGAAAATTCATAAAAAATATCATATGACACTAACCACACTTTTTATAGGAAATACTTATTGAGAACTAGTTTATCTCGAAAACAAAAAAAAAACGATGACGATCGGAGTATTTGTTGTTGAATTACAAATGTTATGAGATGTGATAACAAAAATGGAGGGAAAATCCAATGATAAGGAATTAACTCATGGCCTCCATGCTATCAGCGTTACAACGTTACGAAACGTTTCCTACATCCGCGGCTGTCCAAAAACATAACACAGTAACTACGTTTGACAACATTTTACAGGAGAGCAATATCAGTAAATACCAAAAGGCCGCTATCTATCTCATAAAATTTAAACCTGAAACCTCACTTATCAATGAATTAGGACCATTTTCTACATTTTTTGATATCAATAATTTGTCATTTTCTGTTTGTCAAGGAGTTAAGACAGTTACTTTGTTTTGATTTTGATAATGGTAGAAAATAAAATAGTATGATAAAATTAAAAACACAGCAATGGCTTTTACTGTGTTTTAATTTTGGTTTTCAAAACATAAATAAATGATATTAAATCTGAATAAAACTCTAATATTAAATTATAAGTGATAATTTAATTGTTTAATATGAGTTTATATTATTAAAGTAAATAGCCATAACAAATATTATGTTAACATATTGTTATAATAAGCAGTCTTTATTTATAACTGAAACATTTTAAAAGTATCACAATGAATGAATCAATTGACAGTGTTACATTTTGGCAGTCTTTGCAAATTTAAACAACAACTTATTTTCAATAAAAATATCATGAACATATTATAAACTTATTTAACCCTACAATGCATGATTTTTTTTTTTTAAATTTTTTTTTTTAATTGTTTCTTTATGTATCTCTTAATTAGAGAAAATTAAAGAAAAAATTTTTTTGAAATTTTTAGTCCCCCAAAATAAGTAATTTAAGTTTGTTGCCTGTGAGCAACACTATGCATTCAGGGTTCTCTACGATTAATGAAAAAATAAATGTAACACAATGGAATAAATTCAAATAAAATTATAAATTATAATAGAAAAAATTAATATAAATTATACATCATCGTCATGATACATCATGTATGATAAAGATAAAATAAAATAAAAAAGGTCTGTATATATTATAAAAAAATTTAAAATAAATCATATCACTTTTTATAATAGTAAAAATTAAAAATGACCAAACATAAACTGAATAGGGAAATAATATTCACCAATAAACTCATATGAGCAATAACCAATAAAATTATAACAAAGTAAAATGAGTAAATAAAACTTTTAAATAATAATAATAATAACAAATAAAAAGTCAAAATAATATGTATGTTTTTTCTATTTTGTATGATAATTTGTAAAACAAACTCTACCTTTTCCACAGCATAAGCTAATATCACATTTACTGCACTTGATCCAAGTGTAACTATCACAACCTGGCATTTTACATCTGGTTTTTGTAGTTCTGTCAATTGGCCAGTGTTGAATTCCATCAAGTCTTATATCTTTAGTTGGAGCTACTTCTCCTTTTTTTGTTCCTAATTTTCTTTTTTTTTCAATATTATTTTCTATTTCTTTTGATGGGCGTCCCCGTTTTGGAGTTATAACTTGTCCAACTTTACACAAAGATATTGCTAGCTCTTTTCTAAATTGCACTAAAGTCAATGTCTTATTTTCCCCTTTACCATCTTGTATTCTTCTATGTAATAGCCAAGAATTAACTATTGTAACATCCAACATATGATAAAATAGTCTTATATACCACTTTCGGCTTCTTGTTTTTATCTTATGGCGTCCCAATAATCCATCCAACAAGTCGACACCACCCATATGTTTATTATAAGTTTTTATTATAGCTGGACAGTCAACTTCAACATGTTTTTTAAATTTTTTATCAAACCGTTTTACTTTCATAACAGGATCAGCCCCAACAAATGTTGATAATAAATTAACAACTTTAGTGTCCTTCCATACTACAGCTGTTATATCAGTTCCTCTGATTTTTGTCACACAACTACCTATTGTCCCCCTTGGATTTTTTTTTAAAACTTCATCACTTGGAAGTTTGACATTTTTTAGTCTGTTTCTCCTTACAGTACCAAGTGAATAAATACCTTGTCTCTTTAAATAAACTAATAAAGGCAGTGAAGTATAATAGTTATCAAAGAAAACTTTAAAGTTTTCATTTTTAGGAATAACTCTACATAAACGTACAACTATATTGGAACTTGCTCCTAAATCAGGTTCTTTTTTTAAGCGAAAACATTCTTGATTTTCTTGACCACTACAAACTTCAAAATTGTATGCAAACCCAGAGACTCCACATAATACACAAAGTTTATAGCCCCACTTGTGTGGTTTGTTTGGAAGATACACCTTAAGAGCACTTCTTGCTTTGGTACTACATAATTGTTCATCAACAGATAAATTTTGTTCTAAAGGAACTGTTAAAAATCTTTTTCTTAATGTTTCTATAACAGGTCTTATTTTAAATAACTTATCACGATTAGGTCCCATGGAATTTAAATTATTATCATTAAAATGTATTGTTTGCCTAATTTTTTCAAATTTATTGACAGACATAGTTTCTTGTACTAAATTATTACCTAAAGTTGGACACCAGTAATGCCTAACATTTGTAATATTAACCAGACTCATCAATGTAAGTACACCAATAAATTTTTGTAAATCCTCTGGAGTTATTTGGGTTGGATTAGATATATCATTTAGAACACTGTATTTGAGAGATTCTGAACAAATGTGATCTATCAAATCATTTGTAAAAAAATATTTAAATATTTGCAGAGGTGTTTCTAGTTCAAGAATTTCTTCAGATAAGTTTGTGTTTCCTTGAAAATTACATGCAATATTGGTCAAATTCCCTGATGACCATTTAACATTTTTAACAACTATAGGTTTTTTATTTATTTTTTTATTTGAATTTATTGGAGATTGTGGAGGTTGAGGCTGATTTTGATTTCTATTACTTCTAGTTAGGAAATTTGAATTAAAAATATTATTTGTTACTGAAGAGCTAGAGGATTGAACACATATACTTGGAGGATCAATAGTAGTAGGAATAGAGGGTTCAGTATCTATAGTTACATTGCTGTCATAATCTGGAGGGTCATTAAAAATTACTGAAGAGTCAATTGGTGTATCAAATGCATCAAACTGCTGTAATAATTTAGTTAGTTCATCAGAATAATTATCATCTAATACATTCTTACAAGCATTATCCCAGTCCAAATCGTTACTAAAACTATCACTATCAGAATCCAGGCCATCTTCAGAGTCAGTTGGTATATCTTGATTTATCAAATGTGTTATTTCCTTATCCGAAAGTTTATTCATTATGAATTATATCGAAAATAAAACAACTAAGTATTAATTAAAATACGTTTATTTAAAACTTAAGTACCTAATAACTACACATACAATAGTATTTTAGAATGTAACATCGAGTTACAACAAAATATTATTTTCAAATCAAATAAATAGTAGATTGTTGGTAATCAGTTATCACTAAAATTAACAACCTATAATGCATAGTGTTGCCTGTGGGCAACAAACTAAAACATCGACATTAAACGATTTCAGTTATCAATATTGTACCAATTATCGATAAAACATCATCTACACAGTGTAGCCAAATAGGTAATAATTTTTTTCAAGTTGTAAATATGAGAAATATGGTAGATATTGTTAAACAAAGTTTACGGTATACTACGTATTTGATAATACGTAACCGCTTCTGATATTTTTTGCTAATTAATGCTGATAAACACGATTTTGTGATGGATAATGAAAATTATGTATATAATACTATATTATTGAGATAATGAAATAGTTTTGACATCCAAAAATTGAACTAAAAATATTTTATACGGCTTGAAACACATTGTTGCCTGTGGGCAACGCTATGCATTGTAGGGTTAAATATTAAAAAACACAGCTTTCAATATTTTAATTTATTAGAAACAATAAATAACTCATAATCATAAAAGTATCACAATTAATTAATAAATTGACAATGTTACATTTTGGCAGTCTTTGCAAATTTAAAAAACAACTTATTTTCAATAAAAATATCATGAACATATTATAAACTTATTTAAATATTAAAAAACACAGCTTTCAATATTTTAATTTAGTAGAAACAATAAATAACTCATAATCATAAAAGTATCACAATTAATTAATAAATTGACAATGTTACATTTTGGCAGTCTTTGCAAATTTAAACAACAACTTATTTTCAATAAAAATATCATGAACATATTATAAACTTATTTAAATATTAAAAAACACAGCTTTCAATATTTTAATTTAGTAGAAACAATAAATAACTCATAATTATAAAAATTTAAAATATCAAATATTTACATAATTATAATGTCTGTATATCAAACTAGTAACTACCTAAAAAATTTTAAAAATTACTAATTATTAATTACATTCATTAATGAAAGTATCAGACAAATCAATATTTTCAACCAAGTCAGTTGAAGTCAACGAGACTGGAAGTTCAGTCCAAAATAGTTCTCTATTAGCTGGCATCAATGGGACTAATTTTTCAATTATATCTTTTTTTTTGGTTGGAGGTATTCCTCTGTTTTGTATAATTATGTTTGGCTCATAACTGGTAATGTTTTTTATGAATTTTTTTTGTAAAAAGTCCAGTTCCTGAAGAATTTCATTATCAAAGTCAGTTGAATAAAACATTGTAACAGAACCTCTTTTAAATTTAGCCATTACTATATCACCTAGTTTAAAATTTTTAAGTGGGTCAGATTTAATGTTTGTAGTTCTTTTTTTACTTGTCCATTGTCTGAATTTTTTTTGATCAATTATATCTAAATTCTGCCTGCTAGCTTTAATTGTATTTTTTAGGTCATCATAATCGTAAATATTTCTAACTTTCCTTATTTTTGTTTCTATATTTCCATGTACTCCATCTGCTGACATATGAGTGTGACCTTTTGTTAAATATTTTAAAGTTACACTTTCTACAGAATTATGATTGGAATTTAAAATACAAACTAATGCTGTAAATAGAATCCAATTCTTATTTTGACCTGTACAATTGTCACACCAAAATATAAAATCAATCGCATCCCTTTCATGTTCGATTAGGGCTATATAGAGTCTGTAATATTTTCACCCTTTCTTCCTGCTATTGCTTCATGCCAGAGTACACAAATGCTATTCCCTTTTGGTTTTAAAGAAGCAAATGTTTCATTAAAGACAACAAGTCTACTAGTAAAAAAACATGTCTTTGATTCTGGTAGAATTGGAAGCAAAAGAACTTTTTGAAGATCCATAGAATATACTCTGGTTGTTATTATATTTATATTAGCATCCATTTTGTACAAGTAATTTGCTTTTGATGCTTTTGATTTATGTTTTTCCAGCTTAGTTTTTATCACTTCTATTTCATCTTCAACTTGTGAATTTTCAATTTCGTTCATGAAAGTAAAACAATCTTCACACTTATCTGAGTTAGGTTTTTTTAGTGAAATATTTAACATTTTTAGAACACTTCTATATGATTCTTGTGAGATACATTTTCCATTTTGTGTGCAAAAATCCAAGTACATTTTATTCACTGTTAATTCTCGAGGTAAATACAATATATTAGGGGCATTGTGCCTTCGGTAGTGACTACTACAAGGCTTGAAAGTTTTAATATGGTCAATTACTACTTGTCTGTCAAACATTTTTGAATTATTGTGTAGACCTCTATTTTCTTTTACTTTTGATGAACAAGGATTATTGTTAACATCTTTTAAGTATTTACAAAGTTCAGTCACAATTGAGTCATTTGAATAACCAAAAGTGTTCAAAAATGTTGATTTACAAACCCGAATTTGATCATGAAGGTGCCCTGTAGGTAGGTGATACAATCGAGATGTGTTTCTGTTGAAATTGTCCTTAGAACTAACTACAGTACGACGTTTTATAGGTTTA
Source organism: Diuraphis noxia (assembly GCF_037042655.1). Classification (NCBI taxonomy): domain Eukaryota; kingdom Metazoa; phylum Arthropoda; class Insecta; order Hemiptera; family Aphididae; genus Diuraphis; species Diuraphis noxia. The sequence continues at coordinate 74,093,003 of NW_028301711.1, forward strand.
ATAGTTATTGATTTAGCTAAAAATTTTCTTCTATCGGTATAACATTGAGACCAGAAATCTGTCCAAATGCTTTGTCTATGATTCAGAGACAGTTCTTCACTATGACACTGCATTCTACAAGAATCTGTACAAGTTATATCCCTGAATGGATGTTTAATTTTGGCTTTTTCAATTTTTGCCAGTTCTCTTTTGGAATTCATTTCTAACAAATCTTTTTTACTTAGTTTTCGGGATTTTGACATGGTTTCATCAGGTACATTATGAATATTAGTAGAATTCATAACAGGATCCAAATCTATTGATACCATACTTACATTATCCAATGAATCAATAATATAACTAGGGTCCAGTGTCTCATCATCAATTTCAATTGATTTTTCAAAAATAGTTTCTTCATCGACATAATTTGATTCTGTAGTTTGAATACTATAATCATGATCTAATAAACATGATGCCGCTGCAGATGCTGGTGAAAAGTAATTCCTTAAATATATAATACGACTTTAATATTATTTGAACATATTAAATAAATAGGGTACCAAACTTACTTGTTGTTCATGTTAAAAAATTAAGGCGACGTGTTGAAGAAAATATGATTCACTATTACAGTATACACTATATTATGTTTTGACTGTGTATGGGTCTAAGACCGTGACAGAATACTAGTTAACAACTTAGTAATTACTGTCTAGTCATATTATTGTCAAGTCTATGCTAAAATTAGAACGACGAAAAAAAAGTAGGTAGTTACTGTGTTTTTAATTTGGAAAAATTCTTATCATAGAAAGTTGTTAGTAGTTACTGTCTTCTAAATTAAAAAATAATCATCAGAAATCAAGGAGAATAAGAAAATAATATTAAGCATTTTCACCTGAATTGGATTTTGTAAAAACATCAATTTTGATAAGAGTGTCAGATACTGTGTTATGTTTTTGGACAGCCGAATTCCCAATACAGGTTGGTGACCGTGAAATGTAATAAAAGATGATTTTAATTTAATCAAACCGATCGTATGCTGTACTTTATCAATTATTATCATGTTGTCCGAAGTCAACCCATGTGTCCAAAGTCACCCAATTTTACGGTATATGTTTACTTTTTAGACTTGTTGTATATATTGTAAATAAGTTTTATTTTTGAACATTTGTGGATAGTAGTAAGTAATATAATATTTAAATTAATAATAGGTACATAATTTTTAGTTTACCAATAAATGAAATAAGAAATACAAAGATATTCAATGTGTACCTATGCAAATAGTTATACATAATATAAAAAACAACTTCATTACTTAATTATTAAATACAAATTGGCATATGTTTACTTTTTAGGCTTGTTGTATATATTGTGAACAAAAGTTTTTATTTTTTTCCATGGCTTATTTTTGAACAGTTGTGGATATTTTATTTTTAGTGCATTACATTCATCTTTTTTAGGTGCTTTATTTAATAATATGTGTTTCTGAAAATATTCTCTCGTTACTTTTTTCTCTTCCTCTGACCAGCATACTCTTACATGTTTCTTTTCTTCAGGTTTATTGTTTTTAGTTGAAGCTATTACTGTTATTTTTTTTCAGAATGATCTATTTGTTATTGGCAATCGAGCTGAGTACAAATTAGGTACATCTGACAATTGTTTTATTTGAACATTTTCTTCAATTGTGGTGGCTGCTGTTTTTGATCTAGTACTTTTTGTATAGGTAGTTACTTGATTTTTAGTTGTTATTGGTAGATTTTCCCAGTCATCATTAGTGTTGGTTTTATATTGAATATTTTGAGATGATGGTCTGTATTTTAATTGACACAAATCTGTAACTACCTTATCTCCAGTTTTTTTACCTGGACGTAATGAAGTTATGCCACACATTGCATCATAATTTAAAAAAAAGCTGTAGTCTAACACTTTAATATTATATGGTTGACTGGGTCTAGCCATTCGTATTCTATTGATGTAGTCTGATGGAGAGCAGTGGCGCCGAGGTTCATTTCAAATTATGTTGCGAAATTATAATTTTTTATACAAATACCTACCACCTAAAGTTGTTTTATGATACACATAATATGTATATACATATATATATATATATAATATGTATATATAAATTGTATATTATATAACATCTTAATATTATATTAACTAATTATAGCTAGATGGACAGGCTAAAACTATTGATCTTGGATTGTATGGTATTACTTTAGATATTGGAGAGTTAAGTGTAGGTAATATGTATTCAACAAGACAACAAATACTTTATTTTTACAACAAAAAAATAAATATTTTTTATATGTAGTTAACTATAAAAATAATATAGTTTTGATATTATAATAGAACATAAATCATTTAATTCTTATTAAAAACTAAATTAATTTAAGGCTTTTGATAATAATGTACTTTTTGTGGAAAAAGTATTGTATAATTCTTTCAGTGTTTGGTTCACAGTCTTGCTCACACGTAATTTTCATTAAATTTTCTAATCTGTCTTCCGTCATAGTACTTCTTAATTTGGTTTTAACAAGTTTTAACTTCGAAAACGAGCGCTCAACACTGCAGCTAGATACCGGTAATATAACAGCAATTTGTAGTAATGTATATAGACTTGGAAATACACTTCTTAACTGAAGTATACAAAATAACTGAAATAACTTGTTCATACTTCCTGCTTTTTCAATATTAGTTCTATCACTGATAGATGCTTCATTTTCATCGTCACTTTCATTTTGATCAAAATCATCAAACAACTCTTCATTTTCATCAGAAGTCTGATTAGGAGTTTCGGTATGGATGTATTCTGGCAGAGTCACTGTTTTTTCAAGTTCTAAATAGTTTTCACAAAAATCAATATAATTCCTAATAAGTGCATCATGATCTAAAAATTCCCCATATAATTCAACACTAAAAATTCCCCATATAATTCAACAACTTTTTTGAATGCATCTTTTGGTAAACAATTAGGCAAGAGCCTAACTTGAAGGATTCTTTTTCTTGAGAGAAGTGATAGGTCTTTTAATATTCCTGAAGATCCGTCACCAAAACGATCATCCAATTCTGTTTGTATTAGATCTAAAGCTCCATAATAACATTCTATTTTAATTTTTTTAATTGGTTTGTTTATTGGATTATCATTAATTAATTCTCCAGATTTTTTTGGGATGCGTTTATGTCGAGGGACAGACAAAGAGGAAAAGTCTATACTACTTGTTACTGAAAATTGTTCAGCGTTTTTTATAACTTCAGAAAAAGAATCACTTTCCCTACAGTTCAGTTCAAGTATTTTTGATTTTGCATTGTCCAATAACGATGTAGCTGCTAACAAATCCATGTCTAGTGTATGTAACTTTTTGTTAACAGGTTCTAAAATGCTAAACATTTTCTTAAATATAAATGCAGTAATCAAAAATCGAAATGAAGTAAAATATTATAATAAACCACTACAAGTAGCACTAACTTTAGGGTCACCTGGTCCTTCTTGTGTTTGAATTGTTGTCAAAGTATTTATAATATAATTGTGTGCTTTTAGTACTGTTTCTAATGCTGCTGAATGTGATGACCAGCGTGTAGTGCATACTCGTTTTAAAGCTAACGGCTGGTGACTTTTGAAGAATCAGTTATCTGAAGTTGACGAAATATAGCAACTCGTTTCTTTGCAGTGTTGGGAAAGTTCCTTTTAAAAAGGAACTCGTTCCCGTTCCTCGTTCCTGTCCCGAAAAAAGAACGCGTTCCCGTTCCTTTTTAAAAAGGAACGCGTTCCCGTTCCTTTTTTTGCAATTTGAGTGGTGGTTAATGGTGTTTTTTGCGAACAATTTTTAAGTCGAAAATAATCAGACCGAGAGGGTTAATTTCTGACTTAAACATTTTTCGCAAAAAACACCATTGACCACCACTGAAATCGGTTTAACTCACTCCTTTCTAGGAGTACCGATTTTTAACAAAAATGATTTGTCTTAGATTTTTTAATTATAATTCAAAAGTTGTATAGCGTAGACTTGAAACTTTCCCCATTAAAAAGTTTATTATTTTGACTAAAAATGCACTCCTTCACTCAGAATTGTTTATTATTTAATAATCAATAATCAATATGAATATATAAATATATAATGTGAAGTAAGATCACTTGATCACTATATAAAATACTATATTACTATAAACGCTATATTCTATATAAATTATAAATATATATTCATATTGCATTATGGCATAATATTATACATGTATATTACTATGGTAGTATAGTTATAGTGTATAGTGTTTACTATACACGATACACCACACACAGATACATGCTATAGGTTATAGCCCATAGGAGTATAGGACATAGAGATAATAGTATAATACAACAAAATGTTTTTTTTTTTTTTTTTTTTTTTTAATTCAATTTATTTCTTATTCTACAAAATGGAAATTAAGAATGAAAAAAACAATTCATCAATTTACTTTAAACTTTAAAGTCGAAATATTTATATATTATTTTTATTTATAATAAGATGAAAAAATATTTTTATACTGACATTTTGTTTTGTTTGAGAAGAACTAATTTTTCAAACAATGAATCACTCAACTTGTTTCTTTTTACCGTCATAACATTTGACCCTGTGGAAAAAAGCCTTTCAACTGGTGCGCTCGACGGGATTGGTGTGTTATACTCCAAAAAAACTTTTAATACTGCTGGATGTGTATGTAGCAAAGATAAATCTTGACAATTGGACTTCAAATACAATTCAATTTCTTCCATGCATGAAGATTTTTTTGAATTCTTTTTAGCAACTGGTAAACAGAAAAAGTCTTCTGGGGCATAGTCACTTTCACTATTCTCCGAATTAGTCGATTCATCCACACTTTCAAATAAAGTCTTGAGCCATGCTTCTGCTGTGAAATAATTATAACCCTCAAGCCAAACAAGTTTAAATCGTGGAATTAAACATGACGCTATAACGAGCTCTTTTTTATTCCATACTAAGCTAAATCGTTTTTTTAATGAATTTTTAATTGTCTAGTGTGCAGTGTGTAGTGGGCTACAAAATTGCAAGTTTTTTTGTTCTAAAATAGTCATTTTTTTTTCTAAAGCATAAAGAGTTTGTAGCAAATAACCCATTAACATACCATCTTCCCCCTGCAAAAAGTCTAAAGAGTCAGCGAGTGGTGCCATAACTTCACAGTATTCTTCAATTAGCTTAATTTCTTGGGTTGTGAATCGCTGAATTTCACAGTAGTCCATTGCTTGATTAATTTTTTTTTATTCCATTTAAGCTTGATAAGATATTTTCTATTTGTAATAATCCATCGTATGTAGCATTCCATCTGGTTTTATTGGGAGTTTTTAGATAAACATTAAGTAAATTGTGAATATTTTCTGCAGCCAAAGTCGACATGTTTTGTTTTGTCCACAACGATGAGCATTTAGCAAGCGCTTTTCTATAGCAGTTTTTGAATGGAGTATCAGCACTTCTTATCATTTTATCTATATCACATTTGGCGATTAAATCCAATGTATGGCTTGCACATCTATAATGTGGGGGTAATTGGATATACATATCATTATCTTCTTCTGTGGCAAACCTACAAATCCGATATTACTATTCGATAATTTTCTACGATAGTGAATTAGGTGACGAAAACGGTTTTCGACACAACGGTTTTCACGTCATCATTTAATATTAGTATATTTTAATTTAGTATACTATTTATATTTAATCTACCTCCACGAACTGTAAAGATATTCGTTAACTTTGTATTAATAATACCTGTAAACAAGATAATTTAAGCAATATGGCATTAATTGATGACGATTTTGAAGTATATAATATGCAGTTAAATGCAATGAATATGGAAATATTTAACGATATGAACTTCGAAAATGAAGGAAGGCGAGTTTTAATACAAGAAGATCTTTTCGTCGGTAATTATATACATCATTTTAATTATTAATCAAGTAATATGATTCTTTACTTGCCGGTAAATATTCAGTTAAAATCGCTTCATACATTTTGAAGTGTAATACCTACATATTATAAATTGATAAATGTATTTATTCATATATCAATATAATTGCTTTATAAAAATCAGCTATCATATAATAAACATATTTAAATTTTTAAGTACTCTCTGACCGACAATTCATTGGAACCTATCGATTAAGTAAAGTTCTAGTGCAAGAGTTAACAAATCTTCTGACTCCTTTTATGAAAAATCCGAATACAATTGCTGGACTAAGTATCGAAAGAAAGGTTAGCCATAGAAAATTATAATACACACAAAAATAAGATGTATTGTTCAGTGCTTAACATTTTTATTAATAGTCCTTGGTATATGATAAGAAATTTAAAATTAAAGACTAAAAAGCTTGAGTCAGTAAACTTATGGTATTATTAAATAATAAAAATCATTATACTTAGATTTTGCTACTGCCTACTGCGCACTATTTTAAGCACTGTTATTTTTGATAGGTATATCATAGTATTTTCTGTTTTTATACCAATACTATTATTACATTGTTAGATATTGACAGCACTAAGATTTTTTGCAAGCGGAAGCTACCAGCAAGATATTGGGGAACATAGAGGTGCTTCTGTGAGTCAAGCTTCTGTAAGTAGATGCATTACTGAAGTAGCTAATGCCTTGAATGTTCCAGAAATACTCAACAAATATATACATTTTCCAAGTTCTGTTAGTGAACTTAAAGAAGTTCGTTTAGGGTAATATATTTCACTAAAATCTCAACTGTGTAATATTTAACTGAAGTAGGTACATTTATTTTTTTTGTTAAGTTTCTATGAAAAATTTGGAATACCAGGAGTAATTGTTGTCATTGATGGAACTCATATTGCTATTGTACCGCCCAATTTAAATGATCCCGTTTATCCTGAATATGTATACGTTAATCGAAAAGGCTACCACAGCATTAATACACAACTGGTAATTTTAAATATATAATATTATACATTTTGAAATTTAATAAATACCCATTTCAATTTTATTCATACAAAATTAAAAAGAATAAATGAATATTTTTAATCTTATAAGTTTGAATAAATAATATTATATAGTATACAATTTATACTATGTTTAATAAGATTTGCGATTCAAACCTGAAAATCTTAAATGTATGTGCAAAATTTCCGGGAAGTACTCATGATAGCCATATTTGGCGTCTTAGTCCTGTGTTAGGATTGTTGAAACATTTGCATTCCATCGGACATACATCTTGTTTTTTATTGGGTACATTTAATTTAAATTATTGATTACATAAGTACTATAAATGTAATTATTAGTAATTGTTGATTTACTTTTTAAAATAGGGGACTCTGGATATGGTTTGAGACCGTGGCTATTGACACCGTTAAGTGAATATCTACCAAATAGCCCGGAAGCTAGATATAATACTTGGTTTTGTAGAACGAGATCAATTATAGAACGGTGTAATGGTGTTCTTAAAATGAGATTTAGGTATTACTCTATATTTACTCTAGAACTACCTGCCTACCTATAAACTTTTAATACATATTATATTTTTTTAGATGTTTACTTAAACATAGAGTACTCCACTACAAACCAGAAAAAGCTTCTAGTATAATTAATGCTTGCACTATATTACACAATATTTGCATAATCAACAATCTACCTCAAATCGATAATAATGATGAGTATTGTGAAAATGATTTAGGACTTTTAAATAATTATGCAGCTCCAAATGATCCAAATACAAATCGTATTAATTCAGAACTTATGGCAGGAAAACGTATGCAACAGCTAATGATAGATTCATATTTTTACATTTAGAGAATTATTCAATTACCAATTATCAATTACCTAATTGTTATTATAAAAATGAATAACTCAAACTTCAACAAAATATTATTTTTTATTGTATCACAAAATAAAAATAAAAATAAACATAAACATAAAAAATTAAATCTTTGTTCATTTATTTGTATCCTAAAAATATAATTGAGTATTAGGTAACTAATTTTTATAAAAGTTAGTAACAAATTACTTTTTTACTTTTACATTCAAACTAACATGGAATAATATTTTATAATATTTAACTGAAATACTAAAAATCAAGTAACATATTAATTATAAATGAGCAATAACCAGCTATATAAAATTTTAAAAACAAAATAAAAATAATACTTAGGTAGGTACAATTAATAATATGGCAAATAACATTTTTTTTTCAATATTAATCATTCTTTAAATTTACTATTAGCCTCCATTAAAGCAACTTTCTTTTCTTTTGCTATAACGATTCTTTCTAAGAGATTTAACTTTGCTGTATAATATGATTTAAGAATTCCATTTCTCTCTTCACTGGCATAATGCAATTGCATAGAAGCATCAGCAGATTTTTGAAATATATCAAGCTTACTAGAAAGAAGTTGAATTGTGTACCAGTTAAATAATTAATTGTATGCAAAACTAACAACAAATTTAGAAATATTCGAGTCATTTAACATGGATATCAACAAAACAATTTTGTATGAAATAAATAAACTTTTCAAGGAAGTTTTCTTATAAATGGGGTATGCTTACCTTTTTTTAACAGATAATTTAACAGGTTCTTCAATAATTATTTTGTCTTGATTAATAAAATTGCTAGTGTTGTCAATAACAATATTTTTGGATCTAAATGTAAAGATTTAAAAAAATAAATATTGAACCTAAAAAAATTTTATAGATATTACATTTCTATGGGCTTAGATGCAAACGCATTTAATGATGGCTGTAAATTTTCCAGTATTTTAGATGATGATGACTCAATTGGTGATGGTAAATCATCAGTGAATAATTCTTCTCCATGTACATTATCATAAGCAGATTTTACTAATGGCCTATACAATATATATAATATATATATACCTTTTAGATCTTATGATTTTATAATTAATATTGTATTTGTAAACAAGAAGTCATTATGTATTGATGAGATATTATTTTTTCAATAAGAAAAATCTAATAACAATAATTTATCATTTTTAATTCTTACTGTAAAATACTGCTATTTTCAGAATCAACTAAAAATTCATAACCGTCAAAATTAACAGTCGGTTCAATTGTATGTGGTTGTCCAAAAATGGGTACTTCTCCTATTATTTCAGTAATCTTTTCCTCTATCGGTGCTAGTGTGTTTTCTTGCTCATAACTACCTCCACCAGTTTTAGAAATACTTTTTTTAAGTCCAACACTTTTAGTCTTGGCATTACATTTCATATCAGTCCAAGTCTAATGGATGTTAAAAAAAGTATTTAGTATTAGTAATTAGTATATCTAAAAATTTGTCACAATTGAAATGAAAGTTACTTTTCTTCATTTTTCTGGAGTTTTTGTTGCACCTATCATTGAATTTAAATCTAACGTTATTTTTTGCCAAAGATGTTGGGCATTCTTGTGGGTGAAATTTGTGCTAAACTTCCCTTTTGTTAACTCTCGATGCATCTCCATAAAATCCACAAGACATTCCTTCTGCGCCAGAGTGACGGACTTGCCTTTAACTTTTTTCTCAGTACTCATAGTTATATTATGGTTATACTTAATATACTTGCAGTAGACAAATAAAAAACTAAATAGTAATAGTAAACACTAAGTAACTAGTAAGCACGTCACAGTGTCAAACAAATTTTAAATTTTAAATTAAATTTTTTATCAGCAATCAATTTGTGATAACAACTGAAAATTACATGGACAAAACAATGGTTTTATTCGATAATCGAAAAGTATATCGAATAAAATAATATTCGACATTCAATATTCGATAGTTGTTTCAGAATACGATTGATCGAATATAATGTGTCGAATAAATATTAATGATCGAATATTCACAATCGAACAGTTTTATTCGACCACTGCTTTCGATGCCTTTGAGAATAGGCCCCCTGGGATCTATGCGAGTATCCCGTGCTCCCTAGAAACACTTCTCATTCGTGGACTGTAAAGTCTAGCAGTTTGCTCGAAAAACCTAGATTTGTTTTGTTTGGATTACAGACAAGTAGAAAAAACAATATCGAAGTCGACGCTGGGCGATTTGATCACTGTCAACTAAAAAATCTTAAAGTACACTTAAACTCCGAGGTGTATCCAGACTTTCGAGCTGTTTTAAAAATAATACCACCAGCATACTCTACAAAGCTTATACAGACTTTCAAAAATCGTATTACGAGAGAGATTATTGTGAACCATTGTTATCAAAACATATTTTTCAAAACTATGTGCCAATCGTCGTTGTTGATTTGTCGTACCAGAATGATAACGTGAAATCATCGACCGTGGACCTACGAATAGACTTTGAAACGGACACCGTCATTCCAGAAAAGACTGCAGCTTATTGTTTAATACTACATGACCAGATTATAACTTACAATCCGTTTAGTGGAGATGTTAGAAAATTGTAAACCTTGTAAATATTTTAGATCTAATAATTATTTTTATACCTTGTAATTAATACCTTGTTTTAAATATAAATTGTAAACCTTATTGTAAAAAAATAAATGAAAAAACTTGTTTAAGTATCACGCTTGTTTTTATTTTACACAAAAATTATTTAAACAATATTATTCAAATAATTTGCATTTAGCGTTCCGCTTATTTAATTTTTTCGTGGGTTTGCCGCCTGTGAAGTCGAGAATAGATGGCGAGTGGTTGAAAGACGTCGGCCCGTCGTTCTCATCAACTGCGGGACTTGTAGATTCGATGTATTTATCATGCCATGGAGGGTACTGCCCACAATTGTCTAAACAGTCGAACGATGGTGTACTGATAGGCTACACAAATAATAATAATTTGTTAATATATATATATATTTATTTTAAAAATTAAATGTTACCAATGACTGGGTTGGTACCCATGTCGCCTGTGTTAAAAATTCTTCAATTCCACGATCCTCATCAGTCCCCTAAAATAATTATTATAATTAATACTTAAATTATTTCAATATAAATAAGTTATAAATTACCCCTGCTTGTGATAGCATTGGAGACATACTCGAGTATTGAGGCGGCGAAATGAGCCTCATTTCGGATTCGGTGAATAACTATAAAATAATAATTATACGTTAAATATTTTTACAAACGATATAATTTAAAGGTTTACCTCGGGTGACGTTTCACCATTCTATCGTTGCGCCCATTGTTCAGCTAATTGAGTAGTAGCATTTATTTTGAGCTGACTGATGAAGTTCATGTCTTCTTTAGGACTTGATCCAATTATTTTATCGTCATTTAAATTTTTGATAAAAACGATCATTTCATCGTTGTTTTTCGGTGGTGATTTCACATTGGTGAATTCCTGGTCCAAATAATTTCCAATAACCTCAAACTGTTGTAAGACAACTGGCCGTATGATGGTTGACTTTCGAACGACCGTTTCATGAATTGACCATTCTAAATATTGCATTTTCATTAAATCTGTCCTATTTAACAATATTCGACACCCGGCTTGTCTTTTCGACTCAATCACTAGCACATTTTCTCCTTGATACGTCATGTTAGATAGCGAAATAATTTCTGTTTCCAGAAATAAATTTCGCTTGTATTTTTTAGGTTGCTCGAGTATAAACGACAATATATTTCCCATAAGTGAGAAAATACGTTTTAGAAATTCGGTAGACATATTTACATATCGTGAAGGTGTTATTATTTGCACTATAGTGTTGAAATCATCTGTAGGATCAAGACCTACATTCAAAAACTTACGGCCGGTGAAGTCTAGTGTAAAATTGCTACAGTCGATGAGCTCTGCAGGCGGTGTTGGTGGAATATATGTAAAATTCTTCTTCTGGTAAATTGTTTCCATGTTTCTGATTGATCCAGCCATGATTAAAATAATTTTTAAACACTAAAACACACTTTTAAACGACTTGCTGCTAGAACGGATACTCAGCTACTAACGATTTTGATCGACAATATAAAGTGGGAAACATTGGTAGCGCTAGTGTCAGGCGGCGGCGGCGGTGGTGGCTGTGGTGGTGGTGGTGGTGGCGGTGGCGGTGGTGGTGGTGGCGGTGGTAGTGGCGGTGGCAGGCGTATGTATGATATGTAAATAGCTTATAATTATTTTTATATACCTTATATTTTAATAAAAAAAAAACTTGTTTTTTAAATATCACGCTTGTTTTTATTTTACACAAAATCAATGGATCCTTCGTTTACATAAGCTACTAGGTTCGTTGGTGATGTATACCATGGAGGCCGCTGTGCATAATTATCTGAATCAAATCCATCAGCTGTGTCGTCTAAACAGTCAAACGATGATGGTGGACTGATAGGCTATACATAAATAATAATTTGTTAATATATATATATATTTATTTTAAAAATTACATGTTACCAATGACTGGGTTGGTGACCATGTCGCCTGTGTAGGGTTGATTTGCGATAAGAATTCATCGAAAGCATGAGCATCCATAAAGAGATCATCATACCCATCGTTAAAATCTCCGCTTGGCTCATCAGGCCTATTCGGAGCAACGCGAGCAACAGCTTGTAAAATAAATATTGAACTGAATTTTTGAAAAAAAAAATTTTTCTTCTTGATGAGGATGAAATCTCAACGAAACCGGAGGACTGCACTCATGCGTGCCTTCTTTGCCCTAGCTGCTGACGCGGTATTGGCGGTGGAAACTCGTTTGCCGTTTACGCCCGTAGTTGTATAAGAGACTTAAAAATAAAATTTAAAAAAAAATAATTTTCTTATAATAGTAAAAAAATTTTGTGTATCGTTTAAAATTAAATGTATCAACCGGTGCAACCCACCAGCATATAAATAAAATTTATGATTTATACGAATCTTTGAAAATTATATCCCATCTATAATATTAAAAATAAAACTAACCTGTATTATCGTCTTGAGCTTTTTCAAATTCGTCCATAGCTGCCATGCAAATCTCGTCATCGGACATCATGTTCGAGCCACCGGCCGGGATATCAGGGACAAATATTTGAGGGGCAATCTGTATGTCTCCCTGTGGAGCAACGCGAGGCGTGAATTGTATAACACTCTGTCGAGTGGGTTGAGCAATAACCGATGCAGGCTGACGATGAGCCGGAACGATACCTATAAATATAATTAATATTGAACATCAGATATAAATTAATACTAAATAATATTATATAAATACTTGCCATGAACATTTTGCATATGCCTATTGAGATGTGTCTTGTAACTGAATGTCGACGCGCAAATAGTGCAAGAAAAACGAACACCATTATGATTTTTTTGGTGAGCAGTCAAATTACTCTTACGCGTAAACGTGGATGGACACTGCTCGCATTTAAACATTTTTTCAAATTTTATAAGGTAACAAAACAAAAATAAACACTATGAGTTCCGTTTAAATAATGTTGAACAGTAAAATAAAAACTTGCTAACAATATTTTAATGGCTTAGTTCGATAACGAAAAATATACGTGTACAACGGTTTAAGACTGTAGACGTACTAAACGGATGTTTCAGGTCATTTTTGAAAATTATGAAATATTACAGTGCGCATGCGTACGATAGGTGTGGCGGTGACCTCGGGTGTAGCCTCTAGAAGTTTAACAGGTGGGGTAATTGAAAAGCCTACCATAGAGTTCTAAGTGTGCAGGTGTAAGCTATTAGTATTGATATATATATAGAGGCTATTAAGAGTCCGCAACATCCTGGCGACTAATCGGCCATTACTGAGTTATTCACTAATAGGAATTTTAATATCGTATTATTATTTTCTGACAATAAAATCATTTATAGTGGTGGAGAATGTAAATGTCAGAAGTCTATTCTCCGGACAGCGGCTTCCTCAACTCATTCGATGAAAATAATTAACATTTATAATAAAATGTGTTTATTTTTATAATATTATATAGTTATAATAAATTTTTTATCTTTGTCTTCTTCTTAACTTTAAATATAATCAAACTCTGGCTAAATAAGTGAAAATAACGATTTACTACAATGCGGTCTGCTGGCCTAGTCGGTGGCAACAATCAGGTACACACAAAGCAGGTGTGATTATTGAGGCTCTTTTAGTCTAGTCTGTCAATCCTCGGATATTAGCGAGAATGATACCCAGCGCTCCATGTGGTACTATTTAGCTTTATTTATAATTTTCAATTGGTACTTTTTGAACTTTGCCATGTATTTTAGTTTTAACTTACCCAGTAAACAACACAATATTTTAAGATTTTTTTTAAAATTTTTTACATAAATAAACAATTATAATATATAAATATAACACGTATAAATGACAATATATTGATAACAGATATAAATTCAATTACTCTGTCAGATAACTGGGCATTTAAAATAAATTTATTTTCATTTAATTTTGTTATTGTTATTAAAATTATAATTTATTCAAACCTCAATACATGCTCGTTTGGCAAGTGGTGGTTCAAACTCATCATTTAGATTTATTTTAAAATAATTATGTTTGTTAAGCATTGTCATTGTTTCATTCACCTAATAATTAAATGTTTAAATTTGTAAAAATAATAGGTATATTTGAACTATTAATATATTTATATATCTATACTATTTTCTAAACTAACCTGGTTTATATCATTTACTTTATCACTTAAATTATTGATTGGTGTAACTCCAGATTAATAAACTACTCAAAAGACAAAAATTAAAACGACGAAAAAACAATGAAATATTATTACAAAACTATTAATTAACATGATTTTTCATCAGTCATAGTTAAACAATAAAATATTTGAAACAAAACTAATGATCACCTTGATCCTTAAATTTTATAATAATAATAATAATAATAATAATAATGTATAATATCTCTCATAATTCAAATTTGAAATCTCGAACAAAATAACGATTCAAAAAAATAAAATAAATAAAACAAAACTAACAATCATTTTGATTTCTTAATATTCTAAAATATATTTTCTTTAAAATTAATGTTAAAACTGAGTAACAATTTTTAATACCTAGTAATCTTCATTGTTGGATATATTACCATTGTTATCTTGACAAGAACTGGTTTCTTCAACTAAAGTACTATAGAACCAAATGTATTCAGGCGGAACATACTTTGATGCTAGGCATTGCACATCAACAAACTTGGCAGATTTGATTTCTAATAATCCATTATATAACAATTTAGGAATAGTTGCACATAAAGATTGTATATTATTGTCTACTCCTTTTTTTCAAGGATAAATTTTTCTTTCCCTGTAGAATGTCCAGAAATACTACAAAATAAACCCTCTGATGTATATTCCATGTATCTATATGCCATAATAGTAAATTTTGATTTGTTTATACCAATAATAATTTGTTTATAAAACGGCTTGGTATACTCGCTGAAATTATACATAAAATCTTGAGAAACTTTAATAACATGAAAATTTTTTGAAGTAGTTTCTACCATTTGTTGGTATGTTTCAGGTAAATAAACTCTTTCGGTCTTTCGTCTAACTTTTTCTATAAGACCGAAACATCGGTCACAAGGTAAGAAACTGTGACCGGGTTCTGGATACCTATGTATGATGTGTTCAATACCAAACATTTTAAATTTAACAATAGTATTTAAATATTGAAATAATGCATTGTTTTTATTTTGTGCGCTACAATTATCTGTAAAAATATAATTTTTTTTATACCTGGCTTTAAAAGATGTTTGAAATAGTAGTGTATAAAACTGATCACTTCATTTTGACTTTTCTTAGCTATTGTTTCATCATACATGAAGTGGAATAATTGTCCAGTTTTTCCAGAATATATACAAAAGTTGTTGAACCACAGCTGGCGTTTGTTGAAAATATCACCACATTCCACATGAGGGAGTGGCATGTTTTGTTGGTAATCAAAAGTTATAAGTTCTACCTCATTGTGTTCTTTAGCCTCGATGCGATAGGTTTTCATATCACTATAAAATACTTCAGCTTTTCTAATGTGAATTTCTTTTTCAAGCTCTAGTAGATGTTTAACTTCTAAATTTTTTTCTGCATCAATCATAACCTTATATTTGTCACAGGACTGATATTTGTCAGATCTAGGATATCCAAAGGCTAGATTAAAATTATTATTAAAATATTTATTATAATATTTATATTTGACAACAGGTTTGCCTTTTTCCCCGCGTTGAAATTGAGCATATACAGCTGGTTCATAAAGTTCTAAATATAACTTGTACATTTTGGACACAGATAGTTCTGAAGGTAAATAACGAATATTATTGTTGTCATGTCTACTGTAATGAGAAGAACGACTAGGAAAGCTCTTTATATGTGTTTGAACTCTATGCAAAACATCTTCAGGTAATTTGTTTGGTCGGTTGTGATGTTTCCCACGCAAATCAACTGGACTAGGCTCATTAGATTTTATTTTATTTAGAAGTCGTTCCACTCTAGATTTGCCTATGCCAAATAGTCTACAAAACGATTTTTTGCAAACAATAACTTCTTTAGTATCAAGACGTATCTTATATTTGCAGGAACAAGACCTACTTTTACCAAGGCCCGATTTTGGTCTACGCCTTACAACGGTATTAACACTTATAAGACCACACAAAAAAGTGTCTTGTTTTTCCTTGCTGTTAATTGAGTTAAACATATTGATAATAAGTTTCTTTTCATCATCATTTATTTTGGAATAGCATTGATAGGCACATTTACAATCTAAGCCTGTTGTTCTTTCTTTAATTAATTTATTTGTAGTGTTACTGACAAATTCCTTACCTTCAGTTCGTAATTTTTTTTCTTTATTGCACTTCCAATTTACTGGGCCACTTCTTTTTGTTGCAGTGGAACTTGAAGGTCCTACAAAAATATCTGTCTCATCATCAGATGCTTCGATAATATTAGGACTATCCAAATTACCCTTAACTTGTTGAACTTGTTCACACTCTGAGTCAGTCTCAAAAGCAAGAATACCGTCTAAAATATCATCGGCTTCTGGTGTCTGTTTCTCAATAACAAAATCGGGATCTATATTATCATCATCAAATTCTGATTCTGATTCTGAAAACGACTCATCAAGTCCATCATATATGAGTTTTCTTTTAGCGTACATATTAAACTTCCTCGTTATATATTTTATATAATAAAATAAAACAATTAATATAAAACAAACTACTAAGATCAGACTAGAGTCTACTAGACTACAACCGTATAGACAACATTATTAGTACATTACTATTGATTATTCAAACAGGTAAATAATTTAAATTTAACAATATTACTGTTATCAAAACTGAACATTGATAATAGCATAATATGCGATGCACGTGTTAAATACAGTATAGGCAATATTCACGGCAAAACTAAGACAGCCCCGGAGTTGTCTGGTTTTTCGCCTGAAATCAAAAAACCAGGTGGCTCCAAAACCATTATAATTTCTATACGGATAGTCGGATTTATCTCGTTCTTGCACAGAAAATCTGATAATAATTTTTTCGATTTGAAATCATGATAATACTAATTTCGTTAAAAATGGAGCTATCTGGTTATTGCACAGAGCCCTTCAATTATGCTATTATTTTTAGTTTTGTTTTAAATATTTATTATATAACTTGCGCTAACTTTTTTTTTATACAGTGAGTTTTCTCTGGTATGAGATTATTAGTACTTCGATTTTCTTATTTTGTACTCAGATTTTTTGAATTATATTGTTTTTTATGTTTATTGTGCATTAAGTGGTGTGTTACGTTAGAAAAGAATCCACCGATTAGTTTGAAGCTTCACCCAAATGTATTGTATTATTATGATATATATTATAGTCCAGTGTTTATGAAAGTTACAACCATATTAAAAAAGATGACCAAACCTAACGCGCCTGACATTATATTTCCAAAACTCGTAAACCAGCCCCATATTTTATGTAATTTTTTATGGACTAATTTGCTTATGGTCTGTTCATCGATTAGGTTTTTAACATTAATGCCCTAATCTATCACACTGTAACCTAATATTTGTCTAATTAAATTTCATTGAACTGTCTCAGATTCTTGAGAAAACATTAAATGATTTTGTAGTGCCTTTATTATGTCAGTTGTATATATGCCTGCCGTCATGAAGTTGTCTGAACTTTCGTAAGACCAAGTAAGAGTGGTGTCAGGTTTTCGCAATTGTGGATTATTCATCTTGTGTGGTTTTGGTGTTACGGAAAACCATTTTCCATTTTTTTGAAAAGCAGGGGGTAAATATTCTTTACAGTCTATTTGAGTGTCATAAGTCTGTAGTATATGAGTTTTCGGAGTCATGAAAAATGTTTTGTTATTGAATAATACCGGAAGTTCGTTGAAGCATGAAGTTTGTACCGACATATCCACATTTACGGGCTTACATTTTTTGTAAATAAATTAGCCATTCTTAACGGCTACTAAACCTGGTCCTTCACCTATGGTGTATGTGAATTCTGGTAAGCTGTATGAAGCAAGTATTAATTTTTGTAATAGGAGTTGCCTTTCGAAATTACATTGTTTTTTTGTTAACTCTTCATAAAGATTTGTGACCGTTCTTTTTATGGTGTATTCGAAATAAACAAATTTTGTATTCATATATGACAGTAGGTCAGTGTTAAATAGTTAAATTTTTTTAGTTGAAAAGATGTTTACATACATCGGATTAGATAATATAAGTAATTGATTGTTCTCGGTTTGAATAACTGGTATATTGCAAGCAAATGCTATAGATGTCTTTTTTAATGCAAATGCATTGTATGTGGTCTCTAAAATGTAAGTTTTGATTTTGTGGTTATTCTAACCTACGGATGTAACTATGGAGGCTGTTCCATCATATAACACGTCGTATTCAGTGATACTAGAGTCTGACTTTTCGTTCCTTCAAATTACTTCCCCTTTATATTAGTCGAGTCCATATGAATCAGATAATTTTAATCTAGAACCCTTCGGTAAGATTAATATGTTTTCTTTATTATTTGCTAACGGTATACCCTTGGATAAATGAATTTTATATTTAGCTTGCACTATGACATTGTTACATGTACCCTTAGAATTAGTGAAAGTGGTACCTTAGTAATTGCCATACTTATCTAATATTCCCTACTTGTATGTGAAGTGATGAATGTTTCGTTTATTCGTCTGCCTGATATTATGCCTCCGAATGGGGTTTGATAAATTAATTTTTTTATGTAAGCTATCATATCGAGCATGTCCTAATTCGATAATTTCTGAATGATAACCTCCATCTACCATTTGGCCGTCTTCGAATGTGGAGCATCTTATTATCAAGTAGTCTACGGAAATGAAGCATAACTTAAAATATTGTATATGTATTTCTAATTTTTTTAGTAATTTCATTTTTGGTAGTGATTCGATTTCTTTAGGTTTCGGAGTTTCGAAAAGATCTACGTTTATGCTGTTAAAAGCACTAATGTTTATTTGTGGGCCCCAACAGTCATAAGCTATGAAAGTTTGTATGGGATATGTACATCTTTATACTACAGATGTAAGTGAGTATATACTTTATATGGATTGGAGGCATCTTTTATTGTGCACTTAATTATTATTATTATTATTATTTTTATTAATATTATTTTGTTTTTATAGTTATTATGCCTAGATAGTATGTGATAATATGTTGTCACCTTGATCTCTGAATTTACTGTAATTATGTTTTTGTTAGTATTATATTTTATTAAAATACAATAAGTTGTTAATAAGCGATAAGTGTTTATAAATCATACATCATATTATTACACATGATAATGGCATTAAAAGCAATTATAATCTTTTTAGAGTAAGTAAAGCTAATTTTATGTATATTTTTTTTTTTACTGTGTTAGGTTAGGTGGCCTATTCTTATTATAATAGTTAAGGTTAATATTCTTACATGCTGCTACAAACTAACTTAATAACAATATAATAATTATATATAATTAATTCCTATAATATAAATTATTACATATTATATAATTGTATCAGTAAAACTTACATAATCTTAATTTATATCAGCGTTATATTTTAAGATATATATAATGATTATTTTATTATTTTTTTTTTTTATTGTTATTTACTAATGTCTCTTAGGCTCGGGCCACACGATGCGTTATTGCCGCATGCGTCAAAATAAATTGCGGTGACGCCGCAATGACATATCGGGCCACACGATGCGTTGCATTGCGTTGTGACCGGATGCGTTAGGTATATTTTTAAAATTTTCTAAGTCTAAACTTGGGAACTCAAAATTAATTTAGAATGAAAAATTAATTTAGTTTCAATCTAGACTTAGTATCGCGAGGTCGATAGTCGATACTATGTCCAATAAAACAATTTTAAAAGTGTTGTGTGCAGCAGAAGCTGCTGGAGAATTCGATGAACCTACTCCTTCAAAACGAAGATATTGGGTACACCCCTTAAATTCTGATAGAGAAAAAAATAAAAAAATTTCAGAATTTTACGAAAATATACGTAAACACCCCGAAAAGTTTTTTGAGTATTATCGAATGTCGGTTAAATCATTCGACGAACTCTTAGCTAAGCTTCGTCAACTTTTAACTAAAGAAATTACAAATATGCGTAATCCTTTAAGTCCGGAGGTTAGACTGACGGTGACTATAAGGTAAGTCAAGAAAATGTATTATTTACCTTCAATTGTTTGAAATTATAAAAAAGTTATTAAAAATATTAAAGTATTCTTTAAAAAAAAAACTTATAAATAAATATATTTTATATATTTTTTTATAATATGGACAACATTTCATAAATGTGATTACGCATATACATATCACTAAATATGTACTATACGTCTATACGTCTATTATACTAAACTGTTTGCCTATCTGTAATATTTTATAATAACTAAAAAATAAATAAGACTTGTTTATAGATACATTATGAAAAACTGTATTCTTTTTTTATTAACTTCTAAGTACAAAAAAAATGTATTAACTGTTTAAAAAACAAAAAATTGTAAAATGAATACAAAATATAAATACTCGTACAAATATAATAACAATAAAAAAAACGTTTAACTTTTTTAAATTTCTTAAAATAAATAAAAATAAAATAAAATTATTATCACTTTTAAAAAATATATTTATTAATATATTTTAAATTTGTTGGTTATCATCATGGGGATTATGTTGAGGAAATTGTTGTGGCTTTAGTTGGTTAGGTGGGATGCGTTCAGTAGAAGGCAGTTGAGAATATTGATATGCAGGAATTGGTTCAGAATATATGTTATGATGGTGTAGAGTATCTATTGAACTTTGTGAGGGAGATGCTTGTTGATGTTGGTATGAGATTGAAGAAGACGACTTCAACGAATTTAAATACCCAGGATAAAAATATGGAGCATTATTCTGTTGATGAAATACTGAAGTTGGATGTGAATAGTTATTTTGTGGACGAGATTCTTTTGAAAAAAAATTAAGTACGTATATTTTAAATTCCAATTTTTTGCTATCATTTAATTTCTTTACTTCAGGAAGTAAAGATTTTAAAAAATGTTCATCTGCGTCAGTGGTTTCTTGTTTTTCCAGATGGTTTAAAAGTTTGCTTTGAAAAATAGTCATTTTCGGATTTTTTTGATTTTTTTTCGAAGTACTGGGTGGGGTGTTCTGTGGGCTTATGATCGACGTATCTAGTTGCTGTGATGTGTCCAATAATGTATTATTATGATCTTCATCTGGATCATCTGTATCCGAAACTTGTTGGTCAGTTTGTGTGTCGCTTATAAAATTTCCCGATGTACTATTCAAATAAATAAAATTTTTAAATATTTAGTTAGGCAATTATAAAAATAAAATAGTACAGTAAAAAAAAAAATATAATTTCATATCAACAACTGATGCAAAAAATAAAATTAATATTTTAATATTTCAAACCAAAACAATGTTCAGATAAAATGTTTCATATTATTTTACACATAAAGTACATACGTATTATACCTAAATAAATATATAAATTAAATTTGAAGGTATACAGTTTAAAAGAAAGACCTGAAAAATTAAATAACTTTAGTTCTGATTAATATTTTTAATTTTATGATTTTAAAATATTTATAGACGCTTACACTAAACATATAATATAAAATGTTGGATTAATGTATTGATTTTAAAATTATGTGTAGTATTCATTTTAGATTCTGAACGGAGTGATGAATGTATTGATTTTACAATGATGTTTTTATTTTGTGCCTGTGTACAGCATAACTAGTCGAAATAATGCTTCGATTTCAAACTTTAGGGGTGGTTTCTGATGTAAAAGTGAATATCCTTAGTGAATTATAGAGGTCAAAAGTAAACATTTTCCAACAGTTTTCAAAAAAATCGAGAAAAACAAAAAAAAAATTACAGAAAAACAGAAAGGGAATTTTTACGCTAACCCACTTTTCGACCTAATCGATTTTTTTATATGGTTGTAATTCAAAAAATAATCACTGTAAATACTTGAAATTTTCACCAAATGTTTATGTTAGTGTTATCTATTTACTGTTTAATTTTCAAAATTTTTTTACTTTTTTTGAGTTATTTATAGACCACTGAAAAAAAACATGAAAATTTAATACAAGGTTCCTTATGAGTTGTTCTTATTGTAGCTAAAAAAAATTAAAAATCGTTAGTCAAAATTATTTAAATTAATTAATTAATTATTTAAATTTCAAGTACCTAAAACTTAATAGTTTTCAAATAATAACAAATAAGAAAATCATTGTATATCTACGACAATTTGTTAGTCGACGGGTCCAGTGTCCAGTGCCCAATTTCTAACGTCAAACTCTCGCTAAAAATTAATTTAACTTTTTTTTTTGGTAAATGTAGGAAAACTTAAGGGAGCTTTTGTATAAAAATTTCAAATCTTAGATATACATAGAAAAGTTTTTATGAATTTCTAACTCAAAATAATTTGCTAATATTCGTGAATTTGCTGAATTTTGTCAACATTTTAACTTCAGAGTTCAGACGCTCAAAATATTGTGGATTCACGCTTACCGGCTTTTTTATTACGCTATAAAATAAAATTGAAAACTGGTTTGCCTATTTTCGGTTTTTCCTAACGCTTTTGAATACTTTTTGGAAATTTTTATTGTTGACCCCCCAAAATACCAACTGAATTCACTTTCATGCCAGAAAAGATGCTGTTGAATGTTAAGCATTTTTACTGTCCCAAAAAAGCAAAATGTGGCACATATAAAAAGAATATTTTACATAATTGTAAAATTAATACATTCATAAGAATCAAAAATTTAAATATGATATGCATTTTTTTGTACAATTCTAAATAGTCAATTTTTAAATCTAGTTTTACATAATATTATAATTATGTTAAATTTACCTTCTTCTATCTAAATTTGGTTTCAAAAACGATAACATATCAGCGAAGTGGTATTTTTTTCTTTTTGTAGCACCAGAACCACTCTTAATATTTTTCTCCTGGTTTATATACTTCATGTAATTATCGCGTACGTGTCTCCATTTTTTTTCCTTTAAATCCTTTGCTAAAATAAAAAATTTAATACGCTCATCATACTAATACATTTTAAAATTTATTGTTAGATATCTGTCAACTGGAACTTGTTTTAAAGCTTTGCAATTTGATTTTAATATTGGGAAGAGTACAGTTGCACAAATTGTCAAAGATACATATCAAATTTGTTGGAAAGTATTACAACCGACAGAAATGTCTCCACCGACTATGGAACAATGGCTTGATATATCAGAACATTTTTATAGAAGTACGAACTTTCCTAATTGTCTCGGGAGTATCGATGGGAAACACATAAGGTGTAAGAATCCATAAAACTCAGGTTCATATTTTTTCAATTATAAGAAGTATTATTCTATTATCCTTATGGCTGTAGTAGATTCAAATTTAAGTTTTGTGTGTATTGATGTTGGGGCATTTGGACGAGAATCTGATTCGAATGTATTTAAGCAATGTCCATTTGGAAAAAAATTGTATGCCAATCAGCTTAATATTCCTTAACCTAAGTGCTTACCAAATACCGATGACTCTCCTCAGCCTTACGTTTTTGTTGCTGATGAAGCTTTTGCGCTGCACAAAAATTTACTGAGACCATATCCAGGTCGTGGGCTTACAAATAGTCGTCGTATATTCAATTATAGACTTTCAAGAGCAAGAAGGACGGTTGAATGTGCATTTGGCGTACTTTCAAATAAGTGGAGAGTATTACATACGCCTCTATTGGTTGAACCAGATTTTGCGGACGACATCATAAAAGCTTGTTGTATATTACACAACTTTGTCCGCAAACGAGATGGGTATAATTTCGAGGACATGGATACAAGCTATTTGGTAGATGGTTTACCTAATAGAGGACCGGGAGTACGATCTCAAGGAATTGAGGTTAGAGATTTTTACGCAGAGTATTTCATGGGAGCAGGATCCGTACCATTCCAATATAACAAAATATAAAAACTAAAATGATAACATCTACAAACGTAGATATTTTAATACTTATTAAAATTAATAATTTCTGGTGGTTTAATTAATTTTTATTTATTTAGGTATGTATATTGTATTTTGGAACATTAACATTATAAAATATGTATAATTACGTATGTATATTAACTGTTTTTTATAATATTCGTTTTTATTCATATTAATAAAAAAATGTTACCTTTTTCCTCCTTTTGAGCCGTTGAAAGTTCTTCCCAATTTTTGTTTAAAGCGGCAGCCACAGAATTCCATGCCAACATTTTCATTGGCTTGTCATGGTAATCGTTTGAGCCAATATCCCATAAACATGGTCTTGACTGAACTTCGATTATTAATTTTTCAAAATCGAACATTTTTTACGTTTTTTTTAAATTCAAAATTTTCAAATCGGAAAAATTATATAGTTTGCCGCGTGCGTTATTACCGCGTCGTGTGGTCGATATAATTAAAATACATGTGTATATATTTAATCTATTAGCTTGAAATACTTCAGCTGGTTCAAAAGAAGTAAAAGTACTTTTTTTCTGCCAAGTTCGATTGCACCTACACTTCTAAGCCTTCTCGCAACATTTTTCCATCTTTCGATGAGCTTCCCTTTGGCATGAACTTGGTGAGTCCCTTCAGATTTCGATGGAATAAAATATACTCTCTATAAACAAATAAAAACTTGAGTTGATTCTAATCACTAGTTGTTGTTTGAAAACATTATGCAAAGTAATTTATTTTATACAGTGTGTAAAATGGATTTATATTTGACTAACTTATTTTTGAAATATTAAAGGAATTTTACTAGGTTGTAACATATGTATTTATTATAAATTATATAAATAAGTATAAAATTATGCAACTATACTTACTTCTTTTTCCTGAGGAAATACTTCAACAATTAGTTTAGAAATCTTTTGGAAGTATAAGTCAGAACCCCTATAAAAATCTTATTGTAATAATCTTGTGAACTAACAAGTATACATATACATTTTACTATACCTAACTATTAATTTATAACTCAAGAAATTATATTTATACATAGTCTGATAGTCGTATGGCTGTATGGCTATACTCTATGGTGGTACTTGAAATTACTAACACTACTTATTTATGATAGAATTCGTGTTATAGGTATAAACATTTATATTTTATCATAGATTAAAAGTAAGTAGGTACTGTATGAAATAAATGTTTTAATTTGAATAGTATAAATAATAAATATATCATAAAGAAAGGTAATTTTCATTTAAATTTAAAATCCTAACTCTACCAGAAGTGTTGTATACCTACTTGCATTTTTCCTGAAATAAATAATTAATTAAAAGCTTGGTAAGTGTGTTTTGAGCGTTATCTAACAAACTATCATTATTTTTTTCTGAATCGGCCAAGATATATCGGCCGTCGTTTGTTGAATGTAATAGTTCTAACAATGTCTATTATGATAACAAATGAATGATATTGTAATAAATAAAACTGTTACTTAAGTTAGTTCTAAAAAATTATTATAGGTCCTTGAATATTCCTATTTAAAGATTTGTATGATTCAAATTTGGGCTGAAGAGCTAAATTTAAATATGTTGAATCTATTGGTGATGTCTGAGTAAAATCTTATAAATGTACCTATAGTCAGTGTTGCCAGGTCAAATTTGCAAATGTTTCGATTTCATTTTTTAAAAGTTTCGATTTCATTCGATTTTTACCCAGTTTTTTTTTAATTACTCAGACCTCGCTTCGCTCGGTCTTCGCTAATCTATAATCATTTATTTATTTTAACAATATTCTTGTAAAAAAATTGTCGTGTCGTAATCAGTAAACTCTTAACGTATTTTCTCCTGCAGAAAAATATTGTACAATATTGAGCACAAATGCGCAATACATTATTCGGTGATAAACTGATAACACCATAATAAAACTTGATAAAATTAATAAGGTGTATAAAACCATAGAATAAAGATAAAACCACGAATGGCATGAACTAAAGAACTAATAGTATTAAATAGTATTAATAGTAGTAGTATAATATGATCTAAGGTTTTAACTTTTAAATCAAATTAACCTGTCCAATGTCCTCAATGGTCCGAAAAAAAAAACAAATAGCTTAAAGCAAATACTATAAATTAATTTATTAATCTTTTAAACATACAAATAAAGCAACTAATCCCTTGTGCTGTCTGGTTGTCAAACAAAATATTAAATATAATAGTAACAATTTTAAAAAGTTTCAACAAATAATACAGTCTTAATAATATTCTTTTTATCACAAGTATGATATAAATATTAATGTACTAATTAGTAATTAGCATAGAAACAAAACAAAAAACAACTAATCCCTTCTGTTGTCAAACAAAATATTAAATATAATAGTAACAATTTTAAAATGTTTCAGCAAATAATACAGTCTTAATAATATTCTTTTTATCACAAGTATGATATAATTATTAAAGTACTAATTAGTAATTAGCATAGAAATAAAACAAAAAACAACTAATCCCTTCTGTTGTCAAACAAAATAATAAATATAAAAGTAACAATTTTAAAAAGTTTCAACTAATAATACAGTCTTAATAATATTCTTTTTATCACAAGTATGATATAATTATTAAAGTACTAATTAGTAATTAGCATAGAAATAAAACAAAAAACAACTAATCCCTTCTGTTGTCAAACAAAATAATAAATATAAAAGTAACAATATTTTAACACGTTTCAACAAAATATAATACATTCTTAATACATTGAGTTATTATGTTTCATCATCATTTTATTGCCTATATCAAAATTATAACAAGATTTTTGTTGATTATTCAACATGTTTTTAGAATGCAATATACCAGATAAAGAATTTATAGATAGTTTGTTCCTTATTTTGGTTTTGTTCAAATTGATTGATGAAAAAATTCTTTCAACACATGCACTACTATGTGGTAGTATAATTAAAAAGTTAACTAACTTCATTACTAAAGGAAATGAGTTATTACCTTCAGGATCTTTTAAATTATTAACTATCCTCCAAAATGCTATTATTTCCAATTCAAAATTAATATCAATATTTCTTAACAATCTCCATTCACGGTCCAAATCATTTAAATTTAGTTCTAAAACTGATTCAAAATATTGAGCTGCTGGTCCAATTGATATTACATTATTTATATTTCGAGGATCAAGAAAACTTAGGGATTTTAAACACTTGACTTCGTTTGAATGAAAAGGAAATCTTTGGAAAAGTTGGTGTGCACATTCTACAAAGAAGTTTAAGCAGTTGTTGATGAATACAGATTTTTCAGTATGTGATAACTTACATATAGAGTTGTTTCTAATTAGAGCCATACATTTTCCTCCAATATAAATGTCTTCAGGTTTTACAAAATTTTCAGGTACTCTGTACTGCACTTTTTCTAGATCAGTAGTTCTTAGATAATCAGGTTTTATGTAACATTCCAATATAGTTTTGTACGTCATAGACATTTTAGAGTATAGTTTATGAATTTGAGGCTGTTCATTTTGAAATAAGATATTTAAGGAGGTCAACAATGGTAAAACAAGATCTAAAAACTCATATAAAGTTCAAAATGAGGATCATTAATATATTTGAAAATTTCATTTGCTTTATTATCATTGTTTTCGCTTTGAAAATATAACTTAAGTGCTGGCAATTATTCTAATATTCTTTGAATGCATACATGTAAAGACAACCATCTTGTCTGACATGGTTTCAATATTTTATGAGGTTTAATTTCACAAAAACTTTGAAATTCTTCATATTCTGTTTGTCTCTTAAAACTGTACATAAAATATGTATAAATTTCTCTAACCGTTTTTTCTATTTCATCAGGAATTTTTTGTGTTGCATACGAAGCAACTAATGCTAGTGAGTGACAAATGCATTTCATAGTGTACAAATTAGGAATATCATTTTTCAACAATGTTTTGACAGAATGGTGCCTTCCAAACATGGTGCTGGCTCCATCTGCAGCAAACCCGACAAGATTATTTTTATAATGCACTGAGTGTTTATTGAAAAAATTTATGATAGCATTGTATATTCCAAGAGCGCTTCCATCACGTATTTCAATCAAACTTAAATATTGATCTCTTACAATATAATTATTGAAATCTAATAAACGAACGACTACAGCCAAATTTTTTGAGGCTGACTTGTCAGTTGATTCATCAATCAACATTGTAAACTTTTGATGTCTTATTTTGTCAATAAGATTTTCAAAACTTGAAGCACCAAGTACATTGTTTACAATAGCAGTAGCCTTAGTTCTATTACATG
The DNA here is from genome assembly GCF_037042655.1 of Diuraphis noxia. NCBI lineage: Eukaryota > Metazoa > Arthropoda > Insecta > Hemiptera > Aphididae > Diuraphis > Diuraphis noxia. Next base: position 74,121,619 of record NW_028301711.1, read on the forward strand.
ATATTTTACTTACCGCATCTGAGTCTATAGATTTGATTAATTGAACGAGATGGTCTGAAGTTCTAAAGGAAATATTGTGTTCTGATATGAACATTGAAATTCTCATTTCAGCCTCTTTAGTTTTTTTTTCTATTGTAGTAGCTTTGCCAAGATGTGATTCGATGGAATGCACATTTTGTATTGACTTTGCTGCCCGTTGATGCTTAGAAGTGTTCATATGTTTACGGACCGCAAATTTACCACCTTTATTATCATCATTGCAAAATTTGCAATGAAAATGAAGCTGAGATTTTTTGCTAGGTGCAAGCCATAAACGAAAATTTTTATCTTTCAGCCATTCACTACAAAATTTGTGGGAATACGATTTTTTTTTTGGCCCAAATCTTGATTGATTATGTTGGCTTCCGTCAGTGTCAGAATCATCAGAATTCATATTTGTTTAGATTTAAAAAATTAAATTAAAAAAGTTAAATAAAATACTTGGTTAAGCCTATCTGTATGTACTATGTAGCTACAATACTACAAGACATTTAGTATTTTAGTGTACAATGTACAGTGTACATAGTGTAAATTAAAACTTTTATTTTTATCTATAATGATTCATGATAAATGTTAGCAATAAAATCATAGATACCTAAAATGAATAAAATATATAAAATATATATATGTATCTGTGGCTGTACCCATTGAATACTACATAGTATATAATATTATGATAACTTTATGTTATCATATAGAGTTCAATGATTGTATCACATAATATACGATTAAAGAACTTGTGGTAACTGGTAAGCACAAACTATAACTGATAAACTATAACTTATAACTGCTTATCTAGTAATAATTATCGAGCCACTATCATTATACTAATAATATAAATATTATAACAATACTATAATAATAAATATATGGATGTAAATTTAAAAAAAATTTGGTAAAAAAAAGAATTTATACACCTTATTAATCAAATTCACCAGAAAATCCTCAGATTATAGAAATCCTCAACGTTTTCCTCAAACACCTGTAAAATCTCCAGATTGAGGATTAATCCCCAGACCTGGCAACACTGCCTATAGTGCGGCCAGCGAAACTAGAAGCTTGACTGTCACGCTCCCTAGCTGCTGTTTTTCATTAGGGCTACGAAGAATGCTTTCCCGCGTAAAATAATTTCAAACCACTTATACACTTGTTGTATAGACCTGTTTCACAGCTACTCGTACGGTACGCGCGCGTATCGTATATTCTTACGTGTGGCTATGAAACGGGCCTTTACTATAAAGACATAACATTTTATAATTTTGTAATACACATTTTTTATTTATTTATTATCACATAATCAAACATAAAATAATAATACTAACATTTAAAATATTTACATAGTTTTCGAATTTTAAAAATAATTATAAAACTATGCATCGTCGTCGTCGTCGTCGCTCGAACTGCTGTCATCTGGATAAATTGTTAATATAATCGGCTCTAATATTTCGTCCCTCAGTCCTGCTTTATAGAAATCTTCTTCTTGAATTTTCACACAATGTTCTCCACATTTGGCCCAATCATCAGCAGTTACCGCGTCAATTTCTTTATGGACAAGTGCCATAACATCAGCAATTTTAAATGTTGAGTTTTTTTCAGCCATTCTCCATTTAAATTAATTCTATGGGATTATATTGACAGTGGTAAGGTGGAAGTCTTACCACTTCATGTCCAATTTGGTTTGTCAATTGATCCAACTTATAAATTTTTCCACGTGGCATCGCAAGTTTGACTTTCGCTCGTAATTCGTCAAGAGTTTCTACGGGAGAAAAGTCTATATTTTTTTCCCGCAACCATTGTTGTACATCCGCCTTCCTACTATTTGATTTCGGGTAGTCCTCGAGTAATGCAGAATGATATGACGCGTTGTCCATAACAAAGCTGGGCTCTTCCAAGTTCATTAACATTTGCAAATACCAATTTTCAAAGATGGTAGCATTCATCTGTGAATGATAATCTTTGGTATTGCCAGAGTTACAACGAAAAATTAATTTTGCACCTTTTTTCAAAACCAAAGGAAGGAGACCCAGCGCGACAAATTATAAGGCGACTGCCTTTCCCTGTAGGTACTTTTAAGCCCTCTGTATTATCGTGGTTTTGCCAAATATATCCCCGAGTATGATTTTGGTTTACCCAGGTCTCGTCTAAATATACTATTGGCCGAGTATCACCATTTATACGAAGCTCGTTCATTCTACGTAAAAATTTTACGCGCGCAGCTACTATGTCCGACCGTTCCATAAGAAATTTGCGACCGTCATTACACCGTTTATACTTAAAATTCAGTTTTTCAAAATGATTTTTACTGATGATTTCGACCCCCGGTAATCAGTTTTTTTCCGCAATGCTGCTAAAATTTTTGCACTTGTTGGAAATTCTCCCTTGTCATAAAAGCTGTGTACCACCCTTCTGACCACTTCACTGTCAAAATCGTCAAGATCAGTGACAGGTTTGTTACGACTGTAAAGTTTTCTAGGTGATCGAAATTTTATATCGGTTGAACTTCCGACACCTAACTCTTCTTCAACACCAAGAGATATGGTTTTGCTTTCCTTACAAATATTCTGTACAGTAGACCGACTTACCCCGCAAGCATCTGCCGTACGCTCTTGACATAATCGGAAAAAACCTGCCACTTCCGGTTGGTCTTTTTTACTGGCCAACATTTTAAAATAATTGTATACGTTGTATATAGTTTTTTTGGTTTGAGAATGTATATCTGGCCGGATCGACATTTCTGTTGAACAATAAATGCACAAAAATAGTGAAAAACCGCAAAAAAAACAAAAATGTACAAATAAACAGCAAGAAATTCGTAACAAACTCAGTTCAAATTATAACAACCAGCACACACAAAATACACGTTACACGAAGCAAAGATGTCCAGTGACTAACATAAAGGTCATACAGCAGATGGTTTAATGACTAGAGGTCTGTATTAAAATCTACAGGGGTTCGGTATGCAACGGTCACACAATAGTTGACCATTATACGTAGTACCCAACGTTGTAGTGTATTGTATATTTCCCTCCAAATTGTATTTCAATTATAATACGTATCGTAAACTATAATCTCAAGACTACCTAGCAACGCATTTTACTGATTATTTACAATAGAATGAGAACCACTTTCATGAGCCAAACTACAACCTATAAAAAATTAACATATTCACTATATTCATTTCGAAAAAAAGATCGCGCAGCTGCACAAACAACCAACATATTTAGAACCCCTGGTCTACACGAAAACGGCCGATAGGGCGCGTAACCGTCAAGCTTCTAGTTTCGCTGGCCGCACTATAATGTATTTATATTAAAGATTTATTTCATTGAAAATTATTGGGTTTATAGTGAGATGCTTAATAACTAATAAGTAATAAGTAATACCTTACATATATGTATATTAGATTTATGTACTAAACCAAAAATATGTAAATTTATCTAAACTATAGTATAGAAATTTTTACTTAATATAATTCGCAGAAACATAAAATACATAAGTTTATATGCTTCCATCAGACTATCAGAGTAGATAATCTGAATAACACTATAGGTACACTTATAGCATTTGAATATGTAGATAAGTGTAACACTTACCTGAAAAATACTTTGAACAGTGGACATAATTAAAAACACATGAAAATATGAAATAAAACTGTAAACCGTTGTTCGTTGTTGTCGGCGTCAACACTCATTCGTACTGTATTACCTTCGTGGCGTCGTTGCAACTATTTAATCTCATGGCACAAATGTTATATTGTAAAATAATAATAATGAATGTAAACATTAAAAACTATTAATAACACTTTCGTAAAATATACGTGATGGAAATAAATAGGTACTATATAATATCTAATTTTATCACTCGCTAGTCACCACAGCCCTCATTATAATTATGGTTAGGTTACAAATTAACCAATTAAATTAAAACTATTTGATGTTAAATTAACAACACCAAGTCTTAAAATATAAAAATATAACAATATTTATTGTTGAATTGAATCAGTCTATTGTGTTTAAAGTAACAGATTGTATATTACGCATTTCGCATAAGTTTTATACTTAATATTCAACTAATTGAATGTCAAAACTACACATATTATACTCAAACTGAATTTTTTTGTTTATTTATTCAGTTAGTTGATAGTATGGTTTTAATTTTCCAATCGAGGTTGTTTGAACTATATTAAGATTTACAGTAGTAATATGATGCTGTTGAAATAATACTATTTCATTGTCCATTCAGACACAATTTTGTTATAATAACTAGCATAGAATACATTAAATTAAAATAGTATAAATTATTCGGATTCAGAGCAGTTGATTGTTAATGTAACACCTATTAATGTTTATATGACATTAACAAATGTCGATACAAATGTCGATTATTATGAGTGTTGAGGATTGTCGTGTGCATGACGCCAAGATTACGTGTGACTTGTGCAATTGTGCGTTAGTAGGGTAGAAAGGCCGCTCCGAGTGACCCCCCGCTTCACCCCCCGCCAACCCATCAGCGCCACTCTGCGCCACCTTGCGCCGCCCCCCACCACCACCCACACCCATCTGCGCCACCCTGCACCACCTCCCAACCCCAATCACTACCCGTCTGCGACACTCTGCGCCACCCCCCCCCCCCCACCTCCTTCCTGTACTGCCCACGTCAAAGACGCCTGGACACCGGCCCACGCCATCCCCCACACCTCCCGCCCGCACCGCGTGACCCAGCGGCCCGCGATACCGTGGGCCCGCATCGTGCAACCGCTCCGTCTTACACCACGCCTCGAATTTCAATGTATCCCCCTTTCGGCATCAAAGGAACAACTGGTTTGTGCTCGCCACACAACAAGCGATGCTCCGCCAACGCCCGCTCGCCGTGCCATTTATATTTTAATGGGCGGTCCTCAAAACTTGCGAAGCACCGTTTGCAGTAAAATAAGTGATGTTGATGATTATTTTTTTGCGGGCTGGCTAGGCGCGAAAAATTTGAAATATACGCGTAATGATTCTCGCCATCTTTCCCGGTAATCAATAGCAGATCGAAATGATTCGCCTTTTCTTCGTCTGTAACACGCGACGGATTGCGTGCCGGATTTTTTGTTATTTTTATTTTTCATGCAATTTCTTATACCATACAAATTTACGGTCGTCCTCGGTTCCGATCTTTCAAATAATTTCGTAATAAAATCGTTTTTTTTTTCTCAACCAACATTTTGTACTACTCTAATATTTTATTTTCAGTCACCGCAATTATTCCCCGAAACGTACAATCTGGCAGAATACACACTACGTGTAGCCGAATACGGAGGCCCGGACACCGGTTATTCACTCGGGTTTAATGCTGGCCAACGTTTTCCGTGGACATCACCCGATTCGAGGTCGCCATCTTAATGCGGACAACACCTTCCCTGGAAGCCATCCGACCCGAATCAGACGCCAATACAAAATATGTTATCCGGTCGACTCTGGGTCGACAAAATATTAAGTGAGTATTAATATATATAAATAAAATTACTATCGCTTTATAAAAAATCTCGAATCATGTTTTTAGACGATGCCCAATCTTTTCACTTAAGCGAGTACGAGTGGGGTTACGACGAACGCGTATACCGCAAAGTCCATTGGAAGAAGAAAATTATATCCAATTGTAGATATTTAATGTAAAATAATTTAGCGTGAATAAAATATTATTATTATTATTATATATATACTGAATTTTTTTTTTTTTATTATTATTCTGTAGAATACTAATTATTATTATTATTATGTCACCGAGGCTGCAAAAACAATATTGCGTGCTCCGTAAGATTATTATTATATGCAAATATTATACGACTCCTTAAATGCGTATCGATATTATTAAATAAAATATTTTTTTTAAAACTGGCCCATCTCGGCGAGAATAATTTTATACATATTTATATATCTGGTAATATATATATATAATTATTTTATACGACTCATTAAATGCGTAAAATATACCAATATTATTATTATTATCAACATTATAGGGTCGAGATAAAATGTAAAAAAGAACATATTTTTAAACATTTTTATTGAAAATATTAAAACATAAAAATAATATTATCAATAATTATATACAAGGGAGGGAATTTATTCAAAGTCTATGATGAAACTCCTCTTATTCATCCCTCGATAAATGAGGCTGACCGCTGGCACCGCACCCAGATTATACTCTGTCATGTCCACGTCCGTCGTCCGCATAGTCTTCGGCAAGAACACGTTAATCGTGCCCGTACCCGCGGGATCACGAATGGATCATAGCAGGAAAAATGTCTCACTGTCCATGACGTCATTATGCCGCTTATCATTTTACCATTGTTGATAACAGTAGACAACCATATTAATATATTATACAAAAGTTAACAAAACGCATTACAAAACGCGAATAGTAAGTTTTTTTTTCTGTCTAAATAAGAAATTATTTAATAAAGGTAGCTGATATATAATTTTGGTTTATCTATTTAAAACAATAGAAAGTACCAACTTTTAAATAATAAAAAAAATAATAAGTATAATGTTTAAAACAAAAAACTGAAGACAGCAGTTTTTTTATACTACCTATATCTATAAGCAGAGGCGGACAGGCCAGGTGGGACAGTGAGAATAGCCTACAGCCTGGCTGAACCATGTAAATTTTAAGCTTTAAACTAAAATAAAATAATAATGATTAAATGAATAAATCTATGTAAAGGTATTATAGGTAATTTTTAATATGGAATGGTTATAAATGCAAGTTGTCCTTAATAAATAATAAAGAAAATGAAAAATTTTATTCAGCCTAGTTCAGTGGTACTTCTATTTAAAACTTAATATATTTATTTAGTTAGGTATATATTTGTTTAAATTTTAGGGTGATCAAACAAGTACAGCTGCAGAGAATTTATTGGTAATGTTTTTAATATTATTGACAACTAATTATATTGTTTTTAAATACCTACTTATTATTCCTTAGTAAATATACTTAAAAAACAGTACCTACTTGCGGCTTGAATAGAGAGATAATAGGATACCTCTTAATTTTTATAAAAATATTTTAAGTAATAAATATTTTAAGTTTTAATATTTTATTTTTAAGTTCCTATTTTCTCTAATTACATGTACCCCTTATTTCCACTGGGCCGAACACCTTCTGTACGTATCTGGACCTTTACAATCTTCATTAATTAAAATTAAAGACAGTCGGAAGAAAACTATGTAATAAGTAATACCAGTGGCGTCTATTCTATGGTATATGTGCTGCTGAAGCAACACATACATTTGGCGGGTGGTTGGATGTTGGGTGATTTGTTTTTATAATAATACCTAGGTACTGAGACTTATTAGTGTAACATAATTAAAAACAAAACAATACTAAATACAAGTTCTGAATATACAGCATAGGTTGAATTAATTGTTATTAATTATAATGCCATTGTGTGTGTAAAATATAATCCTATTTATATTGGTATTTAAAAGTTTCTTAAAATTACCCATGAATAATATTTTTAAATTTCAATCAAATAACTAAATTGTTATTTTTCATTTAGCTATCTAATTTAATCCAAATTTTAACATTAATGCTTAAAAAAATGTTGTGTATGCAACTTAAATATTTTTAAATAGCTATAATAACAACTTACAAGGAACTTTGTTTTCAAGCCTTTTGACAAGTGAACATTTTTTTATTGACATTTATAATCATTTAATGTTTGTATTATAATTTAATTACATGCTATAGTATTTTTTTATTATATATATTTTTTCCTAAATACAAATATAGTTGTTTTAATGAAAAATAATTTTAATTTTATAACTAATTTATAAAAATGAAGATGTATATTTTAAAATAGCTTAAAATTAGTTTAAATATTTTGAAATTTTATTGAGTGTAGACCATGATAGTTTAAGTTCCTGAGTAGGTAAAGTCTTGAGTTGCTACAATTAATTCACTATGTTTAGTACGTCTGTGTTCATAAAACCCAGATTCTGACACATACGTCGATTCACAAAATTCACAACGATACATATTAGAAAAAAATTGCAAAAACGAAGTGCAAACTGCAAACAAAATAGTAAAATACTATTGATTATTGAACTGTTTACAGTTTTAAATAATGCTGTATTTTTGTTCTATATTAAGCAAAAACCACAAGACACGGGGGACAGATGTCATGCTGGTTAGGTTTTATCTAAAGTACATTACTTCCAATAATAATTATCAACAATGGTAAAATGATAAGCGGCATAATGACGTCATGGACAGTGAGACATTTTTCCTGCTATGATCCATTCGTGCGGGATCAGCCAATACGCATGCCAAAGCCGTCCCAAATTTGGTGTCGGCCCCTTTCATAGAGCGCACGGGGTATGGAACGTCCTTCGTGAGGTCCCCGATTGACATGTTGACTGAGTTCACCTGTGATTTTAACGCACTCAAGAAAGTTGCCATGGTATTAAACTGTGAACAGAAAAAATAAATGTTAGATAGAATTGTCAAGCGTATGCGTTTTTTAAAATTTTTTTAAATATTTTATTATTTTATTAACATAAAAATTAACTCACTTTATTCGCTCGTGTTATAAGAAGAATGCTAGATGAATCGTGGAAGATGATCGACGATGTGGTGGTGCAGGCGGTGTTAGTGGTAGTACGCTGAGTATGGATTCGTAACTAAATAAAAAAAAAATATATTGACTATTGAAATCAAATAAAAATGCTAAGTGATAAGATTGCAGAAGGCAAATATTAAATAAATAAACTCAGAACTTAATTTAAAAAAAAAATATATATTTTACCTATCATATACAAAAATTCTGTATTGAGAATCAAATGATTCTCTCTAAACTATGCACGTAACAGTCGTGTAATGCGATAGCATATAATTATTAAATAAATGAAATAAACTCACTTTATAAGTATGCAGGTGATGTAGTACGATTTCTATCTTTAGATGACGGAGGAGATGAAATTTTGAGGACTACTTCAGATAGTTGGGAAAATACGACTGATTTAAAATTCACTGGCCAACGGTCAGGCGTCCAAAATTATTATCAGCAGAAATCCCCACCATAATCTATAGGCGTGTACAATATCGAGCTGGTACAGCAATTAATAAACGCATATACGTGCATTACAGTCGAAAAGGATCGTCCGCTAAGCGGATCCTGTGCGTCGTATAGCTAGCGGAATGTATTGTCCGAACCACATGTGACTGGCGGGTTGACCTTCGCCGCCAGATGATATGGTATTTTACACCCCGCCTGTAGGGTTGTCCAGATGCGGCTAACGAATACGATTATTTGTGTGAATAACTCAATATTCGTAGACATTATATTATGTATATGTATCTACTTGGAGACTTTAATAACTCGACGTATACGGAAACGATATTATTCTACAAATTATTTTTTAAAATCGTGTTATGGAATGCGAGGTCGTTTGTGTGACGCTGACCAACCATCAATCCCAGATGTGGAGTATATACATGTTATACACACAAGGATATAATATGCGTAATAAAACTCTTTACACGATTATATAATATAATATACATTTATTTGAGAAATATTATATACAAAAATTAAATGGTATATCACATTATTTTTACATATTATTTTTAAACCATTTAAGTAATGCAAAAACTCGATTATATCTACATTGTGCACTATCTAAATTCATATGGTAGCTCTTGCATTTCTAAAACCAAAATATATAAAAATGCCAAGATCACAAAATGAAATCGACTTAGTTCAAGATGATTTTATTTTAATACGTAATTTTCCGAAAGTTATTGGTGCAATTGATTGTACGCACATAAAATTTCAATCACCCAATAGTAACATTGGAGAGAAATTCCGGAACAGAAAGGGATTCTTTTCTATTAATGTACAAGCAGTGTGTAATAGCCATATGCAATTTATAAATATTGTAGCTAGGTGAGTAGTAGCTAAGTTGATTTATGAAATGAGTTGGTACCTGAAAAGCTATTGAATAGTATGAATCATAGACATATAAAACAACTAGATAGCCGACTACAGAGTAATATTGAAGTCAACCGCCATTTGCCAACAGGGCAATGTTTACAAAATCCCATGATCGATAAGAATATTTAATCATAAATTGATAACAAAATAAAAACTCAGAAGTCAGAATGTACAGTGTAATTTTATTATATTTTAACTTTTTTTAACATTTTATTTTATACAAATAATGAAAATAAATACATACAAGATAACATTATTAAGTACATTATACATTTCAATGTATATTATAATAAATGTTATTTACAAAACAAAACAGTAAAATAAAGTGTTAGACAATTTTTTATAATAATTAGTAATTACTGATTTGAAAATAAAATTAATTTGGAAAGTTTATGTCTTTTGCTTACTGGATTCATGATATCTGAAGAATACATTTTTGAAAATGATTTTAACCTTAACTTTAAAAATTTTTTTGTAAATAGTGTAATTAAGAGAATCTTATGGGGCCGTTCTAGATATCACGGTATTTATTTTGAAATCGGATGCTACAAAATGACTGCTGCAAATAGCACTGCTTTTTGTTGGAATAAATCCTTTACGCCCAACAGCATTTAACCAAAGTTGGTTTCTTTCAGCATTTTTTAAAGGAAATCTAAAATCCATACAATTGCTATGTACTGACGTCCCGCTGAGACATCTAAACACGCATATACACGTAGATATGTATAAGTGACCCTGGGGCGTATGATTTCGCCAACCAATTATATTGTGCAGGACCTCAATAGTTATATCGAAGGCCAAACTTCTAGCCTTTCCAAAATATTACCATAATTGGAATTAAATATACGAAATATTAAATATGAAATCGTAGTCTTGGCAGGCGTATCTAGAGATATGATTAATGTCGTCGGGTTATGGAGATTACGTATCGCGAATAACCAGGATGTGGACCGACCGGTCGCATGGGCGTGGGAAGCTGCGATATTAAAATAATACACGCGTACGCTTTTGCACGACTCGGCCATGGACACATACGTATCTTATCGATAGGAGAGGAAATGCAGAGAGTAGGACTATCTGGACTATATAGGAGAGCCCCGATTAGACCCAATTCAGACGTGAGCCACCAGAGTCAGAACAAGCACCTTCACGCCAGACACCAGTCCAATTTAATTATTCGGACTTAGAATATTTTACAACCAAATCATTTTGTGCAGTAAAAGTGTTTTATTTACATAGTAATCAAGTAAATATCTAATAAATTAATCACAAATTAAGTTGTTATACTTATTACACCCAATCCATCTACCTCAACACCAGTCGTTTGTCCTCCTGTATGCTGGGACGCTACACAATAATAAATAATTAAATAAGAAATGCTTTATCTAATTAAACTTATTAGTAACTGTAGATATGGATTGAACCTGCAATCCTAAATGTTAAATTAGGTATAGTAAAAAAAAATTATTTTGCAGGTACTTACGAAAAAAAATGGATATTGCCATCACGTTGCCTTCGATTAGTACCGTAAAACGGGGTGAAAAGGAACGATTTTAAAGGTTTTTTGGTCATAAAAACGCCAATTTTTTAGATAGAGTTTTTCCGAAAAGTGTTTTAGATAGACTACACACTGATTCGTTATTATAATGGGAAATTTTTTATTTCAGTCTGTTAGTTTTTTTAATATTTTTTTTTAAAAACGTGTTCCTATTTCCCCGTTAATGGGGTGAACCGGAACATAGTTAAAATGTTCTCAAGTTTTCTTATTCTAACCAACTGGAGGTTGATAGGAACACATTTTATTTTTTTAAAAAGGTTATAGGACATACCTACCTTATTAATTTTAAAAGAAATTATAAAAAAATACCAACATAATTAATTAAAAACAAATTAAAATAATAATTTATTACATCAGGTATATTTAAAACAAAACAACTTAATTATTTTCATTATCTTTTAAATAACTTAATAAATAATATAACAACAACTTACATTAGAATAAATTGAATAAGTCTTTTCATTTCTTTTTAAATAGGTACCTAACTTAATAAATATCATAATAACAAATTAAATCAAAACAAATTGTATGAGTCTTTTCATTTCTTTTTTAAATAATTCAATAAATATTATAATAACAAATCAAATTAAAACAAATACCTAGCATAAGTCTTTTCATTTCTTTTTTAGATAACTTAATAAATATCATAATAACAATAAACATAACAATAAAATACATAAGTCTTTTAATTTCTTTTTAAGATAACTTAATAAATATCATAATAACAACTTAAATTAAAACAAATTGTAAACTCTTAATTTCTTTTAACAGTCTTTTATTTTCATTTTGATAGGTAGGTTTTTAAGTAGGCAGGTAACAATAATTTACCATTCATTAAAATTTACAGCAAACAGCATTTGTCCTCTTCTTTGAAGAATAGGATGATTTAAAACTCCTATAATATCTTCTTTATTTATCCAACATTTGTCTTCAGGATCAGGGAAAACAAAAATTTTTCCTGAATCCAACTTTGTAGGATTATACTTTACAAAAGATGCTTGAACCTCAGGTTATTGCTCGTATTCGCCTGCCGACGCGAATATAATGCAAAACGCTGCTTGGGATATCACTGGTAGAAATGCTAATTTCGTCAAAGACGACACGTTCAGTGGCTGTATACCGTTGAAGCACGTTTTCGGTTTTTGCGAGGACTACAAGCGGATACTGGTGAATTGCAGTCAACAGCTCATACTGAATAGATCGATGTCGGATTTGAGTTCGCTACATTTCACTAGTGTGCCGGGCGGAGACTTGGCAACCGAGTCCGTCCAGGTTTTGGTGAAAAAAGTCAAAGTTCAACTTACTCGAGTGCTGTGGAAAGTGCCGGTTGTCAAAGTCGACGATCGAGAGAGATTGAAGCTGATGAAAATCATCGATAGCAAAAAAATGATAAACTGTGCTTTTAGAAATTGGGAGCTTTGCGAGTATCCAAATCTGCCGCAAACGAGTAAACACTCTTGGATGGTTAAAACGTGTTCGCAGGTGGAAAAACCTAGATGTTTAATAATTGCTTTTCTAACGAATACGCCCGGAAGCATATCGGTTATAGCGGTGATTACGATGCGTGTTCGTTGACAAACGTTAAAGCATATAGACGTCATGCAGGATGGGTAAAGCGCTCCTAGCGGACTATGAGTGAACTTTTATCGGGTCACACTTCAAGTACATTGTACATAAACCATAGTAGTATATTGTAGTATAACACACATGAATTCAGTGAAATTTATTTACAATTTGTTTTATTTTATTTCAATTTTCAATTATAATAATTAAAATGGCTCAGTCAAAATCAAAAAACATGTGCTGTGTAGTGAACTGTTCCAACACATACAAAACTTCAAAACACCTCAAATTCTTTTCATTTCCCAATAGACAGTATGAACAGGAATTGAAAAAAAAATGGATTAGAGCTGTAAACCGTTTAGAGTAAGTTACCAAATTTTTAGATAATAAGATAATAAGATAATAAATCATTAAACAAAATACAATTGTCATAACTCACACACTCATTCTTAAGTAGGTACAAAAATATAATCTATTTAAGCAACTAGGTATAGATAATAATTTATATTATTTATAATTTAAGATTTATACAATGTCTAATGTTTGTATAAAATCTAAAATTAAATTTGAATGATGAGAAATGACAAATATGTGTTGTGTATGTGGGTATCTACTCACAAATCTATTCATTAAAATTATTCTTAATTTAACAGGGAAAATGGAAAATTATGGATGCCGACTACTCGAAGTTTGATATGTTCAGATCATTTTGTAGGAAACATACGATCTAAAGATCCACAAAGTCCATCTTATATTCCATCTATTTTTCCAAAAATGTACAATAAACCTAAACCCAATACTGATCAACAAATTAATAGATACAACCGTTCTAGAAATCGGTCAGAATTAAGAAATAGTAAAGCTATGAATGATTCTACCATCAACACATTTGATGTTGATATTACTGATATTAATGTAAACCAACATTCTAATTTAAACACTAAATGTGATGTTAGTACCCAAGTTAGTTTAAATATTTCTGGTAATGATAACTTTATTTTTGAATGCATACAAAATAAAAACAATGTAAACACACAAGTTTCAGTTCCCAAAAGTTTTGATAATAATTTTTCTAAACCATGTTTACTTGACAAAATGTGTGGGCCAGATTCAAGTGAAATCTCATATTTATCACGTGAATCATTTAAAGGGTTTGAATCAATAACAAATGAAAAACGCCTAATAAGTTTAACTGGGACTTCATTTTGTGTATTTAATCTTTTACTTTCTTTTTTAAAACCTACTTTAAACATAAATTCTGTTAAAAAAGAGAATAGATTACTTATTTTCTTAATAAAAATAAAACTGGGTATTAGCTATTCAGCAATCAGTGTGTTATTTGGAATCAATCCTTCTACAGTTTCAAGAATATTTACTGAATGTCTTCATTTTTTAAGTTCAAAGACTAAAGACTTTATTTTTTGGCCCGATAAATATTCAGTAAAACAATGTTTACCTGAAGCTTTTAAAATAAATTATCCAGATTGCAGATGTATTATTGATTGTACTGAAGTTAAGGTCGAGCAACCAAATACTGTAGAACAACGGGTTTATTTATATTCAAGATATAAAAGTAGTTATACAATAAAATTTCTTGTGGCAATCAACCCAAATGGAATGATTTGTTTTGTTTCAAAATGTTATGGTGGTAGGTCAAGTGACTCATATATTACAAACGATTCAGGATTTTTAAAAAAATTAGAACCCGGTGATCAGGTACTTGCTGACAAAGGGTTTCCTGGCATACAAACTGAAATTGAAAATAGTAACAGTATTTTAATTATGCCCCCAATATTGCATAATGGCCGTTTTTCCGAGACAGAAATACTGGAAACATATAGTATAGCTAGTGTTCGTATACACATTGAAAGGGTCTTTGCACGAATGAAAATGTATGGTATCCTTAATAAATTAAAAATTAACCTTCTTCCCCATGTTGATGATATTGTACATATATGTTGCGTTTTAACCAATCTGCAATTACCTATAATTAAGTCTTAAGGTGTATTTTTTTTTGTTTAATAGTTAAAAATAAGTTATGATTTGTGTACCTACCTAATTAATACTTATAAACTGTATTAACACTGTATACTGTATATTAATAATTATTATGCCTAAAAATGTAATTTTATATTTATATAAACTTTATATAAATATAATAAATATTATATAAAAAAATATTAAAATTATTATAAACTAACATTGATTTATAAAATAAACTTTATTTCACAAATATGCATTACATGTTTATTTATAAAAATTATCAATTAGTATTGCACATTATAACAATTGCCTGGAAGCTAATTCTGGCAAGTAATAATTAAAAAAAAATGTTTCTATTTTTTTTACAGTATTTGTTAAAAATAATTCATCTCTTTGTATAGTCAATGCCACTGGTTCAATATTATTATAAATAAAAAATTCACATGTTAATAAACCAGTACAGTACATTAATATTTGACATTGTGTAAAATACATTGATGATTTTTTTAACTTGAGTATCCCATTTTCAACTAATAAATATTTTAAATTTGGAATTCCATTTTCTACTATGGGTTTGCTTCGGCAAGAAATTGGGCATTTTATCTCAAGAACTGCATCAATTTTACCGTTTTTTAAAACTAATCCATCTGGACTAGCACATAACCAAGGAATAAATTGACAAATAACTAATCCACTTTTAATAACTTCTTTGTCAAACATTTGCTTATAAGCATCAATTGCAACTCCTTCAGTATTTTTCCCATAAGTAACATTTATAGAACCTTTTTTCCCTAAATTTGTTTCTTTAAGAAAAGTATTAACTAAATGTAATTGCCCAACAGAAGTTAAATTCCTGCAAACTCTAATTTTATGTGCCTTGGTGCTAGCAGATATACGGTTTTTTCTATTTTCAAACCAAAGATCACTGTCAGACTGATTTAATGTTTCAATAAAAATGTTAAAACATGCATTTTGATTAACTTTTATATACCTATTATAAAAAATATGTTCATTCATTTTTAAGGGAAACATAGAAGCTAAAAACAAATTAATATCATTATATTTTTGATAAAATAAAATTAAGGAGAAATGTTTTTTATAGGAGCTAATTAAAAACTGATTTTCTAAACTGTCTAGAATATCATTTAAACATAGTTTACATTCCCTTTCAACTTCACTAAGTGATGTAACTTTCAACATATTGCTAAAACTACAGGGTATATCAAAAATATCATAACTATCAACAAGAGTTGAGTGACAGACAGGAGTAGTTACTATAGTGTTTGCTTTTAATTTTTTTCTTGGAAACAAATCTTCTATTCTTTTACCCTTCTTATATTTGTTTTGAGCAGAATTTGTAGGTGTACCCCACTCTTGTGGTAAACTTGTTTTTGATGTTCCATCTTCATTGTTTATGTACCAAATTACAGCAGCAATGTGCTTACATTTAGCACCCGCGCCAGCAGGACAACCACAAGAAGCACAAAATACCAACCTGGTTTCATCAATCTGTTTATAAATAACATTTAACTAGTAAAGTACTTAGATAATAATCAGGTAGTTGAAACGTTTTTAAATATTTCAATTTGGAATATACCTACATATTAAATACTATCTACAACACAGTTTTTGTTTGGGAACCGATGTTATAGAGTGTTTTATTTATTTTAATATTTGACATAATTATATTATAGTAAAAAATTAAATTTTCTTAAAAATGTATGAAGGAAAAATGAAATATATAAATATAAATTATTTACTTCAAGAGTTACTTTCCATGGTTCTAAAGTAACTGATGTTTGTCTTATAACTGAGCCTTTAATATAAGACCATCCATTGCTGCATTTTATCTCTACTACATTTTTTACATGATTGCTGTCATACAATTTCTTCCCTTTATTATTTGTGAATTCAACATTGTACGAAATTGACTGAAATCCGTGGCTCAAAGTTAAATCAGTCATATTGATTTATTTTAATTAATATGGATAAAAAAAAAAAATATAGTAGACAAACTTGCTAAATAGACGACAACTATCTACACAAGTCAGAACAACCAGGAACATTAGAATAATAATTAATAATATAATATAAAAATATAATAGATAATAGATCATAATAGATGATAGATGCATAATAGTAAATAGATCCCCGAAATTAGTTCATACTTTCACTACTACGGCGCGCTGCTATCAATCCTGTCCATACCGTCTATATTAATTCGGTCGAATATCCGTACGAAGATTTCAACGAAAGTTTCGACAAAAACCTGTTTACGATGTTCTATGAAAGTTATGTCGATTTCCAAAAATATTATTACGAGCGGTTTACGGCTCAGCCGTGCCTGACGAGAGAAAAATACAAAGAGTTGGGGCCGTTTATCTGTATAGACTGTTCACGGCAGACGGACGACGCGAAGATTTCTAACGTCGACCTCAGAGTGGAAATAGAACCGGCGAATAATTTCCCCGCCAACACGGCCGCCTACTGCCTGGTTATCCACGATCGCGTGATCCAATACAACCCGTTTACCGGCGAAGTTAGAAAAATATAATATAGCATATAATATTTACTTTAAAAAAAATACTTTTTACAGTATAACTATGTTCACTTAGATTACCGTAGGATGTATTTATATATTATGTAAAAATAATACAGCATAGACTAACATGTCTAGACTAGATATTCGTATATAATAATATGTTTTTGTAATAAATAAAATAATAATAAATATAACGTCTTTTTTTCTGAAATATAATGTAATAAATATTATATTTGACAATATATGTACAAATCGTATTTAACAATATATGTATGTGTGGAGGAGAAAAGCATCTCGCAGACAAATGGTACATATTATATATATATATATATTATAACACACCGTTAATAGACATATTATGATATGATATTATTATACATGTGTTTCATCTTAAGTAGTATGATTTGGTATGTTCAGACCGCTGACCCTTCTGACCCTTCTGACCCTCCTGACCACCGTCCGGTCGCGCACGTGCGCGAGATATATATTATCACTTATCACTTATTATGTTATCAGTTATCATTGATCGCTTATCATATATGACTGGGAAAAAAACTACAAAATAACTGATCGACACCCTCTTATAACATTAACCCACTAGGCCATTTAGCGTTATTTTCACTAAATTAAGTAGACGAGATTTAAAAATATACAAAAAATATATTTATTTTAATAAAAATATAAAATATACAAAATATTATTTATCATAAATTAAATATATTTATCACAATAAAAATATATTTAATTTAAAATATTATGTAGGTATAATATTATCATAATAAAAAAAAAAAATAAAAATATATTTAATTTAAAAAAATTATTTTTCACCTTCGTGGTATTCAAAGGCATCCATATGGATGTTCAATACCTCGAAAGCCCCGTCATTGTACCATTCATCATTTGCTAACATATTCTCAGCCAGGATAACCTAGCCATCCTCCACCCAACCAGTTTCATTTTGGGACGGTTGTGTCGTGTTTAATATCCTCCCGTTAATGAGCAAGTCATATTCAGGAGGTACTATGTTTGACATACTTTGTGATAGCGGAGTTGTTCTAAGCCATTCGTCTATCTGCGATTGTCGTGGTGGTGACGGAGAAAACTCCATGGCTTCTATCAAATTCACTGCGTATGATCCCGGTATTCTAGATGAAAACATATCGGGCGACAACGAACGATTTACCTGTGAATCTTGATAGGTGGAACCACTACTATCTTCGGATTGAGTCTATTTAAAAATTATTATTTTATATTATATAGAGTTTAAGTAATAATTTTATTTAAAACTTACCATCTCAGAATATCCGACGGGAGGATCCCGTCTCACAGGAGGGCTCCGTGGTAAGAACACAAATCGTTGTCCGCACTGGCTTAAATCTACGGGTCTTGATGACGGTCCTGGTGACGGGCTATTATTCAGCTAAAAGCAGATTATGCAAATTTTATAATGAATTATAGGTCTATTGATATATACAAACTTACTGTTTCATTTGCTGGAAAAAAATAAGGGGGAGAATGCGGTGTTGAAGGTGAAAACATGTCCGGCGAAGAATTTAAATGTTCAAGTGGCGACAACGTACGATTTATTTGTGAATCTTGATAGGATAAGTACCCACTATCTTCGGATTGAGTCTAATTAAAAATTATTATTTTATATTATATTGAGTTTAAGTAATAATTTTATTTAAAACTTACCGGTGGTGTCGCTGCAAGAACTCTGATATAATCATCTCCTCTAAGCCACGGCATACTTGACGATGAATTATTAGTCATCTAAAAATCGAGTTATATGTAAATCTTAAACAATTTATGAATAGTGTAAAAAAACAAAAAACTTACATTTTACAGACGAAAGATTTGATAAATAAAAATCGTATATATGTGTAATATAAGACTAAATAACAAAAACTATAACAAGTAAAGCACAGGGTGAATCTCACACTAAGCACTCGTCAAGACTGATGCTCATACACTGCCGATACGATCTATTTCAAAGAATTGTCGTAATATGGGTCATCCTTTGGCGGTAGATACCCTTCCTTTTACCGTTATGCCGCTTTCTTAGGCCATCTCTTTATGTCATTGATAATTTATTAGATGTGACCGATTTATATTTAGGCGGCTGACCCTCCCTTTTATATAACACTCTTTTACCGTTATAAGTGTGCCGCTATGGTATATTCGATATGGCCGATTTCTATGTAGGCGGCTTTTTCAAAGATTTGTCGTTATATGGGTCATCCTTTCGTGGCAGATACCTTTTGTGACATTCCTTTACGAGATTTAAAAATATATTTGAAAACTGTCCTAATGAGCCTACATTCGTAGATGGCCACTCCTTTACTACCACTTCCTATACCACTAGCGCATGCGTACTGTAAAAAGTCTTTAATATTTAAAAACTGCCCTAAGGAGCCTACATCCCTTCAGTACGTATATCGCCTTAAACCGTTGAACACGTATATTTTTCTTTTTGCGAACTAAGCCATTAAAATATTGTTAGCAAGTTTTACTGTTCAACATTATTTACACAGAACTCATAGTGTTTATTTTTGTTAAAAATAAAATTTGAAAAAATGTTTAAATGCGAGCAGTGTCCATCCACGTTTACGCGTAAGGGTAATTTGACTGCTCATCAAAAAAATCACAATGGTGTTCGTTTTTCTTGCACTATTTGCGCATCGACATTCAGTTACAAGACACATCTCAATAGGCATATGAAAAATGTTCATGGTATGTATATTTTATGAGCTGTTAGGTTAAGTTAGCTTGATTTAATATTTAATTCAATATTTATTTTTTAATCTGTAGAACGCGTCAGACCTCAACTAGGTGAAATCGCACCGAATAATGTCAATAATAATGAACTGGACAAATATTTTAATGATGGATATGATGATATGTTCGCTGAAGTGTCTGAAAATGATCAAGGTGTCGTACCGGTTCAACGTCAACCAGCACAGCAAAGTGTTACCCGGCCTACTCCACAAGGTTATATTCAGGTTGCTCCTCAAATATTTGTCCCCGATGACCCGGCTGGTGGATCGAATGCGGTACCCGAAAACGGCGATATTATTTGTATGAACGCAATGGACGAATTTGAGAATACAGGTTAGTTTTATTTATAAGAATTAATTAGATTTTAAAAGACCTGGTGATTTTTCCTCCGTAGATTATTATTTTTTTTGAGAAATATTATCGTAAGATTTAAAATAGATTTTTGAAATACGTGACATTAAATTATTTGTAAATGTCACAAGTTAAAAAAGATAAATAGCTGTTTCGTTAGATTTTATTTATCAGTCGTGGGGTTAATTGGATTTTTTAATAGATTAGCCAATTTATTATTTTCATTAGATATTAATATTAGATTCTTCGATCGCTCGAGCCCGAGCTGAACAAATTATTAAAAACACGCGTTCAGCAAGGGGCGATTAAATTTAATCTTAAGCTCGAGGCAACGTATAACCGGCCCAACGTACCAAACTCGTCGGAGAACTGGACATTCAAGACTTCGGCGGTAGAACTTTTTGCGGATAGTGAAAATCACTGAGAGGGCTTTTATAAAGTTGTTGAAGGAGGAGGAAGAATATAAATCACGAGGAAGTGGATTTATATTAGAGAGCATAGATGGGTTATATTGTTAGCGGTCTACAAATATACTCCGATGGGCGGATCATCGTATATCGAGTTGCCGGCCTACATAGAAAGGAAACGGAGCACCATCAACCCGCAAAACACGGATCAGGAGTGTTTTAAGTGGGCGATTTTAGCGAGGCATGTGACTGAAAACGTATCGGATAAATATAAATATTACGTCGGAGAAAATTATAAAAAGCACGAGAAAAAATATAATTTTGAATGTATATCGTTCCCTACATCTCTATCAGACATCGCTAAATTTGAGAAAAATAACTCGACTGTCTCTGTGAATGTGTATGGGTTGGATAAAAAGTTCCAGCCACCGCGTAAATATCCAACGTACGAGGTGTACCCGCTACGTGTCGTCGATGATGAGAAAGCCAACCACTTTGATCTGTTGTTGGTGTGACGGACGTCGCCAACTCTCACTACGTGTATATTTCGAATTTTTCCAGGCTGGTCCGCGCTCAGAAAACCAGACACACTGAGAGTGTCGTGTTCTGTAAGAGATGTTTTATGAGTTTCGACGACAGACGTCATAAATTCAAGTTGAGTGGGCAGGAGGCCCTGGACCAATACAAATTGATTTGCGGAGCGCACAAACCAATTTTACCAGAGATGCCTAAGGAGGGTGATTGTGTTGAGTTCAAGGCGTGGAAAAACACGGTTAGGCATCCGTTTGTCATTTACGCGGATTTTGAGGCGATCTTGGCGAAGACGGAGGAGGCAAGAGGGGATAGTACCACGATTACCCAGAAACACGAAGGTATTTGGTGAAAGCGAGCGAAGACGTACCGGCAGAGTTATTGCTTCAACACGAGATACCGACGGGGCCGGTAATCTACAGAGGCAGAGAAGACAGGACGGACGTAGCGAGACATTTTGTGGAGACGATAGTTGAGGTGGCCCTGAAAATTGAAAATCTCATGAAGACGAATATCCCGATAAAAATGACTGAGGGTGAAGAAAAAACACATCAAGAGTGTATGAAGTGTAATTTATGCAAATGTATATTAGTCGGGGACGATAAGGTTAGGGATCATGATCATTTGACAGGCAAATTTAGGCAGACCTTGTGCTCTAGGTGTAACTTAAAGTTGCAACAGCCTAAATTTGTACCTGTCTTTTTTCATAATCTCACAAACTACGACTCTCACTTCATAATCACCGAACTTGGGTATGATACTAAGACGATCAACGTTATACCTAACAGTGATGAGAAATATATATCTTTCTCGAAATATATAAGTAGTACCTTCACTGTTCGGTTTATCGACACGTTCCGGTTTATGGCGTCGAGTCTGTCGTCACTGGCTGAAAATTTGCTTACACCCGAACATGAGAACTTCCGTGAGACAGCCAAACATTTTGTCGCCGGAGATATGCCGCTCGTGACTCGTAAGGGGGTGTACCCGTACGAGTACACGGATAGTTGGGAGCGGCTAGAGGATACTAGGTTACCGAGTAAGAGGAGCTTTTACAGTACGTTAACAGAGAGCGGGATTAAGGAGAACGAATTTGACCATGCTAAGGAGGTATGTTTACACTTCGCATGTATTTAGATCTATATTTGAAAATTGTTGTGTGTTACAGGTATGGAGTCATTTTAACTGTAGGACACTCGGTGATTATTCCGACCTGTACCTGAAAATTGACGTGTTACTACTGGCAGATGTTTTTGAGAACTTCCGCGACTTGTGCATGAAGACGTATAACTTAGACGCTGCCCATTATTTTACTGCCCCAGGCTTAAGCTTTGACGCAATGTTAAAGTTCACGGGGCAAAAGCTGCAGTTGCTGGACGAGTACGACATGTTGTTGATGTTTGAAAATGGTCAGTATATAATTTTTTTAAATGTGTATATAATAATCAAATACATTTTTTAAATAGGTATACGTGGGGGTTTGGTGCAGGCGAGTAAGAGGTATGCGAAGGCAAACAATAGCAAGGTCCCAGGCTATGACGATACGAAAGATAAATCGTGGATAATATATCAGGAATTAAAATAATATTAAAATAATTTAATAGGTTTTTTAAATGTGGCTTCTTATTTTTTAGTGAATGTTTTTAAGTACAAATAGTTACACCAAATAATAACAATTATGAAGCAAATTAAATTAAATGAAATAAATGCAATTTACCAATATACCTTTTTATATTATAAATTATATTATTACAATTTTAACATAAGATAACACTATATCACAATCCATTTATACATAATATGTATAATATTATCTAATACAATATAAATTTAATATAATAAAAACATAATCAATATTATATTAATATTTAATTACAATAAAAATTAAATTAATAAAATCAAAATAATATCTTGTACTCCCTAGTAACTATTATTTCTTTGGTCCCGGGTAGAAAGGGCTTAAGTCAATTTGATCAACTTTTTGAGACAGCAGTATCAATGTTTGAAAATTCCTACGTGTAAGTTCATTATATTCTTACATATTTAAGGTATTTTTATATTGTATATATTGCATTCTGAATACATTTAACCATTAAAATTCTTGATACTATGAATATTTACCGAGATAACTGTAGTTATGCCCTTTTGATTTCACTAGTTTTGACTTAAGCCTTTTTGTTCACGACTTATGCCCTTTTTATTTCACTTATTTTGACTTATGTCTTTTTGTCCATGACTTTTAAAATAAAATAAATTATCAGATAAAAATGTCACTGAACAGGTACATTAATGTTTAATACGTAGAATATAGTAATAAACTAAAAACCAATAATTATAGTCATATTGACCATTTGAATAGTTCTTTTTCTCATTTTGTGGTTTTTAATTTAAACTCAAAAAAAAGGTT
The DNA here is from genome assembly GCF_037042655.1 of Diuraphis noxia. Taxonomy (NCBI): domain Eukaryota; kingdom Metazoa; phylum Arthropoda; class Insecta; order Hemiptera; family Aphididae; genus Diuraphis; species Diuraphis noxia. Next base: position 74,145,757 of record NW_028301711.1, read on the forward strand.
CGGTTAAACCAAAGTAATTAAACACATTAGCAAAATGAGAATAACAATGTCAAAAATAAATTAATATTGGAGCGCAAACTCATTATCATTCTATCAATAGAAAGAAAGATAGACAAAAATAAATTGTTTTTATAACATCAACAACTATACGTATACTATAATAGCCTATAATATGGTACCACGGAAATAGACAAACAAGTTTTTCTGTTGGTATAACTGCAGTTTAAACTTAACATGATATTATTATGAGAGATGAAAGGTTTCAGTTGTAATCATTACTACCAATTATAATTTTTGTTATAATATTATAATAATAAATTAATTTTTATCATTGACTTATGCCATTTTTACATGAGATATAATTACACTACAAAAGGCGTAAGTCATATTAAGCCTTATGTACCTGAGCGATAAAATGGTATAAACGGCATAAGTCATCATACGCCTTTTCTACCGAACGTAGAAACGATTATGTTTAGATATGCCTTATTTATTTATTCAATAATATGAGTAATATTCTTCACTGACTTATGCCAATTGGACCAAAAAAATCAGCAAAAATAAGCTATAAATCGATTGAAAAAAAAAATTTTGTGAAAAATTGACTTAAGCCCTTTCTACCTGGGACCAAAGATTTATAGGTAGGGTTTTAATATTATTATTAGTAGTAATATCATTCAATTTATTTTATTCCAATATTCGTCAGGTATAGATGATAAAAAAGTCAGTTTGAATAGCCTTTTAGAAAGTAATCTTGATCGACAATCAGTAAGTATATTACCAACTTTCGAAAATAACCGCTCAGACGGTACAGATGATGCAAGAACACAACAATATTTCTTAGCCACTTGCGATAGACCTGGATATGAAGAACTTTCCCAATACTCTATTGGTGAAGAAGAACGATTTTCTACATTTGTAATCAAATTCAGTTTCAGTCCAGTTAACACATTTTCATCAGAGTTTGAACTTGATGTTGATGCTTGAGTGTTTACTTCCATATCATGCTCTCCCCATAAGCTATGTGTATCTTGCAGAGTGGTTACATTGATAACTGGATCTTCTGGGACAGGTTCATTTGTTATTTTTTTAATCTGTTTTTGAACTTCACTCACAGCATTTGCTGCATTTAGTGGACCACTGAAATGCATGCGTTTAAATCGTGGATCCATAATGGTACATGTGGCCAGTATCATATTTTTTTCTACTTTATCAAAACGTTTAGCAAATTCAATTTTTAATCGCTCCTGTAACTGCTTACCTTCATCTGTAGAACATTTAATATCGTAAATTTTTTTACTGAGCATGGTTCGTAATGGTATTATTTTGCTTGCAGTTACGTGCATTTCATATGAAAATTCTTTTGTTGCTAGTTCAAATGGACGAAGTAAAGTTACAGCTTCAGATATGACTGATAACTCTGGTCTAGTTAACATCGTTGGTGAGTTTTCTAGTCGTAATAATGCTCTTGATATAGTTTCTGATAGCACAAGAAATCTTTCCAACATGAAAAAAATAGAATTCCATCTTGTGGGACAGGACTGTATAAGTTTTAATACTGTACTTTCGGTTTTTCTATTACTTTTTTGAATTTTTTTAATAACATCAGCTGCCTTAACACTTTGTTTGCAGTAGGTTATAATCTTCTTTACTTTGTCTATTATGAGAGATATATTTGGTGAATCTTGGAGCGCTTGTTCGACCAATAAATTTAAGCAATGGGCATAGCATTGTAAGGCTTTATTATTCCCAAAGCTATCTTTCACAACTTTTACCATATTATTAGCATGGTCTGTAATAACTGCAATGATAGTATCCTTTGATATCTCCCAGAAGTTCAATGTGTCTTCAAACTTCTCAGAGATATAAGATGCTGTGTGTGATTTGTCCAATGCTGCCAGTCCAAGTGTAATTGAAAGAAGTCGGGATTCATCTAAAACAAAATATAAATATGATTTATTGAATAAATAAACTTTAAAATGCTAAGGAAAAGTTCAAACCTATAAAATGTGCAGTAATTCCTAAATATGATGTAGTGGTATGTGAATCTGTCCAAATGTCTGCAGTTAATGACATACATTTTATTTTATTTAACTGTATTTTAACTATTACGACCATTGCTTCAAATTTTTGATCCATCAATTTGGTTAAATGTTTCCGTTTTGGTGGTTTGTATAGAGGCACTGTTACTTTTAAAAGTTTAAGTAACCCAGGTTTTTCAATTGCATTCAGAGGCATGTTATCTTTTGCAATCATGTAAAGGATAGTATCTGTTACATTTGAATGTCTTATGCCTCCTTCTGAAACACAAAATTAATTAATTTATATAAATGAACAAAAAAAGAAGAAATATTTAAGATTATAAATAACAACAATAAACCCTAAGTTAGTTATAAGTAAAGGCCGGATTTTGCATAAAATGCATGTTGTAATCTACAACATCATAATTTATACATGCAGTAAATGATTGTCCACAAATCATTACTTGAATGATGTAAATATCAACATTTTATACTGCATATTTTTGCATATTCCCTCATTAGTGCATGTTCTGCATATTTTTGCATATTTAAACAAAAAACACAGATTATAGGACATAGGTCCTATTTATTTTATATCACTAATGTATCATCTACCTACTATTTAAATTTAATAAATTTTTACAATGTATCAATGATTAAAAATTAAATTACAATTTAACAAATTAAATTTTTGCATTGCATATCTGCTATATTAATATATTATACATCTTAATTTTTATTTATGAAAATTTTAATAAAATGAATAAGTAATTATCACTGCAAAATTAATATAAAATAGAATAGAATTTTTTTCTTGCATATTTTGACTTTTTTTAGTGCTTGTTTACAATTTAAAATGCATATAAATCCAGCCTTTAGTTACAAGGTTCTTAACCTTTATAGGTTAATTAAATTACCTTTAAATTCTTCAATATTTTTTATGCTTTGCACAATAGTAGGTTGACTAGATAAATTAGTGTTTCTATTGTCTCTAATTGGCCATTGTGTGTTGGTTATTGATATACTTTTACATGGAGTTTGTGGATGCTCTTGAGCTTGTGTCGCCGCCGCGACAACGCGCCATAGTACCAACGACCACACACACACACACACACACACAATCACCTGTTTTGTCATATTATTGTTGTATTTACGTATATTTTATTTGTGTCCCGTGTGAATTATTCAATTATGTAATATGTAGATTAAATGTTATCGCTCGCCGCCGCCGCGCCGGCTACGTGAATATTTAACACGGCCGCCGTGAATCTGTCTTCCACCGTACGTTCGTGAGTAAAGACCAACGCGCGTGTTAATATTAACTCATATAATATAATATTATTTTTTTTATTATATAAATTTATTACAATTATTATTATATTCTCTCGTGCCGTACGTAGTCGCGTTAACACGGCGTATGCCAAAATATTGTTATATTATATTATATTTCCTCTCTAAATAGGGAAAATTGTGTTTTTTACTATAATCATTGGCGCCAGAAGGGCCTACTTATTCTGTTATATAAATTAAATTATTATACCTCTGTGCTGGCGTGAATCGCCAATTTTATTACCTTTGTGTGTTAACACCTTTTGCGTGTTTTTATTTTTATATTATTATTTATGTAGCTAGGCAGCGGCTGGCCAGCAGTGCACCGACAACCTGTGAGTTTTATTTATATTATTATTTATGCTATAATACATATTATTTAGTTGTTAGGCCAAAAGGGCCATCTATTTATTATTAGTATTTGTTGAGTCATAAGGGCCGTACATTATTTTGTGTTATTATTATTATATTTATTTCTGCCATAAGGGCTATATATATATATTATATTTAGTATATTTGTCGTATTTGTTTGGTCATAAGGGCCACGCATTATTTTCATATACACAATCTTTTATATTATTATATTTTGTTGAGCCAGAAGGGCTAATTTTCATATTATTTTGTTGTGCCATAAGGGTCAAGTAAAACTTACATTTTTATACTTGTTCGTTTTATACGAGCTAATAGCTCAAATAGCAGCTTCTTATATTATTATATTTTGTTGAGCCAAAAGGGCTAAGATATACCTATTATATCTTAATATTATTTACCTTGTTCGGCCATAAGGGCTTCGATTTATTGATTATTATATTATTATTTGTGTTGCTGTGATTTTATTTATATTATATTGTGTTTTATTAAATTGTGTATTATACAGCAACTCATACTACCTAAACCGTGTTACCATTTTTTATTATTATTATTTATTTGTAAACACACATTACACACCTACACATATACACGCTTAGAGACAAATACACATAACACACAACACACATTACGTAGCTCGACAGTATTTGCCCGGCGATCCCGACCACTGCTGTTCGAGCTATTGCACCACTACACACCCAGCTATTCCTCGTATATTCAAGATCTAGGTGTTAGTGGCAACTTTTAGGTGTTCGGCGTTCGCGTATTATTTTTATATGCTGCCGGCCCGTACAGCTTGAGATAGGTTTTGGACTTGGTCTTGAATTTGTGGAATATCGGAATCATCATCATTAAAATCCTCCTTTAAAATATAATATAATATAAATTTTGTATAAACATTTTGTTATCACCGATAAACTATTATCAAGCTATTATCATACAAACGTATGCTGTCTGTTTTATATAAAATAAACTTGATTATTCATTTAAAAAAAAAAATGTACTTACATACACACTTTTTGTTTGTTTTTCAATATTTTTCGATATATTTGTATGCCACTTTTGAACATGAGACTTCATGTTCGGTGTGTTTGTCCCTTTAACATTTTTCAAACATATTTTGCATCTGTTTGTGCTGGAATCAATTTTATTAAAATACTGAGCGTATTTAGAAGGTGCCATGATGAATTTTACGTACGATTGGAGATCACGACACCAACACAACTCTAAATTGCCGAGTCTCCAAATCTCCCATACGCTCCAACGTCTATTAGTACAAATTTATAGTCACTGTCACAAATTGCCATTAAAACTGGAGAGAAAAATCCTTTGTAATTATAGCACATTGATCCACTATTGGCAGGTGCTATAATTCTAATATGTTTGCCGTCACATGCACCTAAAATAATAAATACTATCACTGTAAAATCATGTAAAATTCCCAATAGTTTTCAAAAGCACTGTGAAAAACAAATGAAAAAACGGGAATTTTTACGCAAAACTGATTTAACTCAAAATCGATTTTGGTTTTTTGTGTAAACTCTAAAATAAATGACAGTAGATACATGCAATTTTGACTGAATATTAATATGAGTATTTTTTTTATGATTATTAATTATTTATTTATATGATTATTTTTTTTTTAATATTTTTTTTAATTATTGTTAAAAAATACAATAGCAATTGGCACTGTAATACTCACCTATGCAGTGAGGAAAATTTGCTCTCTTAAAAAAACCATTTGCAATTTGATACCACATTTCTTTTGTTGGTTCAGGTAGACATATTTCTTTTAAACAATACCATATTGCAGCACATACTTCTCGGACAATTTCTGCGACAGTACTAATTCCAATCCGAAACACATAATGTAGTTCTGCAAATGAGCAACCTGTTGCCAAATATCTGAAACAATTATTTTTTTCAGGCCTGAATCTTCAGAAAAAATGGCGAAATATACGTGATTCTTTTGTAAAGGCCCACAAAGCAAAGGAGAATAAAAGTGGTTCTGAAGCAAAAAAAAAATGCCCCTACGTTTTCTACGACAACCTTTTATTTTTAAAAGATACGGTGTCGGTGAATTTAACGAGTTCAAATATTACTTCCAATACGGAAATAAATAATGAAGATGAAATTGTAGAAGGTCAACATACAACTGCTCATCCTTCAGATTCCTCGTGGGTACCAAAACGTAATAAAAAAAATAAAAATGATGACATTGGTAGAGAGTTAATAGGAATTTTAAACAAAAATTTAGAAACTAAAAGTGTTGGAGACGACGAAGATCGTCTTTTTTTTATGTCTTTGGTAAAAGACTTTAAAAAAATACCAGAACACTTGCGCATGCAAACGAAATTGGACGTTTTAAAGGTCATTCAAGACGCTCAGAGGCAAAATACATGCGACTGGAATATTCAAAATAATCCACATCGTGGACCTTATCCGGCACAAATGAGATACCATCCTTACAACCATACGCCTATTCAAATATCTATACCTGCAACCACCCCACATCACGAAACTACCATAAATCAATCACCTCTCTCAAATGCAGACTCAACGAACACATACGAATCTCATGAAAGTGAAACTTCTTATATTGACCTTTTTAATTCAATTTCATAAGACAATGATATTATGTTAATTATAATGATAATATAAAAGTAAAATATGTTAAAATAATAATAATGATGAGTAATTTTTTGTAATCATGAAATTTGAAAAATTATAACATAAAATTTAAAAATAATTTGGTTTTTTTATTTACCGTAGTACAATGGTTAACTTTTCTTCAGGCTTAATACTTTTTCGGAATCGTGTGTCTTCCTTCGTTATTGATGTTCTTAAAATCCTCAATAATTCTTCAAATGATTTTAAACTCATTCTCATGTAACCAAAAAACTTGTCTTCATATTTTTTGAGGTTTTCAAAAAATATATCAAAATGCCTGGTTTCATCTTTGGTTTGTAGGAAAGGTATCCAGTATTTTTTTTTCTTTTTCTTTTTTATGTAGCGATCGTGGTTGTAATAAACAGCAATCACTTCTTCAACGTCCATAGTTGAAATGGAGTTGTTAAAGTTGTTTTTAGCATACGGCTACCCGCTGAACCAACCGTAAACTGCGATCAACCGGACGGCTGGACGCATTACGGCTACCCGCTGAACCAACCGTAAACTGCGGTCAACCGGACGGCTGGCCGCATTGCGGGCAACCGGACGGCTGGCCGCATTGCGGGCAACCGCTTAGTGCGTATGTACCCTTACATTTTCAGACGACGCCCAATCATTCCATCCGAGTGATTATTCTGATGGAGGCAGATACGACGAGAGCCGGGTGTACAGAATTGTACATTGGAAAAAAAAAAATGATATCCAATTGTATGTAGAAATAAAATATCCTATTATAAACACTTAAAACTTTTTTTTTTCAAATCTAAATAATAGATTTTCACCGTAGAATATCAATTATTATTATTATTATTATTGTTTAACTGTTTTATAGCTGTTAATATAATATAATACCATTTTAAAATTATCATAATTATTTTTATTATTATTTTGGTACTACGCGTAGTAAGAAGCACTTAGCCTTATCACGAGGCGTGTATTCCTGTGTATTACTCGGTATTATTATTATTATTATTATTTTTTTTTTTTTTTAAATACCTATTTAAAACAGATTTTTTCGTAGAATACCAATTATAATGATTATAACACCTAAAAAAAATATATATTATTTAAAACTACTTATAATTTATATTTATATACATACGCATATCACATAAATATGATTCACCTCATTAAATGCGTATAATATGTATATATATTGTATATATATATATTTAATTTAAAACCTCTTATTTCGACGAAACTATTTATATTATACAACTTGTTAAATGTATATAATATATCATTAGTTTGTATCGATTAAAAACTTATTAACACTATAGGATCGGAATAAAATATAAATAAGAACGTATATGTAATTTTTTTTATTAAAAATTATATTAATAAAAACATTTTATGCAGAAGCTCCATAGTCAATTTCACTCAAAATCTATAATGAAACTCCTGTTGTGCAAACCTTTAAATATCAGGGATACAGGTGGGATGTCTCCCGTGTTATATTTCTCGATGTTTTCAACCGAGACCGTAACTGTCTTTGGCAAGAAGACGTTTATCGTCCCCCCGCTCGCCCCGTCAAACAGTACACACGCCACAGCGCTGCCGAATTTCGTCTCGACCGTCTTCATTGATCGCACAGGGTATACATCATCCTTCCGCAATTCGCCGACGGAGAGATTCACGTTATTTATTATACTTTTGTGATTTAATACCTTTTAAAATTCAAAATAACAAATATCACAGGTTTTCTTTTTTTAGCATTTGCTGTGCAATAACTTAATAGTTTTATTAAATTAAGTTATGCAGCTTAAATTAACTTATACAATATTAAAAGATAAATAACATTTTTAGCTAAATAACAAATATCACAGGTTTATCTTTTTTTAGCATTTGCAGTGAAATAACTTAATAGTTTTATTAAATTAAGTTATGCAGCTTAAATTATAACTTATACAATATTAAAAGATAAATAACATTTTTAGCTAAATAACAAATATCACAGGTTTATCTTTTTTTAGCAGTTGCTGTGCCATATATTTTCTTTCTTTTTTTTGAGTTTACTGAAAAGCTTACTGTAGCATAAGATCTTACAGTAAAAAAGTGTTTTACGATTCTTTCTTTAATATTACATGATTTAAAACATGCAGGAAATAATTCAATACATAAATCATTTACAATTTTATTAATTAAGTTATGAGAAGAGTTATATAATGTATTATATATGTCTTATACTTAATATAGAGAATTTCACAATTACAAATAATTAGAAATAGTTCCATGCACGGATGTTTCAATCCACCTTTATTCAGTAATGTGGTGTATGTCTTAATACTTTCAAACAGTTCATCATTAGGTACATTTTGCTGCAACTTAATCGCACATTCTTTGCAACAATTTTTTAACAACATATTGGTTGTACTTCCAGCAATGTGATATAAACTGTTTAGATTAATTTTACTAATGCATGTTAATATATGGTTGATAGTTTCTGTTTCAAATGCATCACTAGGAAGGTTACTAGCGTTATGTGTAAACATGTCACTAAAATTATTAATATTACTGTGAATACTCTCATAATCGGGATTCTGGAAAAAATCTATAAGATAAGTATCACTGTCCGTTATATAACTACTTCTTTCAACATGGGAAATAAATTGAGAAACTGAGATTGTTTTTAACGCACTAAGACACTGGGTGGCTGTAGGAGTTGCTCCGGATTTTCGTCACATTAGAGAAAAAAACATTTTCAATTGCATCTTGGGTGAATCTATAACAAATCAAGAAATCGAAGCCACAGTTGAATAGAGTTTCTGCAATATCAATCAAAGATAATGATGACATTATAAAACCGACATTTAAAGGTTTCCAACCATTTCCTATAGTTAAGTTCTCAACAAAGGTAATAACTTTCTCTAAAAAATCATATTTAGATTCTTTGTTATTTTTAGTTATTGATGTTTTTCTTAGTTTTGAGGCTGTCAAAGTTAACCATTCATCAATTATTCTAATAAAATGTGCTGTTACTAATGCATCTTGAGGTAAACCCCCTAACTTTACAGCTAATTCAAGAGCAACTGCAGTTTTTAATGAAAAAAATCTTATAGCTGATCCAACATTCATTTTCTGAAAATTATCCGGAAAGATATCTTCACGTTTCATGTGATATAAAGATCTAAGTTCTATTAATTTCTTCTGTCCACAATTTTGTTACATAAGACCCTTTGACTATTTGAGAAGGAAGATTATTTATGTCGCAGTAAGTTGTGGGTAAAATTATATCCCCTTTTAGTGTGGCACTTTTTAATTTTTTTATTAAATGACATACATCAGGAGTAATGAAAATATAATGCCCATTGTAAAAGAACTTATTTTCTCTAATGCCTTCTTTTTTTACTTGTATACCTAATACTGTCCAAAGTGCTCGATTGCTATTGCCCTTATCTGACGACAATGACAATACTTGAATACCACAACTTTCGACAAAATTAATACATTCAAAATGAAATTTTTGAAATATTCATTATAAACAGCACCATCTGTCACATGAGCACCTATAATTTGTTTCCATGTATGTTTCACACCTCTTATTAAGACCACAAGTAGTTTATTCCCTACTTTAGTTGAATTTCCTATTGTGATACCTCCAAACATTTCACGGCGATTTTTATCAAAACTTATATGTGGGCTGATTTCCATTTCGTCCACAGACATACAACAGAATCTATCACTTTCTTCCATACAGGAAACTTTATGTTTGAGTGGGTCAAGTAAATCATTAAAAACTCCAAAATTTAATTTAAACTGACGCAGTCTTCTTGTCAATGTACTGTAAGCTGGCAAAGGATATTTTGTTTCCCTAAGATAATCATAGCCGTGTACACCTAAGGCAAATCTCATCTTTAAGCCCTTAACGATGGTCTTGTTTGCCCACTTTCTAGGCGGCTTATTTAAAGCCAGAATCTGGTCATCACAAAGGAAAGTATTTAATAATTTATTACTTTTTTGAACTTCATCCTTCAGGTGTGAAACTTCCAGTTCAGCTAACTTCTTTTCTTCTTCAATTTTTTCAATTAATTGAATCTCTTTTTTCATAAGTTGATTCTCGTCTTTAATACATTTTATTTCAGCTCTGGTTTGTTTAAGTTCTTCTTGTGAAGCAAAAGAAAACATTGAAAAACTACATCCATATAAATAAAATATATAATTCAATGTTTGTTTTGCCTTTTTATATAAGAGAACGCTGTACCTGCATGTGTAGCCTCAACAGTGGCAAAAAGGTCTTACTAAACTTACTCTAAAATAATGATATCAATAAAAACCTATATGGGGCCTTAGATCTTACATTTTCATTTTACAATAGATCAATTCACTCTAATATCAAAACTAACAACATACTATTGTAAATTGTGAACGGAAATTTGCTATGTCGTACTTGTGTAAGACTGAGACAACACATGCAAGTACAACGTCCAGTTAATTAAGTACGTAAGCCCATAATTTAAATTACCACTTCTTTACCCTCAAATTTTACAAATAGATTATCAACATTACATAAACTAATATGCATCAGGTATTTAAGCTGCAAAATGATAAATATTTTAACTATAATTTAGAAGACTTACTTTTGGATCCAGTAACAAACATTGCTCACTAACCGGCTCAGAGTAATTCTCACTAATGGTTACATTACTTTCCATCAACTAAAATACAAAACAATTAAAATTAATGCTAAAATTAAACTTACTATACCCTGTGACAACATTTTTTCAGTCAAACAAGTATTAATTATCATTGCTGCAATTACCAATGGTCTGTAAAATAAATAAAAACAATATAGCACACAATTATAGCATTTAAATAAATAAATTACATAAAATAGATTAAAATAGATTAAAATAGATTAAAATAGATTAAAATGACTACTATTATTAATAATAATAATATATTTTTACTTACAATAAATTTGTTTTATTAATAAATAATGATAATATTATATACCTTATATAATGATTTTCTTTTAGTTTCCAACAATCGCGGTGGATTCGGTATATCGAACAGTGTTGGTATAGCATTAGGCTTAAGTTTTTTTTTAACCATCCTGACGATGTTGTTCAAATTGTCCTTCTTCAAAATGGATCTATTGGAATATGCATAAGATATAAAATTATATTTTATTATATTACGATATTTATATCTAAATCTAATACCTATATTCTGAAGGAAACGACAAAAAATATTAACATGACTAAATTGTATTAATAAATTATGATCTAATATACTTACTTCACACAACTCAGAACAATTTGTAGGCTGCCATTTGTCACGGCAACAATTTTGTAACCAAGTTTTTCGCCTTTTAGGGTCTCTTGGAAACCGAAAAAGTCGAAAACCTTTGCTACGTGTATTTGAACACTTTACAGCTGTACAACCACCCATTTCTTGTAGAATTTTATAGATAAATGCACATGATATTTAAAAAACATATACTTCAGAATTTAAACCATATATCCATAATATCCATTATTCACTATTCAGTTTTAATTCAAAATTTCAAACAAAAACATATTTTACGTATTAGCAAAAACAAGCGATTTCCGTTTATGACGTTCAACTGAATTTTGTTATTCTGTTATCAGTATGTATGAATTGTCGCTAAATGGCGGACGATTATACCCACATTTATAGTGCCTTATCGGCGGCGGCGGCTGTGATAGTGCTAGTACTCTGGTAAAACCCAGTTATTACTTAATTTTAACTGGACTTTGTTAACGATACATATCAATTTGGTTGTGGCTTTAAAATGGTGTGGTGTTATTACCAAAGATTTGTTATCTACCACAATCTTTGCTTAGAATAGAACTAACTTCGGTTGTGTGAACAAAAGTAAAATATTAGACTAACAAAACGTTTTGTAAGTATTACGAGTCATACATGACGATGACATACACCACAATTGTTAAACCAAAAAATACAATCCATATTGTAATAACAACTCAAAAATAATTGTTCTATTCAAACTATTACTGTACACGATACTGTAAATTCTGTACGGATCATAACGTTATTTATGTTCACAATTATTAGTTACAATTTACTATAACACATATTACTAGTATATACAACAAAAATATATTAACAGTAATTGATATGTACGTACAACAAATTGCTGAATTATACGAACCAGTTAGTTTTATAATCGACACAATTTTTTATTAATGCTCACTATTTATACTGTAACTGAACAGTTTTATTAATAAGAACAGTAATATTTTTTTCAGTGCGGCGTCCGCTTGTATTCTTGAGTCTTGTCTTTTTCCAACGGTCGAACTGAGCATTACGTCGTGTTCGTTCACCGTCTTTGCGTGTTGCAAAAAACCTCGTGTGAACGCGAGGTGTGATTGTCGTCAACGTGTGATCGGGTTGAGTCAAGTTTTTTTTCTTTCTATAAGATCATCGTCGCTATACATCGTGGGATCATCAGACGCCAACGTGTCCATTATTGCTCTTGCGGTCAGTTCATATAATACGTAATATATTATTATATTTTGTCCACTCGTGGTCAGTGGCCAACTGCCAATAGTATTATTATTTTGTTATTGCGACCTTAGTGTCAAATTATTCACTTCATTGTTGCCATAATATTTATTTTTGTATGTACCTATTTAAATGTGCCTTGTGAATTATATAACATAGATAATTAAGACTCGTTATCGTATGGCGCAGCAACGGCTATGCGAAATTTTAATTAACACGGCCGCCGCGACACTGTCTTTTGTCCGTCTCGCATCTTAAGGTGGGTACACACCGGAGCATTTAGCTGTAATGTAACGCCGTAATGTAACAGAGTTCGTGCTCATCTGAATGTTACAATGTTACAATGTTACACGACCAGTGTGTACGATAGAGTCGAGCGCTACCGTGTATTTGGTTGTTCGCCGGTCTATCCATCAGTTATTCACAGTTTGTTCTCGAGTTAGTTCACATCATGTACAATGTCTTCTGTTAGAAATTTACAAGTCGCTAGCGCATCATTTATTTTAATTCATTCTATTTTTAAAAAAAACCAAAAAATAAAAAATAAAAGTGAAAGAAGGTGGTGGCAAACAAATTTAATGAAGTCTAGGGACATATTATGTAGTGGATCAGATTTATTAAATTGTCTTCAGGAACAGGAAATAAGTGGACAGTACAGAAACTTAATTAGAATGTCGTCAATTTATTTTGAATATCTAATAAATTTGATCGGTGAAAAAAAATCTCCAATACTAATATTTATTTTCATTATAAAACAATGTCTATTTTCCTGGGTTTTTGTCCCAATTCATCAATGACTTGATTTCCTACACCACCACTGTTCGAGATATATTAGCTTATCGTTATAATTTCGTATTACAGCGTGAATATAATGACCTTTATACTCGATAAGCTCGCCGAGCTCTACGTCCCCCTCCTCCCCTCTGATATATATAAAATCGGCGTATGTCCAGCGTCGATCGGTCGTCTGTTCATTCCCCCGAGCAACGTACTCGCTCTCGGTGCGTGTGTGTGTGCTACGTCCACACCGTTCCGCGTCGTTGTTGGCCATTTTTGTGTGCCGTTGTTGGCCGTCTTGTGCCGTTGTTGTCCGTTTGTGCGACGTCGCCCTCAGACGACGTGTTTTTGACCACGCGGACGCGGAGTCGGAGATCCATGGCCCGGCAGCTGCATTATACATTATCCCGTGGGTACACTGTCCAAGCATTCCAAGCCTAGGAGTTGGTGAGGTGGATGGCCGGACCGGTATCGTTAACACCTTGAATTTGACTATTACTTGTACCACAAAAATTGTATCTATGTTTGAGCTGTGGTAACAATCACGTTAGCATATCTATTATTATTTACTGGTATTACCTAAGAGTTTGTATTAATTATTATTATTATATTATAATCTTTTGGGCGCCCACCAGTTAGTACTCATATATTGTATTATAATCTACTTGATCTTTGTTAATCTATTATACATTTATAGCACGACGGTGCAATCAAAAATAGTTTCTTATATATATGTTGTTCTGGTCACCCGATCCTTTGCAGGTCACGTTAAAATTTATTTTGTTATTCTATTTGGAGATAATCTGGGTAACATTTATTATATATATTATTTATCACCATCTAAGGCCAACCGCCACCCCCGCAGGAGCCTTTGTGGTACAACCACATTTAGCAAAAACCACGCAAAATCGACAAAATGCACCAGATTTTATTTCGGAATACAGTAACCAGCTATATGTAGTTAACCAGTGGTGTTGAAACTTTAATTTTCGTTCTTTATTAGGTTCTAGTTAGGAAACGAGTAAGAAACAGGCGGAATCCATGCATTTGTGAGAACCTATAGAAAATGGACAGTAATAAAATTTACAATATACAATTTAATATAATAACATAAAAATCATAAAATAAATTAATAACTTACTATATGTTTTTCATTATCAGTTAAGTTGCGATCCACTTTTATAAACATACCAACATCATTAACTCGGGATATTACAACATTTGAGGACGATGTACCTATAGTAATTATTTTGTACATAATGAGTAATCGGCTAATTAGCAATGACTTTAGGTGAAATTAAAAATATTTTTACAATACTCGATTATTATTTAAAAATATATACCTATTACCTACAGGTAATTATTTAGTTAACTACAAAGCTACACGCGTACATACAATATGTATATAATAATATATTATATACAATTCAATAAAAGATAGGTATAAAGAGAAATTTATTTTTACCATGTTAATCATTTTTTTGTACCTAGGTCCTAGGTTGATAATATAATGTATTAAATATTTACCTGGTTCCTCCGAGTTAATTGTATCACAAATTAGTGATGATTCTTCTTCTGCTATTGGAATAGCAGGCACGGGACTTCTTTTATTCGTAATAGTAGAAAAATATTCGTTTATTCTTTTCATTTTTATTGTTTTATAAAATATTTAAACAGTAAGTGCAATTTACTAAACGTCCAAATCGTCAGGAATTTGATTGAAAACTGAGAAATAGATTCTATACTATAGTATTAGCGATACTGCGATAGCTATTATTTATTAAGGCATATTATATCGGATTACACAGATCTATAAATATTCTACGATTGTCGACCCTCATGTTTGTATTTGAACAAATTTCCCAATAATTTCATTAATAAATTAATTTGTAACAAGTTATCAATAATATCTACAATATATTATTATAACAAAAATCTGGGTTGCTTATAAGTTATAATATAATGGAGTATAATTTGGAATATCCCATATCTAATAATTACTTCGGTGACGACGGTCTTCTCGGCTCTCGCCGTACATTTGTAATCGAAACTCGATTGTGACAGTAACACTGAAATTCCCTAAATTTAATTTTCTATTTATTTTTATTAGTACTATTAATTTTTTTTTTAAATTGTCATCGTTTTTATTATACATTTTTACGTAATTACGTAAACTGAAAAAATACTAAAGGGGGGGGGGGTTGAACACCCCCCCCCGTGTGTACGCCACTGGGACAGATTGTTCCCGAAATATGTCAAGCAATTGTGGAAGCTTTAAAAGAAAATATACAAGTATGCATGTTCTATGAACATTTTGAATTATACACACTTTTTAAAGTTTCGAACATAATTTAAAAACAAATCAAATATAAATAAATTTTTCCTGTTTAATTTTTATTAGTATTAATAATACAAATAAAAATGATAATACAAGTCCTTTTTTGCTTAATAATAATAATAATTATTATTATAATGATAGTAAAATAATAACAAAGAAATAAAATAACAAATGTCAAATACTAATAAAAACAAATAATAATAATACTATTGATAATTTGTACTTTTTATCCCTGTATAAAAACAATTGTAATTTTAATAAGATATTAAAAATAATAATAATATTGATGACTCAAGTCCCTTTTTTGCTTAATATTAATAATAATAATAGGTAATTTGTATTATTATAATGATGGTAAAATAATAAAATATTAAACAAATACCTAATAATAATAATAATAATGATAATTCGTCCTTCTTATAAAAAATAACAATTGTAATTTTAATAAGATATAAAAATAATAATATTGACGATTTAAGTCCCTTTTTCTGTTTTTTAACTATTAATTATAATATTAATAAATTTAAAAAAATAATAATAACGAATGTTAATAAATGTATTTTACACTTATTATAATAAAAAAAGAAACAATTACATTTTAATCTAACTGCTTAAAATTTTGTTTAATTTTAATTAAGATCATAGGAATTATGAGTGGGGGAAATGTTAGTATTATAAGTAGGAGGCGGAAGGCTAGGATTGTATATAGAAGACGAAGGACTAGGACTGTAAGTAGGAGGTAGGGGAGACCAGGGCAAGTTGACGAATCTAAGGTTTGACGTTCTCTCAGATGACCAATTTTTATGATAGAAATCCAAATTCTATGCCAATTTATAGTTGAACTTGTGGAAAAGTTTTAAAAAAAATATCGGAGTCAACTTTTTACTTTAAACCATTTTTTTTTTTAATAAAAAAAAAAAAACGAAATTCGTCATCTTACCCACCTACTGGGGTAAGTTGACATTTCCCTGGGGTAAGATGACATACAAATATAAATAAACTAAACAACTTTTAAATATAGTTTTTTTTATTAATAAAACAACTTGATATGACAATATTCTTAAGTAAATATTTTTTAAGTCTTGAAATTAACTGATATAAAATTATTTTAACAAACCTTAATAATAGTAACATAATACCAATTTAAAATTAATATTAATATTTTTAAACAGTCTTCAAAATAACAAATATAAAATTATTTTAACAAATCTTATTGTTATTTGTTAATAAGGATAACATAACATTTAAAACTTTAAAAAACCTTATTAATAATAGTAACACAATACCAATTTAAAATTAATATTAATATTTTTAAACAGTCTTCAAAATCACAAATATAAAATTATTTTAACAAATCTTATTGTTGTTTGTTAATAAGAATAATATTACATTTAAAACTTTAACAAACCTTATTAATAATAGTAACATAATACCAATTTAAAATTAATATTAATATTTTTGACAAGACTTATGTAAATATTTTTTAAGTCTTGAAAATAACTAATAACTAAACAATTGTTTTAACAACCTTATTGCGAATAAGAGTATCATAATATTTAAAATATTAACAAACCTTGTTAATAATAGTAACATAATACCAATTTAAAATCAATTATTTTTTACAAAACTCACATATATATGTCTTCCAACACTCAACTCCTGAACAAAGTTCATGAGCCCATCTATCACATTTTATACATTTTATCCATGTTTCACCTCTTTTATCGTTTCGGTAAGGCTCTTGACAGTAAATACATTCATCATCTGCAGAATCTTCATTGTCTGTAATGACATATTGTACTTCTTCATCTTCTGAATTGTCAGAAGAATTATTGTTCAAGCCCTTTTTATTTTTATTAACAGATTTTTTATTTTTAGTTTTCTTTTCTTTTAATAACTTGTTTAATTTTCTTTTATTTAACCGTTCTTTTTTTTGTTGCTCACTAAATAGTTTTTTTTTAACTTTTGTTTCTAAAATAGATTTCACTGGTAATTTCTAAACTTGGCATTTTTTCCCTTGGTCGACGTTTTGATATAGGTCTTACTGCTAATGGTAAAGCTGGTAGTTTCGCAGATATTTTAGGTGGTGGAAAAGGCATCTCATTTATCTGACTTGATGTAGGTATGTTCTCTTCATTTGTTTGACTTGATTCAGATATGTTCTTTTCATTTATTCGACTTAATTCAAGTATGTTCTCTTCATTTGTTTGACATGATGTAGGTATGTTCTCTTTGTTTGTCTGACTTGATGTAGGTGTATTACAATCATTGCTATGACTTAATATGGGCGTATTCTCTTCATTTTGGCTAATTAGTTCAAGTGTATGTTCAATGTTAGGTAATTGTTCTTGAATGAATGGTCTTTCTGTTACTGCAGCTGACAAAAAGTCAACATCAGAAAAGACATTGGGATTAAAAGGCTCGATTCCACAAGCTTTAATACCTTTAACAGCATTTCCCACATTGGCAGTCCGATTATAAGATTCGCAAAACAGTTTTCCAATATCATAGTCAGTTATTGTACGTCCTGGATTGTTCACCATAAAACTATCACATGCTTGACTGTAATAGGTTTTAAGTGGACCAAATACTGCTACATCCAATGGTTGCAATTTGTGCGTAGTATGAGGTGGAAATCCAAGCATGGTAATATGATTTTCTCGACAATAATTAATAGCTTGTAAAGAAACATGCGATGCATGATTATCAAGTAACAATAATACAGGACACTCAGGAGTTGATTTTACATATTTAGAAAAGTGTTCTAAATATAATAAAAAACATTCAGAAGTCATCCAGCCACTTTCATTACCAATAGTAACAGTACCTGGGGGTGTTCCATTTGCTAACTGTTTGTCCATTCGTTTTCGAGCAAAAATAAGAAAAGGTGGTATATACATTCCTACTGCATTTATACCTAAAACTGCA
This sequence comes from Diuraphis noxia, assembly GCF_037042655.1. Lineage (NCBI taxonomy): Eukaryota > Metazoa > Arthropoda > Insecta > Hemiptera > Aphididae > Diuraphis > Diuraphis noxia. The sequence continues at coordinate 74,164,678 of NW_028301711.1, forward strand.
GTGACATTTTTACCACGTTCGGCAGTTACTATTTTTGCTACTCTACGGGCACCAGTTGGGGAAATAACTTTTGGAAGCTTGGTCGGGACACTTGAAATACCAGTCTCATCTATATTATATATTTGACTAGGTGAGAAATTTTTAACCAGGCGAATTTCTTTTAATGTATTGAAGAACAAATCAACATTAACTTTATTAAAAGCCATTAAACGACCAACTGAAGTAGCCTCAGGTTTTCTCACACTGAAATTGTATTTTGACATAAAGTTTAACATCCAGTCATCACCAGCTAATTTGGTTTCATTATTGAAACGATGAGGAATATTATTTTGATGAGCAAAATCATAAACCAACCTCTGACATTGATATTTTGTTAAACCAAAGGAACGTTTATCGATATCTGTTATATAATTTTTAAGTTGTTCTCAGTGACGGCTCGTGGGGTTCATTGAAGGTGGGGCACAAATATTTTCTTCTTTTTCCACAATGACAACTTTGAACTTATCATCAATTCCTGTTGATTTTTTAAATAAAATTAAATAAATGTTTTGATACCTTTGATACCAAAACCTTATACGCTTATAAAGTATCTTGCACAACAAATAATTTAAAAAAAAATTATGGTTTAAAAATAAATATTAAATATAATTATTATGCCGTTATAATATTTAATACAATATAATTAAAAGTTATAACACAATATTATGCAGTAGTTATATATTTGAATTCCAAATCGATCCGTCTGTCTTTTTTCTTCATGAATACTTTGATGACTTCTTCATTAAAATTTGATATTTGATTCACCATTTTCTTTTCAATTGATAACATCGCTAATGCTGTTAATCGCTCTTCTGCCATATTATTTCGAAGAAATGTTTTTATCCTCTTCAATGTCGAAAACGATCTTTCTGCTTCTGCAGATGTCATAGGTATTGTTGCTATAATACGTATAAGTTTAAATGTTTCTGAAAATATTTGTTCCAAGTTGTTATCAATAATAAACTGTAGTAAATTAACAGCACCAATTACGCTACGAAAATCTGTTCGTTTATATATAAGTTCCAATTCAGTTTGTAGCTTAGTTTTATTTAAAAAAGGGTAAGCTTCAATTGTTTCATCAACATATGTTTGTGGAAAACTTTTTTCATACAAAGGAAATTCGGTGGACATAAATAATAGAGACGCGTTTAAATGAGCTTTATATTCGAACCTATCTTTAACGCAGACAATAAGAATATCACATACTTCTTTTGCAACACAAATTCTAGAAAGTAGTGTATCATCATCACGTTTTCTTTTTTGTCTACATTGTGTTACTTCACCTGGCATTTCAGTTTGAAAATTATCAAAATTTCGTCTTTCTTTTTGAATATTTTCTTCAAATCGAGAAATGGCATTTTTCACCTCGATAGAGTCAATTTTCCGTTTTTGCAATTGGTTATATAATATATCTACATGTGGCATTAAACAATGAAAAACATTTAACCAAAATATAAATTTTTCATCATTTAACATTCTACGTATAGCGCACGCCTGATTAAATGCGATATTTTGATTAAATGTATTTTCGATCTCTTCCATGCATTCTATTAATAACTCACGATTTTCGTGCACAGTATTAACAATACGGCTTTTGAAGTTCCTTCTAGTATTCGCTGATCGAGGGATTCTATGATTAACAACTTTATCCAAAACGGCAACTCTTTGCGGAGAATTAGAAAAAAAATTAGTTACATCAATCAAGTTGGAAAAAAAAATTCTTACATCGCGGTTGTGCATTGTAGCTTGACTTAAGATTAAATTTAACTGGTGGGCATAACAATGAACAAAATGTGCATTTTTATATTCATCTTTTATGAGTTTTTGAACGCCGGAAAGTCGACCACTCATCACAGCAGCTCCGTCATAACTTTGGGAGATTAATTTGTCGTGGTTTTCTGTTACTTCTTTTAAGTTATATTTTATGCACTCTGATAGTGACTTTGCATCATGTCCAGATGGATTAAAAAATCCCCAAAATCTCTCAACTGGCGTACCATTGGATAAAATATAACGAAATATTATGGACATTTGAAATTGTGCTGATACATCTGTTGTTTCGTCAGATATAACAGAAAAGAAATCGGCGTGTTTTATTTCATTTTTAATATTTTGTCGAATAACAAATAGCATACATTCCAACATTTCATTTTGAATTATTTTAGAAAGGCCTTTAAATACTGTAGACTGTTCGAGGTGTAATTTTAAAGTATTATCCAATTCAGAACTAAAATTAATAAGTCCGCGAAATATTCCTGGATTTTCAGAATCTGACTTCTCATTATGCCCTCGAAGAGCAAGTTCAAATGCACCACAAAATTTTATACAATCAATAATTTTAGATAAAATATAACGGTTGTTAGTTACAGTTTCATTATGTTTTTGTATACTAAGCCTAAATGCATTTGAAAGTTGTTGCCTTATATCTTGTTTACCCAAAAGTTTAAGATTTAAATGCGCATTTATATGTGAACTTGATTTAATGTGTGTACTAATTTTATCGTTTAAATGAGCTAAATCATTTATTCCGTTTTGTGACCAATTTTTATCACCAGAAGTACGACAAAAAAGTATACAAGGAAAACAAAACAAACGGTTCGTTTTAGAACAACCACATAACCAATCATGTTTTAAATAAACGTCTTTATTAAAACTTCTTTTAAATTCTCTAGACTTTGTTTTCTTTACTTGTATTATATTTAAATTTGGCATTGGCCTACCTTCTTTTTTTATTTCAATCTTTTTCTCAAGAGTTAAACTTGAAAAGTTGATACTCAGTAAATGCTCGACCGTAACATATGCACCCATGATGAAAAATAATAAAAATATTTGATAAATTAGGTATTAATCACTAAACACTATGCCACCATACACTAAATAGTAAAAATACCTATTTTATAAACTTATTATTATAGAAAAGCGCACCGACAATTAATGATAGTACAAAAGTATAAAACGTTTAATAAAATAAACAAAGAACATTGAACAGAATGATTAGAATGAACAAATAATGATTAATTATTATCATGTTATCAAAATACAAATTTTGTTCCACGGAAGACGGTCGACAATAACAATACGAAGGCGATAAGACCGACAAAATCTTGTAAATCGTAATAAAAATAGAATTCGGGCACAATCCGATTGTGCCCGGCAATGCCGTATTAATTCGTGTCGAAAAGTGGGGGAAATCTAGTACTGTTTATCGGGTCATCGGGGCACAACTTCGTTGTGCCCACCGCCCAATGTGTATAGTGTAGTATACACGTATCGTATCTAGGAGCACCCGTATTTGATAAAACATTTTTTTCATATTTGAATAATATACCAACTACCAACTTATATTATGATGGAATAAATACCTATTCAATTTTAATTTTAATAATTTAATATACATTTTTTTTCTTTCTTCTCAATTTTTTAGGTGGGGCACGTGCCCGTGTGCCCTATAGCACGAGCCGCCACTGGTTGTTCTAATTGCTCATCAGAAAAGGTATTTCTGAATCTTCCACCATGTATGGGATAATTCTATAATTTATATAAGTAGGTAGATAAAAATACATTTTTAAATTAAAATAGTTATAAATTTACCTCAGGATTTTTTTTCAAGTATCTCCTAAGTGTTGGTTCAGGTATGCCAAAACGTTTAGCCGATTTATTGCACGATGGATTACTATCAGAGTGATAGTCTTCAATTGCATTTAATAGTTGATGCTTATCATATGATGTCTCAGTTTTTCTTTTGTATACCCTCGGCAAGGTGTCTATAATATAATAAATAGTTGGTACTTAAATAATAGGTAGGTAAGTAATTTATGTCTACTTATTTATAAGTTATGGCAAAATATTATAAAGTATAAATATTACTCATTGGGGTCAATTGACTATCGTCATCTTACCCGCGTCAATTTACCCCAACTAATAATATTTTACAAGACACAATATTTTTTAAATTCAAACAAATCAAATATACTACATAATTACATAAAAATAAACCTCACAAAATTATCTTTTAAATCAATATAAACGAATTATAAATTTTACTTACTGTTAATGAAAAAATCCTTATGCCGAGCGGCGTAAAATTAAAAGTTTGAAGTATGATAACACACATTTGTAAATAAAAGTGATTGTTCTTATCAAAATTGTATTAAATAAAATAAAATAGACGTACCTAACTTCATACTATTAAATTATCTTATAACATTGATTGTTCATATAATCTATAATCAGTTATAATCAATTCGTCATCTTACCCGCTTCGTCAACTTGCCCTGGTCTCCCCTATAGGGCTAGGATTGTAGTTAGAAGACGAAGGACTAGGAATATAAGTAGAATATATAGGGCTAGGATTGTAGTTAGAAAGTGACATATGAAGAAGATTCATATTATTAGCAGGATAGTTATATTCATAAAACCCCTGGCAAGCTTTAAAAATGATGTTACCGAACTCATGTTGAACAGCATTTCTTGTTTGTGGGGAAAAACTTTGTAGCTTAGTTTCTATGTATTTTCCATACGCACTACATTCCGTTTCTTCTACCGGTTTTGCCGCAGCAGTTAAAATTAAAAATGACTGGTCATCATCGGTTTTTTTCTTTTTTTTTTGATGAGATGATGGAGTATTGAAAATCACTGAATCATTTAGGTTTTCAGTGGACTGTAACACATTTACTTCGGGTTCTTTATTCTGATTTTCAATTTCAACTTGTTCTTCGACGACCTTAAGTATACAAAAAAAATTAATTGAATAAATATTGATTTTATACATATATATCTACTCAGCTGTACACTGGGTTACAATTGAGTCACTGTAATGGATTGTGTTAAATTTCAATCTAATGATATAATACCATTTTATAAGAAAAATTATTCTGAGCGAAGACGGTCAGTCAGTCTATAATATCTTACTAAGTTTGATGATATTATTGTGATTAATAATATTTATTAGTATTTAATACAGTTGGTTAAATTTATTTTCCCCAAAAAAATTACATTTGAAAATGTAATTGCGTGTTTATAAAATATAACAATATACTCTAAATGTTTCATATACCAACAAATAATATTTTTAAATTACAACAAAATAACTAAAATCATTATTCTTGGTTTTAATATGAAATTTTGTCCAAATTTGAATTTAAAATAACAGTAAAAATAACTGCATTTATATATTTTTTAGATTTTTTGGTTACAGTATGAACTATTTATGAGAATCTTTGTTTTAAATGTTCAGCCATTAGTTATAAATACTGAACATTTTATAATTTTTTATTTACAATGATTAATAAATTTCGAGGTTTTGATAAATTTTGTCAAAATTCAAACTTTAAATGCTTATAAAAAAAAATTGTGACCACTGATTTCTAATATTTTTCATCTTACTTTGAAACAATATATTAGGAGCCTTCTATTCAATTTTCAAGAATTTTTACCCAACAAATAAACTAATATTTGAACTTCAAACACAGTGATAATAAATAAAATTTAAACAATAAAAAATTTGAAAAATAAAATTCGAGTACCCATAGTTAATATTTTCTTCTAAATTGTGATAATTTTTATACAAATATAATATATTATTATTTAAAAATTTAGATACCTACGTTCTACATCTGAAGGCTGGTTAGCTATTTCAGGAGGTTACGAAGATCGTTGGAATTTTCCCCATTGTTTATAGGAGCAATGGACGGAAAACATGTAGTCCTACAAGCTCCATTTAATAGTGGAAGTGAGTATTTTAATTACAAAGGAAATTTTAGCATTGTATTATTTGCACTCGTTGATTCTAACTATAACTTCATTTACGTAAATGCCGGATGTCAGGGTAGAATTTTGGATGGCGGAGATTTCAAAAATTGTGAGTTATATAAAAAAATGGAAAACAACTCGTTGAATATACCAGCCCCAATTACCCCATTACCGGGAAGAGAAATACCAGTGCCATATTTTGTACTTGGTGATGAGGCATTTCCACTGAATGAACATGTCATGAAAGTGTTTTCGGGTTTACATCCCAAAGGTTCTGTTAAAAGAAATTTCAACTATCGCTTATGCAGGGCCCGCCGTGTTGTAGAAAACGTTTTCGGAATTTCATCTTCGGTGTTTCGTGTTTTACGTAAGCCTATGCTATTGGAACCCGAAAAAGCAGAGGTTGTAGTGATGGCTGTAGCACACCTCCGTAACTTTTTACGGAAAAGTATGAATTCCGTGAACATTTATACCCCGAGTGGCACATTTGACAGAGAAGTTGGTGGACAGATAACTGAAGGAAATTGGAGATCAGAAAACAACAAGATGACGTCTTTATTACCAATCCGGAATAACCTCGTAGATCGGCGTTGGATGTAAAAGAACTTCGAAACGAAATTGCAAATTATTTTGTAAATGAAGGGGTGGTTTCGTGGCAAAGTGACTACGCATAATTTTATTTTATTTTTTTACTGGTACATATAGTGTGTTTTATTAATTTTTATTTATAATTAATATACATTTAATAAACATAATACATTCATACATTTATAGTTTTTACTCACAGTATCTAATGTAGGTCGTGGATTGTCCTTATCCATAATAAAGGCAAAATGTTTGAATGCGAACCATGTGCTAGGTATTTTACTATTTTCTACAATTTTGAAATAAGTTAGTGCAAATATTGTTTTTTATTATAATAATTATTAGCGACAAAGGACCTAATTACTTTCCTAGAAATTAAATTATTATACCTTTGTGTCGGCGCGAATCTCCAATTTTATTACATTTGTGTGTAAACCATTTTGTGTGTTTTAATTTTTATGTTATTATTATATAGCTAGGCAGTGGCTGGCCAGCAGCTATATTATGATTAAGTAGACATTTATAATAATACCCAAGTTATTATTTAAAAAATTGGAAATTCACAATTCACAAAGTATTTATTATTTGATAAACATTACATAAATATTTTGTTATAAAGTATAAAAAATACAAACCAATAATACGAGTAATACCTAATATAGTATTTTAAAAACTAGAAATTCACAAACATATAATCAATAATAATAATTAACATAATAATAAAATTTGTATGAGTACCAAAATGTCATCATATTGTTCACTGATCAAATTTTTGCTTTTTAGATGCTTAAATAGTGCTTCGAATGAATCAAGTTATTTTTAAGTCTCCTAACTCTTTGATTTAAACATTTGATTTTTTTTTTTTTATGACATGAAGCTTTGCCATTCGAAAATTTTTTTTTGCCCTTCTTGGAGTAGATAAATCTGGAGATTTAATATCTCCAAGAAAACATTTCCGCTTCTTTTTCTGTTTAGGAGTTTCAATAGTACCTAAAGTAAAATAAATAAGTGTAAAATCAATCTAGATTGTTATAATATTAAGAAATGATTACCTATAGATGATTCAACTAAAGTTTGAAAGCTGTCATCAAGACCAACAGTTGTAACTAAAAATAAAATAAAATATAGGTATTTAAATTATATCTTATAGATATACAAACAAATTGTACATTAATACAAACACTATGTTGTATTCGATTAATATATGTTATTTTGATACATTTTACAAACATTAATTAGGTTAATAAATATAAAACATTTACTTTCATATTCATCAAGAAGAACATCCTTATTTAATGGTATTTGTGTAGATGAAGAAGATGGTTGAGAATGTCCAAATAAAACTCTACTAACATTTAAAACATTTTGTATAGGTCATTGTTTGCATTAATAAATTAGTTAATTTTACTGACTTTTTAATATGTCTTGTTGGAATTGAACCAGGTTTCAAGTTGTTCAACCCTTTTTTGTAACCATTTTGGTAGCATTTTTCACTAAAATGTAATGAACATATTTTGCGATTATTTACAATATCTGCTTCGGTAAATTCACAAGCATCAAGCCATTTCAGACGTATTAATGGATCTTTTGGAAATCTATATAATGAATAATTAGTAAATAGTTAATTACAATTTATTCAAAGACCAATATTAAATACACGACTTACCGATGTAATGAAATTTCTGGAGTTTTCATTGTGTTGTTTAAACACAGTATGCACGAATTATAACTCATTTTACTTTAAAGTTTAAACCAACGAAAAATAAAATAAATATTCAAATTTCAAAATGTAATATACGGTATTACGGTTATGAATAATAGATTTGAATATTTAATATTTATGAGATATGACGTATTTTTAGTTATCACTCATGAATTCCCAAGGAGGATGCATTTTTTTAAATAAATATGCGACGAGTATATTCATCTCCTCGCCTACATTTTATTATTATTTTAAAACGTTGTTTGTATATCATTCTCGAAAATGTTTAATTGTACAATGTGTGGAAAAGTGTACGCTCATAAGTGCGGTCTGAACAGACACGCTAAAACTCACGATGGATCGATGATTTCGTGTGGGATATGCTTCAAGACGTTCACTCGCCGAGACAAACTCAACATCCACGTTCAAAAACGTCATAGTAAGTACATTCAATATTATCCGATATCGTTCCGTAAAATACACATATGATGTTTTACCAGGCGACAACGTTTTGCTAATTAGGGGTTATTAATTAAATTATTTTTAAAATAGTGATAGCTAAAAACACTCCCAAATTCCACAACGCTGTACGAGTAGGCGGTGCAATGGGTAAATAATTTTTTTTATCTTATTAATAATAATAATAATAATAACGATTAATATTAATAATATTAATAATATTAATAATATATGTTAGGTCGCGCATCGGTAATAAACTGGGCACCCCCCACTACTACCCCGCACGCTCAGATAGATGTCCCGACTCCGACGGTCATCTCGACTCGGCACACGAACACACCCACCCCTCCCCAGACCGCAACGCCCACCCGCATACCGGACATCTCTACCGAACCCCCCGCACAGGCTATCGCTACCCAACCCGATGCAAGATCCCCCGCGAACGCCGCACTACCGCTTTCGCTTTCACCACCGCCATCCGGGGAATTTGTGGCTCATACGGAAAATACTCGAAAATATATCAAAAGGAAGATGGCGCGAATGAATAAAGCTAATAATCGGTCAGGCTTCATCGAGATTGAGTCTTCGATCAATCGTACGATCGTGTGGTATTTTAGGAAAAATGTCGATAATGTAGTCAGTTACCGTGCGTTCCTAAATTCGATAGAGGCCGAACTAATCACAAAATTACGAGAACACACGTGTATTAACACTATAAAATACAACTTGAAACTAGAGGCTACATACGCCATACCCAACTTGCATAATTCAGCTCAAAATCGTGCGTTTAAAACTTCAGCCCAAGAACTCTATGCACACAGCAACGTCGAGGGTTTGGTCGATCGCGATTTCTCTACACTCCTGGCCGAAGAGGATTGTTACGCCGGAAAGTATAGCGGATTTTCCTTATCGTGTATCGACGGTCTGCTCTTGGGTGTGTACGAGTATGCGCCTATGGGGGGTTCGTCGTACTTGTCGTTGCCGGAAAGTATTCTGAATCAGGAGGCCGTTGTCAACCCTCAAAATATCGACCGACAATGTTTCAAGTGTGCGATCCTAGCGATCAATCTGTCGCATACCCGCTGCGCATCGCGGACGAAGAAAAAGCGGATCATTTTGATCTGCTACTGATTACCGGAAAGGATGAAGATAATCATTACGCTTTTATTTCTAATTTTTCGGGACTTGCCAGCCCGCAAAAAAATAATCACCAGCATCGCTTATTTTTCTGCAAGCGATGTTTCACCAGTTTCGAGGACCGCCCATTAAAATATAAACTACACGGTGAGCGGGCGTTGGAGAATCACCGATTGTTGTGCGGTACGCACAAACCCACACAATGTATACAACACAATGAGTTCGACGCCAGTAGGGGAAAATGATCGCAGGCGATTCCGCACTGAAAGCTGTCGCGCAAATTCATCGGAACGCCTCAACGTCTGCAACAAATTCACCGTCGACCACACACCCGTCACACTGTTATAGCTATATGCCTTTTACACCGTATAGAGAAAATGTCTCTATACGGTCGTTTAAACACGAATTGCGTACGATTAGGACTATGAAATTAGTTTTAAACAGGGCTGACGATAAGCGTCATGTATTACCCGATAACATTTCCACGTACGCACACGGTCAACACCGCATAAATTACCGCTATTATTATTATTATTGTTATTATTTTTATTATTATTGTTAAATTATCACATGTATGATTATATTATATAACTCGATAAAATAACTGTATATATATATATTGTATAATCGAGAAATACGATCGATGTTTATAAAATTATGTGTATGAACGATTGTAAAAAATTATATTAACTACGTTTCGTATATAATACCATGTTTTAAATTGTTATTATTTTAGTATCACTTTTAGAAAGATCACGCCCTGTGTTTCAACGTACACTGCAAAGGGCACAAAATATATATAACCTATACATTACCCCTTAAAGAAATATTGTATACCGCGCCTATTCTTTTTCCAAAAAAAAAAAAGACGTTCTTATCTACACAGACTTAACTTACCCGCCATATACCACGGTCTTGGTTATAGGTATTATTTAAAAACCCCCGCTCATTCGCTCTGTGATAAGGCGCGGATTGAAGATTTAAATGCCCGCACACGGGTCTCTGCTATGACGGTTGTGTAGTCTAGTCAGTCAGTGTTTGAAGTTAAACATTTACGAACGTTCAATAACGATATATTAATAATAATATGTTACCTACCCACACAGCATAGATATATTTATTCAATGTTAAATAAATATTTAAGAATAAATGTCAATCATTATTAAATATCGAAATTTTATTGACAATAGATTTTTAAATATTTAATTTTGATTAAATAACCATTGGGTTAGGTTAGGTTGGGTTAACCTTTTGCATTTTCAATTAAATATTGAAAACCAATGTTAAATAAATTTTTTTTATAAATAATTATTTAATAGTATACATCCAAAGTTAAATCAACATTTATAAAAGACATGCAATAAATGTTGGCCTAATTTTTGTATAAAATATTGTAAATCCAATATTTAATTTGTATTGCAAGACACCTAGCTAGTTAATGAATATTTATAAAAAATAAATAAATTACCAACGCATTATGATTATTATATTAATTATATTTATTTATTAATACAAAAAATATTGATGCATTATAAAAATCATTATAATATGTATTTCAAATTATAATCTTTAGTATCCTTTTACATTTTGAAAAATTAATAAAAATTAATAATAAGTATATAGAAAATTATAAAATTTAATAATTAAAAGAATATAGAATCATTTTTTTTTTTCAAGTCTTTTAATATTGAAAGGAGCTTGTGCCAATACATATTTTATAACTTCCTCCATGTCATTTTGAGTAACGTTTTTGAATTTATGATTTTGTTTAACTGCATCTGCAAGTATAAAATGTATTGGAAATCATTATTAATATAATAATAATTAATAGGTATACATCAGTTGGGTCAGTAATTAATCATTACATACTAATTATTTAAATATTAGAATTAAGATAATATTAAGTTATTTAATTCAAAATACTAAAGAAGTTGATTAGATGTAAAAATATTTATTGATTATAAGAGCAATAATAAAAATCTGCATGCATTATTTATATTTTTTTAATGAAATCTAGAATTATTTGGAAAAATTGATTAGGTAGTCACAGTTGTTAGCGATTATGTATTGAAAACAAATTTAAAACTTTAAAAACGGAAAAATTTCTCTGCTGTATAGTAGTTTTCGAGTGCACCTCGCCATTAGGTAGGCCACTCGTAGATGTTTTAAATTTGAATTCAATGATAAATTATTGTATATAATAAAAAGTGATTCTGAAGAGAAATTATGATCTCTATCAGATTAAGAATTAAGATATCAATATTTTAGGATATTAATATTTATTCATCGCTCTATTCAGAATCTAAAATAAATTAATAAAACCAATGTAATTGTGAACTTACCAAATATGACTGAACAAACAGCCAATTGTGAAAACTTAATTTTTCCTTTTTTCCCGCTAAATGAATACAATTTCAACAACTCATCTGTAAACAGCTTACTCATAATCCTTTTAATCATTGACTTACAATGTTTTCCACCGATGTAAGATAATTGATTGGTCTTAAAAAAACAGAAAATAATTTGACTATAGGTATGGGTTATAAATAATAATGTTAAAATAATTAGGGCTGTGAATCTGATTATTATAATCTGATACATTCAATATTCTTAAAACACCGTACAATTCATTAAAAAATCAAAATTCTAATATAAGAGTCAATAGTCATATAGAAAATAAAAAACCATTTTATGAATAAAAAATTTTAACATTTAAACTATTTCAATAGTTCCTCAATTAAAATAAAAATATTCATCAATGGAAAATTATATTTTGCAATAAGCTTAATAAAAACGCTTATCCAAAAAATTCTCAGCTCTATTCAAAAGTAATTAATGTTTAAAATATGTTGGTTAGTATACCAAATTAATTCTGAATTTGCTATCGCCAGATATTTTATCGTTAAACGTCTCAAGGTCAATTGTATTATCCATAGGTAAAGGACAGTCGATTATATTGTTCAATAATGACTGGTTATCTGGATGACTAGCATGTGAAATGTCTTCAAATTTGGACTCAAATGTTTCAAATCTCTGGCTCAAATCCAATTGATTGTTTACAACTCTTCTTAACTCATACTTTATAAAAGCCAATCTATGCAGGACATCTTTTTGAAAACCATTATCTATATTGCAGGAAATTTTAAAACCATATTTGTATAATTGTTTTTTTTTATTAATGAATATCACACAATGTAACTTACCCACTGATTTATATGAAATTATATTAGTTAATGATTGGTCATCTGGGGAAGCGGATGTATTATTAAAACTGTCATTTATTTTCACAAAATGCTCATAATTTTTTACAATACCTAGTCATGGATTAATGCATATTGTGTAATTATTAGTTTTGATAATTAGAAATAATTAATTTAATTTACCTGGTTGGGATTCAATAGGTTTTGTTATATTTTTATCAACTTGTAAAACATCAGTGGTATTAATGTCATTATTATTTCCAACACTGCAGTCCCCATCATTATCAATTGTATAGTCATTGCGGTTTAATGGTTTTTTAGTTATAGTTTCTGTTACTGTAAATTAGATTACAATTTATAAATTATAATAAGATGTTTCTATATTATTTTAATAGTACCTATATTATATTTTTACAATGAAAGAAAATAATTTGCAGATGTAAATGTTTGTAAATGCAAAAAAATAGCTATTTATACTGAGTATTGTAGTAAAATTGTATAAAATGTTCATCTTTTACTCCCAATGCCGTCACTACCAACATTTACGCGTCTTAGGCTGAAAATAATTTATTTAAACCAACATACCTTCATTTGCAATATTATAAGAAAGTTTTCTGGAGATTGATTTGGTTTGTGAATGGTGATCCATTTCTTTGTAATAGCTGCTGTTTACGATTTTAGTATTTGGAGAAATTGGACTTATCAAAACTATATACAAATGGGATGTATTACTTTTATTTATTATTTTATAGTAGGTATTTCAGAAAAGTATAAGTATTTAACTATCACATTTACTTTTTTTCGGTGACGGTGACCATCCACTCATAGGTGTATTCCTAGCTTTAGGTTTGTCAGTACTATTGTCATCATCATTTAACCCACATTTAATTTTTTTCGGTGACGGTGACCATCCACTCTTAGGTGTATTCCTACAGGAAGCTTTACGTTTGTCAGTACTATTGTCATCATCATCATCATCCTCAGATGCTAAATTAAAAAAAAATCTTTGTTTTTTAACAAACATCCAAGTAGTTTGGTATTTTAATATTTAATGTAGATACCTGAGTAAGTTGGGCAGGAGGAACCGGGCTCCATTATATTTTTTAATGTTGTACCCTTACTTTTCCGTTTGGTTCTTACAATATTATCATAGTCCTCGGCAGATGATATATCTGTTCTATTTAAACCTTTTTTTGTCATTTCTCGAGCTCTAAGCAATGAATCTATAATATTGTACATTTTTAAGTATAATGTATAACAACTATGAATATGATAGTATGAGATATATCAACATATTCATTGATGTTCTATACTGATTCTTTATAAATGTATAATATAATAATATGTTACTATTAAGGTTATATTATAGTACTATTATGTTTATGTTATAAGCAGGACTTATTGCTGTCTCGATAGTTAAATAAGTGACATATTATGGAAATTACATTCAAGATATTAACCTTTTATAGCTTATTATTGATGAATTTTGTTTCTTAGTGCACAAACTTACAAGTCATGTTGGTTTATTATAACCATACCTAACTTGGAATGCAAATTAAAAATACATAATGATACCCATAAATAATAAGAAATACCTAACTATAAATATAACAATACCAAATATACACTAAATTAAAAACTATAGTTAAGTTTACTTAAGTTTAAGTAAGTATTTTACCAGTTGTTTTCAATACTTTGGCGTTGAAATAAGTATATTCAATTTCATTAGGGACACTTCTTCGCTCAATTAGTTTTCTAATTGTAGAATGATTTTTGGTTATTGGCCAGGCACACTTATTATTTTTAAACCAGTTTGTAGGAACAGCTTCAATAGAATTATCTTCGGTGAAAACGACCACTGAATAGGTATTCATTTTTATACCTTTATAAAATATAATACATATAGAATACAGTAATAATTTTGTTTATTAAATTAAAATTTCACACATTTAGCAAATACAAATTATATAATAATAACTGATAATTTAAAAATATTTAAAAAGTGACAAAACAATAAAATAAAATTCTTAATACCTATTATAATTAATATTCACACTATTCATAATATGTATGTATAATAGGATATGCAATACTATGGTTGAGACTATAATCATACATAATCATATATTTAGAAAATTCCGTTTCAATATCAATAATTGTAAAATTTTTTGATAGATTACCAACTTTAGCTATACCTAGCTTCAAACTGTTAATGGGTTTATCAAAAAATGGTTCAACCTGAGTAAAACTTTTACTTAAAAATACATTTTTACCTGAACGAGGATCATGACATATGTTTAGAATTTTAAAAATGGATAGTTTGTTTTGTTCTTTGAAACCAATATATACATCAGACCCAGACTTAGTATTAATTTTAAGGTTATTTTTAATAAGAATTTGAAATTGAGGTCCAGTATAATGTTCAGTTAAAGGACCATTGGTATGTTCTTTTTTGAAAGATACATTGCTATTATTATTGACCAATGGTTTGTTGAAAGTTATGAATTCTTGGTAACGATTTATCACCTGTTCCAAAGGTTTTTCATGTTTCCTAACCATTTTTTTTAAGAACTTCATGAAATTCTCAAAAGGGAAACATGAACAATTATCCAGGGCTCCATATTTTCTGTAATCATCAGCAAGGTGTATTAAACCATGTATATTAAGAGAAGAAAACTGTGCCCCATATAATTCTTCAAATGTTTCTACAAAATATACGAGTAACTTTTCAGCAAACTCTACACGATTCATACTACTGTGTGGTGATAACAGAATCCTAAAGGCTACATGTAAACATAGAAAATGAGAATAACATTCATCTGTAATTACACCTTTTAAAACAATTGGTCCAACATATACTAGCATAAATTTAAACTCAGTAGCCTTAAACCTCAAAATTTCATTTAACCCTCTAGTCTTTCGAGGGAAATCACTTGTAATAAATGATTTAATGGATAAAAGATGATTAGATATTTTTGTTACATCACAATTTTGTAATCGAACTGATACAGATGCATTTTTCATCATTCCTAACCAAAGGAGAATTAACTTTTTCATAACACCTAAGCACCCTAAATGCATATAATCTAAACTGAAACATGTAACCATATCAATATATGGTACTTCAGTTAATATAGAAACATCATTAGTGACATGATGATCATCATCAGTACGATTTAAAAAGTCACTATGGGTTCTTTTACAAAAAATTGTTCCCAAAAAGCATGTTGTAAAATTAATCCTTTCACCCACAACAGTGCATCTTGAACAAGAATTGTATCCATTGAAATTCTTAGTGCGAGTAACAAAACTTCGAGCAGGAAGATCACAACTTATTAAATCTAAAACAACAAACTTAGTACCAAATTCCGTAATCATGCCACTATAGGATAAACGTTTAAGTTCATCAACCATATCACTCAGAAACAAATTACTACATTTAGGTTTTTCTTTCCCCCAATAAAGACCTATTATAAATAAATTCGGTTTATATTTAGGATAACGAGCATAACCGAGAATGGGCCAGAATGTACTTGAAGAACTCTTGGTCAGTGGTAAGCCATCAATCCCCACAACTAAATTAATTTTTTCCTCAAAAAGACTCAAATCATAAAGAGATTTTAAACCATTTTCAATACCAAAATGGTAATATAAACCAGGATGAATAGTTTGAATTTCACTAGATTGATTTTTCTTATTTGTTTTTAAAATTGTTCTTGAATCAATAGGAAAATTGTTGAAACAACTATGACCTTTTAATATTTTTAACAAACTAGAAAAAGATTCCGATGTAATTGAATAATTCACAGTCCATTTCGCTAAAGAATTTAATATTGATTGTTTTTCATCAAATATGTCCAGCATATTAATTTCATGACAAATAGATTCATCACTACTAGAATTAGAAGTTATTGAAAAAGAACCATGTACAAAATTATTTTTTTCAGTAGCATCAAGTGGTTGGTTTAAAATGTTTGATTCAGTTATAAGATTATTAGAGCTCTCAGAACTTGACATAAAAGGGATTTCATAAGATGAACAAGATGGTTGAGGACCTAATTCAGGTTGGTCATCGATCAAAAAATTTACTGTTTCAAGTTCTTCTAAAAACCTTCTACGCTTAGTAGATTTACTAATATTATGGTTATACATAACTGAATATTGTTTTTGATTATATAAAAGTAATTATTTAACTTAGTAGGTAATACCTAGGTGTATAAATACAAAAATTACTTACTGGCTATCAAAGCTATTTACTATTAGTCTAAATCTATGGTGATCGTCAGATTAGGCTTGATATATGTGCAACAACTAGCTGAAATAAAAATATTGTATGTAAACATAATTATATTCTTATGTATAAATAAATTATAATTAATATACCAATAAAGTTTGATCATTATAGGTAAAAAGCTGCTATGTCTTAGTGTTTTACTTGTAGGTATATGCTAGGATTTATTAATTGTTGTCAGTAACTTTAATTTTATTTTTGATATTTCACTAAAAATTAAATTTGTACAAATGAAGATTTACAAATCATGATGATAAAAGTTGATGCATAACAGCAAAAACCAAAATTAAATTATTATTATTTCTTTACACAAATTTAGCATAGTCCAGGTAATATGCCTACCTAGTATCTTTAATTTACATTAACTTCAGTTATTGGTAATACCCTTTTTTCTAGCAATTGCATCTCAAAAACCATTGCTCATCCAACAATAATTAAAATAGAACAATATGTCGTATTATTATGCTTGTTATTTTGTTTAATTTGGAACACTCAATAGAGGAAAGTATTTTCTTTTTTTAATAAAAATAAATAGGTTAGGTTAGGATACTATCGGGGCGATAGTCAAAGGCGATGAGTAATATTATTATGATATGCGATTATAACTTATAAGTTAGGTAATTATTATGTGCATATAGGTATAATATATAGTATATACTCATTATTATAATATCTATTATAAAATTAGTACCTACTGGTTACTACCTACCTAGATATATTTCTATTAATTTAACTGCAAGTAGTGCATTTATAACTATATTAAAATTAGAGTCCCTATTCATAGATGTATTTAATATTTATAATAAAATAAACAAAACAGCAATACCTAAACTTCAAAACTATATAGTAGTTTCCAAATTATTTTTTTGCATCATGGTTCTTAACTATTTAAAATAAATAAGTAAAAGAAAATCAAAAAATACAGTAGGTAGTTAAAGTGAAAATTTTCCAAAATTCAATTTTCGATTTTATGGAATATGATTAGAAGATAATAGGTACTTCCTAAATTCTAATAACAGCTATAGTAAAACCTAGCAGCTTTTTACAAAGCGATCGGACAAGAATACGTCTATTATTATTTAGTAATATAAGTAGGTATAGCAACAATAATAATATTGATTAAGTTATATACTTACAACATTTATAACTCCATGTGTGATATGTGTCCATATAGGTATATCGTAGTGAGGTAGTGAGTATATAATAATAGTGTCGCAGTGCCAAATACTTGAACTTTCGATGTCGCACCAAAATAATTGATTATTAGTTATTACCTATAACGCGTTTGAGTTTCTTGTCTACGGGACAGTTTCGAGTTTTCGACGTCTCGGACTTGCTCGTGCGGACAGTGGACATGGAAAAAGATTAAATGCAGAATTGCAGACTGCAGACGCGCAATACGCGCTACGCAGAACAGCGGCTGAAATTCGTAGTTCGTACCGTCGTAGATAATGAGGAGTAGGGTGGGGTCGTAATTATACGCTTCTAGAAAATTCACGGATAATATAAAAATAGCCAATATTTCAAATTTTCCAATAGATTACGGAAAAAACAACTGTTCATTTATCCATGATACGCGATAGCTCTGGCATTATAAAATACTAATACGTTGTGTGCTTGCGTGTATATAATAAATATTACCTATCTTATATTAATATAATTATTATTCAACTATTACAAAAAATCAAAATAAAATAATAATTATAAACATTGAATAAATTATTAGTATTAACAAAAAATAAATATTAATATAGTTTAGTTATTTAATGTTACATCATAAGATACATTTAATTTCCAATTTGCATTGGAAATAAAATATATTTTATTCAACAAATAGAAAATAAATATAAAATATTAATATTAAAGAATGAATAAATAATGAGTTTTAAACCAAAAATAAATTTTTATTTTGTCATGTTAATTAAATGTTAAATTTTAAGATTTATTCAATTTTTAATCATCTTTAAAAATTAAATATTGTTAAACCAATATTTATTTGTAACTATACAATGTTTTGATTAAAAGGTAAAAAATAAAATATGTTATCAATAATTTATTAACTTTTAAATTTAAATATTTGAAACCCAATTCAAATTTAATATTTATACAATTGTTTTGATTGACAAATGCTGTGTGGGTAATAAGTCTGAGGAGTGTTCATTTTTCGACTATGTTCCCTGCAAGGATCGATGCGTGGTAAGTTTTTCAACTATCATTTAGTACTGTTCGAGCGCCTCAGTCGATGTATAGCCAATACGTCTATGAACCGGTCGTGCCGTTTCCCCGCCCGTCTAGCATGCTGTCACCGATAAGTGAAAACGCACGTCCGCCGTAGACTCTGTGAAACGTTGACCTAGTTAGTTACCCAACGACCTTTGTCAACGTACGGTCCGTCGTTCTGTCGTTGCGCTGGCCGGCTTACGGTTAAGCGTTGCCTGTGCTTTTGTGATCGCGACTTGATTTGCCGTTCACGCGACGCGTGCCGCCATATCAGCGCCGTAATAATCGTATTATAAATATCCGTTGCCGTAACCTCCATAGGCTGTGTTTCGCCGCTCCGTTAATCGTATTATTGTCTTTGATACGGTGCCCGGTCGTCCGACATAGATTATATTCACGTGTTGTTCGTGCGACCTGTGGTGATATTGTTATACGGTCGCTGTTTGGCAAGCAGCTGTGAATCGCCGGTAATACGCGTGCGTTCGGTTATGATTAAACCCAGTGTTGCCAGATTAAAAAAATTCAAATTCCCTTTTATTGATTTCATATTTCCCGTTTTGATTAAAAATTTCCCGCACCAAAAATTTTTTTCTCGCTACGCTCGTACTCACAATCACTGATAATATATCATTAACTGTGGTCAAAATGATAAGATAACACCATAGTTCTATAAGTTGCACACGCCACACACAATAATAATTAATAGTCTATTCTTATGTAATATAATTTTGAGGTACATAATATAATAATTAATAAGAAATACTTTTAACATCTACATAGCAATTTAATTTTTATTTATTTTGATACACTTTATTAATATAAAGGGCCACTTTATATAGATATAAGATACTAAAATGTAAATAATAAAATATTATCATCAAAAACAAATTATTAATGACCATTCTAGTCCTTTAAAAGTATAACATATTATTTAGAAATCATAATTTAAATAACAAAACATAAAATAGGATAATAAAAGTATAAGATTATCTTATTATCAACAAAAACAAATTATTATATAAGGAACACACTGCTTTTATGACTTAGAAATACCACTCTAGTCCTTTAAAAATTAAAAGTATAACATATTATTTAAATATCATAATTTAAAAACAAAATACATCATAGGATAATAAAAATACAAAATTAAAAAAAAAACAAATTATTATATAAGGAACACACTGCTTTTATGACTTAGAAATACCACTCTAGTCCTTTAAAAATTAAAAGTATAACATATTATTTAGATATTATAATTTAAAAAACAAAATACATCATATTATAATAAAAACACAAGATTAAAAAAAACAATTATTTTTTATACAGAGTTTTAGCGTTATGAAGTCTTAAATGTTCTTTTGTCACTTCAAAGTTGGTACAGTTAATATTTTTAGCCCCGAATGATGATCGAATTACAGATATTGAATTTAAGGTATCATCTCCCAACCTGTTACGCTTTTTAGTTTTAACATCTGTAACTATTGAAAAAATTCTCTCTGCTTCGGCATTAGAATGGGGCAAGCATAGACACAATTGTGCAAGGTCCGCTAGATTTTTGTACATTAATACTTCTGAGTAATCTTCAAGTTTGGAAATTTGATGCCAAAACTCCTCTACATCCAAAGAAATTAATTCTTTTTTTTGTTCTTGATTTATTAATACCTTGATTCTTCTCCATTCCATTGTTAACTCGTTTATATCAAATGGCTTATTGAATGTTTCTATTAAAACTTTAAAATTTATATCAGTACCATCTGTCAGTGCTATTTTTGGATCAATAAATTTTAGTTGTTTGAAAAATAAGTTATTGATTGGCAATCTTTTTTTAATTTCAATTGCAGCTTGAATAAAAAATTCCAAACATTTATTTTTTATTTCTGTTACAACTTCTGAATTGAAATTATTAATATAGTCCTCACATTCAGTTCCCAAAAAAACTCGATCATTTTGTAAAAAATTATTAGGGTCATCAACATTAATAGTATGGAGTTGTACGGTATTCAGAACGTCAGTCTTTATAAAATGTGTTAAAAACTCTTTGAGAATGTTTTCAGAAGCATCAGATATTTTATGTATCAATATGGTCCGACTTTGAAACAATGCATTAAATTTATTCAAAATATTTAATACATATTTTAAAAATAGTAAATAAGCCTTTGTATATGAATTTTCCATCGATCTTAAAATATTTTCAGCGCTAAGTAATTTGTCCTCAACAACAGCAACACGAAAATAACTAATTAATACCACCCAATATTCTAGTATACGAGAAACACACTGATGCATGGATAACCATCTTGTTGAAGCAAGTTTCAATATTTTTTTTCTCTCCATATGAAAATATTCTTGCATTTCTGTCAACTGTGAACAACGTTTAGCACTCCCTGAACAATACGTTGAAATACTTCTCAATAATTCTTCAGGACCTCTTGGCAATTTCTCACAAGCCTTCCCTGCAACCAAAGCTGATGAGTGGCATAAGCATCTCATCAATATAACTGATGGAACATCCTTAGTTAGATGACTAAAAAAAGAATTATGCTTTCCGACCATAACATTAGCACCGTCTGAAGCTAAACCCAAGATATTATTTAGAGGTATATTTTTGGAAACTAAACAATTTTTAAATGCGTCATAAATTTTTTCTGCCGAACCGTCAGTGGCATCCAATAATATAAGCTCTAATAATTCTGTTCTAACACGGCCTGTTGTTGGAGACATATATCTAACTAAAGCACACATAAATTTGTGATCAGTAATATCTGTGCTTTCATCTACAAGAATTGAAAACGGTAAATGTCTTAAATTATTTATAGTTTCAGTGGATTCGACATTTGCAATTATATTTTTAACAATACTTGTGCATTTCGTTCTGTTTAACGTTAAATCTTTTGCAATTGCTGAATCAGTAAAACATTTACCTATTACATCAGTTAAGTGATCACTGAGATAAAACGCCAAATTATGTTCAGCAAAAAATGCAGCCAACCTTATCTCGGCTTCTTTAACTGACTGTTTTTTTTCAGAATCAGACGTTGGACGTTGCAATGCATCTCTTATGTTCACTGAGGTCTTGATTAATTTTATTTTATCATTGTGCTTTTTTCCAGCAGCGTGCTTTTGAAGATCACTCTTACCGCAGTTTAATAAGGTCTATATAAAAGACTAACAATTAAATCATAAATGCAAGTAGTGTATTATTTTATATTATGTACCTTGCAAGCTTTGCATTTAGCTTTAGTGGCGTCATCTGGAACTTTTTCTAGCCATCCATTAAATTCAGCAGAAGTTAACCAGTCGTCAACAAAAAGTTTTGATCCTCGTTTGTATTTTTTTGGTGGCGTAACGGGGCAATCTTCGTCTGAATTCATTGTGAATTGTTTATAATTTAAATAGAAACAATTCATTGTGAATTGTTTATAATTTAAATAGAAACTATAGAGAACCTATATTAAAAAAATGTATTAAAACTGCAAAGTAATATAAAAGATGAAACTGTGTAGTGCATCTTACCGTCTGTACATAGGCCGATGGCGAATGGAAATTGAAGATTTTACTGCGGTCTGCGATAGCGATAAGATAATATAAAAATAAGAAATACATGATACATACTTTACGTAATAGTTTAATACCCATATTAGTCATATTACGCTATTTATTATTAATAGGTCTATAATAATAATGCTACAGAGCCTATATATATATATATTATTTAGGCTCTGTACAAGACACCAGTCTACCTACAATAGTACAAAGTACAATCTACATTGTGTTAACTAAGATATGGTTTAAGCTGTTTAGCTGTTATCATTTCTTAATGTCTTATCCACAATTCATATAAAATAATATAATCCATGATGAAGTTTTCTTTATCATGATAAATTATCAATATTTAATTTTCTGTTTTTATTTTTTTTTTCGAAAAAATATGTTGGGCTGATTAATTTCCCGTAAATCGAGTTGGTAATGAAATTCTTTCCCTTTTCCCTAATGGTATTTTTCAGTCATATTTTTTCCCTCTAAACGGGAAATTTCCCTCCATCTGGCAACACTGATTAAACCGAACCCACACCGGTAGTCTCTGATATACGTCATCTTAGCCGCCGCACCCGATGATGAGTGCTACGTGTGGACTCAATCGTCAGTGGTCATAGTGTCGCCGTACCTGTTATCAATTCAGAGTTGGCAACCACCAAGTGATCACCAACGGTCGCAGGAGACGCGCGTAATTATTGTCATAATATCTTGTGTTGTATTATTCTTTATCATAATCCGGTGTTGATTATTATTATGATTACCTATTATTATTATCATATGTGTTGATAGTACTATTTATTATTTACTTATTGATTATTTTATGTTATTACTTATACCTTGTATTCCTATTGATTGGTACTGAGGCGCCGGTACCGAGTCACTAGAGAATGCTTATATTATTATTATTTCTTGTATATTTCATCAATAAATGATTGTATGTGCCTTGCCATACGTGCACGTTATATATCTCAGAGTATAGTTGATGAGGTCTTAGTCTGAAAATCCTAATATCACACTGGTCCTGGTATTCCTTTAAACTGTTGACTTTCGTTGATGTAGTCAACTAATAAGACCACTAAATTCGTAGGAGCTTCTTGACTAAACAAGTACCACTCTACTTAAATTAAAATTTATTTTATTTTTAGTCACCTGATTTATTCGCGAGATCATACGATCTCCACGATTACACGTTACAAGTAGCCGCAGTCGAAAAACCCGACGTCAATAATTATGCGCTCGGGTTACATGCAGGACAAAGATTTCCGTGGAAATCACCAGACTCGGGCTCGCCGCCACCTATGCAACACCTGCTATCCGGTCAATTCTCCAACAGCGTAGAAATATTAAGTGAGTCTTAATATATATAAATAAAATTACTACTTAAAGTTTTTTAAAAAAAATAAAAACTAAATCGTGTGTCATATTTTCAGACGATGCGCAGTCTTTTCATTCGAGTCACTTACATTGGTGGGATAACAGTCCCCCTAAAGAAACTCTTCATTGGAAAAAAAAAATTGTTGTTGAAATTTAACTTGGATATTTATATTTATAATTCTATAATGTTATTTAGATAAAATATTATTATATACTGAAATTTTGTTTCTGGAATTTTTTTTTCCCGTAATCCATATAATTTTTATTAAACGCTTACTGATATCATTATTAAATAATATAAACCTT
The DNA here is from genome assembly GCF_037042655.1 of Diuraphis noxia. Classification (NCBI taxonomy): domain Eukaryota; kingdom Metazoa; phylum Arthropoda; class Insecta; order Hemiptera; family Aphididae; genus Diuraphis; species Diuraphis noxia. The sequence goes on from NW_028301711.1 coordinate 74,189,279, forward strand.
ATATCATATTAAAAAAAAAAAAAAAAAAAACCATCTCTGTGAGAATAATTATATTATACGTCTTCTAAATGCGTATATTGATATTATTATTAAATAATATAAACCTTATATAATATTTAAAAAAAAAAAAACCATCTCATCTTTGCGAGAATAATTATACAACACGCTAAATGTATATAATTATATATGTATATGTATTATATGTATTATATGTATTATATGTATATAATTATACGTCTCCTGAATGAGTATAAAAATATCGACTATTAAATATCGAAACCTTATATCAAGACCTTTTATAATATTAGAATAATTTTAAAAAAAAATCACATATTATTTCGATGAAAATGATTATATTATTCTACTCGTTAATAATGTATATAAGGATTAACCTTAAAATAATTATTAAATAATATATTTTTTTAAAACCGACTCATCTCGGACAGAATAATTATATAACTTGTGAAATGTATATAATTATATTATACGAGCCTTAAAATTATAGGATATAGATAAAATGAGAATAACAACATATTTGTAATTATTTTTATTACAAATAATAATAATAATAATAATGATGAGCATAATAATATATATATATTGAAGAGCTCTATTAAATAATTCATTCAAAATCTATAATGAAGCTCCTCTTATTTAATCCTCGATATATGAGGCTTACCCCGGGGACACTACCAAGATTATATTCAGAAATTTTCTCGTCTGTCATTTTGATGGCTTTAGGCAGGAAAATATTTATTGTCTGAGTGTTTGCAACATCTATTAAAACGCATGACACAGAGGTCCCAAACTTAGTGTCCACATTTTTCATCGTGCGGACCGGGTACGAGACGTCCTTGGCGAGTTCACTGATTGAAAGGTTTACACTGTTTACCTGGGTCTTCAGGGACTGGAGGAATGCCATTATAGTACGCTGAGGACAGACATAACCAACTTTGTGACGGGGAGAAACGAGGCTCTGACCCCGGTGGCTGTGTTTCAAGCCCTTATCCGTCTTGCACGGGCGAACTCTCTCCTCGCCTTCGTGACACGGTCTCATCCCTCCGGCGAGTTTTAAACGCGGGCGCCCGGACGCCAGTCACGCCTCCCGCCCGCCGGCGGCTCTCTTTCTGAGATCGATCGTTGGGTCTCGAGTCCCGTGTCGGCGACCGCCGGTATCTTACCTCCGGACAAGTTTCTCCCCTTCTACTAATGCGTTACTCCCACAGTCTCCACGAGGCCGTCCACATAGGCGCGGGTGTGCGACGAGCCGGGCGCGGGCGCGGGGCATGGCCGGCGCACGCGTGCGGCCCGTCGGGCACGCGCTCCACTGCTAACCAGAACGTCGCTTTCCTTCCGGGCCGTGAGGCATTGTCGGTCTTCGCGGCGGGGCGTATTTCTGGTTCCCGTGGAATGGGATTTCGGAAGCCATTCTTCCCGGTACGCTGAGGACAGTAAAAAAAAAAAAAAATTTAAATTAAATTAACTAAACGCAAGTGTACACGTGTATACCGCTATGCGTGAATAGATATTTTTATTATTATTTTATTAGAGTAAAAATCGACTCACTTTAAGTTGTCGAGATAAATTCTGCGAAGATTTTTAAGGTGACACGTGGTCTGCGGGTGAACTACGGAGACGAGTTGAACTAAAACAAAAATATTGTCTATTAATATTGAATAAAAATTGAGTTTGACACAATTGTATAATTTTTTAAATTAATTAAATTAACTCACTTTTATTTTTAGTAGATCCTGTAGTTGGGGATGGTTTAACGTAATTGAATATTGTGTTGAATGATGTGAATGAGTTGAATGTGATGAATGAATTCAGAACTGAAAAATATAATTCCTGTTAATTTTGTATAATACATAAACGAATGATATTTTAAAAACTATAGGCATTAGGCTCGAAGTAATAAGACTGCATATAATAATAATTATTATTATTAAATAAAACTCACTTTATTAGAACAGATATGTTGTAAGATTTAGAACTTGTTGATAGACGATATTAGGCGAAGAGGTCTGGTTTGCGATGGTGAAAATATACGACTGATTTGATATTCAGTGGCCAGCGGTCAAGTGTGCAAAATTATCGTCATCGACGGCCACCCCCACCTATACCGTTCGGCGTGCGCAATATTGAGCGGGTACAACGATTGACCGATTGATATACACACATGTGTAAATTAGAGTGAAAAAGGTCGATCTTCGAGCGGCTCCTGCGCGTGGTATACCGGAATGCGTCGTCTTGACCATGTGTGTCCGTCGGGTCACCGACGTAGGCTGGCCTACCCCGTCTATGCCCGTCGCCAGATGTGGCTATTTGTGTGGACTAAACTCGATATTCGTACCCATAATATAAGGGTGAAATATAATAATTCCGTGTATATTATATTATTCTACAAATTATTTTTAAAAGAATTTGTAAGGAATGTGGAGTTGGCCGTGAGACCGTGCGAACGTAGAACCCAGATGTAAATTATATAGGTATACATATACATAAATAAACACATACACGCACACACACAAATATTTATATGTTGCAAGATTTAGAACTTGTTGATAGGCGGTGTTAGACAGCAGAGAGGACTGTTTTGTGATAGCGAAAAAATACGGCTGATTTAATATTCGATGGCCGATGGTCAGCTGACCAAAATTATTATCAACGTCCGCACCCGTCAACATCGTTCGATGTGTACAATATTTGACGGGTACACCGATTGATGTGAGACACATGTGTAGATTACAGACGAAATAAGGGTTGACGGCTCTTGCGCGTTATATCGAGTTATTTTGACCTAAACACGTGTGTCGGAGGTCCTTACGCACAGGAACCGAATGACTACGTCTTAAACGGTCGGTGGACTATTTTGTGTGTAATACACCGATTGATATGCATATGGACCCTTGATCGACTCCGACGACGTCTTACAGCTAATCGCTATGCATTGTCTTGACAATGTCCGAGCGTCGGACCATCACGACGCATGGTACCAACGTGACTCACATCACTTCTATGTGCAGCCAAATGCGACTTATTTGTGTGAAAAAACTCTATATTCACGCCCATAATATGAATACAGATATTTAGAGAATATAATATTGTATATAACGAGTCGAAATTATATTTACTCTAAAATTATATTTAAAAGGAGGATTATGGTATACACGACCGCCGGCGAGGTCTAGTAGAACCCTTGCAGACAATTAAAATACACAGCCACGAATATTTGTATAATAAAATTCGTTTCAAGATTAAATAATATAATATGCACTTATTATAACAACAATGGACCTTTCTAAATAATAATAATAATAACATAAGTATTACAATATTGTCAAATGTTATACTTATGTTGTATATTCCATATGGGAGACTTGACATACAGTTTGTACAACTCTGATATATACAAGGTAAAATGAATAGCATATAGTGTGTGTCACGCTAACAGATAGTACATATTAAATACATATTATATTGTAATGCATTACATTTACCATCTATATATCTATATATCAATATCGATATTCACATATAATATATTATATTATATACATATAACATGTATGTTGTGTATATATTTGGGTCGAAGCGGGTCATCCTTGTTGTATGGCTAGTAGGGGTTTATCGCCTTGGACATGTTCGACAGGAGGGGGAACAATATTATTTGTAAACCATCTGAGTAATGTAAAAATTCGATTATATGTACATAGTAAGCGATTTAAATAAACGCTCATCCTAAACTCTATCATTCATGTTCATAGTATTAACATTTTTATTCACGGAGAAAAATATTTTTGTTTTCGACAACATAAAATGATTTCGATAATATCATTTATATCTTTATTAATGTTTGTATTACCTACATCGAAGAGCACACGTCGAGTATCCGAACCGTTGCTAAATACGAATGATTTAATAAATATATACGGTATAGAACTGTGAGTATAGACTTTATATTATTTTTTTTAAATTTATATTATTTTATTATTTCTATTTAATCATACACAATCTAGGGTCAGGAGGCGAGCAGTTGAAGACTATGAAAACGCAATCGATGACTTGGACCGAGAATATACAGGTGAAGGTGGGTATGACATTGCCTACGATGAAGCTATTGAACAGTCCATGACTCCCTATGACGATGTTAACGATCTGTCAACATCTACCGACGTCGACGATGACCAACATATGCGATCGGAAACATTTTCACCGGTTTTCACAACTAGCGATTACGAATTAGGTGAAACGTATGTATTTCTAAATAACTTATTAGATGGATTCATATTATGGGAATATGTGAACTATTATGCGGATAAAATTATTTTTAAGTCTGATATTATGACAAGGTTTTATATTTATACTTTGATTAAACTGGGACAAGAAAAAATACATTGGGTTGAGGGTACTGGTTGTATGGAGAATTATACTACCTGGAATGATAGAATTATAAGAAAAATTAAATATAATTCTATTTTAATAGATTTAAGGATATCTAATACAGTTTGCAAATTTGATGTAATAAGAGCCAATTATTTTTGTTATACACATGTCGAGATGCTATACATATTACACTTCAGGTATAATAATATGGCAAACCTATTGAATAAAGAGAAAGACTACATTTTCACCAGCTATTTAAATGTAGAATACCTCGTGGCAGGAACCTCGATTAATGACAGTCCTATAGATATATACTTCTGTATTAGTAGTAATTCTCGTTGTAGAACAATTTTCAACCGTGAAAATATAAATAAAATGCAGTTGAGTTCTCGTAATAAAAAGAATAATGTGTTAGTAAAAGATAAAAGAACGTTGTTAGATTTATTAAAAGATTTTAAAACGTGTGAAGTTTGTGGACGTCGTTTACAGATATGGATAGGAGAACAAGAGCTAGGCAAAATCTATGAGACTATAGGGTCTATAGGGACTATAGGGGACTCAGATCTCAGTTTATTGGAAGTAAACGATCAAATATTTGATACTATAAATGTTTTCTAGATAAATTGTAAAATATATTGTGAATAAACTGTGTCTCTCAGTTTATTAGAAATAAACGATCAACTATTTGATACTATAAATGTTTTTTGTATGTATGTTCTTCTGAAGTTATATTATTTAACCGTGTTAGAGATAAAAAATGAAGTAAAAATAATAATTATTATAACTTTATTTTTGCTTTTTAAATAAAAATAGAATTATATTATATTATATTTGTCGATAATATTATTCATGAACAATGTACTACGTCATTACAATAATAATGCAAGTATTACGTTATGTCCCAGTATTATACATATTATATTGTATATTGTATATTATATATATTAAGGTTAAAGCGTGTCGGTCTTGTACATCGTATGACTAGTCAAGATGTATTGTATTGACCACGCTCGACCGTGGATCTGAGCGCAACCAAGCGATACCGCAAAATAACTCGCTTATGTACGACCAGATACATCTTATTTTAGTGAAAAACACAATAATCTTACACCATTATAATATTATGACTTAGAGTTTATACAGTAATATACTGTAATGTCATGTATACAGAAACGTAAATTATATTATTCTGCGAATTATTTTTTAAAAGGACGGCCACGAATGTAAGGTTCTAGTGTGAACGAGTAATAAAACCCGTGACATAATAAAAAAATATATAGGTGTTAAGGGTTAAATAATTTACTAATAACATCATACGATACATTGATGGGCATTTCCCATGCCAAGGTTATCATTTCAATTTTTTCATGAAATTCCACTATTCCAGTTCCATCTCGTGACAATAAGTCGTATTCGAATTTAAGCTGAAGTAAGACTTCAGCCTGCGAATACGTCGTCACCACGTCTTCGACCTCCCTCAACGTCGATGATGCACCCAAGTACGCCTAAGCATTTATTTATTTATTTTTTTTTTTAAATAATATAAGAGAAATATCGATTTTAGTACTTACAACATTTTCCGCTTTTAAAATCTGTCCTGTATCACCTTCAATATCACAATCCACGTACTCGATATAATTGGAACCGCGGAACAGTAGCAGTGCTACTGTCTGTTCCAAATTCCAATATTCGAAATGCTTCATTATTTCAACCCATAATTCGGTCACCATAGTATGACGATTTCCCCAATTTATCTGCGAGTAGTAGGCCAAGTCGGCCTCCATCAAATTTAACGTGTCCCATAGTCTGTCTTCACTATTAAAAATAAATAAATAAATAAATAAACATATTTATGAAAACTTATTCTAATATGATAAATATAATTACTCAATTTCTTCTTCTCCGTCGGAATCGTTTCCAATTTCCATACGTTCATTGGGGAAGGGATGGTCGTTGTCTTCATCCTCATCTTCGTGATGAGAATTGCTAGATAATATAATTATAATTAATATAATATAATTTTTTTATGATAATATAATACTAAACATTGTACCTTATTTCCACACGAATGTTCAGTATGCACGTTAAAAATGTGAAAAACATTAATACAAAATCCATTTTATTAAACACTTCGAAATAATCTGTGTAAGACGTAAAGGAGATATATATTGTGTAGTAGATGTCGCGGAACAGACTGAATTAGTTTTAAGGTCCAGTCCAGTGCGTATGTTGATTGTATACAGCATCCATTCTAGGGGTGTACGAGGGGTTTATACATATATATATATATATATATTATATATGTATATATTTAGGTCTAGAATCGAGAAAGATGTCAAGCTCAAAAACAGGTTGTTACTATTTAAAATCGATGTTGCTTATATGACCGATTTATTTGCAAAGTTTAATGCCATTAATCTGCAACTGCAAGGTGACGAGCTCAATTTAATAACGTCAAAATCGATTATTTCTGCATTCCAAAAAAAGTTGACTTTGTGGAAGACCAATTTTGGTCGCCAAGAGTTCAGCCAGTTCCCAGTCTTGGCTGATCTGCACAAAAACAGTGAAATAGCTTTCGACAACATACAAGTTTACTGTCAACACCTCGAGTCTTTACATATGGACTTTTCAGAACGTTTTAAGGATATTTTGTCGTTGGAAGTTCCTCAATGGGTCATGAATCCTTTTATAAATATTGAGACAGCAGAGATACAAATTCAAGAAGAACTAATCGAACTTTCAACTAATGAAACATTGAAATCCACTTTCAAGGGTAGTGATCGGCTCACGGAATTTTGGATTAAAACTAACATAATTCATAATTATCCTGGACTGTGGACTCTCGTTAAAAAAATGTTAATAGCCTTTCCTTCCTCATACCTCGTCGAGCGAGGGTTCAGCACTGTAACAGATTTGATTACAAAAAAGAGAAATCTACTGGATATCGTGACAAGAGGAGATTTACGACTTAAGTTAACAAACATCGAACCTAATATAAAAAAACTTGCTAAAAACCACCAAGTTCAACCATCTCATTGAGCCTAGCAATATATTTTTAAAGAAACTAAAAAATGTATTTATATTTATATTTTTTTAAATAATTAATTTAATTTTTATTTATTTATTTATCAATATTTATTTTTTTTAATTAATTACCATAATACTAGAACTATAAATAAAAAATATATCAAATATAAAAAATAAATAAAAACATGAGTTATTAGATAATTTCAATTTTTTCTTTTAAATTTTCCAAATACCCTTAACCTAACCCTTATTATAGAATTCTCACATTGTAGGGGCCGTTAAAAAAATTTTTGACACTCAAGGGGGCGGTAACTTAAAAAAGGTTGAGAAACACTGGTCTAGATGGATAGTAGTTTCACAGAATAACGCTGTAAACCGTTAGTATACATTATATTATAATGTGTAGAACGTGCTTCCTCTTAATAGGGCAGCGTGACTTGTCCTGTTCTCATACACCTTTTTCCTACGGTCAGTGAAAAGAATGTCGAGGTTGAACATCTGAACACTGTTATCAGTTTTCTAATACAGCTACATTGAGGGTACATTGAGGGTGTTTAGCTACATCCTCTATTATGCTCAACGACCAATATATGTGGAGTACATTATTTTATATTATATTATAATATTATAATATGGTGTAGTAATATATTTCTTCTCTCTCTCTCTCTCTCTCACTCAACGAACGAAGAATATACAGGGTTGCGTGGTGTAGGTATCACAGGTCTAATAATATCGAGGCATCAATGAGAGGTGAGGTGGTGGGACGGGGAATTGTGGACGTTCACATACATGTCAAACGAGTTGCATACGGTATGGGGTGGTAGGGCATCGCGGTGTGAGTCCAATGTATCGCGGTACTGGTTAGAGGTCCGGAGGGTCTGGCGGCCGATAACCGTCTTGAAATATATGCAGGCAATAATTCCCTCACTAACGGGCTACCTAATGTCTGGTTATTCACAATCGTGTAATCCAATACATCCCGTTTACCGACGAAGTTAGAAAAGTATAATATTATAACACAGTGGTGGGCAACTGACGGCCCGCGGACCACATCCGGCCCGCGAGCCTTTTTTATCTGGCCCGCGCTACATTTTCAAATTGCATTAGGTATAGGTATACACGATGGTGCCAAAGCTATGGTTGGCAAAAATATTGGTTTTGTTGGCTTATTACGCAAATCTAACGTTAATGTTCCTGCTATAGATTGTATACATTTTTTTTTTTTGCTTTCTATGCTCTGGCCCACTATATTTTAAATTTCTAAAAATTGGCCCTATAGCAACTTTGAGTTGGCCATCCCTGTTATAACATATAATATTTGCTTAAACTTCATCCGACCCTTATACGGTATATCTGTCTAGGCATTTTACCATAGGATGTATGCGAAGCTTAATAAGCTATTTTATATATTATATAAAAATAATACATATTATAATATAGAATATTTGTAAGTAATTATCCTTATTCAAATATTTTATATTATTTTTGTGACTATTATTTCGCGCGCGAACGAATACCATATACGAGTATCAGTCGTCGTCTGCAGTTACTGTGAGACCGTTACACCGCCCGCAAGTTCCTTATACGTGATCAGACAGCTAAAACGAATTATCAGCGGTTTATTATTTTTCTACAAAGTATTAAAATTAATTTATTAAAACGTTCGGCCGATTGCCGATCACTAGTGCGTTTGGTGCACGAGAACTCGAATCCCGAGTATCCCGAGTATACAACGTTTTTATCGAGACTGAAAACATAAGATTCACATCCAACGCGGTCGCGTCAAGATAAATATTCGCTGGCCGAATGCGGCTTCACTTATACCGGTACCGGCGACTTGGTACAATGTCATTACTGCGGGTTATTGTTAGGAAAATGGGAGGAAAATTACGAAGTGTGGCAGCAACACGCCGTGCATAATCCCGAATGTGTATTTGTATTATTATGGGTGCGTTCCGGCTGGACGCTTTCGCGCTCACAGTGCTCACAATAGCGCTCATGATTATGAACCGTTCCACTAGAAAATAAGCGCATAGAATCGCTTTGCTTACGTTCCAAGTGGAACGATGTTGAACCTGCCATGAACGCTTAGACCGTGTTATCATTTTATCAAAAATGAAATTGATAACATAATCCACAAATCTAGTTTGTTTTTTAAATTGTAATAATCTACCAACGTTTTGTTTCTTTGTTTTTATAATGAATAATTTGAATGATCGTGCGTTAGTTATTATGGCTATACAACAATGCTGTGATATTATATTTTCTTCTTCGTCGGATGACAGTGAAGATGACAGCAATGAATTGTATGAATACGTAGTACAGAATCTTGAGACTAAAACTGCAATACCTCGGTTGCAGAATTATGTTGAAACCATCGTACCACAATTCAATGATGGACAATTCAAATCTCACTTCAGGTTAGTAGTAGGCTTTTAAGTTTTTAATAAGATTAAATGTAAATATTCTACATAAAATTATTGTATTATTTTTTAGGATGCTTCCAACCACATTTGAATATGTATTAACCCTAATCGCTCCAAAGTTAAAAAGAATGAAGCCGGGGTACAAATCTATTTCACCAAATAAACAATTTTTAATTGCAATATGGAAAATGGCTACTCCTGACTCTTACAGGTACTTCTGTTACACAAATAACATTATTTTTAGATGCAATAATATTACTTGCCATATTATTATATGTAGTTCTATCTTTTATATGATACCTACCTAATAACTTTTTAGATCAATTTGTGAAAAATTTGGTGTGGGGCGAGCTACTGCATTAAGATGTATTAGAAGAGTCATTGTTGCTTTAGAAATGTTGGCACCAGTTTTCATCACTTGGCCAAATGAAGAAAAAGTTGAAGAAATTAAAAATGGATTTTTTTCTAACAGTACTTTTCCAAATGTTCTTGGTGCGATTGATGGGACACATATTAACATTCCTGCACCACATGACCATCAAGAAACTTATGTTAATAGAAAAGGTCACCATTCAATTCAATTACAAGTATGTTAATGTTTTAATTTTTAAATTTTATTCGATTTTAATGAACTGTTTTTTTCAACAGGCTGTGTGCGATCATAAATGTCGTTTTATTCATTGCTATGCTGGGAATGTAGGTTCAGTACATGATCAACGGGTTTTCAGATTATCTGAACTGAAAAATTACCTTGATGACGCAACCAAATTTCCTAATAACACCCATTTAATTGGTGATTCTGCTTATACCTTGCATGAACATCTTATGGTTCCATACCGTGATAATGGGCACTTAACTCAAAAGCAAAAGAATTTCAACTTTTGTCATTCCTCTGCAAGGATGGCAATTGAACGGTCTTTTGGTTTCCTAAAAGGACGGTTTCGTAGTCTCCTAACAACATTGGATATGAAGCGTGTCGATCTAATTCCCAAGTATATTATTGCATGCTGTATTTTACATAATATATGCTTATTACAAAATGATGAGTTTCCTGATCTACCTGAAACAACACCGGTAAACGAAAATATACAAGCTCGTGGAGAGTTGGTTGCAATTAATCGTCAAGGAGCATTCAAGAGGGACAATTTGTGTGATCAACTACCTTTTCGCCATATATAGTGTAAATACAATGATATGTTTACAATAAAAAAAACTAGTCTGAATCATAACAATTTGTATTTTATTTTTATATAATTATAAGTTAGTAATAGTACTACCATCAAACAAAAATATATATTATATTAAATATATATCACATATATATTGACTAATTACAGTTAACAACATTAGTTCACAAATAAATATCAAACAAATATATTTTCAACCTTTAAAATATTGAACATAAATATATAATAATAAAAAAAAAATAATAATAAACAAAATAAATAATAAATAATAAACATATCTAACAGGTTATAATCCTCAGTCTTAATATTTTAAAGTTTTACAAATCACATATATATATTGAATAATTACAGTTATCTCAATCACTGATTTTTAGTTTCCAGTACACTAACTAGTCTAGCCAAAAGATTAATAGCCTCCTTTTTCTGATCCATTTTTTCTTTATGTCGCTTTTCTCTGTTTTCTTCTACCACTTTTCTATTTTCCTCAATTGCTAATCTAAACTTATCAACAGGAGAAAAATAGTTTTGTTTCTTTTTAGGATTTTCATGACCAGGGCTTATGGCAGAAGATGGAGAATTTTCCACTTCTGGTTGGTCCCTTTTCCCCGTCGAAGAAAGAGTGGCTATGGGTGTAATGTACGGTTTAGCTCCTAACAAGTCATCCAGTAAATTAAAATATGGCCAAGTTCTGGTACCATTTCCAGACTTACTGTTGTGGTCCTTGATCGACTTGTACGTCCTCTTCAAACCTCCGAATTTTGATTGACATTGAGGACCAGTTACATTATAAGATTTTTTTAACAGTTCATCTCCTATTGATTGCCAAATCTTTTTTTGGGAAATCTTCCCTGAACAGAAATTGTCAGCCGTTTTTCTATATTCTTCAATAAGAAGTAATATGGCCTCATGAGGCCATTTAAATACATTGACATCAACTTCAGCTGTCTGTTCTTCTTGTACTGTTCCAGAATAATTATTCTGTGATGTCTGTTCAAGTTGTTCTGTCGGCTGTTGTGAATCAGATTGATTTTTCTTGCATATATCCAACATTTCAGCTGCGAATACCATATCTAAGAACAAAAAAATTCAAATTGAATTCAAAATAAGTTCAAAAATTTGATTTACTCTTATAATACCTGTATTTATACGATTCGCCTCATCCCTCGTCACATTTAATGTGTACGTTTCTCCATCCACTCTATCCATCAGTATAATAGAAATTGACATATTATTACTATTGCTATTATTCATATTACTATTGAATTAAATTATTAAACTATTACTGCTGTAATAAATGTTATATTAATAATAAATTACTGCCGTACATTTATTTTCAAATTGTAGTCTGTGATAAACTGATAAGATATCGCAAACGACGCAAACGCTTACGCTGCACTACCTATTTCATTTGAGCGTTGGTGAGCGCGTGACGATGACGTAGAGCTCAGATCTCATGACGTCACGGTTGTAGTGTGAGCGCTTATAAATGCCAAGTGGAACTCACTGGGAGCGCTCATGAGCGCTTGAAGCGTACAAAGCGTCCAGCCGGAACGCACCCTATATAAAGGCGCACAATTTATCGAGAACGTTAAAAATGAATTTAACAATATCAATCGTGACGATCGTTATGATAATAGTCAAGTCCGTATATGTAAATCGGAATCGTATGACGTCGTCGGTTAACATGCAGCTAAATCAATGTTCATTATTACACTGTATATATCTGTATAATATCTGTATATTCATTTTCATTGAATAAAACTATATTTAACAATTTAATCGCGTTAATATCTGACTTGACATCTCGCTAACTATATATGTATATGTTTTTACACATGTGTGTACATAATGTATATGTTTTTACATACGAATGTATATGTTTTTGATTATGTATGTATATGTTTACACACATTATGTACATATTGTATATGTTTTTGAGTATGTATGTATATGTTTATGCACATTATATACATAATATATATGTTTCAGACATGTATGTATAGCTTTTTGCGTTAGTATGTGTTTTAATGCATATATGTATATGTTTTTGTGTATGTATGCGTCGAAAAACCGCGTTACAGAATCGGCGGATAGATGGCGCCACCGGCGGTGGTGAAATGTCACGGCGGCGTCCGATAAGCGAGGCCGCGCCACCGACAGAGCGCGGCGTCGTGGCTCGGATGGGTGGTGAAGCGGGGGTCGGCACGGTGCGGGCCCACGGTGTCGCGCGGTGCACATGGAAGGCGGAAGGAGGGGTGGCCCGGTGTCCCGGTGTCCACGACGTGGGTGGTACAGGCGTAAGGTGGTGGAGGGGGTGGCCCGGTGTCCGGGTGTCCATGACGTGGGTGCAGCAGTCGGGAGGTGTGGGGGAGGGGGGTGGCTCGGTGGCCAGTCGTCTATGACGTAGGTGGTACAGTCGGTAGGTGTGGGGGAGGGGGTGGTTCGGTATAGCCGTGGAGGGTGAGAGGGGCTCGGTTATGACGTAGTAGGGCTCGTTATAGGCGGGGGAGCAGGTGGAGGGGGTAGTGGTTCGGGTGGGTTAGGGTGGCTCAGGGTGGGTCGGTATAGGCGTCTATGACGTAGGTGGCGTAGGCGGTGGTGTGGGGGAGGGGGTAGTTGTTCGGGTGGCTCAGGGTAGCTCAGGGTGGGTCGGTATAGGCGTCTATGACGTAGGTGGCGTAGGCGGAGGTGTGGGGGAGGGGGTAGCTCGGTGGCCAGGCGTCTATGACGTAGGTGGTACGGTCGGTAGGTGTGGGGGAGGGGGTGGTTCGGTATAGCAGTGGAGGGTGAGAGGGGCTCGGTTATGACGTAGTAGGGCTCGGCATAGGCGGTAGGCAGGTGGGAGGGCTAATGGTTCGGGTGGGTTAGGGTGGCTCAGGGTGGCTCAGGGTGGCTCAGGGTGGCTCGGGCGTGAGGGCGGGGGGGGGGGGGGGTGGTGAAGCGGGGGGTCACTCGGAGCGGCCTTTCTACCCTACTGATTTGATGATACAAGGAGAACTTCGAATTGACAAACTTGCATTGTTGATGAAAAATATACAAGGTCAGTCTTCCGGTTTAAAAAAATATCATAAAGACTCAGAAGCCAGTGTCAAAGCTATAGTGCGGCCAGCGAAACTAGGCGGGTGATCGCCGCGCGCCTGGTGGCTGTTTTCATGTGAACCAGGGATTCTAAAAGTATTGCTTATTAAATGAATAGCTGATGCAGTTGTGTTTCAGCTGTTTTATAAAAAATTTTGGGTGTCCTTACAACACAAATATTTTATTAGCGTATAAGCATTGAACACTATATAATGTAGTGTTCCATGGTATGAGGTACATCGTTTATACAATATATATAATATAATAATATGGGTACTACATACTGCCGAGGGTGAGAAACCGTCTAGCGCGCCGTTTTTCTATTGAAACTGGACATCTGGCACTGGAGACCACATTCCATTGACTTTATTGTACCTATTGTAATTTTATTGAAACCAAATTGTGTACAAGAACCATTTTTTTCTTCATAATGTGTTAGTCTTCGATCCTCTGCCCTTCGTGTATCTGTTGATTGCTATCGTTTAAGTTTAATGTGATTTTTTTACACGGCTGTTTTAATATTTTACAATATTTGAATTTTTTTTTGTGTTTGTTTTTTTTACTGATCGTTTGTGTAAATTATTTTTTCAAAATGTCAATTAGACCCGATATACATTCCCAAACGAAAAAAACAATATACAACGTATATACATTTTTTAAAACCTTAGCCAACTGCAAAGATAAGCCGGAATTAGCAGATTATTTTCGACAATCACAGGAGAGGACGGCCGAAGCTTGTGCGGTGAGTCTGAGAACTGTACAACGGATATGTCATGAAAGTAAAGTAACTGGAAATCGAGAAGAGCTATTATGTGTCGGAAGTTCTAATGACCTTAAATTTCAATCGCCACGAAAAAAATACTGTCGCGAGAAATCTGTCACTGAACTTGATGATTTTGACAATGAAGTGGTCAGAAGAGTTGTCCATAGCTTTTACGACAAAGGTGAATTTCCAACGAGTGCTAAAATATTATCGGAACTGCGTGAAAAATTAAATTACCGTGGATCAAAATCGTCGGTAAAAATAATTTTAAAACAACTTCATTTTAAGTACAAAAAATGTAACGACGGTCGCAAATTCTTGATGGAACGGTCCGATATAGTAGCTGCGCGCGTTAAATTTCTTAGAAAAATGAACGAGTTTCGTAGGAACGGTGATACTCGGCCGGTAATCTACTTAGATGAAACCTGGGTTAATCAAAATCATACGCGTGGACGTATTTGGCAAAATGAAGAAAATACGGAAGGCTTAAAAGTACCTACAGACAAAGGCAGCCGCCTCATAGTATGCCATGCCGGATCTCCTTCCTTCGGATTCATTAAAGAATCAAAACTTATTTTTCGATGTAATTCTGGTGACAAGGATTATCATTCACAAATGAACGTCACAATTTTTGAAAGTTGGTTTTCACAAATGTTACTTAACTTAGAAGAGCCGAGTATTATTGTCATGGATAACGCTTCATATCACTCTTCTTTGGCCGAGAACTATCCGAAGTCCAACAGTAGAAAGTCAGATGTTCAACAGTGGTTACGGGATAAAAATATAGATTTTTCTCCTGTAGAAACACTTGACGAGTTACGGGAAAAGGTGAAACTTTCGATGCCGCGCGGAAAAAAATATAAACTGGATGAACTAACTTCCGAAATGGGTCATGAAGTGGTAAGGCTTCCCCCTTACCACTGTCAGTATAACCCAATAGAACTTATTTGGGCGCAAGTTAAAGGCAGAGTGGCTGAAAAAAATTCAACTTTCAAAATTGCAGATGTCGAGAAACTTGTGCATAAAGAGATCGATGCAGTTACTTCGAACGATTGGGCCAAATGTGGTGAGCATTGCGTCAAGATCCAGGAAGAGGACTACGTCATGGCGGGACTAAGGGATGAGATATTAGAACCAATAATATTGACCATTAATCCTGACGAAAGCAGCTCAAGTGAAGATGAAGACGACAGCTGTGAGGACTAGAATTTCAATTCGGAAAACCATTTTTCTATGTAAATATTATTATAATAGTTTTAAGTTTCATTACTTAGTTATTAGTTTTTAAATGTACATACATATTATATAATTGCGTAAAAAATAATGATAGTAATATTATTACTTATTAGCGAATGTGATAATTAATAAATAATAAGTTTTACGTATAGAAATATCGAACGTTTGTCGTTTAGTTTTTATTACAACTCCAGAGCTTTTTTAAAATTATTTTACGCGGGAATGAAGTCTTGGAAACACTGACGAAAATTGGCCACCAGGCGCGCGGCGATCACCCGCCTAGTTTCGCTGGCCGCACTATAGTTATATAATAGCACAAAAAATTGCCGCTAAATCGAAGCCGTTCACTGATGGTGAATTTATAAAATAGTGCATGGAGGCGGCCTCTGAAATTTTATGTCCAGCACAAAAACAACTTTTTTCCAAATTGAGTTTATCAGGTGTAACTGTAGCAATAGAAGAACTAGGAACTGATATTATGAGCACCCTAAAAGAACGAATTTCTAAATTTATTTTTTATTCGCTGGCCCTTGACGAAAGTACAGATTTGTCAGATACTGCTCAATTAGCAATTTTTGTTCGGGGTATCGATTCTAATTTTAATATCACTGAAGAATTAGCCGCGCTTTTTCCAATTAAAGGCACAACAAAAAGTTGTGATATTTTTAATGCGTTAATATCGACACTTAACCGTTTTGACATCAAATTAAATAACCTTTCTGGAGTTATAACAGATGAAGCCCCATCAATGGTTGGAAAAAATGAAGGGATCGTAGCGCTAATTAAAAAAGAAATGAGTATATGTGGTGCTTTACAACTGATGCAATATCACTGCATTATCCACCAAGAAAATTTATGTGCAAAATCTGTCGGTTTTCAAACTATTATGAAAGATGTTGTAAAAATAGTAAATTTTATCAGATCAAGAGCATTGAATCATAGAGAATTTAAAAACTTTCTAAGTGAAATAGACGCTGAACAAGGTGATGTAATCTATTTTACAGATGTTCGTTGGCTCAGTAGAGGAAAAGTCTTGAAAAGGGTTTTTGATTTAAAAAACAAAATTTTTGAATTTGCTGCAAGTAAAGGAAAAAAATATGACCAACATAATGATACAGAATGGAAAAATGATTTTGCCTATCTCACGGATATTACATTGCACTTGTATGAGTTGAATTTACGCATGCAACGTCAAAACCAATTAATTCATAATTTATTCGACCATATTAAAGCTTTCGAAAATAAACTTATGCTGTGGGAAATCCAGCTAAAAAAAATAACACAGCTCACTTCCCATGTATGTCAAAATACAATGTTACTTCAACAGAAAAATATGCAGAAGTAATTTCTGATTTAAAACACCAGTTCAAATTGAGGTTCTCAGATTTCAAAGCGAATGAAACATATTTTAATTTGTTTTCAATTCCATTTTCATTACCAGTTGAAGATGTCCCAGAAAACATGCAAATGGAGATCATTGATTTGCAAAACAATAAAGTATTAAAAGAAAAGTACAATAATGTTGAACTTTTAATTTTTTATTCGAAATTTATTAACACAGATACATATCCTGATCTTCGAAACAACGCATTAAGAATGATGTGGTCTTTTTGGCAGTACTTACACTTGTGAACATATTTTTTCACGAATGAAAATTGTCAAATCGAAAAATAGAGCTCGGTTAACTGACAATCACTTGGAAAGTTCACTCAGAATTGCCTCGTCGCAGATCCAACTAAATATAAACAAATTAGTTAGTGAAAAACAGTGTCAGTTATCACACTAAAAATAAAATAAAAATTTTGTAATTAACAAAAAATGTTTATCTATATATGTAATAATAATAATTTTAATAATAATTTGTAATTTAAAATGTAATCATGAAAATTTTAATAATAAAACTGAATTGTTGTATAAAATACATGTTTTTACTACGAATGCGGCCCGCAAGATTATTAAAAAATAATACGTGGCCCGCTGCATAAAAAGGTTGAAGACCCCTGCCATTCTAAGCCATTCGTCTATCTGCGATTGTCGTGGTGGCTACGGAGAAAATTCCATGGCATCTATCAAATTCAATGCGTATGACCCCGGTATTGTAGGAGAAAACATATTGGGTGAAGCATCCAAATGAATAGGTGACAACGAACGATTTATCTGTGTCTCTTGATAGGTGAAGTATCCACTTTCTTCGGATTGAGTCTAATTAAAAATTATTATTTTATATGGAGTCTAAGTAATAATTTTATTTAAAACTTACCGGAGGTGTCGCTGCAAGAACTCTGATATACTCATCTCCTCTAAACCACGGCAAACTTGGCGATAAATTATTCGACATCTAAATATCAAGTTATACGTAAGCCTTGAATAATTTATGAATAATGTAAAAAATACTTACGTTTTCTGGGCGAAAGATGCGATAATCACAAACAAAATAATTGATATTGGTGATAAAAAAATCGTATACAGGGTGATTTTTTTATCATGAACCAGTTAATATCTCGGTAAGTATTAGGAATTTTAAAATAATTTTTTTTTTAAACTTTCTAGGTTTTACTATTTTACACTGTGTTACAATTTTCATAATTTTAACTACCTCCCTTATTAGATAAAACACTATCAACTTTAGATTTTCAAATGGTAATACCTATTTTTAATAACGAAAATCTATAAACATACTGAAAAAAATAATTTTAACGTTTACAGAATTTTATTTGAGTAATTAGTTTGCGACTTATTAATGCTTAAATATTCGTTCAATTTGCTGCTACTGGGCAATTTTACAAACCCAACAGTAAAAACCAGAAGTCAAAATGAAATTTTATCTCAATTTAACAATACCCATAACGGTCATTATCGATAATAACAAGATAGATAAACAATACCAATAAAAAAAAAAAAAAAAAAAAAAAAGGTGTCTTATCATCACTCCCACCCGAACGCCAAGTGTCGGTGAACGACTAGCTACTATCTTAAATCGTGCGACTAGCCAGCAGAAGCGCAGCTGTATCAGCTATAAAGTATAAAAATAACATTTTAACATTTTACACTTTACCATCATGGTTACAAAATATATCACTGGTTACTGATTCCTGGTATACGATCTTATCACGTATTAGTAGATAGACGATAATAAATGTCGGTAAACCGTTTCTGAAAACATGTGGTTAATCGTTATTCGTTAATGTTAGTTTTCCATTATCAAGTATGGAATATTAATTATAAATTAATTACTATTCTTTGACTGTTTAACCAAAGAAAACGTTTTAAGTAAATACTATGTTATGTCGTTATGTGTATTATTTAAAATATAAATTTAAAGGTTAAGCCAATTATTCCAATGCATACCATACCACGAATAATAATACGTATCTTAATTCGTGATGCATACCTGTTATATTTTTTGATCGTGTTTTAATGTTGTATTTTGGTTAACAAATTTGAATTTAATTAAAAATATACCTCTTTCCAATCAGTAATATTATAAGGTATTTGGGAATCAGATTTCGTACTTTGCCGACACCTTATTTGTATAATTTATTGGTAAGTTCAATCCAAATTTAATATATTAGAATTTTATTTATTTTTTTATTAAATGATTTATACATATTATTGACAAATAATAACCATGGTTCAAATATTTTAATTTTATTTCAGTGGCAATTAGTAGAGTTTATATGATTAATCAAAAAATACAATGAACTATATGACTAGAAAGCTTAATTTGACCAGCAATTAATGCAAATTTACATTGCTTGCTACTGGTATCCGATGACTATAAATTAATATGGAATAAAAGAATAAAATATCCATATTTCTTTACATATTATATTTTAATCTTTAAACAATCTAAACAAATTATTATGTAAGTATGAATTTTTTTTATAAAATAAATAATTTGATATTTATCATAATTTTTGCTTATATTTTAGAAAATTAATTTTGTTTTCTTTCAAATTTCAATTGCAATTTGTAGTACTAACTTTTAATTCAAATATTTATAACAAGATTGGATGAACAAATACAATTTGTTGTTGTGGTTAGTCACAGCATAGTACATCTCAACTGATAACTTAATAAGTATGGATAAACAATTTTTTTATACAATAAATCATTTCTATAAATAACTTAATGTTTTTTTTTCAGTTTCATTCAGATGAAAAAAGAAAACAGCGCAGCATCAAGACCGCAACTACTTCTATATTTGTAACATTTGTTGATTGTCACATTAATTGTTAATTTTATGTTTAAATAATTAAGTTAAGTTAAGTTATTGATTTACTATTTTCTATAATTAGGGCTATGGAGTTTTTATTAACCTAAATTGGTAAATTGAAAATTTTTTTTGAATACGGTAGTGCCAGTTTTACGTAATATTAAAAGATTTTTATATCATAAAATATTAATTAAAAATTAACATAATTTCAAAAATAAGTGTAAAATTGAATAATTTTTTAAAACATCCATAGCCCTAAAAATATGTTGCAATCTAGAGTAGATAATACATATAAAGTATGTTTAATGTTCATTTAATTTTTATTAATTTATCTAGGGTAGTGGACATGTTAAGTGTTAATATTTTTTATTAGTTATGACCTTACCCAAATCCTGCAATAACTTGCACTACGGAAATTTGTTCATACTCTAGTAAAATTATTGATAACTAATGTGTTTATTTCCTTAGATAATTTAGTAATGAATTAATGTCCATTATTTGTCTATTCACACACAACTACACAAGTTATTTTTAATATGAAATGCAAATTATACACTATATAAAAAAAATATCCCTGAATATTTAATATTTATAAATGGAAAGTCGGGTAGGCACTATGAACAACAGGCCCTGGGCCTATAGCCTCGCATCAGATTGACTCACTTCCTCAATGCACAAAACATGTAATCAAAATGACTTACCTATTCTATTTTTTTTTTTTTTTAGTATACACAGATTGATTTGTAATTATTTATTTTTAATGAAATGAAAACCTTAAATGACAGGAGCTTTGTAAACATATTATATAACTTAAAAAAAAAAAAAAAGGAATGTGTGAATAGACCTTTAACTACTTTAGTCTTGGCTCTAAATCTTGAATCCAAGTACATAAATAATACATTTTTATCTGCATATTTATAAATTATTTTTCTAAATACATAGAAATTGTTGATTTACTTTGTTTTAAAATGAATATATGTTATCTGTTTAGTATAATCATTTACTATAGAAATTAAGATACACCATACTGTTTTTAAAAAATATTTATTTTGTAATTTACTCGTCAATCTGATATAGAAATATAAATTATATTAAATAAACACATATGTATTATGTATAATTAACAAATAATAAACTTAAATAAATTAACAAAATATACAACATAATATCTTCTTAACATAAAGCATTGGGTTTTCCAAATTTATTTAATTTTAGTTATCTAAGTTACATACCTATATGTATACCTACATATCAATATAAAACATAATTGATTTAATGATGAATATGACATGTTTCACACACATAAAAAAGATAAAGGTACCTATCTATCTCATACATTTATAGTACTATTGGTTTTTCACATTTTATCTGTTCTCCGTTGAGTTAACATCTCACAGAGTTACTTTTAAATACATATATTACTTTTCTGTTAAATACAATTTTTTTTCATTAAAAAACATGAGTAAGATGGATGAATTTCCAAGTTCATATGAACAATTTTTAAAAGTTCATAAAAAAACAGTATCTGATGTGTCCGAATCAGAATTTTATAAAGAAGGCTATTTGTCCATTGTTGTTCAGTTGGAGTCTTTAATGCAAGTAAGTTTTACTATTTAAAATGAAACATAATTACTAATTGTATTTCAGCACATCCTATTTCCTCTATGTGTGTTTCAATTTCTTGCTCCAGTCTTTTATTTTCGTCCATCAAACTTTGGTTTGTGGTCTCCAATATATGTAGCTTCTGATAAAATATTTTCAAAAATATTTTTATGTATACTAAATTCTTCTAAAATGATCTTAGTATGAGCCCTACTAATTATGTTTCATTTTAAATAGTAAAACTTACTTGCATTAAAGACTCCAACTGAACAACAATGGACAAATAGCCTTCTTTATAAAATTCTGATTCGGACACATCAGATACTGTTTTTTTATGAACTTTTAAAAATTGTTCATATGAACTTGGAAATTCATCCATCTTACTCATGTTTTTTAATGAAAAAAAATTGTATTTAACAGAAAAGTAATATATGTATTTAAAAGTAACTCTGTGAGATGTTAACTCAATGGAGAACAGATAAAATGTGAAAAACCAATAGTACTATAAATGTATGAGATAGATAGGTACCTTTATCTTTTTTATGTGTGTGAAACATGTCATATTCATCATTAAATCAATTATGTTTTATATTGATATGTAGGTATACATATAGGTATGTAACTTAGATAACTAAAATTAAATAAATTTGGAAAACCCAATGCTTTATGTTAAGAAGATATTATGTTGTATATTTTGTTAATTTATTTAAGTTTATTATTTGTTAATTATACATAATACATATGTGTTTATTTAATATAATTTATATTTCTATATCAGATTGACGAGTAAATTACAAAATAAATATTTTTTAAAAACAGTATGGTGTATCTTAATTTCTATAGTAAATGATTATACTAAACAGATAACATATATTCATTTTAAAACAAAGTAAATCAACAATTTCTATGTATTTAGAAAAATAATTTATAAATATGCAGATAAAAATGTATTATTTATGTACTTGGATTCAAGATTTAGAGCCAAGACTAAAGTAGTTAAAGGTCTATTCACACATTCCTTTTTTTTTTTTTTTAAGTTATATAATATGTTTACAAAGCTCCTGTCATTTAAGGTTTTCATTTCATTAAAAATAAATAATTACAAATCAATCTGTGTATACTAAAAAAAAAAAAAAATAGAATAGGTAAGTCATTTTGATTACATGTTTTGTGCATTGAGGAAGTGAGTCAATCTGATGCGAGGCTATAGGCCCAGGGCCTGTTGTTCATAGTGCCTACCCGACTTTCCATTTATAAATATTAAATATTCAGGGATATTTTTTTTATATAGTGTATAATTTGCATTTCATATTAAAAATAACTTGTGTAGTTGTGTGTGAATAGACAAATAATGGACATTAATTCATTACTAAATTATCTAAGGAAATAAACACATTAGTTATCAATAATTTTACTAGAGTATGAACAAATTTCCGTAGTGCAAGTTATTGCAGGATTTGGGTAAGGTCATAACTAATAAAAAATATTAACACTTAACATGTCCACTACCCTAGATAAATTAATAAAAATTAAATGAACATTAAACATACTTTATATGTATTATCTACTCTAGATTGCAACATATTTTTAGGGCTATGGATGTTTTAAAAAATTATTCAATTTTACACTTATTTTTGAAATTATGTTAATTTTTAATTAATATTTTATGATATAAAAATCTTTTAATATTACGTAAAACTGGCACTACCGTATTCAAAAAAAATTTTCAATTTACCAATTTAGGTTAATAAAAACTCCATAGCCCTAATTATAGAAAATAGTAAATCAATAACTTAACTTAACTTAATTATTTAAACATAAAATTAACAATTAATGTGACAATCAACAAATGTTACAAATATAGAAGTAGTTGCGGTCTTGATGCTGCGCTGTTTTCTTTTTTCATCTGAATGAAACTGAAAAAAAAACATTAAGTTATTTATAGAAATGATTTATTGTATAAAAAAATTGTTTATCCATACTTATTAAGTTATCAGTTGAGATGTACTATGCTGTGACTAACCACAATAACAAATTGTATTTGTTCATCCAATCTTGTTATAAATATTTGAATTAAAAGTTAGTACTACAAATTGCAATTGAAATTTGAAAGAAAACAAAATTAATTTTCTAAAATATAAGCAAAAATTATGATAAATATCAAATTATTTATTTTATAAAAAAAATTCATACTTACATAATAATTTGTTTAGATTGTTTAAAGATTAAAATATAATATGTAAAGAAATATGGATATTTTATTCTTTTATTCCATATTAATTTATAGTCATCGGATACCAGTAGCAAGCAATGTAAATTTGCATTAATTGCTGGTCAAATTAAGCTTTCTAGTCATATAGTTCATTGTATTTTTTGATTAATCATATAAACTCTACTAATTGCCACTGAAATAAAATTAAAATATTTGAACCATGGTTATTATTTGTCAATAATATGTATAAATCATTTAATAAAAAAATAAATAAAATTCTAATATATTAAATTTGGATTGAACTTACCAATAAATTATACAAATAAGGTGTCGGCAAAGTACGAAATCTGATTCCCAAATACCTTATAATATTACTGATTGGAAAGAGGTATATTTTTAATTAAATTCAAATTTGTTAACCAAAATACAACATTAAAACACGATCAAAAAATATAACAGGTATGCATCACGAATTAAGATACGTATTATTATTCGTGGTATGGTATGCATTGGAATAATTGGCTTAACCTTTAAATTTATATTTTAAATAATACACATAACGACATAACATAGTATTTACTTAAAACGTTTTCTTTGGTTAAACAGTCAAAGAATAGTAATTAATTTATAATTAATATTCCATACTTGATAATGGAAAACTAACATTAACGAATAACGATTAACCACATGTTTTCAGAAACGGTTTACCGACATTTATTATCGTCTATCTACTAATACGTGATAAGATCGTATACCAGGAATCAGTAACCAGTGATATATTTTGTAACCATGATGGTAAAGTGTAAAATGTTAAAATGTTATTTTTATACTTTATAGCTGATACAGCTGCGCTTCTGCTGGCTAGTCGCACGATTTAAGATAGTAGCTAGTCGTTCACCGACACTTGGCGTTCGGGTGGGAGTGATGATAAGACACCTTTTTTTTTTTTTTTTTTTTTTTTATTGGTATTGTTTATCTATCTTGTTATTATCGATAATGACCGTTATGGGTATTGTTAAATTGAGATAAAATTTCATTTTGACTTCTGGTTTTTACTGTTGGGTTTGTAAAATTGCCCAGTAGCAGCAAATTGAACGAATATTTAAGCATTAATAAGTCGCAAACTAATTACTCAAATAAAATTCTGTAAACGTTAAAATTATTTTTTTCAGTATGTTTATAGATTTTCGTTATTAAAAATAGGTATTACCATTTGAAAATCTAAAGTTGATAGTGTTTTATCTAATAAGGGAGGTAGTTAAAATTATGAAAATTGTAACACAGTGTAAAATAGTAAAACCTAGAAAGTTTAAAAAAAAAATTATTTTAAAATTCCTAATACTTACCGAGATATTAACTGGTTCATGATAAAAAAATCACCCTGTATATGTTTATGCGTATATGACTGAAAGTAGACTAATGAACGAAAAAATAATTTTATATGAAAAATATAACAAGTCTATCACCACTAAGCGATAGACAGCAGCGCTACGATTAAAGGACAAAATATGAACCATGAACCTGCGCACACAAAACTGCAAAGTATCCTATTATTTGATTATAAACATAAATATCGATTAAAGGACAATACATATCCGTTCACAAGTGTGATGTCTCGATATTAGGAGTAGATCAATTAAACATTAAATATACTACCTTGCAAAAACCATTATTATTGAAAGGTGCTATCACTGTATTGAAAATAAGAAACTTTTCTTGCCATTAGGTGATTTCTATGTTATCATGACAAATAAATGCCCAACCGCTGGAAAAAAAAAAAAAACTGTAAAATAATTTGTCCGTGTATCGAACCCAGGTCTATGCGATATTAATTACCACTGGTCCACCTCACCATAATATAGTATAATATATTTTCACTGATTTAACCATAGAAAACATAAATATTATATCTTGATTTAATAAATTTAATAAATTTAAAAAATATTTAAACCACACGGAGTATACAGGTCATTAGTTTGTCATATTATGTCCAGCGGTCATTCGGATACTAATAGCTTGCAGCTGCGTACACAAAACTACAAAGAATCCGAATGAATATACCATCTTAACAATAGGAGACATTTCCTGCCATTAGATGGGATATATTAAATTTTTCGATATTAAAATACCTATTAGTGAAAAACACATTAAACCCGATATTAATACCTTCCACTAAACCGATATATTTCGTCTATATAAATTCTGAAAAGAACCCACAGTCCGTCAGTACGTTTTAAACCACTGTATACGCTTCGTCTTCGAATATTTCCCAGTGTTATTAATTTTTTAAACGTTTATACTTTAATCAACATGTTTAATTGTGACCAGTGCCCGTCGACGTTCACGCGTAAAGATAGTTTGCTTAGACACAAAATCATACACCAAGGAATTCGCTTTTCGTGCTCTATTTGCAATGCTACGTTAAGTACCAATTCTAATCTGAGCAGACATATGAAAAATATTCACGGTATGTTTATTTTAATATATTTTTTTTCTCCAAAAATTCAATTTGATATTTATTTTACAAGCTCTTGGTCACGTGCGACCGCCCCGGGGTGAAAACAATATCACTCTCAGTACAACAGACTAGCCATCAGGATTACAGCCTAAAGATATGTATAATATACCGTCCGAAGATTTTAACGACATAATGTGCGTAGAAGTATTGAATAATGCTGAAAGTGCTGGACTATGCAATACGAAAAGTAAGATTTTTTATTATTATTATTTTCGCTAGGTTTCGCTATTTATTTCTATTTATTTTTAAGTAGATTCTTATATGGCTACGGTAGGGGGAAAGCGTTGAAAACACAGCATTCCGCATTAAATTAAAAAAGGCTCGAATGGATGTAGCTAATAAACAAGGCTTTGTTGAAGTTAAATTCGCATACGTTTGGAAAATCATATGGTATTACGCTAAAAATATAAACAATTTCGAAAATTATATTTATTTTTTCCAATCATTAAAAATAGAACTTGTTGATTTATTAAAATCAATTGTTGCCATATCGCCAATTAAATTAAATTTAAACTAGAAGCATCGTACAGTCAGCTTAATGTAGAATACTCTTCACAAAACAGGTTTTTCAAGACATCGGCTAGGCCAATCTTTATTGATTCGGATATAACTTTATTAATATAGATGAGGCGTTCACTACATTATTACACGAGGAGGAAATTTATGTAGCAAAGGGTAGTGGTTATATTTTGGAATCTATCGATGGACTTTTATTAACAGTATATCTTTTTTACAAAAATTAAATTAAATATTTATTTTACAAGCTGTTGCTCGCGTTCAAGATAATATCGAGATCACTCCGAATAGGTCTGATGAGTCAAACGGAGATTTTAACGATGGGTATGATGATATGTGCGTTAAGATTCTGGACAATGCTGAAGAAGGCTATGCAATGTGACAAGTAAGATTTTTATTATTTTAACCATTTATTATATCCTACATTTTAATATTTTTTTTTTTTTTTTAGGCAATACTAGCGATATAGAAATAGCTCCTGGAAAATATGTCCCTGACATACCAGCTGGGTCATGTAACCAAAATACTATGCTGTTAAATGAAAAAATTAATAAATTAATACCTGAAGATGGGGATGATCTCTGTATGGATGTGATGGATGAATTTGAAAATACACATACTGAGCAAGGTTAGTTTTTATACGAATACATTATTTTAACTAGAGAATAATCAGAGTTAATTTATACTTAATAATTTCGGTCTAGTCACCCCATGATAAATGAAATGTTTATTTTCTACTAGCGTTCAAAAAGTAACTTATATATATTTATAATTTTAGATTGTTGTACAACGATAGGTAGTAAATGTATGCACATAGAAAATACTCAAACTGCAGTAATAGCAAAAAAAGTTAGACTTCAGAAATCAAATTCAATAGGATTCGAAAAAACTCAATCAGCCCATAATCGTAAGGTCGTATGGTATTATTATAAAAATCTGAATAATATACAAAAATATTTAGAGTTCTACGAGTCCATCACACCTGCATTGTTAGAGACCTTTAATACTCACAATCTACCAATTAAGTTTGATTTGAAAATTGAGAACACATATAGTAGACCTAACGTGGAAAATTCCTCCCAGAATAGAGCTTTTAAAACCTCGGCCAGGGAGATTTTCGTGTATGGTAATGTACTCTCAATTTTGGAAGAAGGTTTTAATAAACTAAAATGCGAGGAAGAAGAATACACTATCAAGGGTTCTGGATTTTCATTCCAACACATCGATGGAATGTTATTAGGAATATATACATTTTGACCAATGTCGGGTTCATCATATTGGCCACTACTAGCTAGGATTTGAAAAAAAGGTGACAATCAATCCTCAAAATTCGGATCAGCAATGTTTTAAATGGGCCATATTGGCAAAACATGTCACAGAACAACCTAAATATCGTGTTGGTGTTAACTATTATCAACACATAGATAAAATAGAATTTCGATGGAATTTCGTTTCCCACATCACTGTCAGATGTGAAAATATTTGAGCGCAACGGCGGAGTACGATTGCGCGCGTTTTACCTTTTTAGGTATACGATTGCACGCAGTGCCAGAAACACGATTGCGCGTGAAATTGGGTGCGACATTGCCAAATGTATTACGTAAATAATAAAAATACAAAAAGTTAATAATATTAAAAAAATGTTATTTAAAAAAAATTTAAAAATTAACGTAAATAATAAAAAAAGGTTATAATATCAAAAAAAAAAAATAATACAAAATAAAGAAATTTAATAATTGAAAAAATATAATACTCGTAAGCAATATTTAAATTAAATTTTAAACCCCCGATACCTATTTCCAACTATTGCCAAATACTTTAGTACATTTTCTGTTGTTTTATTGTTTATGTTGAAGTACACCAGATACACAGAAGCTAAAGGTAAATAATAATAAGATCGGATATATTTAATAATATAATAATAATATGTATAATTGATACGAATAACTATAGTGCTCCGAGGCGTAATATAAAACAATGACTAATCGTCCTACAGGCTACTACATAGAACGAATATGATGCTAGTAATACAAAATGCCTATTCAGCGTCTGCTGTACTACAGTGTAAATAATTTTACTTATAATCTACATACTATAGGGGATATACGTCATTTCGTCGCGGTATTTTTGTCGCACGTCAATTCGCGAGACAATTGGACGCATACGACATTTCGTCGCGTGTAATATCGATGCATGCTACATTTGGTCGCGCTTAATTTTATCGCATATATTTATATAGGTATATTCTAAATAATAATAATAATTTTACATATCAGTCATTTTAGCTTATTGTTATATATATTTGTATTTATAAAATGTAAAATTACATATCAGTCATTTTAGCTTATTGTTATATATATTTGTCATACTAATGTATAAATCTTAAAATAATGTTAATCTAATAGATGAATCATTATATTTTTTTGTCGTGAATTAAAAGATCATACCCTCGTTGACTTTTTATAAATTGTAAAGTCATAATTTTTATATTTTATAAAATATATAATAATTATTAATTGTTATAGCAAGACGTATATATACGTAGACGTAATACGGTACTGTATAACGCTATAATCGATAGAGATTAGAGAGTAGAGACTCGTTATGATTGATGAGTAGGTACACTGTAATAATTCGAATATTCGATAAAGACTCACGTAAAAACCAAATAATGAATTACCTACTGAAATAAAAATAAATGATAAAGAAGGTACTACACCACTAAATTGTAAAGATACTATAGAATTATTATTTATATTATATTATTAAATGTTCCTACCCAAAAAGACAAGATAATCTATTTTATATAACACTAGCTATATACCTATATAAATATATGCGATAAAATGACGCACAACCAAATGTAGCATGCGTCGAAATTACACGCGACGAAATGTCGTATGCGTCCAATTGTCTTGCGACCAATTGACCACGACGAATTGACGTGCGACAAAATTACCGCGACGAAATGACGGGTTACCACTATAGGGTGTGTTGTTTACATTCAACACTTCCCCTTAAACAATATACCCTAACTTAGAATTAATATATCTTATTCCCATCATCTCCCTGAGTTCCTGGAATCTTGGTCGTGGAGTTGGCTTAGTCAATATGTCAGCTAACTGCTCCTTGCTTGGCACATACTCCAGAGAAAACATCCCTTCACTGAACTTCTCACGAATGTAATGATAGCGAATATCGATGTGTTTTGTTCGCTTATGGTATTCTGTATTTTTCACTAGTTTGATGGCGCTTTGATTGTCTGCATACAAAACAGGTGTATCTCCCTGTGGCTCCAGAAGATCACTGATAAGTAGCGTCAACCAAGTGAGTTCCTGTATAGATTGGCTCAGCGCTATGTATTCTGCCTCAGTAGTCGAAAGTTCTACCGATTTTTGTCTTTGTGAACACCATGCTACGATTCCATCTCCCATCATGAAAATGAATTCTGATGTTGATCGTCTCGTTGTTGTGTCACCAGCATAGTCTGCGTCACTATATCCACGCAACTTTGGTGTTACACTAGAATCATAAATTAAACCATAATTAAATGTTCCCTTTAAATATTTAAATATACGAGTAGTATATATTTGTATGTTCACAGCCAGCTTTTCCACGGTAATTTTTTTTTTTCAATGGGAAAATTCTCGCTTAGAGCACTCTGATTTACCGCGTAACACAATACGGTGATTACACAAGATTATCCACCTATTTGCGCCTTACACGAAAATATTTACCGTATCAACTATTTTTCCCCGTTTTTTTTAATTTTTTCAATCAAATATCGCTAATTTTTATAAAAATTACAGGGAGATTGTTTTTATGTTTTTAATCATGTTGGTTACACTGTTCTAGTTTTTAAAAATTTATATATTAATTTCTACTATTTAGTTGCAAGTTAATAATTTTACATTTAGTTACTGCTGATCCGTCGTGTATTCGAGTTGTGTTTTTTCAAGTTATTATTTAAATTAATTAAAGAAATGAATTTACCAAAACTTACAAGCGATTTTCAATCATTAGTTCATCGTATACGAAATAATTCAGTTCCAACCCATCCAGGATATACTTCAATTTATTCAAGATTAAGATCTTTCGAACATTTTCCTTTAAATTGTTTTCAAAATAAATATGCTCTAGCTGAATGTGGGTTAAAATATACAGGAGTAGAAGATATCGTCGAATGCTTTTGTTGTGGACTTATTCTTCATAATTGGAAACGAGAAGATGACGTTTGGATTGAACATTGCAGATATAATCCAAAGTGTATATATGTATTATTAATGAAGGGAAATCAGTTTGTTCAAAAAGTGTTAAGTAAATATTGTAACAATGAATATATTTGTAATTGTGAAACTAGGTCCTACGCCGTTTGCTAAATCATGTTCTTTCATTATATGTTGTAATAAATAAAAAAAATATTATAAACAACTTATATGTGTTAGTTTTTAATCTAATATCTCGTGGACGTATAGCTCAGTGGATTAGTGCGTTAAGTTTAATTTAAAATAATGTCATGTTTTCAGGTAAGTAAGTATAGGTATAAATATCCCACCCTCTTTACTATGCACTAATCTACTGAACTGTACGTTCACATTTTTTTTTTTTTTTTTTCTTCATTTATGAAAGATTTAGTATATAATATGTTAACAGAGGAAAAAAACCTCAGTTCAAAGTATATGTTCCATCAGTTACATTATACCAGATTTTCTACATTGGTAGGTATCTGAAACATTATTATAAATATTATTCATCATGGTTCTACCTATAATCGTATCCAAATCAACTTTCGATATTCGTCCTTATAGTAAGAAGAGTGTTACGGTTGGACTATTAATTAATAAACAAATTTCGATTATTGTGTTATTAGAATGTAAATTATCAAAGAAGATAATTACTTTAAACTTAGAACAATGGTTTACACTCATGTCTGAATCTAATTACATTTCAATTACTAATAATTTACACACCAGATGTAGACGAACAAAAATATCTGATAACTTTACATATTCAACTAATGTTATGCAGAGTTCAATTACTTTACATATCAATGATGATTATAATATCACTTTATCACATATAGATTTATGTAGACTTAAACAGCTTCAACATTGTGTATATCTCTACATTGCAGAAAAACAGAAACGTCTACCAAGTTACCAAGCTACATTTAACACAGCTTACGATCTAATAAAGAACGATGTCCGTGGTCTACCTATCAGTTGCCAGAGAAATGAATTCACAAACCAGTATATTATACAAAACTATGATTTTAGTTATTACACTCATCTGCAAAACGATGACACATCATTCCTATATGAAATATTACAATACCATTTTAATACAATGTCAGACTTAATACTTCAGGATTTAATAGTATAAAATAAACAAATATTTATATAATATATTGTATTGTTTATTCAATAAAAAACTCATTTTTAAAATAAACATATAATAATTAGCCTATTATTTTACTTTTGATTGTACGACGTCCTGGGTCTTGTAGCATCGTGTCAAATATTGACTGTATGGTCTGATTCAAGCTTACATTCAATGTCTGGTCTTTTGACTTTTCGCTTGTATACAACTTAACACCAGCTTCACTAAACTTCCACCTATAATTATATTTATTTATTTTTTTAAATCATGAAATGAAGTGATAATAAAAATACCTATTGAAAAAGATTAACAATAGTTTAAAAAAAGTAAATTAATTATAAATTATTTACCTATCCTTAACCGGAACATTTTCAATATTTGAACATTTATAATGTGTTATCACCCAGTAATCTGTTGGCTTCTCCTCAAATGTAGTTTTTATCGTAATTAAACCGTCACCTTGTCGAAAAGTTAGCGAATTGAAAACTTCCTCATCATATTCTTCTGATCTTAAACGATCACCAACATTGTCTCTGTATGATGCATTCTATAAATGAAAAATATAATTTATATATATATATATATATATATATATATATATATTTTATTTATAATAAAAAATAATTTAACTAACCATTTTCATCTGCTTCTTATTTGTAGATTTTTTTTCATTCGTCTTCTCAACACCACGTTTTAAAGTGGTTTTTGTTTTAGATGTTGATGCTAACGGTTTAGCTTTAGAGTCAACGGATTCACTGAAATGTTCATTCTATGGATCATAAAAATAATATTTTTTTTTTATTTAAAAAATGTACAAGTGGTTTTATAACCGATATCTAAAAGAAACATATTTTATTTTTTATGTTTCTTAATAATTATAACCATAACGTTGAGTAGTGTTACGACTGACCTCCAATTTGTTATTTGGTTTTTAAAAAAACTTTACTTACCTCTGATTCTGAAGAAATAATTGATGTTCTATAAGATATTTTTTGAGCTGCGTTGTAGACTGTGTTGAGGACTGAATTGAAATCTTGAGACTGATGAACGTTAATGGTTTTACACTGGCTTTTTATACACAGATATTAGCCACTACCACAATAATTTTATATGTAAAATGCTAATGTTAATAGCAATGACTTGAAAAACCTTTCTACAAACTTGTTTTACATGTGTCAGTGGCGTAAATTGGCCTCAATTTCTGGTGGTGCAAAGACATATTTTATTTTCTAACCCACCAATACTTATTTCCATTAAAAATCCCCGCCCAAAAAACATTTTTTTTTTTTTTGTAAAACTAATCAATAAGAATTATTTTAACAGTAAAACCTTTATTATTTGTAATTATATAACAATAAAAAATGTTTTATTTTAAACTGAGTCGACGTCCTCTTTCAAGACATGTTGCATCAAACTCATCAATTACTTGGTCGAAATCAATGCAATAATTTTTTTCAATTTGTAAATTAGCTAAACTACTTAAACGCTCTTGCCCCATCGTCGTTCTAAGATATGTTTTCAACCTCTTTAGACAGGAAAATGAACGTTCGCAACTTGCTGTGTTAGTTGGTATGGTTAAAAATATTTTTAAAGACTCTGTTATTAATGGAAAACCTTTTTGAATATCATTTTGCCTTATATAATCTATTTTTGCTTCCAATTTTTCAGATACTGAAGTATTGTCATATTTTTGGTTAAACATTCTATTAAAAATTGTCAACTCTGTCTTTAAGTCATGTGTATTGAAGTTATATGTGTCACTAACTAATTTTAATAGATCCTCAGTTGGTTCTTCTGACATAAATATTTCACTTAATCCACTTATAATATCCATATGATTTTCTTTAAATCTATTTTCCATTTCTTGTATTATTACATCTAAAACTTTAAAGTAAATGGTAATGCGGTAATTGTCCTTAACTAGGATACTATTTGACTGTTTTTCACCACCACCTAGTTTGAGAGGAATGCTTTTTTTTCTTTTCAATTTAGGATGTTTAACTTGATATTTATCAGCCATTTCAATAACTTCATTCCACTTATATTCAAATTTCACATCTGATCTTAGTTCTTTTAATACATCTAAAGTACTGTTACACATATTTTTTGCTGTAGAAAAGTTAATGCTAGGCGACTGCAAATATTTTGATAAAATATGAGTTTGTTCAAAAACATTTTTTAAAAATAATAAACAAAATATAAATTCAAAGTTTAATATATTATTAATTAAACTTTTGGCTTCACCTCCTGACACTATATCATTCTCATATATGTGTTCTAGTGTTTCAATGATCTCACTAAAATTTAAATATACAGCTTTCAAAGCATCAGTGCGACAACTCCATCTCGTTTCACATAACTTTTTTAAGCTTTTCGGTCCATTTACCTTAGATGCATTTAAGCACATATTTTCATATATTTCGTTACGTTTAGACGATGCTTTGATAAAATTATACAATGACTGTAAGGTACCAAAAATATTTCTTACACAAGCCACTTGTTTTGTAAGATCAACCAGGCATAAATTTAATATATGAGCATGGCAGTGCACATAGAATGCCAGAGGATTTAGTTCACGAATTCTAGCTTGTACTCCATTATATGTACCACGCATGGCAGCTGCCCCATCATAACATTGGCCACGTATATCTTCAACTTTTAAACCATTTTGCAAAAGTATTTTTTGAATTAAATTTGCCAATGTTTTACTGTCAGTCCTATCAGTTTTATAAAAACCATAAAACACTTCATGAATTTTAAACGTTTTATCTACATAGCGTATAACTATAGACACTTGTTCGTGGCAAGAAAGATCTTGGGTTTCATCAACTAAAATACTGAATACTTTTGCATTTTTTATATCACCTGTTATGTTTTTAAATACTTGATTTGACATTATATTAATGAAATTATTTGTATAAAGTGCATTTGTATAAGTATAATTATGTTCTTTCTCAATAAAATATTCTTTTAGAACGTTGTTATATTTAGCTACTTGATGTAATAACTCAATAAAATTACCTTTGTTTGATGATTCAATGGATTCATCATGGCCACGGATAGGTATCCCTTGTCTACAACAGAATAATAAATTGTCTAACAAAATTGTGATGTACTGTCTATTTTTTTTGACTGATTCTTTATATTTGGTATCAATTATTGTTGCTATGCTTCCGACCTGATTGCTTGAATGAAATCCAGCCATTTTTGCACAAGATTCTTTGTGAGAAATACTTTTTTCGTGATTGGAAAAAGCTTTATTAGCTCTATGCCAAGATTTAAAACCAATTAATGTAAATGAGTCTTCAGCATTTTTATTTGTTGGTGGAAAACATCGACAATAAAAACAGTAAGCTGAATTATTTATTACACTATATTCTAACCAATTATATAAACTATACCACTCAACTCTGAATACCCTACCATTAACCTTAGGAAATTTACAGTCTCTTGGTTGATATGGTCCAAAATTTTTTTTCATGAAACTATAGGCATGTTTATTCAATGCTGGATCACGGTCATCACTAGAGTTCAATTCAGATTCTATGAAAAATTAAGAAATATAACATTAAGATATTATATACCTTTAACTTTAATATAATATATTATTTGAATCCATCTTAGGTAGGTAAATGCATTTAAACATCTAAACCATAAAGCATCCAGTTTTTTTTAAATACACATAAACATATAATTCATGCAACAACAATCTTTACATTTTCAAGCTTTAAAATAAATGACTAATTTAAACATTTTAAACCGAATTGACTTGATTTTGCATTATATACCATAGTAAGATTGACTGTGTTCACAGAATACTTTTAATTTTACTGTTAGTTATTCTAAAAAAAAAAACAAATTCACTATACACAAATAAAAATAATAAAGTACATGTAAAATTAATCAGATTAATTTAATCTCTACATTAAATATTTGGTTTTAAGACTATTAAACTTAAACATAAGGATAAATAAATTTCAACAGCACCAATTGTTAATCACACATAGTTAGCTTTATAACATCTAAAACATAAAATGTACATATAAATAGTAACACACACAAATAAAAATTAAATTATTTGGCTTTTAAAACACATGAGAATAGAGAATAATACTATTTACCCAATTTGGTATCATTTTCAGAACTTGGACCAGGAAAGAGATTCTGATTATTCTGAGACAAGTCTTGGTTGATTATAGCACCTATATTTTATACAAATGGAATTTTTAAATGTTTTTCTATAATTGACTATAATATAATACTTTGAAGTACAGTTAACTTACTATTAACAGATTCGTTTTTAAAAAAATCTTTAAGTGTCTTCATTTTTTTCGGTTCACTCATTTTTAGACAAAAAAAAAAAACCAACAGATTACAGATACAAAATTAAAATCTTTCAGTGAAAAATGAAAGTAGAAACACTAAACTGTCATGAGTTTGTGAACTTGAATCGTGTAAGTGTAAAATACTAAAATAGTAAAATATTAAAAAGATTTAAGAAAGTACTATGCAAATAATGCAATCTAATGCGATTACTGATAACACAATATAGTCTGTATTGGCGGTAAAACGTTAATAACAAACATGAACTATGGTTAATTCATGATAAATTGATAACAATTGATAATAATCACGGTAGATACGACATACTAGGTCACGGTCTTCTAAGACCGCGTACTAGGTAGTGGATGGGACAAGATAATAGGTTTTTATATTGATAATATGGATACGGGAATTTGTTTTTGTACGATATCTAATGAAATAACCGCGAAATAATATGGTAATATTATGAAATATAGGTATAAAATTTCAATGATTTTCTGGTGGTGCAAAAACATACCTTTGCACCACCACATTTTAGATGTGGTGGTGCATGTGCCACATTTGCACCACCCAGTTTACGCCACTGTGAACACAAGTGGCATTATATGAATTATTAAAGAAACAGGATCTAAAATAATCACCCGCCTTGAAAATCAGATTTGATATAACAACGTTAATGACCTCAAAAGACTTTTCAACAAACATTTTTAATAATATGAACAATAATAATAGTATAATATATATATATATAATATTAACATTTATTAGAATCAAAAAAATAATTAGTATGAACCGGATTTCAGATATAAAAACGTTAAAGGTTAATAGCAATGACCTGAAAAAACATTTCCAAAAAAAAAAAAATGATTATATATGAACATGACATTATATGAACTGGTTAAAATATCAAATATAATTTAAAATAAATTAGAATGTATATATTCAAATAGACTTCTCATATAATAATGTAATAAGAATTTGCATGAAAGACTACAAACATGTTCTTACATGGACAAAAGAGAATGGTATTAAGTAATATAATGTACCTCAGGATTATGAGAGGTACCTAATACTCAACGTTCAAAGAGAGGGTTAAACTTTAGTATAAAACACCGAATTTTTAAACATAAAATCATCAGTTCACCAGCAGCACTAACAGACCAAGAAGCTATCAGAACAGCAACCATCCTCGACTCTCCAGCAAAACAGTTGCCGACCATCAAAAACGTAAAAACATCTTCAACAGCAATAGCAACCGTCAGCCAGACTCAGAAAACAGTCAACAGTCAGACTTAGAATACTTCAACACTAACTATGTAAGTACCTATTTTATTATTTTATTAAAACTTTTAATCTTTACTCCTATTTTTTTAAAAAAAAAACTAGAAACTGAATAACAATGATTTAAACACATCATCATTATAATAATATAGTTTTATGATAATATTATCTATGTTTATATGATAAAATGTTAACATCATATTTATAAGAACAGTTATAGTAATATATGATATTATGTGTTCCTATATTTTAATCTTCATGATTATGTTTTTATAAAGTTCATTTAATTTAGATAAAAATTAAATTATTTACAATACAGTTAGTTAATATATTTTATTACATTTTTTTCTATATTAAATTGTAGGTATTCATTTAAAATTATTCAAGGGAAAAAAATAAATTTAATATACGACAAATACACAGGTATAAGTAATATAATATATTTGTGTACCTATATTTTTTAAACTTCATGAATATCATAGTATAATATTCAATATTTACATAAAAATATCTCAATTTGAGCTAAGTTTTTATAATTTAAATAGGTAGTATAATATTCTAATTCTAATGAGTATTCAATAAGACTGTCTGCTATTAGATATAAAAAATATAGCTATCTATAACGAATTGTATGTATTCGTTTGATATTAGACAGGAGAAAAAATAAATTTAGTATACAACAAATACACAGTTATAAGTAATATATAATAATATGTGTACCTGCATTTTAATCTTCATGATTATATCTTTTTATAAAGTTCATTTAATTTAGATAAAAATTAAATTATATACAATAAAGTTGCTTAATAATATATTAGATTATTACATTTTTTTCTATATTAAATTGTAGGTATTCATTTAAATTATTCAAGGGAAAAAATAAATTTAGTGTATAACAAGTATACAGTTATAAGTAATATAATATATTTGTGTACCTACATTTTTTAACTTCATGATAATATTTTTATAAAGTCCATTTAATTCCTAGATAAAAATTAAATTGTGTACAATACAGTTGGTTAATATATTTTATTACATTTTTCCATCTATCTTTATTAAATTTTATGTATTCATTTAACATTATTCAAGGGAAAAATAAATAAATTTATAATACAGCAAATACACAGGTATAAGTAATATATGATGTGTGTACCTATATTTTTTAAACTTCATAGTATAATATTCAATATTTACATAAAAATATCTCAATTTGAGTTAACTTTTAATAATTTAAATAGGTAGTATAATATTCTAATTCTAATAAGTATCCAATAAGACTGGCTGCTATTAGATATAAAAAAATATATCTATCTATGACAAATTGTATGTATTCATTTAACATTAGACAGGAGAAAAATAAATTTAGTACACAACAAATACACAGTTATAATATATAATATGTGTACCTACATTTTTAAACTTCATTTTTTTATTTTTTATAAAGTTAATTTAATTCAGATAAAAATTAAATTATATACAATACAGTTGTTTAACATATTTTATAATTAGATTTTTCCGTCTATGTTTCTACGATTTAACATACTGTGTATTAACATTAATGAATTTGAAATAATATTACAGACAATGGATTCAAAAAACAAAGATGAACTTATGAATAAATATCAATATAATTTACAAACCATGGAATCATTAAGATTAGGGAATATTGAAGATAATAAAAATAATATATTAGAAACGAAAGAAATTAATAAAAAAATTAAAGAAATAAAACATAACATTTATTTAATCAGGATATGTTCATCATCAAATGAATTTGAAATCAATCAATTAAGAGATAAATTGTTTTCTTTAAAAGAAAATAAAAGAGAAATATTTAATAAATATGGTAATAAATATGGTAATAAATATATTGATTATGTTAGAAAAATGGAAATCTGTTATGGAGAAAGATATAGTATGGATATGATGATACGTTCTCAAACATTTCATGACATTTACTTTTCTAATAAATTATGATTTTAATTTTATGTTTATAGCTATGTTTTTTTGCTTGTAAAAATAAAAACAATTATTATTTAATGATGATGCGTGTTACTATTTTAATATTTTATTACTAGCAGATAGTTTGCAAAAATCTATATAATTTACAGAAACATGACATCATACATCGAAAAAGAAATTAATGGAGTATTGAGACAACAGGCTGAAAATGAGAAATATGGTGAAAGAGAAGAGAAAAAATTTAAAAAAATGATTTACGATATTAATATTAAAATCAGAAAAGCAAACCTGAAGTCGACTAGGGAAAATTTATTAAAAAAAAAAAAGGAAATTAAAGCTGATTATGACGAATCAAATCATATAGGTTATCGATGTCAACTAAGTTGTATATCACATTTATCATACCTATATGATTTATTAAATAATAATTAAGTTCTTTAATTTCTTTTTTTTAAAACTAGTTGCTTACGTTTGCTAAATATTGTATGATTTATATTAATAATGTGATTACAATATTATTATTGTTTATTATATTTTTTTTTTCATTTAATTTATTTTCAGCTTAATTATGAAAAGAAAAATGGTGACAAAACGTCAGCGAATGACATATGCTGATGAAGGAATATTTGAAATTGAAAGATTTAAAAAATGTTCAAAAACTTTTATAGTTAAGAATAATTTAAAATTTTTAGACTACACACTTTTTTTTAACTATACTTTAGACAAAATAATTCCAAAGTTAAGGGAATCATGTCTACAAACATCTATAAAATTTAATTTATATGTAGATAGTGTATATGAACGAATTATCACACAAGAAGTACAGGATATAGCATTTAAAACCTCTAATACACTTGCATGTAATTCCTCTGATTTTAATAAATTACTGAATGGGATGTTCAATAAATTATTAAGTGAAGAAGATGATTTTTTAGCAAAAGCTTCTGGCTGGTCACTTAAAACAATAGATGCATTACAATTGAGAATTAATATAGTAAATCCTCTCAGAGGAGGAACGTATCTAGATCTTCCTGAATATATCAAAGATAAAAGAGCAGTCATAAATGTAAAAAATAATGATGTTAAATGTTTTAAATATTCAATACTATCAAAGTTTGATAATCGTTCAAATAAAACTTATTTTAATAAGAAATATTTTGAAATGTTAGAAAAAAAAGTGGCTTAGATTTTAAATGTATAGATTTTCCTACACCAATCAGTCAGATAAAAAAATTTGAACGTATAAATAATGTATCAATTAATATTTATAGTTTAAATGATAAAAAACACATTTTCCCTCTATATATT
Source organism: Diuraphis noxia (assembly GCF_037042655.1). Taxonomy (NCBI): domain Eukaryota; kingdom Metazoa; phylum Arthropoda; class Insecta; order Hemiptera; family Aphididae; genus Diuraphis; species Diuraphis noxia. The sequence continues at coordinate 74,230,699 of NW_028301711.1, forward strand.
TGTAATACTGAAAGAAAAAAACATTTTGATCTACTTTTGTTTAATAATAATAACACATCACATTATTGTTATATAAAAAATTTTTCAAGATTTATTAGAAGTCAGAAAACTAAAAACTGTTCCAGATTAATTATCTGTTAAAGATGTTTTACTACTTTTAGTGAAAAGCCATGTAAAAGCAAACTTTGGGGTAAGAAAGGGTTGAGTGAACACCAGCATAATTGTAGAAAGAACCAATTAGGGAGACCAATAATGTTTGAAAAGGGGGATGATGATTTTATTTATTTTAAAAACTATAAAAATACACAGAGAATACCAATTGTTATTTATGCAGATTTTGAATGTATTTTAACTCCTAAAAATAAGTCTAGTGAATTTAATAGATGCGAAAAATCTAAAACTTATGCTACACATTTACATGAAATTATGAGCTATGGGTTTTATGTCAAAGTTAACTATGCTGTTATATCAAAAGAACTAGTAAAACAGTTCAAAATTCCGAGAAAGGTGGTAATTTATAGAGGTGAAAATGCTGCAAAAAAATTTATGGAAAATATGATTGTTATTGGAAATAATATTAATAAAATTTATCAAACAAATAAACCGATGAATAAATTAACTAAAGAAGAAGAAAGTAATTTTAAAAATACTAAGTTTTGTGGAAAATGTTCGAGACATTTTAAAAATAATAATTTAATTAAAGTTCGAGATCACTGTCATTTTACTGGTAAATATAGACAATGTCTTTGTCTTCAATGTAATTTTGAAATAATTAACCCCTCATTCGTACCAATTTTCTTCCATAATTTATCGTACGATAGTCATTTCATAATTCGGGAACTTGGTTGTAATGATAAAGATATTCACGTTATTCCTAATTCGTCAGAAAAATATATATCCTTTAGTAAAGAAATCGCACATATATTTAGTATTAAATTTGTCGATACATTCCGTTTCATGAGCGAATCATTAAGTAAACTTGCATTAAATTTATCTGAAGATAAGTTGAGGTTTAGAGAAACTCTTAAAAATTTTTCCATGAAAGCATTAGATCTAGTCACTCAAAAAGGAATCTTCCCTTATAAATATGTCGATAGTTGGAGTAAATTAGATGATACTTTTTTACCATCAAAGTCTGAATTTTATAACTCTTTGACAGACGAAAAAATAAGCGATAAAGATTATATGCATGCTAAAAATATATGGCGGACATTCGATATAAAAACTTTAGGTGAGTATAGCGATCTTTATTTAAAGACTGACGTTACCATACTGGCTGACGTGTTTGAAAATTTTAGAGACTTATGTTTATCTACTCTCAGATTAGATCCTGCTCATTACATGACTGCTCCTGGATTTGCTTTTGATTGTATGCTTAAGTACACTAAGGTAAAATTGGAAAGGTAAAAGGATTACAACATGCTCCTCTTTTTTGAAAACTCAATCCGGGGGGGCATTTGTCAATCAACTAAAAGATATGTTAAAGCAAATATACCAAATATTGAAGGACTGGACTATAATTCGAATGAACCAATCACATGGATTACATATCTTGACTGTGTAAATTTGTATGGTAAATCTATGTTAACAGAATTGCCTTTCAAAGATTTTGAGTGGGTTAATGATCTCAATATCGATGTCACTAAAATTGCTGATGATTCAGAAGTTGGGTATATATTAGAAGTCGATATCGAGTACCCTAAGTATTTACATAAAAGTCATAATGATTTCCTATTTTTACCCATTAATGAGTGTCCTCCTAATTCTAAAGCTAAGAAATTGCTTACTACATTATCATCAAAAAAAAACTATATAGTACATTATAAAAACTTAAAACAGGCGATTTTAAACGGTATTAAAGTGACAAAAATTCATCGAGCTATTAGCTTTTCACAAAGCAAATGGATGGCATCATACATTGAATTGTGTACAACTATGAGAGTTGAAGCTAAAAACGAGTTTGAAAAAAATTTTTGGAAGTTGTTAATCAATAGCGTTTTCGGTAAATGTATGGAAAATGTTCGCGCAAGAACTTCTATAAAACTTGTTTCATCAGCAAAAAAATCTAGGAAATTAATGGTTAAAACTAATTTTAAAGACAGAACTATATACACTGAGAATCTTATAGCTATTCATCAGCGTAAGGAAATCATTAAATTTGACAAGGCAATTTATGTAGGATTCGCAATTTTAGATGTTTCAAAAACATTTATGTATGACTTTCATTATAATGTAATGAAAAAAAAATATGGTGCTAAAATTAGTTCTTTGTATTCAGATACTGATTCGTTGGTATACGCTATCCAAACAACAAATTTTTTCGATGATTTAAAAAATAGTTTACTACCATATTTTGATACTTCTAATTATCCTAAAGACCATTATTGTTTCAGTGAGACACATAAAAATCAACCCGGATATTTTAAGGATGAAATGAAAGGAATAATTCTAAAAGAATTTGTCTCATTAAGACCGAAATTATATGCGTATAAAACTGTACATAGTGTTGAGGAAAAAAAAGCAAAAGGTGTAAAAAAGTATATAATTAAAAATCACATGAGATTTGAAAATTACATGGATATATTAAATGCATTTATAAACCATATAACTGTTGAGGATAAACAAACTCATAGAAAAATGAATTTTATTCAATCCAATAAACATATTGTCCATTCGAAAACTATGACTAAGCTTGTTCTTAGTGCTAACGATGATAAACGTTATATAATGGATGATGGGATTAATACATTGGCTTATGGCCACTATAAATTAAAAAACTTTATATATCCGCAATCGAAATAAACAAAAAGCGCTATATATCAGTATTATATAATGTTTTAATTGTTAAATGTTTCATGTAAATAAACAAATTTTTATTGTTATCAAAGAAAAACAGTGAAAAGGTAAAATATAATAATAAGATAAAAAATAATATAATATAAAATTTTATTTTAATATATCTGACAACGTTATCCGTGAATTATAACTTGTATCAAAACCTAACCACTTGACAAACATTTTATTCCCAACTTTTTTTATAACACGTTCAACAAGAAAGGTGTTTGGAAAATCAGTTAATTTAATTTCTTGTTCATAAAAACCACCTAAGATTATATTGTTCGATTCATCTTTTAATTGATACGTTACTGGATTTGTATGTAAAATTTTTGAAATTGTAAATATTTCTGTCGTCCAATTTGGTGTGTATCCCTTATCAAATATATGTTTATATTTAGATATTCTTACTTTGTCATTAATTTTAAATTTTGGTTTGTATAATGTTTGATATTTGTATGTGTGTTAAGTTTAATTTTGTTTGCATCCATTCGAGCTTCACTTGGTGTACATTTAATTGTTCTATGTTTTGTATTATTATAGTTTTGTATAATTTTTGATATTGTATTATACCAATTCCATGTACCTGTTGCAGTAAAATGTTTATATATTTTATTTTTAAGAGTTTGTATTACACGTTCACAAATTGAACACTTAATGACACTGAATGAACTATAATGTTTAATTTTATATTTTTTCATTAAATCTTGAAATTGATTATTATAAAATTCTGTACCATTACCTGTCTGTAACAATTTTGGATTAGCTTTTTTCAATACATTAAACATAGCTTTTGTACATTCCTCCGCTGTTTTATTTATCAATGCTTCTACCCATACATACTTGGTAAATGTATCAATTATGATTAAAATGAATTTAAAACCTTTATTTTGTCTAGAATGTGACTGCATGTCTATTAAATCAGCTTGCCAGAGATCATCTTTAAACAGTGTAACTACGCTACGTCTAGGAAATATTTTTCTCGCTGGTCGATGTAGCTCATTAGCTATATCCTCTAAGGTTGCCATTATACTATAATATTCCTCTCACGTAATTCTTCTAAAATAGATATGATTTCATTACTAACGCCAGTATTACCAACTCTTTGTGATGATGTTAAAAGATTTAATCTAGTTACTAATTCATTTGGATCATCATAATAAACTAACTGTGTTTGAGGTATTACATCTTTATATAAACCAGAACCTTTCTTAGCATGTGGTGATGCAGTAAAATTAAACATCTTTTCAACTGGAGGATCTACAGACATAGAACTGTTTGCTGTAGAGTTAAAATCAAATGGTTCATTTGTTATGGTTGTATTATTATGAACGTTACTACGTTTAGCACTCGAACTAGATAAATGTTCGTTTAATTGTTTAAAGCTTATCCGAGGAGCTCTAGAGTTATTAATCTTAACTATTTCTTCGTTTAACTGTTTTTCTTCATTTTTCATTTTTTCGTAGAGAGGTTTTACAACGGTCGCCCATTTATGAAACTTTGAGGTTTTTGGTTTCCCATCCGCTTTTAAATGAACTCGAGAAGTTTTCAAAATATCGTAATAAGATTCCATATCTTGTATAGTTGTATTTTTTGGTTCTTTCTCACATAATAAAGACTGTAGTCCTAATGTCCATGGATAGTAGCAGCTGTAAGTTACCATGGCTAAAAGTTACAGAGTAATCTCCTATTTTGTAAGAATCACTAGTTCTATCATAATGTAAACCATAAGATTTATCATAACGTTGTGATTTAGGACGTTCAAAAAAATTTACAAATGTCGAATTTAATTCATCATCTTCATTTTCTCCACTAGTGTATGAGGTTTCTGCATTTTTATAATCAGCTAGTTGTAAGTTACACGATGTATTTTTTTCTATTTTTGTACTGAGTGGTTCAGTTATTGGTTTAAATGCTTCACGGAAATAGTTATCTGAATCTATAATACCACGTTTCATTTCCATTATTTTTCGTTTAATATTTTTTTTTGATATTATTAAATTTTTCAGCAAAACTTTTTCTTTGTTCATAGTAAATAATAAACTCAATATTACTGTATCGTATGACCACTGGCAAGACTATGTAGATAATAACAATGTCACATTATATATATATATATATATATATATATATATATATTATATATAATTATTTTATTTTAATAAACGTATGAAAACCACATCTATATCTTCCTTCATTCATTTATCGAGTTTTATCAATAACCATAAACCCATAATCACTTTGATTCCAACATAAATGAGAAATTTTCCGAAATTCTGAGAAATCCATATCTGTCGATGAATGATCATTGAATATATGACGTAAATTCATATCATCTTGTTTCAGAATTATTAAAAAGTTTGAGTTATCTCTTACCAACTGTTTTGGTATTTTAGAATATGTTTGTGCTAAATAAAATACGGAGCTAGCACCTGAATGTCTACAGATGCTAAAGTATTCTCTAATAACAGACTGTGAGTCACATATTACATCATCAAAAATTATAATAGAATTTTTCTTAGTTAAGTTAGGTTTTATAACTTTATCTGCGTTTGTAAATATGAACAAATTAGCACCTTGTATATCATCCATTATTTTTTTTAACAAAACATATTTTTCTTGATTAGAGGTTTTAGAGTATAAATAAATATTTTCAAATCTTAACCCGTTTTCATGTGTGATTAGATTGTACATTATATTTGTTTTACCCGATCCACTAGGACCAACTAATATAGCACGTATAGTATCAGGTAATAACGAACCATGTCTTGATGGTTTTTTCGATATTTGTACATCTACGTTTATTATTTCTAATTTATCTTTCTGTTCAATTAAATCCATTTTCTTATAAATACTCGAAGATTTTTATTTTATATTCAGTTATTGATGATGCATTCAACTCGAAAGTGTAAATCGAAAAAGACTGGTAAAGGTATTGTAAACTCTCTTATAAATAGTCTTCCGTTTGAATCCCATGTTCCAGGTCATCAGTTTTGTGGGCCAGGTACAAAATTAAAAAAAAGATTAAATCGTGGTGACATAGGAATAAATCCACTGGATACTGCTTGTCGTGATCACGATATTGCGTATGCATCTAGTAAAAATTTAAACGATAGACATAAAGCTGATGAAGTGTTAGAAAATCGTGCTTGGGAAAGATTTAAAGCTATAGATACTCCTAAAAAGGAGAAAATTGTAGCGTAGCAGTAACAAACGCGATGAAAGCTAAAAGAAAAATAGGAATGGGTTATAAAAAGAAACGTGCTACAAAAATAAAAAATCTTATGATAGCAGTAAAGAAAAAAAGAATGTCTAAGAAAAAAAGTGGTAGCAAAAGACTGATTTTACCACCGAGACAAACAGGAGGTGTAATTCCCTTAATACCTATATTTGCGGGATTGTCAGCACTTGGTAGCTTAATGTCTGGAGGTGCTAGTGTGTATAATGCAATTCAAAATTCAAAAAGAAAAAAAGGTAGTGGTTTAAATTTAAACAAAAACAAGGTATGGAAAAAAAACTGTTAAATACGTTACCTAACAGACCGCTTTCGTCAGAAGATATTATAAAATGTATAACAAAGTTGAAAATCAATCATTTCCGTGGAGTGTTTTCACGTGATAACTTACCTAAAAAACCGTATGTAAATGAATGTGGTATTTTAAACTTAGATATATCTTCAGGTAATGGACGTCATTGGGTAGCGTTTCATAAAAATAAAGATAAAGTAGTATATTTTGATAGCTTTGGTGATTTACCTCCACCAATTGAATTACAACACTATTTTAAAGAGTATAAAATAATATATAATTATTCTAACTATCAAGATTTCAATTCATTCAACTGTGGACATTTATGTCTTGAATTTTTATTATGCATGAATCTGTTACATTAAGTTTGACTGGAAACACAACTTTATTATCCACGAATTATTTCCCGCCTCTTAACGTTTACGAGGATTCGGAGACTGGAGATAGATGTAATTCCGTCATTAAATCATGTGCATAAACAAAAAACGTTTATATGTATTTTGGAAGAAGGATGTTATGAAATTGAAGATATTAACAACAAAATTAAGAAAGAGTTATATCACTTCAATAATGAATGGGGAACACAGTCAAACATTCAACGTATCTATTGATCACGTCGATTTTAGAACATACATTAAATGCAATGGAAGACTAAAGTTAAATGTTCCAAACAGTATAGCATCTGTTTTTGGATTTGAAAAGAGAACCTATGGACCATTACATGTTGATCTTCGTTCGGGAAAAGCTGCTAATTTAAACACAATTAACTCTATAAAAGTTATGTGTAATATAGCACATGGATCATTCAACAATCAACTTCAAAGTCATTCAATATATGAGTTTTTCCCTAGTGGAAGAACTGGATCGAAAGTAGTTCAGTCGCCACCAAATTTGATATATTACAGATTAAACAAAACAGTCATTAATTCAATAGCTGTACAGTTAGTTGATCAAAACAATAATCCGATCGATAACTTTAATGAGACATTGACCGTTTCTCTGCATATTAAGCGTCACGAGTTTCATTATTAAATTTATATCTCAGATATTAGAATGTACGAGTCAGTCACTTTAAGTTTAACCGGGGACAAAACCACATTATCTGCAAATTATTTTCCGTCTATAAACCTTTACGAAGACTCAGAAATTGCTTTGTTATGTTTGCAGACATTTAATTCATTCCCGAATATCAATAAAGATAATAATAAATTTGCTATAGAAGTGGGTGATCATAATAATAATAATGATCGTATGTGGTGTTATATTAAACTGGAAGAGGGATGTTATGAAATTAAAGATATTAAGCATCACGTTAAGGAACAAATAAATATTTATAATGAAAAATTCAAAACTCAGTTAACATGTGACATTTCGGTTGATCCTAACGATTTCAGATCAAATATAAAATGTAATGGAATACTACACTTTGAGATTGCGCATAGCATGGACAGTGATATAGTTGCTGCTTCAGGGAAAGTTGTATTAAATAAAATAGTCTGGAAGGTTCCGCATATTACTGTTGATGACGAAGAAAGGTTAAAGTTATTGAAACTTGTAGAAAAAGAAAAAAGTTTGTTTATCCCTTTCAGATCTTTTGAAACTTTTGTATATCCTGAACTCGGAACTACTAAAAAAGTAGTATGGAACTTGAAAACCGCTTCAAAATTAGAAAAACCACGATTTATTATAATTGGATTACAAAAAGGTCGTAAAAATACACTAACAAAAGATTGTAGTATATTCGACCATTGTAATCTAAGAAACGTTAAAGTATTTCTAAACTCGATTGCATATCCGTATGATAATTTGAATTTAGATTTTTCAAAAAATAATTTTACATTATTATATGATATGTATACATCATTTCAAGAATCGTACTATGAAAAAAGTATACGGAACCCTATATTGAGTCCATCTACTTTTCTATCGAACGCACCCATTATAGTTATTGATACTTCAAAACAGAATGATTCGGCAACAGCCTCAGCAGTGGATGTTCAATTGGAAATTGAAGCATCGGAATCCCTTACAGGTGTAACTGCTTATTGTTTGTTAATTCATGATCGTATTGTAGAATATGTACCTTTTACTAGAGAAGTAAGAAAACTTGTGTAATTTTATTGAACAAAATAAAAAAAAGTTTATTAAATAATTTGTGTTCTTTACTTGAAATATAATTTTTATAAAAATTAGCGATATTTGATTGAAAAAATTAAAAAAAACGGGGAAAAATAGTTGATACGGTAAATATTTTCGTGTAAGGGGCAAATAGGTGGATAATCTTGTGTAATCACCGTATTGTGTTACGCGGTAAATCAGAGTGCTCCAAGCGAGAATTTTCCCCTTGAAAAAAAAAAAAATTACCGTGGAAAAGCTGGCTGTGAACATACAAATATATACTACTTATACGTTTCACCGCATTCCAATGAATTGTCAGAGGCTTTTGTAGATAACGACTGACAAGATTTACTGCAAAAGTTATATCAGGCCTTGTTATTTGGCTTAGATACAACAAACTTCCAACTGCTTCTCTGTATGGAACTTCCCCTGCTTCCAATGATCCTGACAAATTTGGATCTAATGAGTGTTGTGGATCTGTGGGAATATGCAGGACTTTGGTTTCTTCCATATTGAACCTCTCTAAAATGCGCTTGCAATATGAAGATTGGTGTATGAAAATTGAACCATCAGGTCTCTGATCAATATCAATACCCAAGAAATGATCAAGTTCACCTTCCTTCATCTCGAAGTTGTACTTTAGATACTTCACCATTATGTCCACCAGCTGGTTATTTGTTGCTGCGATTAGTCCATCGTCTACAAAAATAGCGACAATTAGTAATTGATTGTTTTTATTACTTACGAATACACAAGGATCTGCTTTTGTTTCCTTTAGGTCAAAGTTCATCAGCATATTTTTGAACATTTTGTTCCAGCACCTGGGTGCCTGTTTCAACCCATATAGGCTCCGTTGAAGTTTGCATACTGTGTTCCATCTTCGTAACCTTTAGGCTGTTTCATATAAATGTCTTCTTCAAGATCTCCATATAAGAATGCTGTTTTAATGTCAAATTGTCTGAGTACTAATTTTCTGGCTGCTGCTATCGCAAGTATTACTCGAATAGAATCATATTTCACTACTGGGCTGAACGTTTCTTGAAAATCTATTCCATGAACTTGCGCACATCCCTTTATTACTAACCTTGCTTTGTACCGATCGACATCTCCGTTCGCTTTGTATTTAGTCTTGTATATCCAACCATTATTTATAGGTTTTTTTTTATTTTGAGGCAAGTCCACAAGTGTCCATGTTTTATTTTTATTCAATGACAACATTTCATCGTTCATTGCTGCCTTCCAATCATCTGAATTGTCACCTGTCATAGCGTCTTCGTATGTAACTGGATAATTACATGCTGAAAATAATGCATCTTTATACCTTATAGGTTTATTGAGTTTTCCTCTGTCTATGAGTGTCATTCTTGTTTGCTCTTCAGCTCCTATTGGTATCTGTTCATCATCATCCAACTTTTCTTCGTCGTCGTTGTTGTCTTCCTCATCTCCAGCTTCACCTTCCGAATTTATTTCTTCCTCTTCTTCTTTATTTATGATTTTTACTTGTGTAGCTGTAGATGGACTTGTTGACTCTTTGAATATTACATCTCTGCTTATTGAAATTTCTCTTCCATCAATGCATATACGATATCCTTTGGTTTCTTCTGAGTATCCAACGAATATACCTTTTCTACCCTTTTGATCCCATTTTCTTCGTTTTTCTTTTGGTATATGTGCATATACTTCGCTACCAAAAATTATCAGATGATTTATAAGTGGTGTTTTATTGAACCATAATTCATAAGGTGTTTTTCCTTCTCGATCTGTGTTACCTGTACGATTTATTGTATACACGACTGTATTCACTGCTTCTGCCCAAAGTGTCTTGGATAGATTTTTGCTATATAACATAGTTCTGGCCGCTTCTACAATTGTTCACATTGATCTTTCCGCCTTTCCATTTTGCTGGGGTGTGTATGGTCAGTGGCGTAGCCAGGGGGGGGGGGGGTTTGGGTGTTTAAACCCCCCCCCCCCCATTGACTTTCAACATCTAATAAATTATTATATATTTCATTAATTCTAGTACCTACTATCTATGAAAATATATGACATAAAACGTTTCTGAATATTCAGAGAACTCGTCCAGAAACGACAGAAACCTGATTGATATTTGATAATAATAATAATATTATATTTTTAATATTATCTGCACGAGTTTTCAAAAACACTGTGGTTATGACCACGATTAAAGATATTATTTATGGTTATTATTACAATGTAGCACGGTCTTAGAAGATAAGATAAAGACCGTGCAATGTATTATCACAATATTTGATAAAACTGTTTGCTTATAATTTATATCACGATAATATTTGAATGTGAGACTGTTGTTATCTATTACTTTTGATTGTGTGATATTGTGATAAATTAAAATCTGCAAATTCATAATTACGAAATTTACGGATAAAAAAAATTCTAATTTGTCAATTGAATTAATATTTGATATTACACATTTTACTTTTGCCGTTATGGATAAATTTCTAATAAGAAAATAATATAATAATATAATATAATGTCCTAAATAAATTAGCGACTAAAACAAGAAGAATACGGTTGATGTAAATATTGTAATGTGATTAAAATTTTGTTTGACATTAATAAATAAATGCTTTAATTGAAATTTGAAGTACAATACAATTTGAAATAATTTGTTTTATATATACCTAAACCGTAACCCCCCCCCCCCCCCCCATTGAAAAATCCTGGCTACGCCACTGAGTATGGTACACTCGTCTCATGTTTTATTCCAAATTTATCCAATAAGGCTTTTACTTCAGTATTTTTATATTCCAGATCACAATTACTTCTTAAAGTAATTACTGAGATATTTAACTGATTTTTGACTGAATTTAAAAATAGTTCAAATTTATTTTTAACTTCTGATTTTTGGCTCATAAAATACACATATGTATATTTAGAATAATCATCCTTGAATACAACAAAATACCGTTTACCTCCAAGTGAATTTTCCTCCATAGGGCCACAGACATCACTGTGAATTAATTGACCTGGTTTTGTAGTTTTTGTATTGCTCAGTGTAAATGGCTCTCTGTGTTGTTTACCATAAATGCAAGCTTCGCAGAAAAATTTGTTTTTCGTTTCTGTAAATGGAATCCGCATATGTTTCAAGTAGCTCCGAACATATTGGACATTCTGATGACTCAACATTTCATGCCACTGTAGTAATGTGAGAGTTTTAACTGCAATATTTGCTTGTTCAGCTTCTTGCACTGGCTTTGTCTTCAGAGCCATTGAAAACATTTTATTCTCACGAACTCCAATAGCAACTATTTGATTATCCCTTTTAAATGTACATCCATCGCTGTCTGTTATCATTTTTATACCTTTGTCAAGGCACACTCCACATGAAAACAAATTTACCTTAAGACCAGGTACATGTAAAACGTTTGACAAATGACTGTCAACCCATTTATTACCGATTTTCGCTTGAACATTTATATTCCCTTTGCCAATTGCCATGATATGTTTGCCATCACCAATACGTACTGGTAACTGAACTTAAAATGACTCATAGTTACTGAACCATTCTCTTCTGCTAGTCATGTGATCGCTAGCACCTGAATCCACATACCATTTTTCTGACTCACTGATTTTGATGGCCTTTGATTGTACACCAACCAACGCATTTCCTGAGTTGCTCTTATTTCTTTCTTTTTGTTCTTTTAAGAAAATCCGGCATTCACGTATCCAATGCCCTGGTTTTTTACAATGATTACACTTGCCTGGTTTTTTATCATTGTTCCATTGATTTTCAGAATTGCCAATTTTCGTACGTTTTTCTTTATTTGTTCCAAATGATTTCTTTGCTGAAAATGCACTACTACTTGCAGTATATCTCTCAGCATCATAACTTTGAGTTTGTCTTGTTTCCTCTACCATGAGTCTAGATGACAAATTAGACAATGTTTTGTCCACATTTGGTATCGAATCCCACGCACTGTAGAAATGTTTATAATTTTCTGGCAAAGTCATTAGTATCTTGGTCACAAGCATTGAGTCGGATATTGGTTCACCTAACTGCTTTAATTTTCTACTAAGACTCTCCAATTTCGAAATATGAATCGCCATATTGTCATCTGGGTCTTTAACATAGCTGTAGAACTTTTGTTGAATCAACGTTACACTCGAGTCCGACTTTTGTTCATATACACTAAGCAACTTGTCCCACATTTCCTTAGCCGTGTCACAATTCATTATGTACTGCAGTGGTTGTTCATCCACTGACGTGACTATATACTTTTGAGCCTTGTTGTCCGCTTTTTTATATATTGAATAATCTACACCATACCTTTTTCTTGCATCTTCTTCAGTTTCTGAACTTGATTTTGTAAGAGCAGGTTTTTTCGATTTTCCGGTCACAACATCAAATATATCGGCTGCAGTCATTATGACTTTTATTTGGAATTTCCATGTTTCCCAATTGTCATTACCGGTTAGTTTATTAATTTTTATAGATTCGTTTTCCATAATAACAAATTATCTGTACAATGTCTGTACACTATAAATGTAATAATAACAAACACAATTGCTGCTCTTCACACGATCGATGCACTAACACTGCACTGCACTATACTTCGCGAATTATTATTGCTGTACACTGTCTGTACACAAACACGCGATTCGTAAATCAATAATTATTGTATCAAACATACACGACTTTATTATAATTACCTTACTATACTGGGCCCATAACCTGTTGAAGTACACCAGATACACAGAAGCTAAAGGTAAATAATAATAAGATCGGATATATGTAATAATATAATAATAACTAGCCGACCCGTCACAGCTTCGCCCGTGATTGGTTGTTTATTTTGCCTTCGGACCATGATATGTAGAATTTTTTATTCAAATATTATTGTTTATTGTGATCGGCTAGTAAATATAAAAAACGGTTTCTAGCGTTATAAATGATAAAAATAAATACTGATAAAAAAGAAATAATTTATGGTTGATAAAGATTTATTAAAGAAAATTTATTAAAGATTTATTAAAATTTATTAAAGAAAAAAAAAAGAATTAAAATATGAATTTTATAAGACTTCTGAGTATATGATGTTTTTTGTTATATTTCCTATTGAAATTAAAATCATAAGATGATTCGGGTCTCCAGTTCGAGAAAATGCCACGTATAATTGCCCATGTGAAAAGCACTCTGTACGAAGATCTACGCCAACGTACTTGAATGTTTGACCTTGTGCTTTGTTTATGGTAATGGCAAAAGAAACTTTAACCGGGAATTGAAGCCGTTTGAAAGAAAACGGCAAGTCAGAGGAAATCATGGGAATTCTTGGAATAAATGCAATTTCTCCTTTCGCTGGCCCTGTAAGAATTACGGCTTCTATAATATTATTTCGCAACGATTTTATTTGTAATCTTGTACCGTTACATAAGTTCGGTGGTTGAAGATTACGTAATAATGTAATTGGAGCACCAATTTTTAATTTTAGTTTATGAGGAGGAAATCCCGAAGGAGAAAGAGAATTGAGAAATTCTTGTGGATAATGAATAGCATCATCTGTTGATGTAACTGTATCAATAGATAGATATTCAGGTGAGTGTCCATCGAATTTTAGAAGGATGATATAATTAATTTCTTCTGCTGTTACATTTCTTGGAGAGATTATAGCTCTTTCACATAACCACTGATCTGATTTATTGGACAGATTAAAAATGTCTGGATAAACTGTAGAAATCAACTCTAACACGTTATTGACCACCCGTCCAATCGTGTGATTGACAGAAATGTAACCATTTTCATTATCTAAAGTTCCATTTCCAATTTTCAACAACTGTGCTGGAAAAATATCGTCCCCTCCGCATAAATAAACTCTCATGTTTGTTCGCAAATAAAGTTTTTCAACATAGTTCCATATATGGGAAGATTTTAAGCAAGCATTAACGACATCAGCTCGAGTACCTTTAGGGATTACTGGTAAGGTTTGACGGAAATCACCAGCGAAAACGAATGTTATGCCACCCATAAACTTATTATTACACCTAAGATCTTTTAATGTTCGATCAATTGCTTCGATATGTGATCTGTGACTCATTGTACACTCATCCCACACAACGAATGAGGTTTTTTGAAGAATTTTTCCATGAGGGCCATTTTTACGAATCGGACAAACGTATTCTGTATCAAATAATACATTTAACGGTAACTTGAAAGTCGAGTGAGCAGTTCTGCCGCCACTAAGGAGAGTTGCTGCTATACCAGATGAAGCTACTGCTAATGCAACTTTACCTGAGGATCTAATTTGAGCCAACAACAAATTAATTAGGAATGTTTTTCCTGTACCACCCGGAGCATCTAAAAAAAAACCCCACCTTGATGTTTCATTACGCTTTCTGTAATAACATTAAAAGCATATTTTTGATCATTTACTAATTTTGGTAAATTGATTTCTACAAATTCTTGTAATCGGTTATTATCGTAAGAACGCAAAATTGAGAATTCAAAAGGATCAGATGCATTTTCATTTCGAACAGGTGAGTTCATTCCAAATTCAGTTAAATATTTTTCAGACAGACAAACAACTTTATCTTCTATTTCAATCAAACCTTTATTAAATATTTCATCAGAAAAAGTAAATTGCAAGTCATTTAATCGAGTGCGCTCTGTAAGAAGAATATCTTCACAAAAATCATTTCTGAACTGTTCCCACAAAGATTGAGGTTCAGACGGTTGGCAGAAACCTATGATTATTGCGAATAATTCTCTTAATTTTGAAGGACTTTCTGAAAGAGTTTGCAATGATTCAATGAGACCTCTTTTCATATTTGGAATCATATTTGTTCGAATAGATATTTGATCCGATTCTGACATAAAATATATTTGTAAAAATTTAGCATTATTTCCAATTTCGGGTAATAAACTACCTATTAAATGATGCACTTGACCCTGAATTTTAAAAGAGGGTATGAAGTTCTCTTCACTTATTTCGTTTGCTCCAAACGATGTCATTTGAAACAGAGTGTTATACCGTCTAGAATTATCAAAGAAATGTTTTGATAGAGGGTGAGAATTATCAATTAAACTTTTAATTAGGTCTGGAAGATCCTCAAATTGGTGTAAAACAACTTTACCGTCAGCGCAGCAAAGTCCATGGGTTTCATCTTTCCATTTTTTTGCATGGCACTTAGGACATAATATAGTCATTCGTCCAATTTGAAGCGCTTTAATATTTAAATAATCAATCTCGGATTGATAATTAAACGCTGATTTCATACTCAAAGCGTTACGTTGCTCCTGAGCACGTGTTTGAGAACGTTCTGGTGTGTTATTTTGTTGCCTTCTATTATACATTCGAGATGCATTGGCAGTTCTTCTGCTAATGCGTGCTCTTTGCGCTCTCGGCATGATAATGAATTGGCCACTTACTCAAAATTTGGGTAAGAAAAAAAGGTAAAAAAACTAAGTACAAATTATGCCAGTGTGCTGATGCCAGTGACTGATGTTCTCTTAGATTGTTTACTATAATGTAATATTACAACCACTATATAATACACTACTTATTATTATTTTAATCTGCAACAATAAACTAAATTTTTTATAATTTAGTTTGTTTTTTTCTAGACAGATGGCGCCACTGTTGTATTTTTGACATACAGATTTTCTACATTTCGGGTGGATTTTCATAAAATATTCTTTCATAATAACCTTGTCCTATCAGTAACCAATAGTAACTATATGTCATACAATAAGTTTACCATATGTTTCCATTTTATATAAGAACAACTCATCCTCTTTGGATCTGCAACCTATAGAACCGTAACAACTAAAAATATTTAGTATATTTTTTGGCCGAAAGAGGGCGCCACTACTTTGATTCTGTTTTTGATTTTGTATGAACTTTATACTTTTTTTTTATTGACAAAAGTGTTACTATAACCTTCAGCGGAGTGTCGGGTTTCAGCCAAAAAAAATTTCAACCAAATCGGTTCAGTAGTTTTCTCGGTTAGCGCGGTCTAAGAAAAACCCTTACAATTTTATATAATAGTATAGATATGTATAATTGATACGAATAACTATAGTGCTCCGAGGCGTAATATAAAACAACGACTAATCGTCCTACAGGCTACTACATAGAACGAATATGATGCTAGTAATACAAAATGCCTATTCAGCGTCTGCTGTACTATAGTGTGAATAATTTTACTTATAATCTACATACTATAGGGTGTGTTGTTTACATTCAACAGTTTACATAATGTTTGTGTTCATTTTTCAAATTTTCAATTTTCCTTGATTCTTCATTCGATTTTGGTTTTATTATACCCTTGAAAATGGTTAATAATTTGGTAACTGTTTCTGCCTGAGTTTCCATAAAGGTAGCTATAACGACAAATATTGGTGGATGAGCACTATTAAACTGTGTATTATATGTAGTATGGAAACTTTCAGCCCCGTTTGTAGTCCTAAAAATAAATAATATAATATTATAGTTAACACATTTTTTTTTTAAAACTATTATTAGTAAATATTTACCTAGGATTTGATGATGGTGTTTCAGCCCATAAAATAGGTGGAAATAAACAACCCGGTTCAATATACGTTTCCAAAACATAATCCGAAAAAAGTCGTCCAACTGAAATATTTGGACATACACTTATAAGTTCGACAAAAGCATCCTCGACATCATCTGGAACGATAAAAGAAAGTCCGAAAAATGATTTGAGCCATATTTTTAAATCTTTATTTTTATCGTTATATGCCATTCTTAATTTTGATTCACCATTAATCTGAAAATTGGTTTTGATTATTGACATTGTAATTTTTAAAAATATTTTTATTTGATTCAACTTACTTTGCGCCACCAAGCTTGTCCCAAGTGAAAACGGCATATTTTAATTTGTACAGCCGGAAAAAATTCTTTTACTGCTTCAATAGCACCAATTTCAAAATCAATTTGAAGTATTTTAATTTTAAAAATAAGTGATGGTTTTTCGCATATACTGATTAAATACTTCCATACATTAATATATGTATTTTTAAATTTATCATTAAAAAAAAAATACACCAAAGATACGTACGTAAATGCCATTTTTATAACCATGAATGGTGTATAATTGCAAAAAAAATTTTGGAGCATATTCAAATGTTCCGTCTGTAAATACATCGGTACAACTGGTCAGATATTGAAGATTTTCTTCAGTGGTTAAACAAATAAAAGTAGAATCTTCGGGTAAATGTACAAACTTTTCCCCTCTAAACATTAAAAAATCTGCATCTTGAAATTCATTTATTTTTAGGTTTGATATAGTCACATCATGCACGATTATAGTATAGGTATATTCGTACATGTATGGACATTTACAATAAAGATAATATTTTTGATAATATAACCAATTCATTCTTAGTGATAGGAAGTTTGTCTGATATCGGCAAAAATAAGTAATAAATAATCTTCTATAATCTACTATGGTAGGTATCGTACGGATTTACCATGGACCTATACATATATTTGGCAACGTAGCTTAAAAGTTAAAATATTAACATAGTTAATTAATAAGTATTAGTTAACTAGTTATGTAAAAATGTGTGTGGTAACTGTGAGTGAGTGACAAAATGTATTTTATATGTATAGTGTGTCTGTTAACAACACGTAAATATGTGCCTGTTGGTCACAGAATAAATCAGCTGACTACTGACTAATAATTACAATAATAGTGAGAATAATGGTTAATATAAAACTCACAGTTCCTGCAGAGATGAGGTGTACACCTGGCCAGCTGCAACCAAGACCTATATAATATTATTAACACACACACACACACACACACACACACACACACACACACACACACACACACACACACACACACACACACACACACACACACACACACACACACACACACACACACACACACACACACACACACACACACACACACACACACACACACACACACACACACACACACACACACACACACACACACACACACACACACACACACACACACACACACACACACACACACACACACACACACAAATAATAATTACAATAATACACGACACAATTTATTTAGTGTACATTCAAATTTAAATACGGAATAGGTATATAATAATAATTAATAACTCAAAAGGAGAAAAAAAATAAACAATTGATGCACTTATGCGTGTGCACGAAAAATAAAATGCATAAAAAACAAAAACACGAGGATGAAAAAGTTTTCTTGAGATAGGTCACGTCTACTCACTATCACGGCCGGACGACAACGACAAACACCGTAGGTACGTAATATTGGGAGATGTAGATAAGAAAACGCTGCCTAGTGGTGTAACTTACTACTGTTGAAGACAGGATAAAATGTAATTATTATCGTGATAGGTAATAGGACTAATAGGCAACTGACTACTGAGCAACTCGAACTCATTGGTAAAGTACTGAAAATTATTTAACTGTTCATGTTTATTTTTTATTCAAATAATATTTATTATATTATACCTATTATAATGAGTGGTGCAAAGGTGGTTAAAAGTAATGTTTACTGCTCTGTCTACAACTGTAATACTTATTATTGCGAAGACAAATCAGTAAGTTTTCATTGGTTCCCAAAGGAAAAACAATGTAATGTACCTTGGACGAATAAAAATGGAATAATTGAATACATTGATCGACGAAGAGCCTGGGCCATTAATTTGCGAATGGATAAAAAAACATTGAAAAAAAAATTAAAAGTGTGTTCTAAACATTTTACCATTGAAGATTTTTATAAATCAACTCCAGGTTTGTCTATTTTCACCAAATACCAAAATATCTTAAAAATCTAAGATCTGTGTGATGTAGTTTTTGTAGGATCAAATAAATTTTAAATTACATAATATTCTAGGTGTTACAAAGGTATCAAGACGCTTATTAAAAACTTCAGTACCAACTCAAAATCTTCCTAAATCAGCTGTAAATATATTATGTTCGTCTATGAAACGATCCTCTCCTAAAAAAAGGACTTACTTTAAAAAAATCAGTCACTATAATTGAGGTAAACAACATTGAATTTAATTAAACTATAATATATTATAAGTTATAACTAAATTTTTAAGTTATCAAAATACTTGAATTGTTTTTGTTAATTTTCTTTTCTTCATAATATATTTAATGTAGCCAATCAAAAGTTTGGATTTTGTAAGTTCAGAAGACCCTGTTGCTGAATGTATTGAAGAAAATTATACTCAAGACAAATTAAACAGTGCTCCAGAAAACCTAACTAATGAAGTTCAAGAATTTAATTTCACTCATACAAGAGACTTCAGTGCCCAAGTGTGTAGTGGTGATCTATCATCTCATTTTATTTTACTTTTAGATTCAAATCAAAAGCTGAATACAATGACAGGAATCCCTTCTCAACAAATACTCAATAAAATAGTGGAGTTGTTTTCTTTGCAATACCCAGATGTCAGAGCTCACCAATTAAGTATTAAAGAAAGAATTGTTCTTGTATTTATGAAACTAAAACAAGATCTTTCTTTTTCTGTTTTATCGGTTTTTTTTTCAAAATATTAGTGTATCAACTTGTAGACAAATTTATTTAACTATTTTACCGCTACTTGGTACAATATTTGAACATTTGATTTACTGGCCCTCAAAAGATGAAATAATGTCCAATATTCCATTTTGTTTCAAAAACTTTTCTAATGTAAGGGTGGTCTTAGATTGCACTGAAATACCAGCTCAAAAGCCAAAATGCTTGTCTTGTAAAATAAAACTATATAGTTATTATAAGTCACAATTCACACTTAAGTTTTTAATAGGTGTTTCCCCTGCAGGTCTCATAACGTTTGTCAGTAAGCCTTATGGGGGTAGGGCTTCTGATAATGTCATATTCCAACAAAGTAATTTAATTGAATTACTTGATAGATCAGACGCTATAATGGTAGATAGAGGATTTAGAATTGATGATATTTGTAACGAAAAGGGTGTAACTCTGATTAGACCACCCTTTTTAAGAGGAAAATCTCAATTTAGTAAAACTGAAGCCCTTCTTACAAGAGAAATAGCAAGTGCAAGAGTACACATAGAAAGAGTGAATCAAAGACTTAAAACATTTAAAATACTACAGAACAAATTTACTTGGGGCCATGTTCACTTAGCGCACGACATTATGATAATAATAAGTAGTATTTGCAATTTAAGTTCACCTATATTTTCATCTGATAAATTTTGTTAATAGTAATATAGTTTATAAAATATAAGTAGTTTAATGTTTTGAACAATTTTATTTAACAAGATATTTAATAAACACAATTGACAACATTTTCACAAATTAATCAAATTATATCACAATTTACCTACATCATAAATCAAAATACAAAAAAATTATAATTTTGGGAACTTACAAAAATAAGTAAGCAATACATTTTTCTGTTGCACATTAGATCACATATTAATATATTTTTGGTTATTAATTATTATACAATTAATAGTTATTATAAAATAACAACACATTTCACAATGCCAAACTAATATAATTTTATTAAACATGTAAAACTTATAAGTTAGTATTACAAATTTCATGAATTAGTTTTTCAAAATAAATTAATTTTAAATCTAGTAACAGATTTTTGCAGAAATGTATATCTAAATCGACTGGTATAACATGATAATCATCATCAAAACTACTGTAAATTAAAAAGTCACAACTAGTAACATTTAACATTACCCAATTGTCTTTTGTATCTTTAACAATGAACTTTATAGAATTTAATAAATCTAAAGATCCTAATGTTTTACCTATAAAAGGGCATTTAATTTCTAGCAATTTAATAGGAGTATTTGTTAAGTTATCTAAAACAACTCCATCAGGTGAATAACCTAACCATCTTGCTTTATTAGAAGTTATAAAACCAAACTGCATTACTAATTTACCAGTTTTTTTTTCATATAACTCCCTTGCAACTGGTTCATACTGAATCCCATGTCTTACATATTTGTTGCTGAAAATTGTTGGCCAAAAATATTTGATAGCTTGTTGAGACCATTCTTCATCACTTTTAGGTCGCTGATTGAATGTATATAACTTATAGCATCTACTACCTGTAATTCTAAACTGGCGAACTTTATGCCAAAATGATTTGTCTGTTTCGGATGTAATACGTATGTAGTCCAAATTGTATTCTTCTAAGGCAGACCAAGTTTTTTCACAGCAACTTCCCAAGTTTAATACTGGATATTCTTGAACTTGAGTTAATAATTTATGTTCAGTTATAGGAAATAAATTAGAACTCTTAAGAATAAGTTCAGTAGTTTGCTCTTTAGATTTATAACATCCGCGTCCTTGACTATGAGTGGCTATTGCAGAAGTCGCACTAACAGATATAAATTCACTTCTAAAACAACAATATCAAAATAACTATTTTAACATAAATATAAAATACCTAAGTACCAGAGAGTGCTCACAAGGGGGGATGACATATCCCCCCACCATGACCTTTTGCATGTACATACAATATTATGTTATGTGAATTTGTGTCTATGACTATTGTTTCAACAAAAAAAAATACAGTCCTTCAACACAATTGGAAAAAGCTGAGCATAGCATGCCACTCATAAGTATAAATCTAATTTATAAATTGAAAGTGCAAAAGCTCATTATAAGATGAAAAGAGCACCTTGAATTGATACTTAATAATACTTGCAGGCAATTTTTATTAATCATCAATTAAATTCACAATCACACAAGTTATACCTTATTAGATTGCCAAAGTTTGATGTAGAAGAAACATTACAAGCTATGCGGCAAGCATTTTTTACACAACAATATTCGCCTGTTAATGAAGAAATGGTGATAAAGTCTAAGCTAGTCATGCAGGAACATATCTAGTAAATAAATAAAGTAAAAAATATATAAATACTAATTGGAACTGGTTTGTATTGCTCCAAAGAACGGTGTTTCAGCGTTGACTATTGACATTTAACATCTGTCGAAGATAAAGTTTGAATATCTTCAATATGGTTTCTAAAACAAACATAAAAAAAATAATATAAATTAATTAATAATAATAAATAATTTGGTTTTTTCTAATTAGGTACTTATTATGATCAATTAACATTATTTAATAGGCAATAAGTGGTGTTTAAAACTAATAATTCACCATGTTTAATTTACCTGTTAAGATGTAAAAGTACTGCAACTACATGTTTGCAGCATTCAGAAGCACCAGCCTTACATGTGCATACAAAATCAATAATTGCAATCAAATTTCCTTTCATTAACAGTTGACCAGTTATCTCATGAGGCTTTTCAGATAAATTAGAAGATTGAATAACTAAACTTTTTATAGTTGTAGTATTATCGTTCTAAACAAAAGAGAAAATATTTTATTTTAACAAAACAAGATATCACCCTGTTCACATTAAATTAAAAGTATTTGGAATTTACATTTTCAATTTGAATTTTACCACACAACACAATATGGTTGGAATTGATGACTTGTTCGCCTTCTATCAAATTTCTTGAACAGCTAGTACACTTGGCGTACATAAAAATATCGTTTAAACTGATTCGCATTTTGTAAAATTCACACATTCACATTCGTTTTGAAAATAGTGCTTTATAAACTATAAACATTATAATATTATTCAGTATGTACGTGCGGTGTTGATAATAATTTTATCCTGCTTTCGCGGCCATTTTCAAAGCGATAACAGCGCACCTAGTGTTATTTAACTCTCCCAATTGATTATAATATTTTACGTAATATGATTATAATATTTTACGTAATATGATGATAATTTGGAACGATGACATAAGTGATAAGATGGACGCTTATTGTGGTAGTAGCACGTCGACGTTACGTAAGAGACGGCCGGCCGGTAAATAATAAATGACCTAATTTAATTATCGTTAGGCGGCTACAGTATCAATAAAAATTATAACATAATAGTCTTTAGTTAAACAGTGAAAACTCCTCTGTGTTTATAATAAAATAAAATAAATCAACTGTAGGTATAATATTAATATAAAAACTTAATAATAATAATATTTTAATATTGCATCTTATTATGTACCTAGTTAATATTCAGTCTTCTTGACTAGTTAATAAGTAAAAAAATATCCTTTAAATAACAATATAAACATGAGACCAATAACAATGATCTAGAAACATAATATTTATAATAATTACTAGTAGACATCAGAAACATTGGAAACTAATATGGTCTCTAATTGTTTCACTAGAATTCATATCATAGTACTCTGCATGAAATATGTTTTTCAAAAGTAATATTACAATATTATTATACATTTGTTAAATCAGTATAAAATAGAATTAAAAATTATCTTACTTTTCTGGGATAATACCATTCTTGCATAAATCTGACAAATCTTTAAATTTGGCAGATGAAATTGTTAATTTTCTTTCATAGCATTTGTTTGGCAATGTTGGTTTTTGTACAAATCTCCCTCTTTTTTGATGACTTTTAGTTTTTTAGGACATTCTTCAAATTTATAAGATTCATAAATCATTATATCTACATTTTCATCTATTTTTATGAATAATAATGACTTCAATTTAGAGTTCATTACTCTTTCACCAGTTTCTGTTTTTAGAATGTTAGGAAAAAATGTAGTAGAAAACTGTTTCCAATCCAAAAATTCTGTTGATTTTAATTATATTACTTCTAAAGGCCTGGGATTGGTTCTAGCATTCCTTATTATTATTGGTGTTATAATATATTATTATAACATTCTCTTAGAGTTTTTTGGCCACAGAAATGTTTTTCCTTCTATTAACATTCTCAATTAATATTATTATAATGTTGAACCCGACTTGTTGTAACATTATTAAAATATTACAAATAGTGTCAAAGTATGTTATAATAGCATCACAATCTTGACTTTATAATCATATTATATATATATATACACACACACACGAGAGGCTCTAGCCCCTGTTCACCATCCCACCTTATTAATTATTTAATAGATTTGGAAACCTGTTGTTAGCTAACAGATCAATTAATATTTAACCTAACCGTTATTACATTCTTTTAATGGTTGGGTAGCTGGTGACTATGATAGGTTTTAATAAAAATTTAAAATACTGATCACTGTATACTGTATGACTATAGCAAACTTGAAAATGATTTTTTTTGCTTAAAACCATACAATGAGTAGTTTACCAAAAATGTGTCATCAAACATACGACCCATAATTATTCTTCTAACACTATTTCTGATATCTTTCTTTCCAACGAATAAAGAGATTTTACTAACCTATAAGTGAATAATAATTTAAAAAAAAAATTTTAATTTAATTAAATTGCTTTGTACTGACGTCCCGCTAAAACACATAAAACCGCATATACACGTAAGTGTACGTAAGTGTCCTTGGGGCGTACGATTTCGCCAACCAGTTATGTTAGTGTAGGACCTCAATAGCTGTGTCGAAGGCCGAACTCCTAGACTTCTCGGAAATTCGGCATCGTAAAATTATAAGAAATATTAAACATGAAACCCGAGATGAAATCGTAGTATCGGATTCGTTAAATTTAATTCTCCGAAATGCTAAATATGAAATCGTAGTATAGACGGGCACATCTAAAGAGAGGAGTAATGTCATCTGGTTATTGAGATTATGTATCGCGAATAACCAGGATGTGTACCGACCGGTCGCACGAGCGTGGGAAGCTGCGATATCATAAAATTACACACGTACGCTTTTGCGCGATTCGGCCATGGACACATAGTTATCTTATCGATAGGAGAGGAAACACAGGGAGTAGGGCTATCTGGACTATATAAGAGATCCCCGATTAGACCCAATTCAGACGTGAGCCACCAGAGGCAGAGCAAGCACCTTCACGCCAGACACCAGTCCAATTTAATTATTCGGACTTAGAATATTTTCAATTAAATCATTTTGTGCAGTAAAAGTGTTTTATTTACATAGTAATCAAATAAATATCTAATAATTAATCACAAATTAAGCTGTTATACTTATTACACTCAACCCATCTACCTCACCACCAGTCGTTTGTCCTCCTGTATGCTGGGACGCTACAAAATCATTGAAACCATATTTTGAAATATTAAATAATTGCCAAAGATTTTCTTGAATCTTTTTCTTGAATTTTGTTATGTAATACTAATAGGTCTTCATCACTTTTTATAGGAAATAGTGTTTCTATGTCCACATCATCAGTTACTATAGTTGTTCCTGACGAACTGTTCATCATTTTCTCAACATTTTCATTTATAAAGTGACATAAAATCTTTAATGCTTGTATTTCATACTTCAGGAAAGAGAAAGATGTAAGCGATATATTATGTAAATCTGTAAGACATTTAATATTAGTATATTTTAAACAGTAAAAAATCTATATGATTATTAATTAATTTAATAGAAACATGTAATTTAAAGAATTGCCAAAAGAAAACTCAAGGAAAAAACTCATTTAAAAATTGTACATAACATCATGATATAACATTTCAATAATTGAGCAATAAAAATTAGATTTATTTAATGCATGTCTTAGTGTTTGAAAATAAATACCTACTAAGTATTAAGTATACAGCCATTTCAGGTTGTACTTCAAACTATTAGTAGTTCAAAATTAAAAAAAAAAAAAAAAAACCACTAAATATTTTATTTTACACTATCCATTATTACTATTCCTCTTTTAAAATTGTAATTATTACCTATATGAATATTAATTATTAATTCAATATCCAATTTAAAATTCCTATATTAATGTACCTACATACTTAACTGGACAGAGAAAAATAATATGAACTATCCACTAATAATAATATGATAAAAATACTTATAAAAGTATATAATATAATATATAAATTATCTATACTGGAAAACAGTCTTCGATCAAAATCATTTTTTATTTTACCTATAATATTATGTGGTATCAATGAATTCAAATTTAACATACCCATTACAATTATCTACTCCAATGACATCTATAAATTTGATACCTAGTTACAGGAGAAAAACTTCTCCAGTTTTATACATAAAAATTTTCAGAAAAACATATTTCATATTATATTTTTCAAATGTTCATCAAAAATGTGCAAATTTTTGTTAATGGTAAGTAAACACAAAAACTAAAACGTTACCTCATATCATGTTTTGGTTTTCAGCAGAATATTGTAGTTGGCGCTTAACAGAGTTGTTATCAGAATTATTTGTGTGACTACTATTAATATTAACTTCAGAGACTACTTTCCATGGTCCGATGGTCCGATAGACGATGTCATAACAATAACAGGACTGGGGATAGATTTTATTGAAGTTTCTTTCAATGGAGACGTGTCATCTAAAATTCATTAACATTTTACTATAAGTACACATAATATTAACCATTTAATACAGTGGCTCACCAATTAATATTTTTGAAGGGCCGCATTACAAATCTGAAATTTTTTCGCGGGCCATTAAAATTCTAAGTACATATTTTTAACATATAATAGGACAATGGGTATTATTTTAAAATTTGATGTAATGAGAACATTATTTATTTTATTTATTATTTGCTACTGTTTTTAAACACAAACATAATTAATATTAAGTACAAACATTTGAAAAATTTAAAATAAAAATAAAAATACATTATAAATACAATAATACAGAAATTTTTTTAGTGAGAAAAATGACAAATCTTACTCTCAACTAACTGTTTAAAATTGAGGGTGTGGTTAGTGCATGCTATCTTCATAATCATTTCGAGATGTTTGTTGGTTAACCGGGATCTGAACTTGTTTTTTTATATAATTCATTATATATATTATATATTCATTATAAATTCAATAATTTCTTTTTTATTTTCAAACAGTATATTTGCAGATTGTAATATACATTCTTTAACAATATCAGCATCTGTGAATGGCTTCATATGTTTAGCGAGCGTCCACGAAATTTTTAAAGAAGCTTGAGCACATTTCTGTTGCTCAGTCATTGCGTGATTCAAAATATTGGTTGCCGATTTATACTTCATACGCAAATTATCAATTTTTGATTTACGAAGTTCACTACTCACGGGAAATTTTTCGGCAAATGATTTATGTGTGAAGTCTCATAATGACGTTTAATATTGAAAACTTTCCTCACAGCTACTGTCTGGTGGCAAATTAAACAAACTGGCAAGGCCCCTGCCCGATCCGGTAAAATAAAAGAATATTGATACGTCCACTCAGGCAAAACTTGTCTGTTTTCAATTTCAACTTTTCTTCTCTTTTTATCCATATTCAAATAAAAATATTAGTAACTTAGAAATTATTTAACCGTATTATAAATCGAAAAAATAAATCAATGCAATTAACACGAAAAAAATTACAATGTAATACAACGGCGGTAATCGACGGACTGACTAGGTAGACGTTAAGTCAACTAGCAGTCACCCAATGACCCAATAAAAGTTTAGATAAGATATGCTTTGCGACCAATTTATCAACAGTTGTCGGTGAAAACCAATAAAATTTAACAAAAATAATAATTTACAACAATAGCACATAGAATGTTGTCGTAATATGTGTGTTTTATTTTTTGTCTGCGGGCCGGATAAAATTTGTTCGCGGGCCGCCATTTGGTGACCCATGATTTAATACATTTAAATTAAAATAATATTCAAGATAAAAAGTATTTAATATATAATGAATAATGAATGTATTAATTTGATGATTAATATTACCAAATTCCTGTTCAAAAAATTTTTTTTTGTTTAGCAGTACATGTTTGATCTTTATCAGAATCATTAAAATCACTAATGCTAGAACTATCATTGTCAGAAATATTATAAATTTGATTAATTTAAGATTTTGTTAATATATTTTGATCAATAGTATCTGAAACAAAAACGATTTTTACTTGAATACTAATAATAAAGTAACAAATTATAATAGAGCATAAACAGTACCACCAACAGGGTTATACTGAGGTGGGTAACTAGAACAACTTTCATCATGCTGAAATTCTGAATTAAGTTTCACTTTTATAGACACTTTACTTTTAGAATTGCAAGATGCACTACGTCGTTTTAATATAAATATTAAATAAATAATTATAAGTAAATGGCAATTTAAGGTAGTCGGTTATTTGATCGAGTTGATTTAAAATAATAGGTAGAACGATTGTGATTTTTCTTGATATGGTTTCAAAAATTGAACACTCTAAATCTTGAATTGTCATAAGATCTCTTCGACTCAATATCGTTCTACATCCGTGTTTATTTTTTTAGACTCTATGACCAAGACATTATCTCCTTTATATGTCATACTTGTAAGCAAAACAAATTCATCTTCCAAAAAATAAATTTTTTTATAACGTACTGTAGTATCCAGAATGTATGATAAAACATGACCCATCACTGAATAAATACGCTTCAAGAGGTCCGGAGAAATATTTACATACCGCGAAGGTGTAATTATTTGCACGATAATATTGAAATTATCTTTTGGATCGAATCCGACGTTTAAAATTTTTCGGTTTTCAAAATCAATTGTAAAATTAGAACAATCAATGAGTTCATGTGGAGATGTAGTTGCAAAATATTTGTACAACCGATTCATTTCACTGGTTGATCCAGCCATAATAACACTGTTAAAGAAAAACTTACAACTTCACACTGTTGAAACAAAACTAAGACTGATTTTTCATACACTGTTGAGTTATTGACTAATTGTTTCGAGTTTGGTGGGGATAATAACTTATGGTGGGAGATTATATTGTATGTACCTATAGTACATCAGGTATACATAATATAAGTGTTTAATACATATATGTTTACCGTGGCAGTTCGAATCCCAGACGATCGAAATAAATTTTTGCATTATTGCCATATATCATACGTCACGGACGGCGGCATGATCAATTGCTAGGCGTGAGTAGTTGGATGTGGTGGTGGTGGTGGAGGGGAGCAGTGACCCAGTTACAGCACCTATGTCCGGGGGATGAGTAGGAGAGGTGGTGGTAGTGGTGGTGGTGGCCATGTAGTGGTGGTCCCAGGATCGGCAAATTAATACTACTGGCGTTGGACAAAATATACAGACCCGTAAAATTATCTAGCGGTGTATTCAGATTGGGTATGATAAAGAATTACAATTTATCGACAATGTAATACACGTCGAAGACGATACGCGGACATATCCGGTGACGCGGGGCATTATCGATTTGTTATTTCTTAAATCCCCAGAGTCGAAAAAATACACACAAACAGATTTAAATACTTATAAATCGATCATAATTCAGACGTCGGTGCACAGGACGTCGAACGTCGAACGTATTCGCAAATCTAAAGGACAGAAATCTGGAAAAATTTCAAAATTGTTTTCTAGAAAAAGTAATATCAGTACTGGTGCGGGTATTAGCATGCGATTACAAAAACGCAATATCACTTATTGGAACGATCCTAACGAGTTGGTCGACAGATTGCGTTTATTGTATTCGTCGCTCGCGGCGGGCAATACGGGCGTTCGTAACGAGATAATATCGATTTGCGAGGAATTGGTCGAAGCTAGAATATTGATTCATATATTCTCGGTATATATCGGCGGGTTTTACGCCGAAGAAATACGCAAAACAATGTGGCCCGACGATTATCTGGTGGAAAAAGTAATTCGCATCAAGGGCCGGCGTGTATTCGTTCGATGGCTAGGTTTTACGGACGAACATATAGTTGGATAAATGAGACCGATCTTAAAATATAAGTACAGTACAAGCGGTGCAATGGACGCGTTTGGAGGGTCGCCCGCTCGCTAGTCGGTTGAATAAGTCTATCGCGGATATGGAGGAAAGGTTCGAAAAAGAGCTCGCCTCACACGTTAATTTAATCGAGATTAATTTAGTAAAAATCGATACACTCGGTGAAAAGTTTGCAAATGATTTAGCTATACATAGTAATATAAATGACGTGAACGAGAAAAAAATCTCAACGCTCGGCGAGCGGACACAAGTGATTGAAATGAAAATAATACATTTAAAATCGATACCAGTACCGTCGGTCGATAAATATATTTCGGAAAACAATAATAAAATTGAATCCTTAAGGATCCTTAAGGATTAATCAAATCCGTTGAGATTGTTAGTAAAAACATCAAAGATTTGAAAACTGACTTGTCGGACGCATGCGCCAGGATAGTTATACTCGAGGATAGAGTCGTTGGATATCAGTATTCATACAAGTCTAACGCTAGTAAGACGTTATAATATATATATTATAATATAACAAGTGCGATCACGTGTATGATGTCGTCGGGTATACTAGATATTCAGTGTGTGTTAGGCCCAAACTCGAAATACTTGATGAAAGAAATGTCGGTAGTTGACGTGAACGGATGGGCTAGCCAACACGAGATTTTTAAACACACTAAAACGCGCGAAAATACGTCGAAAGTCAATGCTACCAACATGTGGTTATTTCGCAACTACCATCAACTGTCTTTGGATTGCGGGGACGTGGAGTATTCCGAAATAGAAAAGATTTTAAAATCGTTACATTTCGAATGCATTTACGCGAAAGGCGAAGAAAAACGGCAGATCATTCAAGACTTCATTCCCAATATCGAAATTGTCGAGATGGGCACGGGTTTGGACTGTCCGCGACTCGATCAGCTACACGCGTGGCTGGGCAAAAATATACAGCCGTGCTGTCTATACCATATGAATTTAGATAGTGCACAATGTACATATAATCGAGTTTTCGCATTGCTTAAATGGTTTAAAAATAATGTGTTATATTATTTAATTCCTGTATACAGAGTGATTCTTTTAAGTGGGTACACTAATTATCTCGAAAAGTATTTACTTTTTTCAAAATATATTTTTACATGGTTTCAAGTTGGTAAAAAACCAACGTTTTATTAAAAAATTATATTTTTAAATATTTTTTATCTTTATCATTTTTTAAGTTTTTTACTTTTTTAAATGACAACATAGAGTTTTAATTTCATATTCCAAAGCAGAATATTTTTCTAAGTATTTTGATTCATAAAAATCGAATTTAGTGCTAGTAGTATTTGAGTTATAAGTATTTAAAGTTTAGATTAGCAGAGTGGAGTGGTACGGGGTTAGCCCACAAAATGATGTCCTTTTGCTGTATCCATAGTGTACTGTTGGAATGCATTTATATTAATTTCATAACCACTTACCATTGATTTCAAAATAGTTCCAAAGCGTTTAATTAAATTTAAGTCGACACCTGTTATTTCAGAGGATTTTTCACAATTTTTGAAAAATCTACGAGTTGTATTTCCATCATTCGTTGTTCCTTTTCCTATTCAGCATAAAAAAAAGTTACAAGTTATAATAAATTGTTTAGTTATTTTCTTACCTTGCAATACTATGTCGACTAGTAATCCTAATTCTGATTTGAATTTATTTTGAATCATTTTTTTTATATTGTTAAAATTCACTTTATTTTCTGGAGTCTTAACCTAAGTAATATCGTGACTAATTGGTTAACTTAATATTTAATAATGTATTTTATTGTTTCTACCTGCCAAGCTTTAATTTCCAGTCTATAAGATATGTGTAAAATACATTCCAAAAACCTAATCCATGCGTGGAGAGTGGATAACCCAAACCCAAAGTGTTTAGTATTTTCAATGTATTTTACTTGGATGGAGTCGATATTGTTCATATTTTTAGGACTACAGCCACAGATATAACATGTTTGGCTTGAAGTGTTGGATACTGAATTGCAAACCTTAAATTAATTTTTTTATTATATTAAAATTAGTCCTATACTACAATTTATAATAAATTAATTGTATTACCTTTCCATCTATCATTGTAAAAACCAACGTATGTTTTACATTTAAGTTATTGTCATCAATCTTTATAGTTGTAGGAACTATACTTTTGATTTGATCTTCAACAATTTTTAACTCTTCATAAGTAGTTTGTGCAGTTTCTTTTTTTAACATATATTTAATTGGCCTACAAAATCTTGTCGATGAGGGCTGAGGATTTTTCCATAAAACTATTATATTATTTTCAACATTACACTGCAATTGTAATGGAACTAAAGAAAATAAAAATAAGTCACCATCACATACATCGTTTGTTGTATTCTCAAAAAAATATCTTTGCTTGTATTGAGCTTGCCCACTGCTACCGTCACAACCCCATTTATATATTATTTCAAAATTATGCATTCGGATTTCTATTTTTGGCAGAGATGGGATTGTAAAAATTCGAACAATCGTATGATCAAGAAGATCTTGTATGTTGATTTCACAAGCTGTTTCCTTAACTTGTATGTTTTTAGGATAACACTTTCTATTTGCTTCTAAAATTTGTTCATAAGTAGGATAAATATTAACATTTTTTTTTTTTTTAGCAGAGAGTCAAATATTAATATATTGCTGTTTGGTTAAATTGTTGTCCAAGAAAAAAGCTAGAGCTTCGTCATTTGTGTACGGAATGATTACATTCAATGAATTATCGTACGCTTTTTTAATTTTTAATGCTCTAATAGGTGTTACGAACCCCTGAATCACATTATTATAAATATGAATAATATTACAATATAATATTATTCTACATGATATTTTTAAGACCATCAGGAATAGTGTGTTGTACGACGGCGAGACCGTGGAATCCGCTGACATAGGATTTTGATTGTGACACGGAGCGTCGTCGCATAATACACTATACGGGAGGCCAATCAGTCTTATAATTACGTCTGAACCGATACATTGTTATTAGCCGTAGTAACTAATAAAATATAATTTTTATTTAATTATTTTGCGTACGTTATTTTATTTTGTTGTGTAAAATCATAACATAGGTGTTTTAATTGACTCTTTTAATAAATTAGCTGCAGTTCTATTTCCAGATGAATGAAGTGAAGTTTGTGTAGCTTGTATCATTTCAGAAGGAGAAAATGTATTTATTATTGTTTTAATTTTATTCCGTTTCGATCTTTCACAACTATTTTCAAAATCTTTGACTGGTCTTCCTATGGCTTTTTTTTTGTTCTTGTTTAGGTAGTTCAAGTTCACATTTAAGTCACTCACTATTAACTTGAATAAATCTTATATGGTTCCGTGAGCTTTTCGTCCAAAATCTTTGTAAAACCAAAGTAAACTTCAAAATTAATTGCTCAACAGTAGGATAAAAAAGACAGTTCAGAAACCACCGCCACCGCCCGCCACCGCACCACCGCCACCGCCGCCCGATCGTGTGCGTGCGCGATTTATAATCAACAAATATTTTATCATTTGTTATCATTTGTTATCAGATATCAGTTATCATTTGTTATATATTTATTTAACCCAGACGTGGATCACATGCGTGATTTTTATCATTGTTATCAGCTATCAATAATAAATTTAAACACATAAACATACACATAGATAAAAATATAATTTCAGAAAAAACTTTACATATAATCATTTTATAACATAATTAAATGTTCTAGTCTCTCTAGTATAAATTGGAATGTATCACCTGTCAAGTCATAATACGATAAAATCATAATTACATTCATCTTCCAATCAACTCGAGAATGTCTGGCTTCTTCGGAGCTAATAATACCCATTCTCTCACATTCAGCTATTCTCCGACCTCTATATATTAATTGAAAAAATATATAGTATTGTGTATGATGTTCAGTAATTGTTCTAATCAAGGAAAATAAGTCTTGAAATGATATCTGTACCTACAAGTTTTAAGTGGTTAGTAAATCTATTAATTTTAATTAATATTTTTCTATGTTTAAACTTACTATGAATTCATCCATAGGAATTGAATTGTCTGTGAAATTATCGACCATTATTACGCCCAACACATTAAACTCTAAACGTAAATCTCGGGAAACTAATCCCACACGTGTTGCCCATTCATTGAATTCTGTGTTACGGTCTCGCACCTCCAAATATTCCTCATAGAGGTCACGTAGCGAAATCGAATTAATTTCAATAACATCGTCGTTGTTTATCTCGCTACAAAAATTTTAATATGTAGAAAATGATAAAATATAATAATAATTTTAGCTTACCCTTGCTGAAAACCTTCTCCATGTATCCTTATGAGGTCACCGCGAGACAAAATGATGTCGTCATCATCTTTAGCACGACTCCAAATGGGAATTATGAAATAATAAATGAAAAACATTATTTTGTTAAACATTTTTAAACTGTTATAAGAAAAAAAATTAACACTAAAAAAACTTTTAAATTCAGAGCGAACGATACATGTGTCGGGGAAAGACTAAATCAATTGAGCTACTTTACATTTTAAATATGCAGGGTAGACACAGTGTGCTAATAAAATGATAATAGTCATACCTAATGGCATGAATTGTATCTTATTGTCGATACGGTTAAAAGGTATAATGGTCATTATAATGTACAGGTGGCAGTTTTGTTTACTTTACCCTCGATGTATATATATAACTCTCGCACGGCATACAAATCGCCACCGTATTGTCATTACCTGTCATCACTTAAAGGATAATTATTAAAGGATAAATATTCACACACACCACCTGGACATTAGTGATTTTTAACTGCCAAATGGTAGTAATAATCACTAATAAATGTCTTCTTAATGTGCCCTACCGGTCGCTAGGATGTCGCGGACTCTTATATATTTATCTACATTTAATATTATAAATATTTTACACACACACATAATATCGAAAAGGGAGAAAATTCACATGGCTATTATACTAATGTCTTGTACGTAAACCAAACTGTGCTGAAACAACTGACACTAGCCTTTAGTCCGTCTACAGTCTTACACCGTTGTACACATATATTTGACGTTCGCTCTGTCTTTAAAAATATTTTGCAAAGTTTTTAATTCACTGTTTATATTTTTTTGTTAAAAAACTGTGTGTTTTATATAATTTAAAAATGTTTAACTGTGAAAAATGTGCATCCACGTTTACACGCAAAGACACTTTTCTTAGACATATGAAAACTCATGATGGATATCAAGTAGCATGCAGTGTCTGCAGTAAAAAATACTCTCGAAAAGATATTTTAACCAGACATATGAAAAACAATCATGGTATGTCATATTATTTATACAATATGGTATAATATAATTATTATATTTAATAATATTATTTTTTTTAATTTGATATATATTTTACAAGCTATTGATCGTGTTCAACATAATATCTAAATCACTCTGAATAGATCTGATGATTCAAACGTATATTTCAATGATGGGTATGATGATATGTGCGTTGAAATTCTGAACAATGCTGAAGATGCAGGGCTATGTAATGTGATAAGTAAGATTTTTATTTTTTATTATTTAATTTTAATTTTAATTTTAATCATTGTTTAGGCAATGCTTGCGCTCCTGCTCATCACAGACCTAACGATATAGAAATAGCTCCTAAAATATATGTCCCCGACATGCCGGCTGAATCGTCTAACCGAAATACTATGACTTCAAATGAAAAAATTAATAAATTAGTACCTGAAGATGGTGATGATATCTGTATGAATGCCATGAATGAATTTGAAAATACACATAAGGGACAAGGTTAGTTTTTTATTTTATTTTTTTTTTTTTTATACGAATACGTTATTTCAACTAAAAAATAATCAGAGTTAATTTATAAAAAATAATTTTGGTATAGTTATCTCATAATAAATGATAGGTTTTATATTATTCGTATATTTTACTAGCACTTGAATTAAACGACATTCGTATTTTTAATTTTAGATTATTATACGACGATAGGTAGTAAACGCATACATGTAGAAAATACTCAAACTGCAGTGAAAGCAAAAAAAATTAGACTTCAGAAAGTAAATTCGTTAGGATTCGAAGAAATTCAATCAGCCCATAATCGTATGGTCGTATGGTATTATTATAAGAATCTGAATAATATACAAAATTATTCAGAGTTCTATGAGTCCATCAAATCTGCATTGTTAGAGACCTTTAATACTCACAATCTACCAATTAAGTTTAATTTGAAAATTGAGAGCACATATAATAGACCTAACGTGGAAAATTCTTCCGAGAATAGAGCTTTTAAAACCTCCGCCAGGGAGATTTTCACGGATAGTGATTTATCCTCAATTTTGGAGGAAAGTTTTAATAAACTAAAATGCGAAGAAGAAGAATACACTAGCAAAGGATCTGGGTTTTCATTGCAATATATCGATGGAATGTTATTAGGAATATATAAATTTTCACCAATGTCGGGTTCATCATATTTATCACTACCGGCTAGTATTGATAGAAAACGGGCAACAATCAATCCTCAAAATTCAGACCAGCAATGTTTTAAATGGGCCATATTGGCAAAACATGTCACAGAACAACCTAAATATCGTGTTGGTAATAACTATTACCAACACGTAGATAAATATAATTTCGATGGGATATCGTTCCCTACACCACTGTCGGATGTAAAAATATTTGAGCGCAATAATCCAACAGTATCAATTAATATCTATGGAATTGAGAAAAAATTTCAACCACCATTAAAATTTCCGACTCATACTGTTTTTCCATTAAAAGTCGTGGATAACGAAAAAGAAGATCATTTTGACATATTATTTATAACAGAAGTTGGAAATTCACATTATGTTTATATATCAAATTTTTCCCGTCTTATTCGTTCACAAAAAACTCAGCATGATGGACAAAGATATTTTTGCAAACGTTGCTTTATTTCATATGACGATCAGAATTCTAAAAATAAATTAAAGGGACAGGTGGCACTAGATCAACACAAAAAAGTATGCGGTATACACAAACCGATATTACCTGTATTACCGATGGAGGGGGAGATTCAAGAGTTTAAAGCCTGGAAGCATACATTGAGACATCCTATCGTCATATATGCTGATTTTGAGGCGATATTAGAAAAAAACAATCAGAAAAAAGGTAAAAATACAGCTATTTTTCAAGAACACAAACCAATGAGTTTCGGATTGAAAATAGTTGCTTCGGAGGATGTGCCAATACATTTATTAGATCAATTTGATATACCTACAGCGCCAATAATTTTCAGTGGATCTAAAACTCAACAGGAGGTAGTGAAAAAATTCATTGAGGAGGTCACAGAGTTAACAAAAAAAATTGAAAAATTGTTTAAAACAAATAAAACAATAATTATGAACAAAGAAGACTGGTGTAAACATAGAGCGACTTTTAAATGCGATTTTTGTAATTGCGATTTAATAGGGGGAGATAAAATCCATGACCATTGTCACCTGTCTGGAAAGTTCCGGCATACCTTATGCAATAAATGCAATTTGGATCTTCGACAACCAAATTTTGTACCGTGCTTTATGCATAATTTATCTAATTACGATGCACACTTCATCGTGACTGAACTCGGAAATTACTCTAAATCAATCTCAGTGATTCCTAACAGTGAAGAGAAGTTTATATCCTTCTCAAAGTATATAAGTAATATGTTCACTGTTCGATTTATCGACACATTTCGCTTTATGGCATCGAGCTTGTCGAATCTTGCCGCTAACCTTATAACGCCAAACCTGACGAAATTCCGTGAAACGGCTAAAGTGTTTGCACCTGCTGATATGTCATTAGTTACTCGCAAAGGTTTATATCCATATGAATATACGGATGGCTGGGATAAGTTGGACGAGCCAAGTCTTCCACCACAAGAAGAATTTTATAGCACGTTAAACGAGTCGGGCATAATGGAGAATGAATACACGCACGCAAAGGTCTGGGAGCACTTTGGATGTAGGACGCTGGGTGAGTACAGCGATTTGTACCTCAAAATTGACGTTTTGTTGCTCTCGGACGTTTTTGAAAATTTCCGAGATATATGTATGAAAACTTATTGTATAGATCCAGCTTATTATTATACAGCTCCAGACATGGCTTTTGATTGCATGTTGAAGAAAACTGCCGTAAAACTGGAGCTTTTGACGGACTATGATATGGTCTTAGCATTCGAAAAAGGTAATAGTAAAACGTATAAAAAATTAAAAAGAATTTTAATACTTATAATTATTTCAGGTATACGCGGCGGATTAGTACAAGCTAGTATGAGATACGCTAAGGCGAACCATGAAAAAGCACCTGATTTTGACTCGACCAAACCAATGCATGGCTTGTGTATCAAGACTGTAAGAATAAATAAAAATAAATAAAATAAAATAAATGTATTAAATATTATATACTTTTAGGCAATAACTTATACGGTTGGGCGATGTCAGAATATATGCCATTTGGAGACCTTAAATGGGTCGAAGCTAAGCTCGAAGGTCTTAATGATTTAGATGAAACATCTCCTATTGGGCGAATTTATGAGGTGGATGTATCATATCCGCAAGAATTACATGATCATCATAATGATCTACCATTTTTGGCCGAAAACGGAATACCTACAGGTTCAAAAATAAAAAAACTGATGGCGACTTTCAAATCGAAAAAGAATTATATTGTGCATTACCGTAATCTACAGCAAGCCATTAAAAACGGTTTGATAGTTGAAAAAGTAAATATTTTATATATATGAGGGATAGAATATATTTTAATATTGTTATTGCGTAGGTACATAGAGTATTGCAATTCAAGCAATCATCGTGGTTGGCTGAATATATCTCTATGAACACTGAAATGCGGAAAAAGGCTACTAATGATTTTGAAAAAGAATTTTTCAAACTTATGAACAATGCAGTATTTGGTATATATTTATATATATATATATTTTTTTTTATATATATATCTTATATTATATTATTATTTTAGGTAAGACGATGGAATCTGTTCGTAAACGCATTAAAATGGAGCTGGTATCGTGCCCATGACGATTTCAAAAACTTGTTAATAAATCCACGTTTAAACATGCGACAACATATAATGAAAATTTATCGGCGGTTTCGTTGGAAAATAAAATCATTGATTTTCGTAAACCTATTTATATAGGTATATTTATATATAAATATATACTTAATTATTATCTAATATTTTTAATTTTTTCATAGGTTTTTCAGTTTTGGAAATCTCCAAGACTCTGATGTATGATTATCATTACAATGTCATGAAGAAACATTACAAAGATAATATTAGTTTAATGTATACCGACACAGGTTAACAATTAAATAAATAAAAATTAATTTCGTGTTTTTTAAAACAATTTATATTATTTTAGATTCGTTGATATATTACATCAAAACAGATGATTTTTACGCAGATTTGATAAAAAATCCAAATTTACTTGACCGAATGGACACTGCCAATCTACCTCCAGATCACCAATGTTATATTGCCGATAGGAAGAAGGTACCGGGTCTGTTTTCAGATGAGACGGATGGGCAAACGATGACAGAGTTTTGTGCACTCCGTGCAAAGTCATATGCTTATAAAATCATTGGAAAAGACGAAAGTGGAAACAATATAATCAATGAGAGAATTAAGGCAAGAGGTATCCGAAATCATGTTGTTAAGAACCATATATGACTCTAGAAGATCATAAGAAATGTTTATTTGGCGAATCTGGCTTGGATGTTTATATTGAGAATGTATCTATTCGATCATTTAAACACCAAATCAAGACAATTAAATCAAATAAATTAATATATAACAATTTTGACGATAAGAGGATAGTACTGGATGATAACATCCATACATTAGCTCACGGCCATTTTAGAATAGAGTAAGTTAATACAAATATGTTTATGATTTATACTTAAAATATTTTTAATTTTATAGGGAAGATGAACCCGATGACGTTTGGTCGGAACTCGACTCCGAGGTGAATGCTGAAGGAGTGAAATGGAGTGAACAAGATAAAGATTTGATGAGAGCGCTTCTTCATCATACATCTACCCTAACTTAACCTGTACATATTTGTGTAACATATAAACTTGTAAATACTCTAACCTTTTTGTAACCATGTAAAAATAAAAAACACAATGTTAAAATATAATTACGTTTATTAAATATAATGTTTACAATTTTTAAGAATTATTTACAAACCACTTTCTTATAGCAAAAACTTTATAAAATGTACATTGTTTTGGATTAAATTCCATATGAAAAATACAACAAGGTAGAGTTTCATCATCACATATTTGATCCAAACGAGGGCAGCCCAAGTCTTCAATGTTGACGAGTGCGACGTGTGGTATATACTCCATAAGAACTTGTTTTTTCTGTTCGCCTTTGACGTAAATGCATCTGAATTTTAATGAATTCATTATTCTACCGACTTCTTCATACTCTATGTCACCGTATTCTATAGATAGTTGATGATAATTACGTTCCAGCCACTTGTTAGTTTTACGACTTTTGTTATCCGCCATGGATTTTGAATGTTTAAAAATCCAGTGTTGGGTCGCCCAAGTTTCTGTGTCTACTATAGACATTTCTTTAATCATGTATTTATTGTTCAAGCCAAGAACGCATTGCATGTCCAAGATGGCTGAAGACATTATGGCTTGTCTTTATAATAAATTTCTATAGTGTTAAGACGGCTCAGTATAGCTGGTATTATTTTTTTAATATCATCTATACTTTCTTTGATATATTGTAATGATACTTCGCCTCTTGTCATATGCTCTGTAATCTCTATGCACGTTAATTCTAACTTTTCTGTTTGTTCCTCTTGAAATAGAATAGATTTATGATTTTCTTCAAGTAAATGCTCAATTTCATCGAGTTTATTCGAATACGATTTAACAACTTGTTCGAGATTTACTAAAAATTTATTAGTTTTACTAGACTGGGAACTACCAAATACGTTCATGTCTACAGCTAGACTGACACTATTTTCTAATGTCACTTGTATTTATCCAACTATTGTGTGTATTATCGAACCCGAGCCATTTAACGAAAATTTTGTCCCCCTTCTTACGTATAATTTTCTCTACTAAATAATCGTTAGGATAGTTTGTTTTCAATATTTCTTCTGAATAAAAGCAGCCAGCAATTGGTTTTCCAGTATAATCTTGTAGCTGATAAGTAGTAGGTAATGTTTCATTAATTTTAACGATTTTAAATATTTCTGTAGACCAGCTCGGTAAATAGCCTTTTGCAAACACACCTTTATATGTGCTTACACGAACGTTATCACCTATGTTAAATTTAATTTTTCCATTTATAATTTTTCGTTGTTTAATTTTGACTGACGTAGGATTAGCATCAGCTTGTACAGGCGTCATTCCTATAGTTCTATGTTTTGAGTTGTTGTACTCGTTAATCAATGAAGGTAAAATAGAAATCCATTCGTGTGAACCTCGTGCCGTAAACTCTCTAAACATTTTTTCTTTCAATGTGCGGTTAAAACGTTCTACAATACACGCTTTCATAGTACTATACGTAGAATACTTGTGTATTTTGTGCTTCCCCGTCAACGCGTCAAATGTTGAATTGTAAAATTATTTACCATTATCGAGCTGTAATAGTTTTGGTGAGCGTTTGAGCAGTATTTTAGACATTGCACTGGAAACTTCTTTAGCAGTTTTGGATTTTAACGCTATTGCCCAAGCATATTTCGTAAAACAGTCTATCTTACATAAAATATACTTGTACCCTTTATTTTTTTTCGAATATGGTATCATTTCGACCAAGTCGGCTTGCCATAGATCGTTTTTGCCATAAACATTAACTCTACGCCTTGTATAATTTTTTCTAGCTGGTTTGTGTAATTCGACTGAGATTTCACGTTTAGACATTTGGAATATGTTTTATTATCCCTGCTTCACGCAATTCTTCGAAAATCGAGATTATTTCGTTTGAAACTCCTGTATTACCAGCTGCTTTTGACGCTAATAGTAACTTCAACCTTTCGACTAGCTCGTTAGGATCATTCCAGTATACTAAATTATGTTTTTGTAATTTGACTGACAGTCCAGCGCCCGATGGAAATAGATTTTGGATTAAATCCGTGTATTTATTCCCACCTCTTTTAATTTTTGTTCCGTCTGCCGTCAAATAAGCCGACGTTTGAGTTAATATTGATTTATATGTTTTTAAATCGTTTTTGGTATACAGCTTAGGGTTTTTTGAAAATATTAAATTACCAAGTCCTTGTGTTAGTGGATATGTCGTATCTTCAATAGTTAGCGTATTATCAACGAGTTTAATTTCTTTTTTACCCAAGTGTACACTTCCATTTGATTGTATTTTAGGCCCATACGTTTTGTCTATATCGTAAGACTTATACCAGTCGTTTATTTTGAATGAATCCCCAACACTATGTTCTATGCTGTCTTCATTAACGGATGGAGCTTGAAATGTTGATGGATCGAAACGTTGTTTCAATGGTTCGATAATCGGACTTAATGTTTCCGATACTAATGAATGAATTTCTGATTTTCCTTGTTTTAATGCCGTATACTTGCGTTTAATATTTTCTTTGGCTTTAACCAGTTCTCCGAGTACATCACCACTGGCAGCCATGACTGTGAATGAAGCATTTCCACAATAACAGCACTTTATATAACGATGAATGTGTCGAATCCATGACGATATCGACCGTTGTCACGTTCACAGTCTTTGTTTATGATGATAAACTCAAATCTCCCCAGACGCCAACACGAAGTGCAAAAGTCT
Organism: Diuraphis noxia; assembly: GCF_037042655.1. Taxonomy (NCBI): domain Eukaryota; kingdom Metazoa; phylum Arthropoda; class Insecta; order Hemiptera; family Aphididae; genus Diuraphis; species Diuraphis noxia. The sequence continues at coordinate 74,273,670 of NW_028301711.1, forward strand.
TTAAACTCCGAGTATGACATGTCACCAGAGCAATGCTCATTGTATACATGCTTTAAATTAGTCTCATCTTGTTTGAATAATACAATAAAATTAGCATTATCGCGCAAAAGTTGTTTTGGCACTTTTGAATAACTCTGAGCCAGATAGAAAACATCGACTAAATTATGACGACCTCTGGAGAAGTAAGTTCTCGCAATCTTTTGGTTTTCAGTAATAATATCGTCGAAAATAAACACAGAGTTTGGTAAAGCTTTCTCAGGTTCAATAACTTGTTCGTTTTCATAGAATGTAAATAATTTTATACCATCAATATCTGATAATATATCACTTAGCATTTTATATTTAGGTTGATCCAATGTTTTTGAATATATGTATACATTGTGAAATCTTATTCCATTTATATGCGTTAATAACGTAAATATTAAATTAGTTTTCCCACAGCCAGAAGGACCCACCATAAGCGCACGTATCGTATTAGGTAGAAGCGATCCATGTCTCTGTTTCCACGTTTTCAACTGTGAGTTTTATTCCTTGTTTGATGAACTTCATTATAAATAACTGAGCAACGACGAGAATGTAATCAGTACACAATGTCACTCGCTCGAAGAAGCACCAAGAATAAGGGTGGTGGGCTTATCAACACGCTTATAAATAAATTACCAATCGAGCTGCACGTGCCTGGTAAGTCTAGTATAATAAATCCAAAATAATAATAATAATAATAATAATTCTTTGTAGGTTATCAATACTGTGGGCCTAGTACAAATTTAAAAAAACGATTAGCTCGAGGCGATAAAGGTATAAACCCACTGGACTCTGCTTGTAGGGACCACGATATTGCGTACGAGCAGAGTAACTCTATCGCAGATCGTAACAAAGCTGATTATATATTAGAGCAGCGAGCCTGGGATAGATTCAAGTCGAGAGATTCCAGTCTAAAAGAAAAAGCTGTAGCTTGGGGCGTAACTACCGCCATGAAAGCAAAACGTAAAGTAGGTGGTGGTTGTGGTTTTAAAGCAGCACTTAAAGCCACTAAAAATGTTATCAAGAAAAATGTCGGTGGAAAAAACTTGATGAAATTAAGTAAAAAATGTGTAGCCGTCGCGCGAAAAACATTCAAAATTAAGAAGACCAAAGTTCCACGAACAATAAATATTCCGAAAAAAGGCGGTGTGCTACCACTCATACCGATTTTCGCAGGGTTGTCAGCTCTGGGAGCCCTGACTGGTGGTGTGGCCAACGTTGTGAAAGTGGCTAATGAATTTAATAGAAACACACCATCTCATTTGGGAAAAGGACTACCTATATCTAACACCATATAAAGGCAACTCGTATAAAATAGAAACACCGCATAAAAGTGGTGGTGGGGGTGCAAATACGAAAAAATATAGAAAGTCAAAAAACTAATAACCACGTTACCCAGAAGAGCGTTTTACGATTTCGAACTTATAAAAATCGCTCGCTTAATGAAAATACCTCATTTCATCGGAGTGTTTACCAGAGATAAGTTGTCTAAACGCCCTAAACGTCAAGAATCGGCGATTGTTAACTTGGACGCTGAAAGCGGTACAGGAACGCATTGGGTAGCGTATAAAAAAATCGGAAAAAAAGTCGAATACTTTGATAGCTTTGGGAATTTACCACCTCCAATTGAATTACAACAATATTTTCACGGATGCGACATACATTTCAATTACAGCAGAGAGCAGAAATATAATACTACAAACTGCGGACACTTGTGTTTAAAGTTTTTATCATGTTCACATTAATGTTGAACGGAAACTCGAGTGAGTTGTCGTGCGAGATCTTTCCACCGTTGGAAGTAGAAAATACTGCCCAGATATGTCTTTTGAGTTTACAGACAAATAATTCTATACCAAACATAGAACCTGGTTGCAATACTATCGGATTTCGTAATATAATCAATAATAACGATAACGTTATTATACCTACAGGCACTTATGAGTTGGATCAGTTAGAGTCTATTATACAAAACATGATGCCTGACTATGTCAGATTTTTTGAGTTAAAAGCAAACAGCAGAACATTAAAGTGTAGTATATCGTGTAGTCATGAAGTCGATTTAGGGATCGAGAATAGCATAGCGAAATTGCTAGGTTTTAGAAATGTGCTATACACTACTGGCGCTACTCACGAATCTGAAAATATTGCCAACATAATGAAAATAAACTGTATAAAAGTAGAGTGTAATTTAATCACCGGCTCATTCTGTGACGGAGAACCGAGCCAGATCATACACGAGCTTTATCCTACTGTACCTGCGGGATATAAAATCGTTGAGGTACCTAGGCATCCAGTTTTTTACGGTCTCAATACGACTTCAATAACTAAAGTGAATATCGCGCTAAAAGATCAGAACGATTGTCTGATTAATCTACGCGGTGAGCCAATAACAGTTCGTTTACAAATAACCCGTGGATATGGCGCTCAAATTTAATATAAAAAGAGCTACAATCAAAAACCTGTCAGTATACTACCCGCCATTAAGAAATCAACACCTAAGCCGAAAAATATCAAGCTCACGAAAAATAATTTAAATTTTCTCCGTTCGTTGCAATGATTGATGACTCATATTTAGACGTGACGGCCGACTATGTCGACGACTGTAAAATAACTCAAAAGAGTTACCATTCGTTCACACCGTATTCAAGCACCGCTCTATCATACAATGAAGAAATTAGAATTAATGTTCAAAACATGGATTCTTACACTTTGCCGTGTGAGAGTTATATTTTCATCGAGGGTAAAGTAAACAAACCTGCCGATGCAGTGGGAGAAGTTCGGTTTTCAAATAACGGATTGGTATTTTTATTCTCCGAGATGCGATATGAAATAAACGGAATAGAAATACAAAAATTGAAATCACCCGGAGTGTCATCATGTTTGAAAGCATACTGCTCGTACACTCCAAACGATTTGAATGCATTAGAGAATGCAGCTTGCGACTCGAAAATGGATAGTGAAGATAACAAAAATTTTATGACCAATAATATATTTTCCGGATGTATTCCATTAAAACATGTATTCGGATTTTGTGAAGATTACAAAAAAATATTACTCAATTGCAATCAGCAACTGATTTTAAATCGCGCATCTACCGACCTTGATGCGATACATGTTGTGGGCGAAGGCGCAACCGCTGCCGTCGATAAAAATAAAAAAAATACTGAACCGTTGTTATCAAAACATATTTTTCAAAACTATGTTCCAATCGTCGTTGTCGATTTGTCGCATCAGAATGATAACGTGAAATCATCGACCATAGACCTACGAATAGACTTTGAAACGGACACAGTTATTCCAGAAAAGACTGCAGCTTATTGTTTAATACTACATGACCAGATTATAACTTACAATCCGTTTAGTGGAGATGTTAGAAAATTATAAACCTTGTAAATATCTTATAATTATTTTTATACCTTGTAAATATTATTTTCTAATAATAAAAAAACTTGTTTTAAGTATCACGCTTATTTTATTTTCATATAAATTATGTTTTATGAACAAATATTAAAATAGTCGCCGCTTAACATTGTGCACTGGTGCTGGGTGTTCGGCGAATGGTAATTGATATGGCGGTGGCGTAATGACTTGAGATGGTGATTGCGCCCTGAAAAAATCTGGTCCATCGTTTACGTCGAACGACTGCTCAACCCCGTCTGGCACTTCAATATTATCTATTAGCTGAAAAAATTTACTATTAAATAATGTTTTTCTTTAAAAAATATGATTATATAAATTACATCTAACGGTCTAAGAGTAGCGTATGTAAGCGGGTCATCGTGCATGCCGAATATATTGGTAATGCTTGGTGACATTGGGGATTCCATTTCTCCATTCTGCGACTAAAATAAAAAAAAAAAAAAAAAAAAAAAAAAAAAAAATGGTATTAAATATTTTAATATAATATATTAAATTTATTAATTACCTCGTGTGTCGCCCGATTTAGCAAAGATGCTGCTAGTTGTTTGGCTGCGAACATTTGTATTTGACCGGTCAAGTTTGGGAAAGATTTGTCCATTCGTTCATCTTCCGCGTTCTTAACGTATATTATCATCTCTTCTAAATTTTTCGGTGGAGATTTAAGGAGATCGCATTTCTCACGTAGGTATGTCGCAAACTCATCAGTCTGTTCTATAACTAATTGAGCAGTGTATATTGTTTTCCTTACAATACTTTCGAAAATACAACATTCGAGATATTGAAGACGAATAAGGTAGGCCCGATTCAAGAGTACCCTGCATCCGCTTTCGATTTTTGACTCAATCACTAGCACATTTTCTCCTCCGTACACCATACTGGATATTTTATAAAGTTCGGTTTCAAAAAATATCGTACGCTTATATGTTAGTGTCTGATCCAATACGAATGACAGTATATTACCCATCAGTGAAAATATACGCCGGAGAAAATCAGGCAATATTTTAACGTGACGTGATGAAGTTAATACATTTACAACGACTTCGTAATTTTCGCTCGGATCAATACCGATATGCACAAATTTACGGTTCGCAAAATCCAGTGTGTAGCATGTAGTTTCGATGAGGTCAGCCGGTGGTGATGGTGTAACATATGTGAAATTCTTCTTGTACACTGCAGCCATGTTTCAAATTGACCTACTTAATGTCTCTTATTGTAAATAAACGCCCAACGTGCTTAATTTGCTAGTAGAAACGGCTATGGCATATTTCAATAATAATGTATAACAATGATAAAAATCACGCATGTTATTTATATATAATTTATATTATAATTTATTTATATATAATAACCACTGGGTTAAATAAATATATAACAAATGATAACTGATATCTGATAACAAATGATAAAAATCACGCATGTGATCCACTGGGTTAAATAAATATATAACAAATGATAACTGATATCTGATAACAAATGATAACAAATGATAAAATATTTGTTGATTATAAATCGCGCACGCACACGATCGGCGGCGGTGGCGGTGGCGCCGGCGGCGGTGGTTTCTGAACTGTCTTTTTTATCCTACTCTCAACTAATTTTGTATAATGCGAATTCCATTCTTCAATTTCGTATCTAGCCTTCAAAATGTCGAGTAAGTATTTTCTTGATTTTATAGAGTGAGGATTTAATGGACCTCTATTTCTTAATAGTTGATATAAATCATCATACCTAAGTATAAAAATGAGAATATGAATTATTGCAATTTAAATTTTCGCTAATGTCGATATCGTCTATATCAACGTTACTACTGGAACAGGCTACAAAAAAAAATATTAAAAATACAGACGCAAACTAATTTTTGGGATATTATACAGTAGAATATATACAATACTTATTATATATTTGTTAACGATTATTTTTTAATTACACGCTTTGAAATATAAGTATTATTTTTTTTATGCGATTTTTCTAAATATTTTTTTTGTTTATTATCACAAAATTATATATTTAGTATATTAAACACTTACCTAGGTGTTCGTTGTCCATTTCTTATTTGAGAATTAGTAAAATTGAACAAAAGAATCAATTTAATACCTCATACAATAAGAGCCGGCGCAAATTGGACCTAGCCCATGTACACGCCACGCGCAGCACACGTGTGACCGAAACCCAGTCCAAGTCCACGTTTTTTAATAGTAACGCATATTGAACTCAGCCCACGCCCATGCCTTACCCATACCCATTACCCTACATATACCAAAATCTCCATCATTTCTCCCAGTATAGCTCATAAGATGACAGCAAGCCAGCAGCAACTTCTTCTCGATTTAGAATCTGAATCTGAGGACGATGAAAGGTATATAGTTTCACACCTACTCGGCAAAAAAAGTAAAACGAATGAATATTTACGAAAAAGAGAGAGTCATGGAGAGTTTAAGTTATCCAGTGAAGTTCCAGATAGTGTGTTCAAAGAGTCGTTTAGATTAAACAGAAAACAGTTTAGTGAAGTTCATGAATTAATTAAAATGGATATCACTGGTCAAGAGTGCAATGCACAAAAACCTATTGGAAGTGAAGAAAAACTAGCAGTATGCCTAAGGTAAGCGTTTAATACCACGATTACATTTGATGGTTACTAATAATTATGACTGGCGATAAGTTAGTGTTTTGAAATAAATCGTAGGCGATCATGTACGGTTTCAAGAATCTAATAATATATTTGGTTTTTGTTTTTATCTGTTTTATGTACTTTTAATGAAAATAAGAAAATTTATTTTGCATTTCTTGACAATTTTTAGGTTTTAGGTTATTTTCTTAATTTTTTAGAACATTTTACAGTTTTGTAGCATTTTTAAAGATTTTGGATACGAAATTTGAAACTTTATTTTAAGATTTTTATATAAATATAACAAATTACAAAGTAGGTACTCGTAATTCACCAGTTTTCGACAAAATCAATTTTTTTATTTGGCTGTTACTTTAAAACTAAAAACGAAAAAAAATGTAAAGAAAAATGTTTTTTTTGTAAAATATTATTATTATATTATTATATTATTCAATTACACCATGTTATAACAAATCAAAAAATGTTCTTGAAGAATCGTCTTCATGTCTTGAGCAGTTTCTTTCATTTGTGTCAACTGAGCTAATCGAAGTTGAATTCGATGCAGAAAAAAATTCAGGGTATCCTTGCGTTAAGGCACAAGACAATGAACTAGTAGGCTGGGGTGTTATTGAAATAGCACGTTGTGTGTTCATCTGATAAGTTTGGTTAACTTCACGTTTGTCTGTGATTTCATCCTCAGCTTTATCTTCGGCATCAGAAACAGCTTGAAACAAATTTCTTCTGACTACTCTTTGGTATTTTGTTGGAAGACCTTTAGTGATGTTGTACATAGACATAAAAAATTGATACAAAGCATCATTTTTTAATTCTTCTTGCTTTTGTGTTTCTGCAACAAGACTCTGACGTAATTCATCCCTCTTTTTTGCTCTCTTGTCACTTTCGCATAACAGGATCATTAGAAATCGTGGATTTTTTAAATCTTTTACGGGCGACATTTTCAGAAGGTTCGGTTGGTTCGCCATTTGTTGCTTCAATTCTGGGTTCATCAGATGGTGGAATATCAAACTCTTCCAACTGACTTTCTTCACAGGGTAAAGTGGCCAATTGACTTTCTTCAAGGGGTGAAGTGGGATTTCCAACAGTATTTCTGTTTTTCATAAAAGGTTGGAGAAACTCCATTTGTTTTTGGTACGTCCATAGCCTAACATGTGTTGCCTGTTGCCCACTTTTTTTTTGTTGTCTCCGAAGAGCTTCTCTATGACATTCTCTTAGCTTTCGCCATTGATCCTTAGCAGCTTGGGCTGTAATTAAAAATAGTCGTATAAAATAAAATACAAATTCAATCGTCAATTATAAAAAAATAAACAAAAAAACACACATCATTGTAAAATCAATACATTTATCACTCCGTTTAGAAACTATATCATTTTTTTTCATACTTTTTTAGGTATTTGGCCACTGGTGACATGTTTAAAACTATAGCATTAAGCTATAGATTGGGGGAGAGAACAGTATCAAATATTGTAAATGAAGTATGTGCAGCTCTGGGGCATCGTTTACAACCCTTCTACATACCTGCACCAACAGTGGAAACTTGGAAAAATATTTCCTTGGATTATGAGAGAAAATGGCAGTTTTATAACTGTTTGGGTGCAGTTGATGGAAAACATATCGCCATTCGGAAACCACTTCTTAGTGGGTCTTCTTTCTACAACTATAAGCAATATTTTTCCATTGTTTTGATGGCGACTGTGGATGCAAATTATCGTTTTACAACTATAAATGTGGGTTCTATGGGTAGGTTTAGCGATGGAAACATTTTCGCCAATTCCTCGTTAGGGAAAATGCTAAACAGTGGGTCTTTACAATTGCCCGAACCAAAACCGTTACCCGGGCAAAATACAGGAACACCGTATGTCTTTGTCGGAGACGAAGCATTTCCTCTAATGCCAAATTTGATGCGTCCATATCCTAGAGCGAGAGTGACTGGCAATTATGAAAACAAGGTTTTTAATTATCGATTATCCCGAGCAAGACAAACAGTAGAAAGTAGCTTTGGAATATTAACAGCAAGATTTCGTGTGTACAAAAGACCTTTTGAATGCAAATTGGACACCATAGATAAAGTAGTGTTGGCCACAATTGTGCTTCATAATTATTTGAGAACTGATATTCTTTCAAATGCCAGTATACAGGACGAAGATGATGAAATAGCATACAGCTTTGATGAAAGTAATTTTAGTTCATTAGCACCTAATCGAAGTAGAAGTTCTAATGAAGCATTTTCAATTCGACAAAATTTCACTGAATGTTTTAATTCTAACTACGGATCTGTTGACTGGCAAAGAAGAGCAGTACAAAGGGGACAGTTTTGAATAAAAAATATGTAAATTAAGATGTCATTATTTAAGAATATTTAAATTAGGATGTTATTAATTAATAATATATAAATTAAGATGTTGTTAATTAAAAATGTTGTTGATACAATATAAAATGTAATTTACTACAATGTAATATAAAAAATAAATTACATGTAAAATCGAAAAAATAATATTGTTTAATATTATAAATAAAAAATAAAAATAAAAAACTGTGATGCCACGCTAAATCTTAAAATTATTATCTTTATACATACTTGTTAAATATTTAAATATTAATATTTAAATACTTTTTCTGTATTTTAAATACATATTATTATATTTTGTTTTTAAAAATATTAAATATAAAATTTTCAAACAAGATATTATTATTTACTATTTAGTTTCGTTTATCGATTATGAAGAAATATTGCTTATCGTCGATGAAAAGACATGACGATTAAAAATAATATTTCCCGTATATCGTATATCTATTTGGCTATTTATAGTTCATAGACTCATAGTATCATAGCACAACGACACCACGAATCCCAGTCTCACACACACACACACACACATACACACACTCCGCACTCGTTAATCGTTATTCGTTAATATTTTAATAATCGTCAAAAGTTATTTTATTACGTATTGTTTCTTAAATGAAATAAATTTTAAAATAGTATTACTGTACAACTGTATAAGTTAATTATTATTTCTACAAAATATTACAAACAAGATTACTCACCTGATGGTATTTCTGGCGTATTTAATTCTTTAGCTATCTTATCCCACAAATCATCTTTCAGTTTTGATCTCATATAATCTTCATGAGTATCTTACAGAACAGGAAAGCCTCTAACAATTTCAATTAATTTTTCCATCTTAAAAAATATAGGAAATATAGGAAAATATATATTAATATAATATTATATTATAATATAATCCAAATATAGGAACCCACGATCCACGAAACTGTGTTGAAAGCACAACTTTACCCATGCGAACACAGGCTGGAACTGTACTGGCCGTGGGATAGGTTTAATATGCGCCACTCCGTCTCAATCAACGTTCTACAAAATAGTCCACGCGTGTGCTGCGCGTGGCGTGTACATGGGCTGTGTCCAATTTGCGCCGGCTCTAATCGACAAAACTCGAATGCGAATAAATGCTAAAGTAACAGTTTCATGAAAACATTATCTACTTTTCTTATCGCCTGAGCAGTCTAACGAGCTCAATATCATTTTAGATAATAATTCCTTATTACATATGATATATATATTGGATTAATACAAAACAATATTTATTTCAGTCAAATTTAAAAATGGACTTTTTTCCGCCTAAAACTGGATTTCAGACCACTGTGTAACGGCCCGAGTAATGACGGTGCTTGTGGTGGTGGTGGTGCTGTTAACGACATTGAAGAGGTGATTATTACTATTGAAATATAATATTATTTCGTATTACATATCCCTAGGATATCGTAGAGAATATTATATCTTATAATATAATTTGATATTTTTTTTCACAGCTTTTAGGATTCCACGAGAACGAAGGCGCCATGTACACATATTGAGACTATTGCCGGTAACGTCCTACTTGACCTCGACATTCCAACCACTGTCCACCACCGCCGCTGACCGAGGAAAATAATATATTAAGATGAAACACGTCATGTATAATAATATCATCATAATATGTCTAATAACGGTGTTATATATATATATATATATATATATATATTTATATACATATATATATAGCCCTTAGTCAGAGATGAAAAAAAAAATTTTAATATTTTAAATTTCTCACCCCCTCATTTTGTTCATTACTATAAAAAAGTAATTTTTGTTAAATTTGATCATTATTGTTCATCCCCTTCGCGTGCCCAAAGAGGCTAAAAATGCAAAATAGGGTTTTTTTGTCGTTTTTTGAGTTTTATCAAATAAATATTGCACTTTTCGATAAAATTAATAGAACTTATATAATAGATATTTATATTTTTAATAATAATCATATTTATAAAATTTCTTATGAATTTATTATTTTCCAAGAAAAATTATAAAATACAAAATTTTTTATTTATTTAAAAAATTTATTTTTTTAAGGTTATTTACACATTTTATTAGAATAACGGTTGGTGATGTTTATGATTATTTAATAGTCCTTGGATAAAGTGCTTTTTTTACAATCTGGAAATTGCTGACGATACTCGCTGACTACTTGCAGTAAATATTGCTTCTGATCTTCGTTTTTGGTTAATAGCTTGTTATAATCTTCAATCAACTTAACTCCTCTCTCCGCAATATCATTTACGACATTTATATTATTTACCAATTCTTTACTTATTTTGTACTGGTCATTTTCATTCCACAATTTGGGATCTAAATCTAAAAAGTCCATCTGTATACCAAATCTATTATAAAAATTACTAGATTGGATAGATATGAAATCATTGATATCTTTATTAGCATAATCGTATATTTCATTTGGTTTTAAACTTATTCATTTGTTGGCTTCTGATTCGATATCACGAGACTGCATTATTGCTTTAACCGTTTTTATTTTGGTTTGTGATGATACTTTGTCATCAAAAAATGCTAATGAAGTCGCTTCTGGTGTTAAGTACCATAAATGACCACACATTTTTTTTAACGCTGACTTAGAAATTTGTTCATCAATTACCTCATACAATATAATATCTTTAATAAATTGCAAGTCCATGTTTGGAGCTAGAGCAGCAGCTCTAGCACAAAACCATTGCTTTATATATATACGAACTATAAAAATACATAAGTCACGTAAAGCATTATTTTCTTTTAAAAGTTAATTTAAATTCTTTACGAAATAAAAATATTTCAACAAGTGATATTCTTCTCTAACTGGAATACGTGCTTTTTCCCAAAATATAATGACTTCGTGGATCACTAATTTAGCACTGTCGCGTAAATTTAAATTTAATTTACTTTACGTATGTTAAAAAAGAGAATACTTAATACCTGTTTTATTGAAGGTAACTTACTACCTTTAATTTGATTCGAAATATGTCCAACTAAAAATACCTTATTGGAATCACGAAGATTTATTTTTGATGACGACGCCATAATAATAAATTTAAAAAATAAGTATGTATCTAAACGAATGGTATTTGTAAACTTTGAGTAATAGTAGGATATATTAGACAGTTCTGACCGCTGAGCCGCTGAGCCGCTGATCCTGTGCTGAGCCCGCCGTCCGGTCGTGTACGTGTATGACGTATATTTTACCCCTCCTCCCCCTTACCTTACCATGTTACTGAGCCCGCCGCCGGTCGTGTACGTGTATGACGTATATCTTACCCCACTCCCCCCTTACCTTACCATGTTACCGAACCCGCCGCCCGGTCGTGTACGTGTATGGCGTATATTTTACCCCTCCCCCCTTACCTTACCATGTTACTGAGCCCGCCGCCCGGTCGTGTACGTGTATGACGTATATTTTACCCCACTCCCCCCTTACCTTACCCTGTAAGTGTACCTTGTAGTAGCTCTAGTACCTTACCTAAGTTTGTACCGGTTTTTTTTCATAATCTTTCAAACTACGATTCTCACTATGTTATTTCCCAACTTGACTATGACACCTGTAAGATTTCCGTTATACCGAACAGTGAGGAGAAATTTATATCTTTCTCAAAATATATAAGTGGCGACTTCACTGTTCAATTTATCGATACCTTCCGGTTCATGGCATCAAGTTTAGGGAAATTAGCCGCTAACATGATTACACCATTATTTGAAAATTTCCGAGAAACTAGCAAACATTTTGCCGCCGGAGACATGCCACTCGTGACACGTATGGGGGTGTACCCTTATGAGTACACAGATAGTTGGGAACGGTTGAAGGATACAAGACTACCGAGTAAGAGAAGATTTTACAGTTCGCTGACCGAATCGGGTATAGAAGAAGACGAATTTGAACACGCGAATGAGGTATGTTATTATATGATTATTTCTATATAATATATTTTTAAAATGTTTGTTTGTTTCATGTATGGTCTCGGTTCGATTGTAAGACGTTGGGCGAGTATTCCGACCTGTATCTTAAAATCGACGTGTTGTTACATACCGATGTGTTTGAAAACTTCCGTGATGTATGTATGCGGACATACAACCTGGACGCAGCCCACTATTTCACCGCCCCCGGCTTAAGTTTTGACGCAATGTTGAAGTTCACGGGGCAGAAACTTGAACTGTTATCGGATTATGACATGATGTTAATATTTGAGAATGGTGAGTATATTATTTAAAAAAAAATACACATATGATAATAATAACGATTTTTTTTTTTTAGGTATACGTGGTGGATTGGTGCAGGCCAGTATGTGTTACGCGAAGGCGAATAATGTAAAGACTCCGGGTTATGATGAGCCAAAGGAAAAATCATGGCTTATTTATCAGGACTGTAAGTATATATAAATATTTTTATTTTTATTTATTTTTATACTTATTAATTTTTTAGGCAACAACTTGTACGGATGGGCAATGTCCCAATACATGCCTTACGGTGGCTTTAACTGGGTTGAAGCCACATTGAATGGATTGAATGATCTGAGCGATACCTCCCCCATAGGGCGAGTATACGAAGTTGATGTGTCTTATCCGAAAGAGTTACACGATAACCATAATGATCTGCCTTTCCTGCCACAAAATAGTATACCACGCGGATCAAAGGTACGAAAACTGATGGCTACATTTGAAAAGAAGACAAACTACGTTATACATTATAGAAACCTGCAGCAGGCGATTAAAAATGGTTTAATAGTTGAAAAAATAAATTTTTATTTTTTTATTTTTAATTTAATTTTATTTTATTTATACCTAGGTTCACAGAGTGTTGCAGTTTGACCAGTCGCCATGGTTGGCGGATTATATAAATTTGAATACGAAAATGAGGAAGAAAGCGAAGAATTTTTTCGAGAAAGACTTTTTTAAACTCATGAACAACGCGGTGTTTGGTAAGTTAATTTATTTACTACCATATATATTATGTATATATATGTTTTGATTCGCATATTGTTTATAGGTAAAACGATGGAATCGAAAAGTAAACAGATAAAGTTGGAATTGGTGTCAGATGAAAAGCGACTTCAGAAATTGATAAACAAGACGACTTTTAAACACTGTACCAGGTACAGTGATAGCCTGAACGCCGTTTCACTGGAAAATAAAATAATTAAATTCAACAAACCTATCTATATTGGTAAAATTTATTTTATTTTCAAATTTTTGCATTTATTATCACATTTATTTTTCTATAGGATTTTCAGTTCTGGATATCAGTAAGACGATAATGTACGACTATCATTACAACGTGATGAAAAAACACTATGGAGACAGAATAAAACTTATGTACACCGACACAGGCAAATATATTAAAACTAATCTCATATATATATATATATATATTAATTAATATCATTATTTTTTTCTAGATTCGTTGGTGTATCATATCCAAACTAACGATTTTTATGCTGATGTGACGGCTAACAGTAACTTATTAGACCGGATGGACACCGCAAATCTTCATCGCGACCATCCGTGTTATGTGGCAGAGAGGAAAAAGGTACCAGGATTCTTTTCCGATGAGACTAACGGACATACCATGACTGAGTTTTGCGCACTTCGCGCAAAATCGTACGCATATAATATATATGCAGGGGATGATGACAGATTAGAAGGAGAGTACATAAAGGCGAAGGGGATTCGACCTCACGTAGTCAAACACCACATGACTCTAAAAGAGCATAAAAAATGTTTGTTTGGTGAAGTTGGAGTGGAGGCATACAAGGAGAATGTATCTATTCGCTCATTCAAACATCAGTTGATGACGATAAAAACGAGAAAGCTAACTTACAACAGTTATGACGATAAGAGAGTGGTGCTAGAAGATAAAGTGCACACACTAGCACATGGACATTATAGTATAGAGTAAGTTATTACAAACATATATATATATATATATATATTTTTACTAACATTTTTCTTATTTTTACAGGGAAGATGATTGGCCTGAATTAGATGAAGAAGGACAGAACTGGAACGATGAAGAGAAAGGTTTAATGAGGGGCCTTCTACACTACATAACCTGTATATAGTTAAATAGTTTTATTGTAAATATTGTTATATTGTAAATATCACTCGAATAATTATTTGTATATTCGTGTAAATGTAAACACATAAAAATATAAAAACAATGTTAAAATATAATGTTTATTAAATACAATCAAATTTTTAAGAATTATTTATAAACCATTTTCTTATAGCAAAAACTTTATAAAATGTATACTGTTTAAGATTAAATTCCATATAAAAAATACAACATGGTAGAGTTTCGTCATCGCATATTTGATCCAAACGAGGACAGCCCAAATCTTCAATGTTGATAAATGCGACATGTGGTATATACTCCATTAGAATTTTTTTTTTTCTGATCACCTTTGACGTATATGCAACTGAACTTTAATGAATTCAATATTCTCCCGACTTCTTCATACTCGACATCACCAAATTCTATAGCTAGTTGATGATAATTACGTTCCAACTACTTGTTAGTTTTACGACTCTTGTTATCTTGCATAGATTTCGAATGTTTAAAAATCCAATGTTGAGTTGCCCAAGTTTCCGTGTCTACTACAGACATTTCTTTAATCATATATTTATTGTTTACGCCAAGAACGCATTGCATGTCTAAGATGGCTGAAGACATTATTGCTTGTCTTTATAAAAAGTTTCAATACTATTGAGTTGACTAAGTATAGTAGGAAATATTTTCTTCAACACGTTGTTATTTTCTATGATGTTTTGTAATGCAATTTCAATTTTACTCATACGTTCCACTATATCTACGGACTTTAATTGAAGTGTTTCCGTGTGTTCTTCTTGTATTTGGACGGATTTATGATTTTCTTCGAGCATTTAGCTCGATTTTATCCAATTTATTCGAATACGATTTGATCGACTGTTCGAGATTTGAAATATTTTTTTTTGTTTCACCAAACTGAGAACTACCGAACACGTTCATGTCTATAGCTCTACTGAAGTTATTTTCTAATGTCACCTGTATTTATCCAGCTATTGTGTGTATTATCGAACCCGAGCCATTTAACAAGTATTAGATATCCCTTCTTACGTATAATTTTCTCTATTAAATAATCATTTGGGTGATTGGTTTTTTGAATTTCCTCAGAGTAAAAACAGCCTGCAATCGGTTTTCCGGTATAATCTTGCAATTGATAAGTAGTGGGTAACGTATCGTTTATTTTAACAATTTTAAATATTTCTGTAGACCAGCTAGGTAAATAACCTTTTGCGAATACACTTTTATATGTGCTTATTCGCACGTCATCGCCTACGTTAAATTTGATCGGTCCATTAATAATTTTTCGTTGTTTAATAACGACAGCCTCCAGATTTGCATCAGCTTGTATAGGTGTCATACCTATTGTCCTATATTTTGAGTTGTTGTACTCGTTAATCAATGAAGGTAAAATTGATATCCATTCGTGCGAACCACGTGCAGTAAACTCTCTATACATTTTTCTTTAATTGTTCTACGTTAATTAAATTAAATTAAATTAAATTAAAAAGGGTTAAGACGTTCTACGATGCATGCTTTCGTTGTACTATACGTAGAATATTTGTGTATATTATATTTCTTCATCAACGCGTCGAATGCCGCATTGTAAAATTCTTTTCCATTGTCGACTTGTAAAAGTTTTGGTGAGCGTTTGGGTAATATTTTTGACATTGCATTTGAAACTTCTTTAGCAGTTTTAGATTTTAATTCTATACCCCAAGCAAACTTTGTAAAACAGTCTATGACGCTCAAAATATACTTGTATCCCTTGTTCTGTTGTGAATATGAAAATGTGAAAATTGTATCATTTCGACCAAGTCGGCCTGCCATATATCGTTTTTGCCATAAACATTAACTCTGCGTCTTGTATAATTTTTTCTAGCAGGTTTGTGTAGTTCGTTTGCAATTTCGTGTTTAGACATTTGGAATATGTTTTATTACCCCCGCTTCATACAATTCTTCGTAAATTGAGAGTATTTCGTTGGAAAGCCCTGTATTACCAGCCGCTTTTGACGCTAATAGTAACCGCAATCTATCGATTAACTCATTAGGATCATTACAGTACACTAAACTATGTTTTTTTAATTTTATAGATAACCCGCTACCTGAAGATGAGAACAATGGTTTGATTATATCAGCGAATTTATTCCCACCTTTTTTAATTTCTCTCCCACCTGCTTTTAGGTGTGCTGATCTTTGAATTAGTATAGATTTATATGTTTCTAAATCTTGTTTGGTGTAGAATTTTGGAGATTTTGAATTACCAAGTCCTTGTGTTAGCGGTTATGAAGTATCTTCAATAACCAACTTATTATTGACAAGATTAATTACTTTTTTACCCAAATGTACACTTCCGTTTGGTAGTATTTTAGGTCCACACGTTTTGTCTATATCGTAAGACTTAAACAAGTCGTTTATTTTGAAAGCTAGCGAATCGTCTGTGTCGTTTATTTCAAAATATTGAGAGCCTTTTCCAAGTTCCGCGGGTGAGGATTGAAATGTTGTAGGATTTAAATGTTATTTCAATGGTTCGATAATCGGACTTAACGTTTCTGATACTATTGAGTGAATATCAGCTTTCCCGTGTTTTAATGCTACATACTTGCGTTTAATATTTTCTTTGGCTTTAATCAATTCTCCGAGTGCCTCACCGTTAGCAGCCATGTCTGAGAATGAGGTAATTTCATGAAAACAAAAATTTATATAACGACAAATGTGTTAAATCCGTGACGATATCGACCGTTATCACGTTCACAGTCTTTGTTTATTACGATAAACTTGAATCTCCCCAGACTCCAACACGATGTACTAAAGTTTTTAAACTCTGAATACGACATATCACCAGAGCAATGCTCATTGTATACATGCTTTAAATTAGTTTCGTCTTGTTTAAATAATACAATAAAATTAGCGTTATCACGCAAAAGTTGTTTCGGTACTTTTGAATAACTCTGAGCCAGGTAGCAAACGTCTTTTAAATTATGTCTAGCTCTGGAAAAGTAAGTTCTTGCAATATACTGATTTTCAGAAATAATATCGTGTCAAAAATAATTACAGAGTTCGGCAAAGCTTCTTCGGGTGCTATAACTTCTTCGTTTTCGTAGAACGTGAATAATTTTATTCCATCAATGCCTGATAATATATCGCAAAGCATTTTATATTTAGGTTGATCCAATGTTTTCGAATATATGTATACGTTGTGGAATCGTATTCCGTTTATATTGGTTAATAATGTGAAAATTAAATTTGTTTTTCCGCAGCCAGAAGGACCCACGATAAGCGAGCGTATCGTATTAGGTAGAAGCGCTCCATGTCTTTGTTTTTCATACGAAGTAGGCGGGTCCACGTTTTCAACTGTGAGTTGTATATCTTGCTTAAGGAATTTCATTTTTAAATATATCTGTTACACTGAGAACGTGATCAGTGCACGATGTCACCCGCTCGAAGAAAGACCAAGAATGGCGCCGGTCTTATCAACACGCTTATAAATAAATTACCGCTCGAGCTTCACGTACCTGGTGAGATCATAATATGCATATATTTTATTAGCAATAATAATAATAATATTTATCCAAAGGTTATCAATATTGTGGTCCTGGAACAAATTTAAACAAACGTTTAGCTTGTGGAGATCCAGGAATAAACCCATTAGACACTGCATGTAGAGATCACGATATTGCATACGATCGTAGTAACTCACGGATTGTAACTAGGCTGATGACTATATATTAGAGCAGCGAGCCTTGGATAGGTTCAAGTCTAAAGATTCTAGTTTAAAAGAAAAAGCTGTGGCTTGGGGTGTGACTACCGCCATGAAAGCAAAACGTAAAATCGGGGCTGGTTGTGAGTTTAAAGCGGCTGTCAAAGCAGCTAAAACCACTATAAAGAAAAATGTCGGTGACAAAAACCTGATGAAATTAAGTAGAAAATGTGTAACTGTCGCACAAAAAACATTCAAAAATAAAAAAAACTAAAGTTCCAAGGGTTATATCAATTCCAAAAAAAGGAGGTGTGTTACCACTCATTCCAATTTTTGCCGGTTTGTCAGCACTTGGAGCGCTAACTGGTGGTGTTGCCAACGTGGTTAAGATGGCTAGTGAATTTAAAAGAAATTCAAAATCTCATTTGGGCGGTGGATTATACATCGCATTGTATAAAGGCACCTCGTATAAAATCGGAGCAGGGTTAAATCTCGCACCATATAAAAGTGGTGGTGGCTCAAAAACAAGAAAAACTAAAAAAAAACTAATAACTACGTTACCCAGAAGAGCTTTGTACGATTTCGAACTTGTAAAAATCGCTCGTTTGATTGAAATACCTCATTTCATCGGCGTGTTTACTAGAGATAGGTTGCCTGTTCGTCGTAAACGAATAGAATCAGCGATTGTTAACTTGGATTCGGAAAACGGTACAGGTACTCACTGGGTAGCGTATAAAAAAATCGGAAATCAAGTTCAATATTATGACAGTTTTAGAAATTACCACCTCCATTAGAAGTACAAAACTATTTTCACGCGTGTGATATCAATTTCAATTATAGCAGAGAACAGAAATATAATACTACAAACTGTGGCCACTTGTGTTTAAAATTTTTATCATGTACACGATAACATTAAACGGGAACTCGAGTGAATTGTCATGTGATATTTTTCCACCGTTGGAAGTAGGAAGCACAGCACAAATATGTCTTTTGAGCTTACAAACAAATAATTCGATACCAAACATCGAACATGGCTGTAATACTATCGGGTTCCGAAATTTAATCGGCATGCACGAAAACATAATTATACCTACGGGGACATATGAGTTGGAGCAATTAGAGAGTATTATACAAAAAATGTTACCAGACTATGTCTCTCGGTTTGAATTAAAAGCAAACAACAGAACATTGAAGTGTATTATGTCGTGTAGTGATAACGAAGACTTATCCGTTGGAAATAGTATAGCTACATTAATAGGGTTTAAAAATAATGTATACACCACTGGCTCTAGTTACGAATCGGAAAATATAGTTAATATTATGAAAATAAACAGTATAAAAGTGGATTGCAACTTGGTCACCGGTTCATTCTGAGACGGAGAGCCGAACCAGACTATACACGAGTTTTATCCATCTGTATCTGCAGGATATAAAATCGTTGAAGTACCTAGACATCCAGTTTTTTATGCTCTTAACACTAGATCAGTAACCAGGGTAAGTATCACACTAAAAGATCAAAACGATTGCCTAATTAATCTTCGCGGCGAACCAATAACAGTCCGTCTACAAATCACGCACGGATATGGCACTCAAGTTTAATATAAAAACCGGTACAATCAAAAAACCTGTCAGTTTACCGTCTGCCGTTAAGAAGTCAACATCTAAACCGAAAAAAACTATTTCTAAACCGAAAAAAAACGAGATCAAGCTCACTAAAAATAATTTAAATTTTCTCCGTACGTTGCAAGGTTAAAAATAAATATGGATGACACGTATTTAGACGTTACGGCCGGCTATGTCGATTAGTGTAAAATAACCCAAATGAATTATCTTTCGTTCTCTCCGTACTCAAACATGTCTTTATCTAACAAGGATGAGAATAAGTATTTTAAATATGGATGCATACACTTTACCGTGTGAGAGTTTTATTTACATCGAAGGTAAATTGAAAAAACTTAGTGATGCTGTTGGTGATGTACGTTTTTCAAATAATGGATTAGCATTTTTATTCTGTGAAATGCGATATGAAATAAACGGTATAGTGTTGTATATGCATGCCTGTGTGTATGTATATAGGTATGTATGTATGTACTACGTATATATTAAATTTATGTATGTGTTGTAACGTCACAGCATTTTTTTTGCACTGATATGATTATTACAACAATTATACCTGTACCCGTAGTTTCACTAATGAGCATACCTTATTTATATATTATTATGACTATCGCGCGCTAATGCAGAAATGACCGCAGTATTATGTAATAATTGTCCCCTGGCCCTCCACAAACCCGCAGTGTACGGTGTCCACACGTCGCCACGCACGGCCGTCGTTGCTGTCAGCGCTTTCGTCGCGTCCGGCGGCACCGCACCGGCGGAACGATGCTGAAATCTCCCCGAATATTATGTATTCCCACAATATGACGACACTGGCCTGCCCCACCAACATCGAAAAGCTCCGCCGCCAGCACCAGGCCACCGCCGTCGCCGGGTTTCCGACAAAACAAAATCATTTCTTTTTTTTCTTCTTCAACTACGCTGTACCTGGCCGGTATTATTTTTCAACCGACGTCTCTACACACGTTCCGACCGACGTCTCTACACCCGTTCTAACGACGACGATACACAGACCACGCGGTCAACAATTTTTGGCACACCAATCAACTCGGTGAAACATATGCCGATTGCTATCATCATTTTCCACACCTGCAACATATCACGATGATGGGCTAAAACCACCCACGAGGGCCCGGGCGGCGGCCACAACTGCTCCAGCCACAACAACCATGCAGCCACGTCAAAAGTCGTAATATGTTTTTATTCCCCCTGTCCCCCCCTTTACCAGCACGTAGGCCACAGGTTATGCGAAATTCATGTTCGTATAACCTGTGCGCCAGGGAAGCGTCGCACGACGCGGGTCCCTAACAAAATCTAATTCCCCCTACTTTCGGCTTTAACAAGCCCGGCACGTTTTCCCGGTAACCCTGCGAGGACACGCCATGAGTGATATGGTGTGTTGCCTCCCGTGGGCCGCGGAAACATGCGACAAACAAATTATTATATTCTGTAATTGCCATGTGCCACCTTAAATTATTATATTCTGTATTTGCTTATTATTTTATTATGATGAACATTTTGTTATATTATAATAATGTCAAGTATTAAACACATGTTATGCCAACCTATTATATTGTCTTAATAACCAAAATCATTATTCTTATTATTCTTTAATATTATCTTTTTCTCCCCTTAAATAAATAAATCCTCGTCATTCATTTGCCGTTGCGTGTGCAAAGCCTGTGAGCTCCACCGACTTGGCCCTCGGGTCATCACCAGTGTTGGGAATAGATAACTAATAATTTATCTAGATAAAGATAAAGATAACAGTACCTAATTTTATCTAGATAAAGATAAAGATAGTTATACTAAATTTTATCTAGATAAAGATAAAAATTATTACATTTTTATCTAGATAAATATCAGATAATTTCATGTTTAATTTTGCAAATATTCAGTTATATAGCTATTATTTTTTTTTAAATACATCATATATTTAAGACATTAAAAATTTACATAAAATAAAATAGTTTATTTTTCAAATACATATGAAATGTCATTCTCTGACTTAATTTTATAATAATACAATGAAGCTGTTAGCTAACATTTGAAAAAAAAATAATAACAGTTTTTAAAATAATAATAAGTCAAACCCTACAACATAAAATCATTTCAAAAGTTCTTTCATTTAACCTATTATGCCTAAGTGTTACAACTTGTATTGCCAAAAAAAAAAATACATACTTATTTAAAACATATTACTTATTAACATAAAATAAAATAGTTTATTTTTAAAATACATATGAAATGTCATTCTCTGACTTAATTTTATAATAATACAATGAAGCTGTTAGCTAACATTTGGAAAAACAATAATGATAAGTCAAACCATGTTTGATCTACAACATAAAATCATTTCAAAAGTTCTATCATTTAACCTATTACGCCTAGGTGTTAAAACTTGTATTGCCTTGCTAAATAATCTCTCAACTGGTGCTGAGGATGGAATTGTAGTATTATACTTTAGGAATACCTCTTTAATAATAGGGTATTGGTTTAGAATGTCTAAGTCTTTTTTTGTTGAACTTAAGAATGATATAGCTTCTAAATTTGCATTATTTAATGTCTTTGTTTCGGAACCAGTGTTACTTATACCAATTTTATTTGTTGTACAGATATTGCTATAAAATGCATTATCACTGTTATCAGAATCTATTTCTTCATCTTCAATAACCGAGTTTATAAAATGTTCGGAAGTTGTAGCTACCACGCTGCACTCTTTTAAAAATAGAGTTTTACAAACATTTATATACCTAACAGGTATCCAACTGAGCTTGAATTTGGGGTGGCTTATGGAAGCAATAACGAATATTTTACTTTCTGGACTACTTAAATCAAATAGATAACTAAATCTAGTTTCTATGGATTTTATAATTATAAAACTTAATGGCTTACAATGTTTCAGATCTGTAAATGCTATTAATAATCTCCTTAGTACCAGAATAGTTGGTGCTACATAACCCAAAAAACTCCTATTTTCACCCTGTAATTTGTCCAATGATATAGCTAAGGGTTCCATGGTTTTGCTATATTCTTCTAAAAATACCCATTCATTTAATTTTAATTTAGTTAAATGTAAATCATCAAATAACTTAATAATTTGTGTTTTATGTTTCAAGATTTTTAGTGATGCATCATACAAAGAATTCCAGCGCGTTATTACAGGTACTGGAAATTTACAACTACATATTTCAAGTACTTTGTCTGAAGCAACAGTGCTTCTACTAATTAAGTTCCAAAAACTATACAATTTTTTAAAAGTTGATTCAGAAAGACGTAAATAGTTAGTATCAGTGATTTTAGCAATGTCTGTGGTCGCAATCAAATTTAATGTATGTGCACAACATTTTAAATGATGTGGTAAACAAAAAGAATCATCTGAATTAGGTAAATTATTAAAAATTTTCTCTACATCCATTATTTCCATGGTATCTATTTCTAAATCAGAATTATCATAATCAGAATTATTTTCATTTAAGTCACCAACTGAAGTTGACTCGGACTGAAATGATGAGTCTATTGAAAATGTTCTAAATGACTTTCCAAAATTACTAGCGTTATCAGTCACTGTATGCGTAATTTTAGAATAATGGATACTGAAATTCTGTGTTATTTCTGTCATGACTTCAGCGATATTAAAGTAGTTGTGACTCCCTTTGATTCGTTTGCAGCATAAGACAAACGATTTACGCAGATATGACTCGGAATCAATAAAATGACAAGTCATTCCTAAAAATAAAAATATAAATTAGAACTCTTCATATCTCTCTCTAGTCTAAAATATTATTGTTAAGACTTAACAGATATCAGACAATTTCATGATAAATTAATAATCATAAATCATAATTATTTAAAATAATATAGTAGGTTTAATAAGTTAATAATATATTAGGTATCTAGACACTAGGACAGGTATACATTACATTAGAAACTTTATTTAACAAAACTGTAAGTGGCCTGTAACTACTTAATTTATTTGTTTACATTTTAATAACTAATTTTAGGGAATCATGAAATGTTAACTTAAAAATGTTTCTATAAATTTATTTAATAAATTAATGTTTTACCATTTTAATAATAATAGTGGTAAGTGTCTTTATACAATGCTATTCCTTTAATAAATATATAATGTAACATATTATTATAAATATTAATTTAAAAAATGTATTTTCAAGATACCTACTTTATTAATTTATGAGAAAATTTAAACATAACATATTTTTTTAAGGAAGCTTCAAGTTTGCTAAATAAAGGTTTGACTGCATATTGCAAAATGTACACAAATATCATACATACCCATGTAACTTTTATTATTCCCACTCCAAATATCAGCAGTTGTGCAGATATAATTTTGTTTTTCAATCAAATCAGTTAGCATTAATACATATGCATTGTAATTTTCTGTTAGCTGTTTTGATATTTGTTTTCTATTTGGCAGAATTGTTTCATCTTTAGATTGAGTCAGTCCCAGAATCAAATTGCGAAAACTTGGTTTTTCACAAGTTACAAGTGGACGCATCTCACTTATGATATACTCAAAAACCAAATCATTTATCTATTGACATAAATTTTACTATGAAAATCAAATTAATTCAAAACAATTAAAAAATGCTATTATTTAGGTACCTAGTTAAAATTAAATTAAACAACATTAATATAATTAATTTGGTAAATAATATTATAGTTTATTTATGTATACTATATACATATTACATAGTAGCCGTGGATTATTATCTTCCAGTATGGTATGGTCTACCGACATTTTGTGTACTACCTACCTAACTAACTATAATAAATATAAGTATAGTATGCAGTCTACAAATTATATTTCTTATGGGTACTTTTCTACATATTAAACATCTTTCATGGTATGTACTAAATTGGATGTTTAATATTGAAATACAAAACAAATAATTAATACAAAATACAAACTATGTAAATGTAAATATATTTAAATGTTAGGAAAAACTTTAGAAGTAGGGTATTAATTATTTATATGTAATTTATATTAATAATAATATACCTTATAAAGTTATACCTAACTATTTTCCGAAACAAAATAAACAAATCTCAGGACTGAAAAGGTTAATTTGGTTTCCTACTTACCTAATAGATTTAATTATATTATTAATTTATTCAACTTTATTAATATTATATTATTATTACCTTTTGCTTTGTAATTGCTTTTGAATGAATATCCAATAATTTTGTTTGCTTGGTATTTGTGAATTTATCTTTGTCCATAAGATTATTTTTTCTAGATTCTTCAACTTTGGACATGATTGAAGCATGTTTATACTAAAATAGGTGTAAAGTATTATTTATTAATATCTTAGGTGATTACTATTTAAAATTAAATCGATCTTCATAAAGTTATACATACCTTGTAATGGCTAAGGAAATTGCCACTTGAATTAATACTCCCATTCACAATTTTTGAGCAATTTTGACACGATGCAGATAATTTATTTTTTTCTAAGGATACTATTTTATAAAATTCATTAAATAAATACTTCAATTTCGAAGTATTTATCAGAAGATTCGTAGATTCCGTTGTTTCAGTTGATTGAGTAAATCTTGTATCATTATCTGTTTTTTGGACCTTAGATGGGCCACTTAAAACTTGCACAAACCGCTTCATAATTATTTAAACAAACAATTAATAAGAAAACTAAACAAAAAATAATAATAAAAACGGAAAGTTGCACAAAATGTCACAGACGACTGACGAGGAATAACTGAGAAGTGAGCTGTGAGAACATTAAATGATAACTGAAAACAGCCAACGACGACTTATAATTAGTGGGAATAATATTATTAACTTCCACAATGGTATTATAAATTTATAAATATAAAGAGTAAAGACGTATCACTCGTATCAGCTAATGACGATCGTCATAATATTATGGTGGCGGCCGGCGGGTAATAGGGAATCCTTATTAGGGATATATCATAATATAATGTTATCGCTTTTGCTATTATTAGTTATTCTTCTATAGAACGGCCAACGAAACTATTGTGACTGCGGTCGCTGTCGATGACCGTTTTTGTGAAAACCAGGGGTTCTAATTATAGTTACCTTCTGGCTTCTACATAACATAGGTATTTTATATTTTTAGGTCTTTTCATTATTTTTATTATTTACGATGTAATACTCGAGACTATAAATGAACATTCATTATTAAAATACATGGTATAATGACGTAAATATAAATATTTTTAATTTAAAAATTAAAAAAAATTTTTAAGTAAATTAAAATAAATTATCTAGATATGTTACTCATAGATAACTAGAATTTTATCTAGATGAAGATAAATATGACAGAGTTGAAATTTATCTAGATAAGATAAAAGATGAATAATTTTTATCTAGATAACTTATCTAGATAAATTTATCTAGATATTTCCCAACACTGGTCATCACGCGGTGCGGCTCATAGGTCACGGCAAGAGTGTTCCCCTTTTGTCGTGGGTGTTTTACGGAGCTCTAAAAAGCTCCGGATTCTCACAGTGTGTATGTATATATGTGCAGGGGGGGCTTGCATATATATAACGCTCAAATGTGCTGTCTCAGGATAAAATGACTGTGTGACCGATTCGGTTTTCACGATGGTCTACGTGACCAAAAAGGCTGGGTCAGCACATACTGAAGGCCTCGGACGGACCGTTGCAACGCGCCCCGTCTGTTGGTGGTCAGTCAAGTCTGGTCAAAAGAGTGAGTAACACCCGCGTTACTCAGCAGAGCATCTTATAATTTGTATAGCAGAACCTCGTATAGTTTCAATCAGATCCTCTCGTAATATTAGTATTTTAATATTCATTTCTTTAGTGTGTAATTCATTTAAATATTCAGTTCTTTAGTGTTTAATTCATATCAATATTGATTTATCCAGTGTTAAGTTCATAAATCAGTAATTATAATATAATATATATACCTATAACCAACACATGTGTTACTTCATTTGACACTAACAACTAAGATAAACCTCACACGACGGTACACCACACTTCATTGGTGGCAGCGGTGGGATCTCTAAAAGCGAAAAACTATCGTAATTTACTTTGCGACAGTGCAATTTTGGAGATCACTAAAGAACCTACGTGGACTACCGCCGATTGAGTTCAATCGATTTTGGTGTCAGAAATCCGATACAGAAAATCTACAGAAAATCCGCAGAAACTCGTGCAGAAACTCAATAATCAGGGACACGGTCACACGGACGACAAAAGGTGTATAATATATTATATTATAATAAAGTGTATTATCGATAACATTACGCGTCGCCACCAGCAGTGTCGTATCTGCGCGTCGTTATATCCTACCGACGGAGTATTAAGATATATATATATACACACACACACACACAATCGCGTATATTATACATTATACATAATATATACGTATCCATTGTCATTATATCGCTGAACGAACGCGCCGCCGACATCGCTGCATAGCCGCACGTCATCAAGGTCGGGTAGGGATAACATATGCAGTGCCGCGTCTTAGCTGCCGTGGGGGCAACCCGTTCAAAGTACTCGTACGTAAAATAACGAAATAGGGCCCGTGCGTCTGGGAGGAGCCCGTTCATTAGTACTCGTCGCTATTAAAAATTAAATATTATCATCGCCGCCGCCACGGTACACGTCGTCGCGTAATTAATTCAGTCAGTAATTAACGACTTAATTAGTGCAACAATGGAGGGGGGAGATTACGCGAATGGAACGGACATTGACAGGTTGTTACACAATCAGGTGCTCAACGCATTTATAAGCGGCTTACCCGAATCTTATCGGATATTATTAAAAGCGCGAGGCCCTAAGAAGCTGAGCGACGCGTTAGTATTCGCTTTAGAAGAGGAAACAGAGGGAAACCTGGCGAAGGAAACTCAATTGTTCAGTATACAAACTAACACCAAGAATCAACAGCCATCGAAATCTTATTCCGGAGTGTCAAAACATGGAAACAATGGTAAAAGCAACAACACCAATAAGGGCTGTTTCAAGTGTGGCAGAACGAATCATTTTGCCAGAGACTGCAGAGCATCACAATGGGATCAAGAAAAGTTTAGAGCCAATCAACAAAGTGGACCACAAAATTTCAAAAACTCCGTTAGAAATGTATTGATATGTAGATATTGCAAGAAAGAAGGGCACGAGCTAGAAGAATGCCGCAAAAGGAAATACGTAAACAGCAAGAAAGAACAGGACCCAAAAGAAGTCACTGCAGAGAATCAGAATGCGGGAAACGGGGCAGAGCCGAGCACAACCAGCGCACGTTCGGTTCAGCAGATTCAGAGCGCTGTTTTAAGTCTGCAACGGCCCTCCACTTCTCAGCAGCATTAATAGACAATACGACCTCGCTCAGGATTGCACAGTGTGTAAAGGAAAATGTAAGATTGTTGGTGGATACTGGTAGTGACGTAAATATGATAAAACTTTCAGAGCTGAAGAAAAATATACTGGTGGACGAAACCACTATTTACAAACTAACAGGTATAAATTCACAGCCAGTGTTCACCATAGGATCAGTCACTTTAAAAATCCAACTTGGAACGGAAGATACAACTGCCGGGTTCCAGGTCACGCATGACAACTTTCCTATATCAGAAGCAGGGATTTTGGGCGCTCCATTTCTCCGAGACAATGGAATAAATATTAACTTCAGAACCTCTACATTGTCGACAGAATCTTCAAATCCAGAACCTCCAGAACCTCAGATTATCCAACCACGTTCGGAAACACTCATACCCGTCTTGACAGACAAGGAAGATGGGACAACCTTAATAATCCATGCGCAGAACATCGGAGAAAAAGGGATTTTATCGGGAAATCATGTAAAGGATGGACAGATATTGGTCTCTGTAATAAACACGTCAGAGGATCCCATCGAATTGTTTCCACCCTGGCTGGGGGGTGTGCAACATGAAATCTTCAGAGAATCAGGTGCCTATGTCTGTCATCAAATAGAAGAACAGAAAGGTAAAGAGATCCGAACAAAAGGGTTAACAGAAACAATTCAAATGGACCACCTAAATCACGAGGAGCGAGCCAGCCTCCTACGAATATGTAAAAAATATCAGGATTTATTTCATTTTGAGGGAGAACCTCTGTCGTTCACCACAGCGATTCAGCATGAAATCAAAATTCCGGAAGGAACGGCTCCAGTAAACATCAGGCCTATATGGCCTATATGGTAAGCCTATATGGCTTCCCTACGCTCATAGACAGGTGATTGTCGAGCAAATCTTAATTAAGATTAACAATCCTTAATCAAATCCGTTGAGATCGTTAATAAAAACATCAGAGATTTGAAAATTGACTCGACGGATGCATGCGCCAGGATCGATACACTCGAGGATAAAGTCTTTGGATATCATCAGTATTCATACAAGCCTGACGCTAGTAAGACGTTATAATATATATATATAATAATATAGCAAGTACAATCGCGTATACGATGCCGTCGGCCATTCTGGATATCCAGTGCGTGCTAGGTCCGAACTCTAAGTATTTTATAAAAGAAATGTCTATAGTTGATATAGACGGGTGGGCTAGCCAACACTGGATTTTTTAGTACACATACGAACATCGTCTACGGCTAAAATCAAGTCTGTCAACCTGTGGTTGTTTCGCAACTACTTTCTTCAAATGTCTTTGGATTGCGGGGACGTGGAGTATTCCGAAATAGAAAAGATTTTAAAATCGTTACATTTCGAATGCATTTACGTGAAAGGCGAAGAAAAACGGCAGATCATTCAAGACTTCATTCCCAATGTCGAAATCGTCGAGATGGGCACGGATTTGGACTGTCCGTGACTCGATCAGCTACACGCGGGGCTGGGCAAAAATATACAACCGTGCTGTTTATACCATATGAATTTAGATAGTGCACAATGTAGATATAATCGAGTTTTTGCATTACTTAAATGGTTTAAAAATAATATGTAAAAATAATGTGATATACCATTTAATTTTTGTATATAATATTTCTGAAATAAATGCATATTATATTATATAATCGTGTAAAGAGTTTTATTACGCATATTATATCCTTGTGTGTATAACATGTATATACTCCACATCTGGGATTGATGGTTGGTCGGCGTCACACAAACGACCTCGCACTCCATAACATGATTTTTAAAAATAATTTTTTTCTGTATACACTATATAGTCTCCAAGTAGATACATATACATAATATAATGTCTACGAATATCGAGTTTTTCACACAAATAATCGTATTCGTTAGCCGCATCTGGATGACCTTATAGACGGAGGGTGTAAAGTATCATCATCTCGCTGTGACGGTAATCCGCCTGCAGTCACATGTGGTTCGGACAATACATACCGCTAGATATACGACGCGCTACGCGCAGGATCCGCTCGAGGATCGACCTTTTTCACTGTAATTTACACATGCATGTATATCAATCGGTGTACCCGTTCAATATTGCCCACGCCGAACGATATAGGTGGGGGTGGCCGTCGACGACGATAATTTTGGACACATGTCCGCTGTCCACTCAATATTGAATCAATCCTATTTTCTCTACAGCACTAAGCAGACCTCTCCAGATGTCATCACTCGCCAGTTCAAAACATAAATATTACAACGCCTCCGTACGAATAAAGTGAGTTTTATTTAATTATTATTATTATATTCTGACGTATTACACGAGACTAATGTCTTGTTAAAGTCTAATGTCAGTGAGAAATTTTTATATCTTATATAAAATTAACGGACGATATTTTTTTTATTTTTTTTAGTTCTGAATTCATAATCATTCAACCATATCAAGACGACTTCATCACACGACTCTACACACACGTCGTCTAATTAAAGAAGTGAGTTAATTCAACTAATTTAAATAATTTACTTTTTTTCTAACGTAAATTTTTTTCTGTTCACAGTTAATTATGGATGTTTTAAATTCGCTCCAGCGGCAGACGAACGTGTTGAATCTATCTATCGGGGAGCTGACAAAGGACATCGAATACCGTGTGGCGTGTACAATCGATTAATTATGTGGAGACGAAATTTGGAACGGCTGTGGCATGCGTCTTACAAGATCCGGCTGGCGGTGGGATAATCAACGTATTTCTCCCCAAGTCCGTGCAATTGCCAAGTGATGAAATACAACGGTTCAATCAACATGAGGCTGACCCGGTAAATCTCATTTTTTGGAGGATGAGTAAAAAAAGCTTTATTATTAAATTCGTACCCGCTTAAGCTCGTTTTTCGGGTGATGTCTAATGTAACTTAAAAAAAAAAAAAAAAATATTTTTATGTCTTGTTTTCAATAAAAAAATTTAAAAATATGTTTTTATTTTCATTTTATCTAGATCCTATAGTTTTAAGGGACGTATAATATAATTATATACATTTAACAAGTTATAAAATTATTTTGTCCGAGCAATGAGTTGGTTTTAAAAAATATATTATTTAAAAATTATTATAAGGTTTATTCTCGCAAATACGAGATGATGAAATATTTTATATTTATAATGTTTTATTATTTAATAGTCGACATTTGTATACGAATTTAGGAGACGTATAATATAATTATATACATTTAACAAGTTATATAATTATTCTGTCGTAATAATAATAATAATAATAAACCTAATAATAATGTTGTGACCTCGGTATAATATTATATCGGATGAAGATAAGGGTGAGTATAAGATAAGATAAGATAAGATAAGATAAGATAAGATAAGATAAGATAATGATGAGACACAGATATATACAATAAACTAGATTGCTAACTATTGATAAGACGTGAATCAAAGTTCCGCCATTTTATCTGAGGCCAGAAGTATTATCAATCATTATCACTTATATATATTCTTCGGTTTTATGCGGGGCAAATTTGGGCATAATAATAACCCAAATTGTTCTGGAGTTTAAAAATGCTCTAAAAAGTATCTTATTGCATAATTCTATAAAAATGAGCTCTGGAAATTGTGCATTGTTGTCACCAGTTGAAGATTCACTTTTTGCGATTAAATGGAACTATAAAAAACCCAAAGAGCAATATAATGATGAGATTGATTATTATTTATTGGCAGATCATTGGAACAATACATTTCTTAGTTTGATCACTGAAAATGTTTTGTATTACATCAGTGGATATGTAGTAAAACACTCTTACAGAATTTTAAGTGTGAATCTTGTATTCGAGCTATTCTAGATACTCAAAGTGTCCATGATCATACATACTGCAATGAAGGAGATGATAATAAATCAATTAGGAAATTTACATTTGTAAAACAACGAGACGGCCTTAAACTACCTTCAGATAGCGTCTATAAAACTATTAGATTGACAAAAACTTTGTTTAGATAAATCATTGATAATTGATAAAAAAAAATTGTTTGTTAAAAACATGGACCAAAAAATAATTATTTATGTACAAAATGAATTAGCAACATCTTCAACAGTATCCAGAGAGTGTATTAATAGTTGGGATACAACCAACTTATATACAAAACCACATAAAATAGATATAACAAACCAAATAACCAGAACATACCTCAAGATACGACTACATGCCTACAGTAAAATACTGACATCGTCAATTGTAAAAACGGCAAGCAAAAGACAAAAACTGACAAAAACTATTTTATTTTATAATATGTAATTTACTGATCAACGTTATATTTAGTAATAGCTTGCTATAGTTTATAACAGCTACCTATACCATATACCTATTTATATGTAAAACTAAAAATATTTAAAAGTATATTTAATTGAATTGATTTATATAATTATTAATTATAACTAATTGTGATTTACAGAATTATTTTTCTAATATCGAAAAAAAAACATTTGTTATCAATATAAATAATAAGTGATATGGTGTTCCGGCCTCGATTAAAATGGCGGATTGTTGGCTTCAATTAAATACACAGGCTGTATAGGTCAGTTAGCAATCTAGTTTATTATATATATCTGTGTGATGAGAAGATAAAGATAAGATAAAATATGATAAGGATTGAAAGATGAATCTGTGATACTAAAATAATAATAATTTAAAAAAACGAGATTAAATATAAAAACGGTGTTAATATAATATTTTAGTTAGCATGGTACATGCACATATTTTTGTATACAACGAACGTATTTCAAGAGGTTATACAAATTATATATATATATATGATTTGAGGTAATTTAAAAATAACAATAATTTAATATTTCGCGAGGTAGTGCCCGTGCGCATACGTCGAAATGTCCGGTAACACGTAACGCTTGTCGTCTCTCGTCTACCCTGTTCAAGACGAGTTTCATAGACCTAATTGTTTGCACTTCGTGCTTAAACGACCGCATAGACACATTGTCTCTATACGGCGTGAAAGGCATATAGCTGTAAACGTGGGATGGGGGCGTGATCGTCGACGGCTGAGTCGACTGCGTAGCAAGAATTGAGGCGTTCCTTGATCATTTTACCCCTAGTAGCGTCAAATTCGTCGTCGCACTCGTCGGATTCTGCATCGTCGTCCGCGTCGGCAAATAAGCACCGCTTATGTTCGGCGAACGTCAGGTGATTACGAATCACCTGCCCCATAACACCCTTAGTACGAATGCAGACGTCCTGCTCCACGTCGTAGGCGTAAGACTTGGCACGCAACGCTACGAATTCGTACACAGTGCGGGAATCGGTCACATTTTTGAACAGGCCCGGAATCCGTTTTCTAACAGTCGAGTAACACTTATGATCGGGCGGTAGATTGGAGGTGTCCATAAACAGCATAAGATTCGGATTGGCTGCCAAGTCGTCGTAAAAATCTTTTGTCTCCACACTGTAGAATAGGGAATCTGAAACACATAATAATAATAATAATAATAATAATATAATATAATACATGTTTTTTCTAGAATGCATATATTGTAAACGCACCAGTATCGGTATACAACAACTCGATGTCGGTTAGGTTAGGTTAGGTTGTACACTTTGCTGAGCTCTAATACGGCGAATCCTATGTTGATAGGTTTGCAGAAATCCACTTCTTTACTGTGTAACTAACGACCGTGTGGTAGCTCAGGGAAGCTAATTACGAGCGATAGAGGTTCAGACGACGCTACTGCGGCGTCCTGGTCGTCATAGGGACCACCAGCACCGGGTTGCCCCGTACCTTTCTGATTTCGGTCGGCTTACGCTGAGAGGGTTCCGTCCTCTCACTAAGGTTCCGTGATTGGTTACTATCTAGCGCTGGTCCCACAGCCACCGCGTTTCAGCCGAGGTAGGCTCCTCAACCTTGAGGGGCATCGTCTCCGGAACGATGAGCCGGTCCGGCGGACGATGGGGCTCCCCTATCCCGCGATACTGACTTGATTTTAAGTTGACGTTAGTTGGTCAACCCGAGGCGAACCTCTCCCACTATTCTGGCTACCCGGGCCGGCTAGTGGTTGGCCTTGTTGTCCCATTCGGTTCCCATCAACCGGATGGGACTAGAGTATTCCGAGCATTGGATGATAGGCTCCATTATGCTCGTCATTATACCCTGATAAATCCTTTTAGTCGCCTCTTATGATTAAGTTGGATTAAACTGATGCTGCAATTCTGTTCCCCAGCAACAGGGACGTAAATGACTCCTAAGCCATGTCCATCTCCTCTTTTGCAACAAGTGTATCTTTTGCAAATCTTCTTTTAGTGTGCTGTATGTTTTCCTTGTTTTCGTGAAAGTGTTTGGCTCGCATGGCCATGCAAAGCCTTCCTCTGTGATTATCTGTGCTAACCTTATTCTGTGCTCACCCTATTTTATGCATTTGTAGATTGCGTGCTCCGGGTCATCTATACCCTCGCCACAGCTGCAGTTCGGTGAATCTCTGAGATTCAACGAGTGTAACTTAGCGGCGAAGTTTCCATGTCGGGTATTGGGTGGTATAGTGGTCCAGCTCGATTGGTATGCTTAGTCTAAATCTTATATCAGGAAATAACCTGTAAGTCCATCTTACCTTTATTGAATTTTCCCACCTTGTCTTGTTCACTTGGTATTAATGTATCTAAAAGGTGTTGTAGTGTTTCTCTGAGAGTCTTTGTGTTTGTCATTTGGCGTCTTGAGAACAGATGGTGCTTCATGTTCTGCCGACCCCTTTTTTTATCCATCTGAAGCATCTTCCCCATTTTTTGTCTCTAATTTCTCCTGAAAATCTTCGCCAAGAATTTCGTTTTTTCCTTTCTCAGAAGTTTTACAAAACTATTTCTTTCCTCATTATATTCTCTTCTATGGAGTTGCCTATCTTCTGGGTCTGAGTTTATTTTTCTGTGTGCTGCTCTCATCCTCTTTCTTTGTTCCTTCAGTTCCCTGGTCCACCATGGAGGATGCTGTTTTGTCTTTACTCTTCTTCTTGGTATTGCTATGTTTGCTGCTTTTGTGATGGCCTGCATTAATAGCTCAGTTCTATCCTCTAAGTCTGCGTGTGTAAAATCGTCTTCTACTATACTTAGGTGCGAAACTAATTCAGAACTGAAGGTTTCCCAGTCTGCTTTAGCCGTGGCATATCTTAGCTTGCTTTTAAGGGTCTTGAAGGAGTCCCCTTTTCCTATGTTATAACTTATTAATCTGTGGTCGCTTGTTATTTTGCCTGCTATAACTTTCCACTCTTCTATTTCTTGTGGTATATCCTCTGTTGACAATGTTATATCAATATTGTTTTCATCCCTTGGGCCCGAGAATGTGAATAGAGGGTCTCTCTTGTTGGCTAACATGAGTTGCTCCTCCGCTATCATATCCTCAACAATCAATCCACGTCTGTCTGTCGTTCTACTAAACCAATTTCTTGAAAAGGCATATATGTCTGCTCCAATTAATGTGCGATTGCCACAGGCTCTCTTAATTCTTCTTAGTGTTTCTATTAGCCCGGCGGTGGGTTCCCTGTACTTAAAATACGCTGAGATAAGGTTTATCTCTTTGTCATTTTCTGCACTTATTGTTGTTACCGTGAAGTTATCGCATGTCAGATCGTTTCTCGCCAGCACTGTTAGTGCTGGATTAAACACAACTATTGCTGCACCATGTAAAATGTTTTGCGCACCCCTATGTTGTACCCCAGGCGATAAGATTATTCTAATCGGCGAAACCTCCAATCCTACGAGCCTCCCTCGTCTGACGTAGGGTTCCTGCATTAGCGCTACATCTTTCTTTTTCCTTTGGGCATAATCTAGAAGGTCCTCATTCTCTGTTGCTGTTCTAGCCGTATTAATCTGTGCTATTCTCATTGTATGTTTACTCATTACTGTCGACCATAATCCGTATTGCGGACATTTATCCTGATTTTCGACGCTTTCATTGTGCATGCTTTGTGATAAGAGGTGTATACCTCACCAAAATTGGCACACTTGGGTGGTTTGTCCTTATTTTTACAGTCTTCGACTTTGTGACCCGATTCCGCACAGTAAGAGCACACCATCTCGGTGGCTTTGCACTTGGTAGCGATATGTCCATACTTCTGGCATCTATAACAAATAGAAACATCCAAGAATTCCTTTACCTTACACGCTGAGTATCTGATGTATACGTTCCTGACGACAACTTTTTTGAATGTCTCGGGTCTGACCTCGCAGACCCAGTGAACTATATCCTTGTCCCTCGGGCCTCTTTTGAATCTTGGGAGTATCTTGTCCTTGTCTGATATATCAAGGCCCAGCTCTGAATTCTGGTCGATTATTGCTTTTGCCAATTCATACAGTCTTAACTCCTTCTCGACTTCGTAAATTATTATTCTAGGCAGCCATGCCCCTGTTTTTTGGATACCAAATCCTTTTTTAGTCAGTGATTCTATTGCTGCCCTGGTTTCGTCATCCGCCGGTGTGATCAACAGATCACCTCCGCTAAGTACTATGGAATCCTTGTTCTTCGGTGCTTTATTCTTTGAGACCATTTGAACCCACAGTAGCTTCTTGGTCTCTTCTGTCGTTTTTTCTCCTGTATTAACTATGAATTTTACTGGGACAATCTGTTCTCTGCATTTGTCAAGTGTCTCCCTCTCTTTTTCCTTTCTTCTCCTACTACTAGATGTTAACGACTTTGGTCTAGATCTTTCCGTACCCGAAGTTGCAACGTCCGTATCCGTAGTGATGGCTTGGGATCTCCCTGCTGACGTTGAGCCTTCATATTCAGTGGCTTCTGTGGTTCTATTTTTTCTTTTCTTCAGCTTTCTTTTCTTTTTAGTACTCTCCGTTTCGGTATCTGTTGTCAAAATATCTTCTGCAATTCTGTTTGTCCTTGGGGTAGGCAATGGGAGGGTTGATGCAAAGTCCACCTTTTTGCTGTCCTCGAGCTCGTAATATATCCTTTTCAATTCATTGTACCTGCCTACATAATGCATGTTTTCCAAGCATAAATCAGTTACTAGTTCATTAAGGAGTTCAACACCCTTGTCTAGTTCTGAGTTGTTTGATGCGTTCAGCTTTTTCTTTGTTGTTGTCTTGAACTTTTCGAAGTACATGGTTAATTCCCTTGCTTTTCGTTGGTAAAAGCTAGCTTTCTCCATTTCGTTCGTTGGGGTTCCTGGTGCGGCTGATTGTTCTTTACGTTGCTTTGCTGGGTTTGTTGGTGTTCTGTATCCCTCCTCCTTTGGAGGAGAGGCATGGTTCCTTTTGTTAGAGACTTTCTATGAAGTCCCTTCTCCTGATGGTGAGTTGTTTTGTGTTGAGTATTGAGTGACTTCCATTTCACTGCTGCTGCTCTTCGCGCCTCCCCTAATTCTCAAAACTGAGTTTATTTGGGGTCTTACGTCGCCTTCTGATTCCTGGTTGCTGGTTCCTTGTGCATAATTACTGATTGATTGCTTGGGGTACCGCCTTCCAAGAGGAGGTGGTAAATGAAATCTTCTTGTTAATTTGCAAGCAGCTTCTGCCTCACTCATATCCGTGTCCGGACCTTTGTTGGTTTCTTCATCGCTTGTGCTGTAATCTCCGTCGTATTCACTGTCTCCTCTTCTTTTCCCTATATGGTGGCAGATCAGTGGATGCTCTGCTTGCCCTTCCGTTTTATTCCATGCTTCTTGCTGGTAAGTAAATTGTCCTAATAATCTCCTTTGGTTTGACCTCCTTGGCCAATCCCTCAAATTGATTGAAGCCACTATGGTTATATAACCCCGCTGGTCCATTGTTTCGAATAAACCTTTTTCCTGCATTTTCCTCTGCTGCCTTTGTTCCCATTCTCTAATAGCTTCCTGCTTATTGCTGCTCCTTGTTTGTTGTCTGCAGTTCGTTTTTGCCAAGTCTGCAAAGGCACCTTTCTTCTCCTCGATTTTCTTGCTGATCTTATCATTTTCTTTAATTATTTTAGCCATGTTCTCTTGTCTCTCTATCTCTGTGTAACCCTTATTGTAGAATTTACTTAGCTTAAGTTCTACTGGCTCTTGCGAGCTTGTAACTGAGCTTAAAGTGCTTATAGAACCAATGCTTGTACCTCTCTTCCGATAATCTTTATAGGGAGGTCTACCGACCGTCCTTGAAGCTTTCCATTGACTCATGGTGCCCCTATAACACCCATGTGCCGTCTCTGGTCAAAAGCTCTGTTTTTCGAACCAGAATTTCCGTTCGAGTTCTCACCGCACCTGAGAAAGCTCCTTAGCCTGGTGCAATTTGAACGAGAGCGCTAAGTCTTCCGGATCGAAAGTTTGGTTGTGGCCACTGCCGGAGCGGTAAAGGATCACTTTGACGTTAGTCGCCTTTTATGCTTATGACCTAAAAGCTCTGGAATTCATCTTACTACTTCCGTTCAAGTATGTACTGCCCTAAAATGACCCCCTTGGAGTAATAATCTTTGAATCAGGACTCTAAGTCCAACGGTTCGGAAGTTAGGAAGTTTGCCCTGCTGGCGGCTTAATGTGCCACCGCTTTTACCTTTGATGTTTGCCGACTATGATATGAAAGTTCTTTAAAGCTTCAATAATTGACCTACTGCCTCGGTTCAAGTTTGCACAGTCTTAGAATAAGCTCCTGCAATGAACAACCTTTGAAGCAGGGCTCTAAGTCACCTCCTTCAAAAATTAGGTTTTAACTCCTGTCGCTATTGTAGCTGCCGACCTTGTGCCTGCTTTGATGTGTGGGGTAGTTGTGGAGGGTGCCCAGTTTATGACTGATGCACGACCTAACATACATTATTAATATTAAAATAGCAACGTCATTATTATTATATATAAGAGAAAAAAAATATTTACCCATTGCACCACCTACTCGTACAGCGCTGTGGAATTCGGGAGTGTTTTTAGCAATCAATATTTTAAAAAAAATTTAATTATTAACCCTGAGTTAAGCAAAACGTTGCTGATCCGAAAAAACGTCATACTATGTGTAGAATTCTAAGTTTTCATTATACAAAAAACTAATTTAAAAATTAATAATACATATCCAATATATGGTAATAATATTATTGTAATAATATTGTAGAGAATTTTCCTGGCTTTCCGAATACACTATCGAACTGCTTCGCCACTCACCGGAACATCATCGAAAAAATTTAAAACCGTGCGCCCGCCTCTACCGATTGATCGTCTGAAAAACGGTCCCTTGTAAATTCCGTCGCTTATTGCTGAGCATCTGAGACCCGTGTGCACTCTAGATTCATATTTAAATTGTAGTGAATTTTCCTGGCTTTCCGAATTTGCTATCGAACCACTTCGCACCCTTCCGGAACATTGACAAAAAAATTTAAAACCATGCACCCACCTGTACTGATTTATCGTATGAAATGCAGTCACATGAACGTTCCGTCGCTTATTGCTGTGCAACCGAGACCCGTGTGCACTCTAGATTCATATTTAAATTGTAAAAAATTTTCCTGGCTTTCTGAATATCTTATCGAACCGCTTCGCAACCTTCCGGAACATTGTCGAAAAACTGCGCACCCGCCTGTATCGATTGATCGTCTGAAAAACGGACCCTGGATGTTCCGTCGTTTATTGCTGTGCAACCGAGACCCTTCGTGCACTCTAGATTCATATTTAAATTGTAAAGAATTTTCCCGGCTTTCTGAATATACTATCGAACCGCTTCACAACCTTCCGGAACATTGTCGAAAAAATTTAAAACCTTTCGCCCGCCTCTACCGATTGATCGTCTGAAATTTGGTCCCATGAACATTCCGTCGCTTATTGCTGTGCATCCAAGACCCGTGTGCATTTTAGATTCATATTTAAATTGTAGAGAATTTTCCTGGCTTTTAGAACATACTGGCTTTCCGAATACACTATCGAACCGCTTCACAACCTTCCGGAACATTGTCGAAAAAATTTAAAACTGCGCACCCGCCTGTATCGATTGATCGTTTGAAAAACGGACCCTGGATGGTCCGTCGTTTATTGCTGTGCAACCGAGACCCGTGGCCACTCTAGATTAATATTTAAATTGTAGGTAATTTTCCTGGCTTTCCGAAAATACTAACGAATCGCTTCGTGACCTTCCGGAACATTGTCGAAAAAATTTAAAACTGCGCACCCGGCTTTACCGATTGATCGTCTGAAAAACGGTTCCCTGAAAATTCCGTCGCTTATTGCTGAGCAACCGAGACACTTCGTGCAATCTAGATTCATATTTAAATTGTAAAGAATTTTCCTGGCTTTCTAAATATACTATCGAACCGCTTCGCAACCTTCCGGAACATTGTCGAAAAAATTTAAAACCACCCGCCCACCTGTACCGATTGATCGTCTGAAAAACGAACCCGGGATGTTCCGTCGTTTATTGCTGTTTATCCGAGACCCGTGTGCACTCTAGATTCATATTTAAATTGTAAAGAATTTTCCTGGCTTTCCGAATTTACTAACTAACCGCTTCGTCACCTTCCGGAACATTGTCGAAAAAATTTAAAACCTTTCGCCCGCCTCTACTGATTGATCGTATAAAATTCGGTTCCCTTAACGTTCCGTCGCTTATTGCTGTGCATCCGAGACCCGTGTGCACTTTAGGTTCATATTTAAATTGTAGAGAATTTTCCTGGCTTTCCGAATATACTATCGAACCGCTTCGCAAGCTTCCGGAACACTGTCAAAAAAATTTAAAACCACGCTCTCGACTGTACCGATCGATCGTCCGAAATACGGTCCCCTGGACGTTCCTTCGTTTATGTTTGATGAAATTTTATTTTTTTAGAATGTTTCTCGAAATAAAAAAATGAACGAACAATTAAAAATTAGATAAAAGTTTACCAAATTAATTTTATTTAAACACCAATAATGTTTTTACTATTGAGTTATTTAATATTTCTTTGACCAATCAAATGCAAATTATCGAACATGTTATAACTTATAAGCAACAAAATACAAAATACAACTAATAAATAATATTATCATTTTCTAGATTTTTCCCTTCGATTTGCGCCAAAAATTTCGTTTTCGTTATCACCTATGGTTGATACCAAACCTTAATTTTAATTAACCATTTTGGTTACTAGTGTGCTCTTCGATCACACTTGAATAGGTGGTATGTCCTATCCATGTATATATTATCTATGGCTGGGGAGAACAGCAGTTGTCCGAAAATTGATAACAGCTCTGACCGAAAAATGGTGGCGTCGAATCTATTGCCAACATTGAAACTTTAAAAAAATTTGTTAAAATAATTATTGTTTCTTTTAGTGTTAACACTAGTTTGAAACATTAAATTAAAAGAATTAATATACTACATATTATGCAATTATGCTATTTATATTATGGTTACTCGATTGTCATTCACTAATCGCTTATGTCTTATTTATAGCATGACAAAATAGATCTATTTTGTCATGATTTATAGTTAATTTATCTGAATTATTAATAATACGACCATTAAATAGATTAAATTTAATCTATTTCTATTCCTTAATACAACTACACTGTATAAAGACATTAAAGACATATTATTATATAATATAATATTCTAATAATATGAAATATATTAATAAATCATTATGAATATGAAAGTGGTCTCTACTTCTCTTTCTTTTTCAACAAGTTGTATAATGATAAGAAGCCGATGACTGATAACAGTTCGAAAATCAAAAAGCGTTGCCAATACCATTACATACAAAAGTCGGTATTTTAGTTGTAATATAAACATATAAATATATTTTATATTTTTATACATAAGGATATATTATATTATAGAACATTTTCTGTACTTTTCTGGATTACAAATATTTATACATAATAATACATATAGTAAATCCGCACTTTTCTGGATTATACAACTTGTTGAAAGAGAAAGAGAAGTAGAGACCACTTTCATATTCATAATGATTTATTAATATTTCATATAATTAGAATATTATATTATATAATAATATGTCTTTAATGTCTTTATACAGTATAGTTGTATTAAGGAATAGAAATAGATTTAATTTAATCTATTTAATGGTCGTATTATTAATAATTCAGATAAATTAACTATAAATCATGACAAAATAGATCTATTTTGTCATGGTATAAATATGACATAAGTGATTAGTGAATGACAATCGGGTAACCATAATATAAATAGCATAATAGCTAGTATATTAATTCTTTATTTTAAAGTAAAATGTTATTTGTATACTTATATCCTGCAGATGAAGCTTCTACAGGTGGTGTTGGGGATTAGATAGGAAGGTCCAAATGTCCAATTCGTATGACCATTGTTCTTATAACTTATTAGATATTATCTATTATGACCATTATGGGTATTGTTGAATTGAGATTTAATTTCATTTTGACTTCTGGTTATTATTGTTGGGTATAATAAATTTTTCAGTAGCAGTAAGTAAGTCGCTAACGGATTTCTCAAATTCAATAGTGAGAATGTTAAATCAATTTTTTTTCATTATGCTTAAAAATTGGCTATTTTAAATTTAAAAAAAAAAATTAAATTTTTTTGATTCTCTGTAAAAAAAAAAAAAATAGGTAATTATGTTTAATATATTATACGTGTAGTACTAGAGTCTAATAAACTCTATTTGTGT
Source organism: Diuraphis noxia (assembly GCF_037042655.1). Lineage (NCBI taxonomy): Eukaryota > Metazoa > Arthropoda > Insecta > Hemiptera > Aphididae > Diuraphis > Diuraphis noxia. Next base: position 74,316,395 of record NW_028301711.1, read on the forward strand.
ATTAATAATAATTTAATTAATTAATAAAAATTAATGAAAAAATATTAATTTTAATACAAGTTATTTCGTTTGTAAGAAATTCGTGGGACATCCTGTATACATCAAGTATTTTATTTTTTTAAGAAATTGTTAAAAGCGTGGCGTCCTCTGGTGCACAACCACCGAAAATATGTAAATAAACAAGAATTCTCGTCCATGATAGATCGCAGTTACATTTTCGAACGACGGAGTAAAATGAATTATATTATATTATGCTGTTATTAGAATATTATATTATTATAACCTTATTATACCTGGATATTCAGGTGACGATGATAGATTCAAAACATTTCGTATTTAAAATTAAACGAATTAATATTTAATGCTGTTAATAGTAAATAGTTTAAGTATTATTCTCAAGCATTTTACCACTAATCAAACATAATAAAATTAAATATTTTTGATTTAATATATTGTAAATTAAAAATAATAATAATAAAAAAAAAGCGGGTAAGTCGTGGATGTCGCTCTGCTGTACAGTAGGTTACTGTAATGGATGGAATTAACTTTGAATGCAATGATAGGTATCATTGTATACGAAAAACGATTCTGAACAGAGATGATTTGTCAGTCTAGGATATATTATATTTTAATATTGTCATATATTCTATTTTGAAACAAATATTTTATTTTTCAATTAAGACGCATTTTGCATAAGGCATGGTTAATCAATTAGTGTAGTTATCATGTAGTTATCATAATTCATAATACCTTATATATATGAATACCTGGTTTGAGAATAAATCGTTATCATTACGCGATTTCATAAAAATTTAAAACTTGAACGCTCAAAACATTTTTCCTATAATGACGCTTCAGATTTTCTCTATAGCTATTTGAAGCAAAACTTGTGGAAAACTTGGTGTTAAATTGTATAACCTTAGATATAAATACAAACAATATTATGAATTTTAAACTAAAAAATAATTTGCAAATATTCATGGTTTTGACAAATTTTTGTCAATATTTGAAATTCAAATGCTAATAAAAATTTAATTTGAATTTCCGGTGGACATTTTTTTTGTGATAAAGATTGACAAATTTGTTAGGAATCTTGTATTAAATTTTCAAATCTTAGATTTAAAAAGAAAATTTTTTATGAATTTCTATCTTATAATAATTTGCGAATTTTCGTGATTTTTACGTATGTTGTCAAAATTAAAATTTAAATGCTTGTAAAAAAAAATGTGACTATACATTTCTTGTATTTTTCAACTGCTATTTTAAAAATATTTTAGGAGCCTTGTATTAAATTTTCAAATCTTAGGTATAAAAGGAAAATTTTTTATGAATTTCTAGGATAAAATAATTTACGAATTTTTGTGATTTTTACGTATGTTGTCAAAATTAAAATCTGAATACATGTAAAAGAAAAAATTGTGGATATACATTTATTTTATTTTTCAACTGCTATTGTAAAAATACATTATGAGCCTTGTATTAAATTCTCAAATCTTAGAATTAAAAAGAAAAACTTTTATGAATTTCGATCTAAGATAATTTGAAAATTGCCGTAATTTTTACGTATTAAGTCAATATTTGAACTTCATATGCTAATAAAAAAAAATCGTGCCTATGTATTCTTATAATTTTTTAATCACTAAAAGAATAACTTATGAGGAACTTTGTATTAAATTTTCAAGTATTTTGATAGGGCCAAAAAATTTTTATCGACACTTAAAAAAAAAATTTTCAGACAAATTGAAAATTTCAGTCGTCTATAAATATCTCAAAAAAAATCAAAATATTTTGAAAATTAAATCATGTAAAGAAAATGCCAATCTAAATAACTGATAAAATTTTCAAGTATCTGCGACTTATACTTTTTGAATAATAACAAATATTTAAATTCGTTAGAGGATAAATCGTTATCGTTACACTATTTCGTAAAAATTTAAAATTCAAACGCACTTAAAATTTTTCCTATAATGATGCTTCGAGTTTTCTCTATAGCTACTTTAAGGAAAACTTATGGAAAACTTAGTATTGTATTTTTAATCCTTAGTTATAAACGCAAAAATTTTTATGATTTTTCAACTTCAAAATTACTTGAAAATTTTCGCGTTTTCGACAGATTTCGTAAAATTTTGAACTGTAAACGCTTATTTAAAAAAATTGTGACTTACGATTTTTAATTTTTTTTAGCTACAATAAGAACAACTCATAAGGAACCTTGTATTAAATTTTCAAGTTTTTTTGGTCGTCCAACATTTTTTTACGGACACTTCAAAAAAACTTCAGTGGTCTATAAATAACTCAAAAAAGTCGAACATTTTTGAAAATTAAACTGTAATTAGGTATCACTAACATTAACATTTGGTGAAAATTTCAAGTATTTACAGTGATTAGTTTTTGAATTACAACCATATAAAAATATCGATTTGGTCGAAAACTGGTTTTGCGTAAAAATTCCCGTTTTTCTGTCATTTTTTTTCGTTTTTCTCGATTTTTCTGAAAAATATTGGAAAATGTTTACTTTTGACCTCTATAATGCACCAAGGATCTTCAATTTTACATCGGAAACCACCCCCAAAGTTTGAAATCGAAGCATTATTTCGACTAGTTATGCTGTACACAGACACAAAAAAAAAAAACACACATCATTGTAAAATCAATACATTCATCACTTCGTTCAGAATCTAAAATAATAGCGTAATCGCCGTAATCATAATTTTCAATATAATATTTCAATTTTCTATTTGAAAATATAAAAAACAAAAAGAATTAAAATTAAATAAAATTTAAAATAAATTAAAATAACATAATAAATAAAATAACTTGGTGGTTAATAACATAACTTTCAACTTTGTAGATAATATTTTTCACGTACAATTATCTCAATTAATGCAAGGAACTTATGACTAGTTCATGTATAATAATAAAAATAGTAATAACAATTATTATTTTCTACTTGAAAATAATATTTTATAAATGATTATAAAAAAGATGCGTATATCTTTATATAAATATAAAACAAAACTCATTTTAAAATAAATAACACGATGATATGTTTTTATTTTCTATGTACCTATTTGACGATAACATTCTGTCCGGGGAACAAAATATAGATAAATGTATATTACATTTGTCTTGAATTTGCATGGTCTATTTTTATATCTACTATTACCTATTTAGTTTGTATTCATAAGTAGGCATATGATCTAATCCATCTTTTATGTTTTCATCATATGGAGTTGAATCTACAGATCTTAGTTTGGTTCTAACTGGTTGTACTTCATGTTCAGGAGTTGGAGATGGTGATGTGCTAGGCCAGCATCTTTTCTTTGGAGGAGTTATGAATGCTTTTGTTCTTCCTAATGAAATTAGGGTGTTTGCTAAACGTTCTTTGGATGCTAGTAGGCCCATTGTGTTTTGAATTAAAATATTACAGTGTTAAGTGTGTTTCTTATGCTTTAACCAACAATTTACAACAGCCATATCAAACGCACGAGCAATTAACTCTTCAGTGTCTATTTTCGAGACTTGATAAAAATTCTGTAAAAGCTAACAAGTTGTTCATGCACGTCTACTCCTCCCATTGATTTCTTACATTAATCCAATGACTTCCGGTCTTTCAACATCCACAAATTGTTTATGTTTTTTTGTCCCAACGCTTGATTGTTTCAGATTCACCAAAGGTTATAAAATTAGAACCTAAAACAACTCCTTTATTGTCAAACCATTTTATGAAACCTATTTGACTTTTTTGGCCTTTTGCTATTCCAGATACTTCATAAGAAGTTCCTCGACCCATTTTCGATAAACATTTATCGGTTATTAGTGGAGGTTTAGCAAATCGATTGACTTTAACAGTCCCAGCAGCATAAATAAACCTGTCAGCTAGTACAGACAATAAATTATATGTAGTAAAATAATTGTCAAAATACACATAATGTCTATTTCTCTCTAGACGTTCTATGAACTGCATCACTACTGCTCGACATTGGCCAAATTGATTTTGAACAACAGGATCTAATCCAGTACTACTATCTTTAAACATGATGAAATCATAGACAACTTGAACCACACATTAGAAAAATTTTAATTTAAGTATATACTGTTTTGGAGCTTCCAAAATTGGATCATTTTTTTTTTTTGGTCATAATTTCTGCAATTATGGACATTAGCTGTTTGTTGGGGACAGAACGCTTTGATTTAGAATACGTATTATATATGTGGAAAGCATTTGATGCTAAGAACCCCGGTGGTCACCCATCCGGGAGCAACACCAGCTGGTACAGCATTTAGAGTGTACGTACGACCGCGCTACACCAAGCCGCCTTTAGTTATTTTGTTCAATTTAAAAAATATTATTTGTTAGGACTTAGTCATAGTTGCTTTCACTATTTTTATAGGTAATAAGAATTCAGAAAATAAACGCATCTGTTGCAATTTGTTATTTATTGGCTTTCAAACGTTTTGACGACAATTAAAATCAAATATAACAATAATAATTAAGACCAATGTCGATGATGTTAAAATAAACATTTGATGTTCTAAATTGATTATGTATAATGTAGGTATACACAAATACAGAACACACGAATTAATAATATATTCTAGATATTATATTATATACAACATTTATAGGTACCTACCTACCTACTAACCTACAATAATATTATTACTATAATAAATAATAGCCTAATAACTGGTGAACGATTGGTGCTATTGGCATGGCATTGCCTCATCGAAATATCAAAATTATGTCTAATGAATAATATTATATCATTGACGAGTTGATTCTAAAAAATATATTGTTAGATTTTGTGTTTAAGATATCCTAAGATCCATGACTATAACATATTAGATAACATAAAATTAATAAATATTAAAGTTATAATAATCTAACTATAGCTCATAATGCTATTTGCATTGAGCTCGAAAAAACAAAATTTTAGCGAATAAGTTTTGCCACAGAAATCGGGAAACTTATAATTACATAGAATAATGAAATTTGATAATTTATAATAGGCGTATTTGTTTCAGGTATGTGTATAAAATATGTAGGCTCTAGGAATAAACACTAAACAGCCATATCCAACGTTATTTATTATATATTGTTTTTATCCTATCTAAAGTCTGTTCCTTTTATTTTCATCTTAAATTCGCGTAAAACTAATGGACAACTATTCAAAAAGGATTAAAGGTCAATTAAAAATTAAAATAAGATAAGTTATTGTTCATACTTTGCATAGTATATTAAGTTGTAGCAATTTAACGTAATTTATGAGAAATAAATACCTCGTATATAGTCTTTTATTTTGCTTCATTTCTCTATACCTAATATAAAAATAATATACAATTTATTTATATGTATATTACTGCTAGGTACTGACATATATTATTGGTATTTAATTATATCATTAAACTGTAAACGTGAGTTCCAAATGGTTCTATTCAATGCAGTATTAGGTTTTAACTCTCACAAATCGACAGAATATATTCGGATTTGATATTTGATGAATTTTAATTTTACATTTAACACGAAGTGTATAGCACCGATTAGCCCATTGACTTCTATAATACAATAACAAATATCGATTTCTTAGTAGGATGTAGCTACAGTAACCCACCAGCATCAATTTCGTATAGAACTGCTATCATAACGCACGAGGAAATAAAACAAGAAATCGCCACACCTTTAAATTATAAATTGCTGTTTCAATCATAATCCATCGCCAAATTGTATTATTATACGTTAGGTTGGTTATTCGCGTATGTAATATTATTTTTTTATTTTCGCAAGCTCACTGATGTAATCGTTCACATATTTAATCGTTATTAATGTGTGTATAGTACACTTACACTGTATGTTATAAATCAAAACATTATACTGTGTATTTGCATAATGAAAGCTCCATGATTTGGCCAATACCTCTGCATGTACTTATACAATGTACAAAATGTATTTTTTAGCATTTAAGTTTTAACTGGATACACTTATTCTCTAATTACATTTTTTTTTAATTTTAAAATATGAAGTACTTAAATATACATACCAAAATACCTCACTTGAACTCTTGAAAAATATAAAACAAACAATATTTTTAATTTAGAAAAGAGCTGATTGTAAAACACATTTCAAAAATATTAATGTATTAAAATCGCGCGATGAATAAATAGTTGTATTTAATGTTTAGACATCTAATCAGAATAATTCAGAGTGAAGAATGTTAGCACGACTCTTGTAAGGGTAGGTTGTGCAATATTTTACTCACCCACCTAAGCTTTGAAGGCTTTTAAATCCTATACAATTTATTAAAATATTTGATCTAATATACTAACGTTTTTAAGAATATATGAATTTGTTATTTTTTGTTATGACATCAAATATGTATCGGTTTTCAACAAAAATTGTAATAAAAATAATAAAAATTTAATTTTTTTTGTACATATTATGTTATGTACACAAACTTCAAATTGTATAAAAACATTTTATCTTCTTTGATTTATTATTAAAATTGGTGTGCCAGTAAGGCAGTAATATATAGTCATGCATAACTTAAACTTTAAAATATATATGACGTATAATTTCGATGAAAATTCTGTGGGTGCTTCATCAATTGTATACGATTACAAGATAAGTGTTGGATTTTTCCACACATGTAACACACACGCACGTATTTATGTTGACATATTATATTATACTTATTTTTTGAAAAAAAAAAAATATATATATTTATATTAACATTCTAATCATTATATATAATATAAATCTAATGTATAATAGCGAGTTATCAACAATCAATACAATATGGTGTATTAGCAAATTTAAAAAAAACACTTATTAACATTTGGGGCGATGGACTTGTACTTTAATGTTATTGATTGGAGGCTAGAAAACCCTCCACCCACTCCAACCCCTTACAAGTATCCCCTAATTGCACTACTGCGTATATCCGTTTAAATGCTCATCATCCTGTATGTTGATATATTATATAAATGACTAACGAGAAAGCGTTATAGTTCTCACTTCGCATATTATCTCTCACTCTCTCTTACTCTCTCTGCGAAGCCGTCGCGAGCGTGAATATTTTATTAGTATTAATCGGCCCGACTGTTTATAAATGTCATGCACTTATGGCGTATATTATATTAGACGTATTTGTGTACCTTACTTGGTGCAGCGGAGCGTTTGAGTATAAAGCACCGTATAATTGGACGGTTAGTATAAAATATGTATAATACACTTCACATAGTGTATCGCGTTAGAGCGGTAAGCCAATAATACAGTATATAGTATATAGGAGCATAATATAAATAAATATTATGTATATTGTATATAAATATATGAAGTAGAAAAATAAAATAACAGCGTGGGCGTCAACATCAGCTACACCAATCTATATAGATAGTGGATCGCGTATATGACATACGTTATATAACCCATATAATGTATGTGAATTTTTACGGATAAAATAATATAATATTAATTATAATTTTAAACATATATATATTATAATGATTACCTACAGACTGTGCATAAATAATCCGTCATACATAAATAGTAAGTAGGTACTTGTTAAGAAACCAAATATTCTTTTGGTATGTCTCAAATATATTTGAAGTGCGTTAAAAATAACAAAAAATATTGATCGTTTAAGACTAAAATCAGTTCAAATATACTTTTAGCTACCAATAAAGGGATATTTGTTTGTTGATTTTTTCTGCTATAAATTAAAAAAATGATTGGTATATAAAAATAAAAATAAGAATACTAAGACAATTTGGTTTCTGAAGCGCTCTCGTACTTAAGTGAGTTAGTAATAAATATATTATGTTTACTTATTACAAAGTTTTTTAAATGGCTTTTACACTAAATTCATATATTTGTATCTAAATATATTTTTATCCTAGAACTTAAACACATTTTTTGAATAAATTTCAAAAGTAGTGTAACAAGAATTCTATACTTATTTATAGGTGTGTGTAATACTCAGTGCTCGAATTTTCAAAAAATTTACAAGTTCAATCCATCGGAATAAAAACTGCATTCCAAGTGAACAATTACTTTACATACACGACCCCACCCCACCCCTAACCTAACCTAACCTAACCTTACTTATATTTAGAATACCACTTTTCAGCTACACGGATATTTAAATTCCGATTATAACATATTTTGATCACATACTAGTCCACAGATATTATGTATAATACATTATAGGAAAACAACACAGTGTGATATTGTAATTAAATGATGAGCAAATTATAAAAATAAAAATATAAGACTATAGAAATGATAATAAATTAATAAACTAATATAAAAAATAATTTTTGAAACTAAAAACTGTAAAATTCGTCATCCTTGTTATATAATTAATGTAAATTAAGATCCATATTTTAATAAACATTTTTTGGATATAAGTTTGTGCCATTGCCCCGTTCCTATGTTACTAATTATTGTAATTACCAGTTTTTAGTAATATTTCATTATTCCCACTTGGACCTCAACGCATACAAGTAGCTTACTAGTTACTGATGATAATTTGATAAACTAGTTGGGATAGTGCCGGAGATTAACATGGGTCGACGACGAAATAATTTCTCAGGATAATATTTCGTGTCTATGACATATTTTCAACTTTGATCGGATCCCTGATGGCAGGAATAGCCTTTCTCAGCGGGTACTGATATATGCATTATGCATATATCCCATAGCAAGACCCACCCACCTACATTAGGTTGAGCGACCGCCCTTCAATTTTTTTTCCACTCATCTATGTATAATTTTAACAACCAAGAGTTATAAGTACATTTTTAAAGATTGCCAGTTGTGCCGTGTTAAGGGGGGATAGTAGAGTATATAAACCGGTAGCATAGTGGCCGAAGCTCCCCCCCCCCTGGAAATGACTCAATTGTTAGCGTTATGGTTTATGGTTTATCCTAATTCATAATGTTAGCTATAATATATTTATAACTTTCATAAATTAAAATAATTTTAGCCAGTGTGTCCGTAGGCTTATTACACCCACCCACCCTTAATAATAGGTATTGCAACTGCAATACCTGGACATAGGGATCGGCGCCACTGAACGTTTTAACTTTTAAAATGGCTTATATTTTTTTAAACCGTTTTCACAACTTACTGCGTTTATTTAAACGTAGTAATAGTTGTTTATGTAATGAAAATAATGTAAACTAGGTATGTAAAAAAATTTTGAAATTTTGAATAGGTATTAATGTTCCTATAGGTTAAAGTATTATTATTCGTTTTCAACCATGTTTTATATTGTGATAATATAACTAAGGAACAGTAATTCTATAACCCTTCACACGTATCATTACAGGTACCTATCAGTACTTTCACGTCGTAGAATATATAATAATTATTAATTAATAATAATATTTCCTGTCATTATTAATGACCTACTGTACCTAATACACATAAGTTATAGGTACTTAGTTGTTTAAAAAAAATACGTCAATTAAAGATCAAATACCGATAAAAATCTTTTTGTTTTATTTACTGTTTTTACTTTATATAAATTTATTTGCAAATAATCATCGCACTTAAATCTTTAAGTTCCACAACTGATAAAATATTAACTATTTTTAGTTGTGGAGAGCAATTTCTAGATTTTATAACATTTATAATCTGAAAATTCGTTCATTACATTTGAAATTATCATAGAAAACATGAAACCCTTTAGACTTCAATGTATATATATATATGCTTATGCGTAAAGGTATATTATACACCATACAACTACATAAATACGTAGAATATAAATTAGATCGCGTACTTTATTTAGCTGATGGAATATTTTGAAATTTATTTAACTCCATTCGAAGTAGGTTATAAACAGCAAATAAAACATGTATATTTGCATTTGAACCAGAACTTTATTCATTACAGTACGAATTTCAGAGATATATAATATAATGTAATACCTACAATGTTACATGTACCTTGTTTATTTTACCCATTCGTAACACACGTATTAAATTCAAATATTTGTTTTTCCATTTTACCATAAATATTATACTATATATGTTCCTAGTATATCATATTACCGTGTAATTGTAAATGGATCATTTTTTTTTACATTTCCATAGTTAAGTCACACGAATTATAATATCGTATACCAATTATTTGATATTTTAATGACAAAAATAAATACGTTGGTAGGAATAACAAATAAAACTGGTTATAAAAATAATCCTTATACTCTGACAGTACAATGCTCAAACGAGTTTAATATATATTTAGGTTCCTATTAATAAGCACCCATTGCACCCATTATATCGACGAGTATTTAAGCTTTTTCCGACCATTAAAAAAAAGATTTGTATTTATCAGTGACGTCGTTATAGAAGGTTGGGATGTGTCTGATATTTTAGATTCGAGTGGGACGATGTGTGAATTATTGTTACAATAATCTGTTGTTTTAGATACATTTTTGTGCCTATAGTTGTACAGATTTTTCTAATTTATACGATTTTCAAGATTGAGGATGGCTTCTAATCGAATAAAAATAAAAAATAAATAGTACTTTAATTGAGTCTAGATTGTACTTGTAAAAGGTTAAAATTGAAAATTCTCCGAAATTTTCTAAATAAACAGGAAATGTAAAAAAAAAAATTGTATAACACGCTGAATTTTTACGGAAAACCAGTCATTGGCGTAACTTACAAACTATAACCGTATATATTTGAAGTTTTCACCAATCGTTTATTTTTTGTTTTTTACATACTTAATATTATAATTATTAAAATATGTACAATTGTACTTATTTTGAGCTGTTTAATCGACCTATGAAATTACTTTTTTTTAAATATCGATAAAACATTTTTCGTTGGGTTATAATTTATAACAACTTATAAAGCTGGAAAATTGAATATAAGGTTAATTTTATTGTCAAAATCTTGACAATTAAATTTGCAAATTATTTTGAAGTTACACATTTTTAAAATATTCAATGTTTTAGTTAAAGATTGAAAACTTTAATTAAAGTTTTTTTAAAGTAGTTCATTGTTTATATTGTAACCAAAAATCAAACATAGTCTTGACTTAAAATTTCAAGCCCTGCATACGTTTTGTAATTTTTGAGAAATATCGATGAGTGATATTATATGGATTAGATATTTTAAGTGTTTATATTATATATTATAGCTATCTATATTATAAACTGAAAAAATGTGGTTAAGATTTTCAATATAAATTATTTTACCTACTGTTTAAAGTTATGTATTTAAAAAAAAAACAACAACACCAACATAGAGCTTTGAGGTACTTATTTATTAAAAATTACTTAATTTATGCATAAAATAAAAAATATAATAATAATAATATAAAATAAAATGTTTTAGTTCAAGTTTAAAAAAAAAAGTTCGTTTTAATATTATTTTATAGTATGCTCTAATAATATACTGACTGTGGAAGAACATCTTTAAGAGTATCTACGTTAATTGTAATGAAGAAAAATATTAAATAAGCCGTTAACATACAATGCAAAAATTGCTTTACACATTATATAAAACAATATAAACATAATTGCATAATCTTATAAATTCTCGACTCATAGACCACAAACTCATCATAATAATTTAACTGATAACATCACAACACGTCATTCTAAAACTAAAATAAAATTTTCTTCATATTCTATAATACCTTCCTATACTATGTATTATTTAGTAACTATTTGTTTTACTTTATATTGCTCAATAATATTTAAAATCATAATATAATATTTATAAAACGATATAGTAATATCACTGATGTGCAACTAAAAACTGATTAACTCTAAAACTATTATGGTAATTGACAAGATACCACAACCTGAACCACAGCTATTTATATGTTTATTAATATCATTCAATGTTTAATAATATGTTTAATAGTCAATACTAATCATATACACAGGTATACGTCATACGTATAAAATAATTGTACTGACATAATATTTAAAATTCAAAACCCGTCTATACGTAATGCACAATCACATACAATATAGCAATGCAAATCAACCTTCGTTGGCATAATATTATCGTGAACGCGAACATATGGTATAAACCGGAAGCATGGAGACGGTTTTCGAGTGCGATTACACAATGCGTATAGTTTTTATAATAATAATAATAATATAACATCCACTCGGACGGTTAACGAACGAGAGTTGAATTGATCTGGATGATATATTGTGTTGATTTCTTCTACACGCGCTACGGTGGCCGAGGACCTGCAACGGCCGCAACACGCTGTTAGAGGTGAAGAAGAAGAAAAACAAGCGTCTGCAGAAACTAGTTTCTCGTCTTTAATACTATATAGGTAGGTATGTGCAAGTATAGGTATAAATTCGGCATCGATGCACAGTAATAAACTAAAATATATTATAATATTAATAAAGTACATATATTATATATTATATACTTATACGATCTCGCGTATACGTGCGAGATCATCATCGCGTATTACGACGACATCGCAGCACACGCCAACCGATACAATAACATCGGAGTCTATAACCATAATTTATATCTATATACCTATACAAACATATTATATTATTAGGTATTATTAATACGGGTACATAATAATATTATACGCGTAACCGGAATAGCGTCAAATAGTAATTACTATGATACGAATGTACATAACACTATTATGATTATTATTTATAAATTATTCAAATATTAAGTGGGTAGAGTGTATTGTAGATAAACATACAGAGAAAGTACAACGACAAAAACTTGAAATAAAAAATAAAAAAATAATTTATAATAACGCGACCGCTCTCGGGTGATGGCAGACGAGTGGTGGTAATGAAGAGGATTGATGGGAATCTTCTTTACCGGTTATAAAATATTATTATAAAACAGCGAGCGCGTCTGTAGCCGCTTATCATTCAATAATGGTCAGCGGACATCAAAATATCCAGCGCATTTTCGCCATGGAGTGTTTAAAGGTAATAATAATATTATATCGTACATTAATCTCGATTCACAGCAGTGGATGTAACGATTTCTATCGACTCACTTGTATATAAAAATATTTGAATATAACTTCGGTATAACCGTTTTTTATGCTTACATGTGTGATTTTTATTTTATTTTAGTTGTGCGTTATTGTGGGTTTGGCTCTAACTGCTGCACCTGGTCGACCAGTGGCTGCAGCACCGTCACCGACCAATGCTTATGTGTACCAAAAGCACAAACGGAGCCCTGCAGAATTCAACCGGGATTTGACTTCCACGCTGACAACAGACTTCGATGGTTTTAGACCGTTGCTAGATTTTGGTTACGGTTCTCGTTTGTCGTCCAACACAGCGGGTTTCGGGTTCGATGACGCCACCGACGGTTTCGGCACATCCGCCGGATTACTACACTTGTCTCATCCGTACGCTACTACCGCATTCGGCTCTGGGTTTGATTCAATTGATTATCCATTTTCTGATTCCACACTGAACCAACTTCAGTTCAAAGCCACGCTTGCTTCTGGTTCATCGCCATCGCTCCCGGTATCTATAAAGTATAGTCCACTGGTGGATAATGTCGGTAGTCATCAAACCCAAATCACTGGACTTTCAGCCAATGAGCCCGCGAAACTGACTGCCCAAAGAACTGTTTCATTGCAACAGACTAGACTTAATGAACAGCGCATTCCTATAGAATCGTTTAGAGCCGCACCTGCTCAGCTGCAACAGTCATATTCGGCATCTGTATCTGTACCAAAACAACAGCCGTATGCAATTTATGCTCCACTACAACAGTCATATCTGGCTTCCGCATCTCCACCACAACAACAGTCGTATCCAACCACCCAATTTGTACCACAGCAACAATCTTATCCAGCTGCAATATCTGCGCCACTTCAACTGTCATATCCAACCTCTGTGTCTATACCACATCAACAATTGTCTGTGACTGCAATATCTACCCCACTGCAACAGTCATATTATCCAGCTTCTGCATATGTATCACAACAACAAAAACAGCAACAGTCGTATCCTGCTGCAATATCTGTACCACTTCAACAATCATATCCAGACACTACATCTGCTTCGTTTCAACAGTTATATCCAACCACTAAATCTGTATCACAGCAGCAGTCGTATCAGCCTTCTGGGTCTGTACAACAGCAACAGTCTTATTCTCCGTCTGGATCTATACAACAGCAACAGTCGTATTCTTCTTCTAGATCTGTCCCGTTGCAACAGTCGTATTCTTCTTCTAGATTTACTCCGTTGCAACAATCGTATCCGAAAGGCGAATCTGTACAACAGGAACAGTCATTTGTAGCCACCGCATCTACGCAACAACAACAGCCATATCCAGTCACCGTCGGAAATTTACAAATTCCTGTATATCAATCCCCCGCAGTTAGCGATTCAGCGGGTTCACTGATCGCATCTGAAGCTGGATCCACACCAGACCTAATTTTGGAGTTGAGACCTCCACCGTACACCACACCCTCGACGTCGGTCGATTATCAAAAAAATATGAACATTCTGTCTAATCCGTCATCCACCTATCAACCTGCAGCTGGCAATAATTACAACAATAAAAACTATCCTGGTAATGATTCTGGTTTGTCAACGGCTCCCGTGGCCGGTACTTCTGGTCCAAACCAGGTCTCCAATGCTCCGAATGGTGGCTCGCTCTCCGGAAACACAAACGATTTTGGTGGTTCATACGCCAAACCCGACCAAACTTTCTCGAACACCTACTACACGGTCCCCCTTCCAGTGTCTGGCGGTTCGAATAGTGTTTCAAGCGATGTTTCTAATTACTTTTCGTTTCCTAGCATATCTTATTCCTTAACCAGTACCGCAAACAGTAAGTTTGATGGTTCGACACAAGCACCACTAGCTGCTACAGTACCTTCTTTTGGAACTGACCACGATGTATCTACAGTAGCTAATCCTACTGGCGGCCAAAGCTCCTCTTACCGAGACGTTAACTCCATTCCAAGCGTGTCTTACACTAACTCCAATTCAATTTCTGCGAACTCGTATAGCGATTCCAACTCAATCCAGAGTAGTTCTTTTACCATATCCAGTTCACCAGAAGCCGGAAACTCTTACAGCGACTACAAGCTCAATACCAACAATTTTTACGGTGACTCGAATTCGATTTCACCCAACAGCAAACGTGAATCACCCACTGCCAATTTATCCGAAAAAATCCCGAAGTTGGGTTAGGTTAGGTTATCAACGTTGCATAACACTTCGACGACAAGAGTGCTTATAAATCCATATAGTAAGAATATATTTTTTACACTGTGAATATGACTTAATAATATACTTGTATATTTTATTTTTTTTAAGTTAATTACATCTTAAGTTTAAGTGCTGTTAGTTTAAGTTTTTTTTAAAGTAAATTAGAAAATATATTTGTACCAACATTTTTTTCATTTTTTATAAATGTTTAAAATATAATAATGTTGAACATTATAATATTGTATTATACCTACCTGTGTAACTGTGTTTTTACTTGTATGGAAACGTTATTTATATTGTGATTTTTGATTATAATAAATATTTGTATTAAAAAGTTAGTTATGATATTTTCCCCCAAAAATTTTGGTTTTTGAACAGAAACACAACGACTGAGTTACTACAGGTTATGGAAGTAATCAGTAATTGCTGTTGGGACAACGATTAATAACAACTACCGGAATATGTATTGATAAATTAAACCTTATATAATTAATGTTTAAAAAATGAAAATTTCCAAACATATTTCAATATTTATATTTGTTCTAATACAGTTGTTACGAACTTACGTACAAATATAAAAGAAAGGAGAACAATAATTTTAATGACAATAAACGTACTTAAATAATATTATTATATCATGTAACCGTCTCACATAATCCTAATATATCCGTTTATCTACATTATTTATGTTACAATCTAAACAGTTTTACGTTTTGACTTAAATTTACCAATTTTATTTTATTTTCAAAATAAGAAACATTTTTTTATGCATTTTAAATAAATGATATTTTAATGTAATAAGTACAAATCTTATATAAAATGGAAAATATTATTAACTAGGTTTAATTGTTGTATGTATAATTAACTTAGTTAACAAATATTGTAATATAACATTATTATGTTTTATATAAAATTGTTATTATTGAGTGGTGTATTTCATGATAGATTTGCAATATTTGCATACATTTTGATCAATGTTATATGAAATTTATTGGGGTCAGTACACTTTCCCGACATTCAATTGCCAGACACCTCAATTTCCCGACTCCATTTGCCCGACAAAGCATTTCCCGAACAAAACATTTGCCCGACAATATATTCAAAAATATATTATTATTATTATATTATATATTATTAGGTATATATTCAAAAATTCATACATTTGTTCGACAGGCGGCAATATCAAGTTATATTATACATAAATGTGTGTCAAAAATTATTCAAAATTATACATATAACTAATAATAATTAATAATAATACATTTGTCCGACAGTCGACAATATCAAGTTATATTATACATAAATGTGTGTCAAAAATTATTCAAAATTATATAACTAATCCTACAGTCTAAAACCTATACTGTCTATCTATCGCCTATCTATTTGGGAAAGAATAATATCTTATCGCAAATCACGAACTATGATCATAGTTCGTGTCGCAAATAGTAGTTCATACAAGTCTACTCGCTGTCTGTCTATCACCTATCGGTTAATTGGGAAAAAAATCTTATCGTAAATAGCAGTTTAGTATATCGACCACATTATTACTTTATGTAGTTTTACTTACCTACTTTAATACTTTAACGCAGAACAATATTATTGTCTGTTTAAAAAGCTATAATAATAAAATAATGAAAATAAAAAAAAGGTACCACCTATAATAATATTACGTACTTACAGTAAAAAAATGCAAAATGTAATGTCAAGCAAATGTATTGTCGGGCAAATACATTGTCGGGTAAAAGTAGTATCGGGAAAATGGTGTCGGGCAATTGAGGTGTCGGGTATTTGAGTTTCGGGCAAACATATCAGACCCAAATTTATTATATTTATATATAACTTAGGTACCTATATCGACTATATCCCTAAAAACTTTAAGTTAACTATTGTATTTACGACGTTACTTAGATGATTAATTGTAAAAAAAAGTATACTCATATATATTTCATTGTTCACGGGATGACAAAATAATTAAGACGTAATTTTTAAATAATTGTAATTATAGATTCATTAATGAATTGCTATTATTGTCCATTAGACTGTAGTCGTATATAGGTTGTCATCACCGAGTGTTACAGAGAATTTAACATAAATATAAGAGCTACCGAACTTATATATTTTGTAATTTGTTCCCTGATTTATGTAATAAATCTGCGACCAAATTTAAATTCATTCAGCGTAGGTAATATTTAGTGTAATAATAGTACTTATAACGAGAACATTAATGGGTAATTATATAATTTAAATGCTTTGTTCGTATTTATATTGTAATTAATATATTCCATTGCAGTAATATTATGATATTCGTTCGAGGCCATACGTTTTGTTTCAATTAATTTTAATTAAATACTATCATATAAATAATAACACCGTACTTTGAGGCAACCTATTACACTTTTACTTACCTATTACCTCATATACAGTGTATATAACGACACAATTAGATTATAACGATAATATAATTTATAATTTAATATGTATATAGATTAAAACGAAGACGAACCAAAAACGAATTGCAGCAAAGCATAGAAACCATTAAAAACATATTTTTCGGCATTTAATTTCTAAATTTCGACTTCCAATTAAATTCTATTAAAAGTGCATGACGCTAACATCTATCTATATTTGGGCGAATTGCGTTAGTAATTCAATGAGTGAATGTCTGCAGAGCGCCATCTTTAGTAAATTGACAAAATCGTCAAATCCTGCAAATGGTACCTATTTTTTGGGCAGATCGTCAGGAGACATAATTTTCTAAATTTAAAAACTAGACAACTCACTCTGATTGTATAGTACATTTCGAATGAACCTCGTCATTGAATACTTGGTAAGTAGGTATAATGCAATGAAGACATGGGTGCAACAATCAAACATTTCCATTCTTTTTTTTCGAAAATCATTTTTTTTTGAATTTCCCTATAGAAAAAAAATCAGTTTCGATTGGTGCAACAATTATACAAATCCGATCGTTAGATACGAAGTTATAATATAAATGGAGATGTCTGTTTTATAATTTGTTGCAACAACAAGACTTCTCCGGAAATGTCGACGTTTGGCTTGTAACATTTTTATTAGAGTCAATTCAATTGCAGTTTTGACACATTTTATCGATGTGGATTTTATTCTTGTTAAGTTTTAAACCTTTTAGAGTATTAGGTATTTACTGTTATATATTTAAATAATTTGGTACTATAAACTAATTTTTTTTATTATTTTCATATTAAGAGGAATTAACCAAGTCCCAAGTTAGGGGACATTCAACCCTATGGCCTCATTAAAAACCAACACTGATCTAATGTATATATTGAATTTGAATTCAATCATCACCTATACGAACGAAGACAAAGCGCAATTTTATATTTAATTATATTTAATTGCATTATTTTAAGCAATTTATTTGAAAGTTAGAAATATGGTATAATGTTTTGAAAAAATAATCGCATAGTATTATTTATTATTATCATCTAGGCAGGAAATTAAACAAACTTAAAAACTTCTAAAAAAAGACCTTGAAATGACTTTTTTTTTCTTATTTATAAAAACAACTATATATTTACAATCTGTATACATTTGATACAATAAGTAAATTTTATAACATTATTTACAAGGCATGTGGGCGTGATAGAAGGGGGCATCCAGTGACACTACTTGAATAATAAAATTTTGATTTTTGATTTTATCAATAAGTTTTTTTTATGCTGATTATGAAAGTAAATCACGTGACCAGTTACGTTTAAGGCGGTGAGGAGGATTTTTGGGAATGGTGGCAGAGGAAAGATTAGAAATTAGAGGGTTAGGGTGATTGTGAGTGTGCGCGTGGAAATTCGAATAATGTATACGGGCGAGAGTAGGAATGGTGCAAATTTTTAGGTCATTATGTAAGGACTAAGGAAAGATTACTAACATACCACGGAGCTTTGGTTATTAGCCTAAGATTAATTGATTGAAACGCTTGGAATATATTGACGTTGGATTTTTTGGCTGAGCCCCAAAGTTGGATACCATAAGTCATAGCTGGGCGAATAATTTGTTTGTAGATTAGCAATTTATTGGAGAATGAGATGTTAAAACTGAGAAGAGGTCTAAGTTTATGTAATTTGATATTTAAGGATTTTCTTTTAACCTCGCCCAGGTTAGCCTTTTATCAAGATGAACACCTAAATATTTGAAGTTAAATGACCTAAAAACTAAATTATAGATATAATAAAAATGAACAAATAAAATGCTCTGAAAAAAATACATTATTATAATTCTAAAATACATATGGATTATAGATTTTAAAAAAAAAAGTATTAAGCAAATAATATTTTGTGCATTTGTTTCATAAAAGTGTAGGATGCATGATTTATAGTCAGTAACAAACAAGGAAAAGGATTAAAAACACAATTTTCATATCATTATGTAAATATGAATTGAAAAGATAAATAATCCCAATTAAAAAAAACTATGGAAATTAAAAAATTATTCAATAATTGTGAAAAATGCCCTTAAAACCAGAAATGGACTGAGAAAAAAAATCAATAAAATTTCAAAATAATGCTTGAAGTTTTAAAATCTCTGATATCTTAATAATCCGATTTTGAACAAGATTTAATTAATTTTTGAACTAAACATTTTTCAAACTGTAGGGTATATTATATAATAATGTTTATAATAATATAGATATCATAATATTATATAATTATTGTTGTCAAAAAAATAAATTGTATTTATACCTAGTATATACTTACAATCTTTCTGAATTAATTAATAATTATGTACAAAACTAAAAAAATCGAAACTTTTTTCTTAACTCTCAGTAATTAGAATTTTAGATTCTGAGCGGAGCAAGGATGTGTGTAGAAAATACATAGGCACAATGCTTTTTATTAGCATTTGAAGTTCAAATATTGACAAAAATTCGTCAAAACCATGAATATATCTTTTTTTGTGTCTGTCATCACGTTTTGGGGTAGTAAAAGTGCTTCGATTTTCGACTTCAGTATCTCGTGCAATCAGAAAGTGAACCTAGTTAGTACTTGGGAGGGGGTCAAAATTAAAAAATATTTTTCTAAATAATCGAGATAAACAAACTAAAAATTAAGAGAAAACGGAAAATTTTACGCACAATCAGTTTTCGATAAAATCGATTTTGGTTTTTGATGTAACTTTAAAACAAATAACCATTTACATACAATAGATACATGAAATTTTCGCCGAACGTTTATATAATTATATTCTATCCACCAAGCAATTTTCAAAAATTTTAACTCAAATTGAACTATTTACAGTCATATAATTTCGATCATTATTAGTTTTTTTTAAATTTATATCGATAAAAATTTATTTTTTGGGTAGAAAAGCTTGAAAATGTAATACAAGGCTCTAGTATATTGTTACAATAACAGTTGAAAAATAAAAGAAATTCATAGTCACAATTTTTTTTTATAAGCATTCAAAGTTTAAATTTTGACAAAATACGTAAAAATCACAAAAATTTGCCAATTATATTAAGCTAGGAATTCATAAAAAATTTTCTTTTTAAATCTTATATTTGAAAATGTAATACAAAGCTTCTTACAAGGTTTTCAATCTTTGTCTTAAAAAAAATGTCCACCAGAAATTCAAATTAAATTTTTATAAGGGTTTGAAATTTAAATTTTTACAACATTGGATTTTCACTAGATTTCGCATTTAGCGATTTTCTTATTTTAGTGTAACTCTCAAACAAATGACCGCAAATACTTGAATTTTTCACTAAATGTTTATATAGTCATTTTCTATATTTGATAAAATTTGAGATGTTTACTGAAATTTAAATTTTTCAACTTCTAGTTTTTTTTTTTTCTATAAATATTGATAAAAATTTATTTGTTGGGTAAAACAGCTTGAAAATTTAATTCAAGATAGGTACCTAACATATTGTTACAATAGCAGCTGAAAAATATTAAAAATACATAAGCACAATTTTTTTATAAGCATTTAAAGTTCAAATTTTGACTAAATACGTAAAAATTACGGCAATGTTCAAATTATTATCTTAGATATAAATTAATAAAAAAATTTCCTATTATATCTAAGATTTGAAAATGTAATACAAGTCTCCTAATATATTTTTACAATAGCAGTTGAAAAATAAAAGAAATATAAAGTCATAATTTTTTTTACAAGCATTCAAAGTTTGAATTTTGACAACATACGTAAAAATCACAATTCGCAAATTATTTTAAGCTAGAAATTCATAGTAAATTTTCTTATCAAATCTAAGATTTGAAAATTTTTAATAATCTATAATATATCCTAAACAGATAAACTGTGTCCGCTCAGAATCGTTTTTCGTTTACAATGATATAATATCATTGGATTCAAATTTAATTCCATCTATTACCGTAAGTCCGTAACGCACTTGTAACCTACTGTACAGCACAGCGATATCCACATTCCCGCTTTTTTATTTTGCTCTTTGAACTACTCAACAATTCGAATTCTCAGTAATTCAAAGTTTATCAACAGACCCGTCTTCTTCGAATTATCAATGATCGACTGTATTTTTGAAAATATTAAATTTTAATTTGAACAAATTATTAGCTCCAATGTTAACAAAAAATTAAAATGTCAATTGATTGCTAAAAAAAACCCTAAAGATTTGAAGAATTATAACAATTTATATGCACAATATTTTAATATAAATATATATGTTTATTTGTTGAAAACTTCAAGTCATTGAGTCTCTACGAATAATTCTTTTATATGTATTATTTCAAAAAAAATAAATATATGATTTTGGCGAGAACTTGTTGCATTGACGCATGGTCCGCAATTTTTCTTAGTTCTTTTTTCGAATATTATTAAGAAAATTACTTTTGATTTCCTCCCTTAAAGCTCCAAAGTACCAACTACATCAATGTATCTAGTAGAAACTACCCTCAATTATAAAATTTTTGTCTCGTTATCTGTTCCAAAATATGATGACAGACAAAAAAAAAAAAAAAAAACAGTTATAATTATCATTATTGTAAAATCAACTCGAACTTTTATTTCACCATTCAGCTTAAAATGTTATAATAAGTAATTTAGTGTGTTTTTAGTCTCAATAAGGTACTTTTTTTTGTAACACTGATTTCGAACATCCTTACTGAAAATCATATTGAAATCATCAATACATCTTTTTTTTCTAATTTTTAAATACTAATAATTTTAAAGAATTTTATATTGAGTTTCTTTAATAATTTTAATAAAATGTAAACTCATTGAATCGAAAAAAACATGTTTTCTTTGATAATGTGATTGTTGTCAATACGTATCATTATTTATTAGTCTGCAATAAAATAAAACTTTTTATTATTACGTGATACCATATAATAATGATATAAACCATAATAAGTTCTAAGCTGTAATCAAATTAAAATTAGACGAAAGGGTTATTTATTATTTTATCTATTATGTTTATTGTATTTAAAAATAAATATCTATATTGGTTAGAATATAACAAAAACCATTAAAATGTCCCTTCTCTCGACGGCGACCCATTAGTTTGAACTTTGAATTTCATTGTTGAGCTTTATCTTCTACAAACGTCATTCACCATTCACGTTTATTTAATTAATTAAATGGTAAGTATAGACGAAAAATTCATATAGAGCAATGAACTGAAATATTAATTTCTCATTATACAAATATATAATTTGACATACCTAATATAATATTGGATAACCCACAGTATTTTGTGGTGTGTAATCAATAAGCTGTAATTAAATTTCATTAGGTAATTGTGGTTCTATAAATATAGTTATACCTATATTACACAGGATGACCTAATAATGTCGTCTTTAAATGTAATATATTATATACTTATGAAGTTTAAACACATTATGTTGTGTGCATAATGAAAGTTAAATTATTTTGAGTTTTAAAAACACTTTTTTACAATGGTACTATTTTGTTTGTCTGAAAACAATTTTTCCGTTACTAAGATTGTAGCTGAAATGATGTAGCTTTTCAAATAATTAAAAAATCATCTAAGATATTATCTTCAATATTTCAGTAGATAAAACAACCTTGTGAAAAACTAACAAAAATTAGAGATTTAAACCTAAACCCATTACAATTATTTTTTTATTTTTTTTATTTTTTTTTTAATTCGACATAATTCATGTAATGACATTTCAATAGATGCCTAATTTATTTATGTATCTTATAATTTTTAATTTTTGCTTTTGAATTATAATATACGCCTTTGCTAATTGCAATTAAATAATGCATTATTGAAACTAAAAGATTTTTGTTATTATTATTATTAAAAATTCAATTTCAACTCATTGTGTTGTGTTTAGATTTAAAATCCTAGGTAAAATGATACATACGAATTACAGGTATAGTATTTTTTCTATATTTATTGAATATATCATTTCCAATTAAGTACCGTCTATGTCAATCGATGTTTTTTCATTTTCTTAAAAAGTTTCACTTGATTTAATGGAAGATTCGATAATAAAAATGTAATTTATCATAACAATATAATATAAATAGTTACCTTAGTCAAAAACGTATAATAACAACGTAAAAACCAACACAATAGTTTGAAAAATATATAATTATTATAATTACTTTATATTATGCTGGAATCCTACAATCAATATAGTGTACAAGAAATACTTGGCCGGGCGTATAGTTGCATACCTTGTGATGTATATAGGGGTTTAATCATTAAATAAATCATGTAATGGCAAATTGAATAAACTTTCTAATAATATGACCATAATTTTATAACTACATAATAATATAACTAATGTATTTTTTAAATTAAATTAAATTAAATTATTGTGAATTTTAAAATTGCAGTTATTATCCGTAACGAATGATATAAATTATTTTTGCGAATTTTTACTTTTTATATTATTTTAATATTTGATATTCGTTTGTTTAATTATTATAACACATTCAAATATTTAATAGTCACAACATTTTGTTTCCAATTTTGTTATGGTAAAACTGTGAAAGAACAATAATTTATAAATCAATATTATCTTTATAATAAGGATCCAAATACTAACAATACAATTTTTTTTGTATTTTAAAGTAAAATATCATATTTTAAAAGCACATAACGAAAAAATAAGTATGTGTAGATTTAATAAAAGTACGCTTATGTAAATTAAGTCAGGAAATCTGTTCACAAAAGAGGTGCCTCGCGTAAAAAAAAATAGGAAGTTACCAATATTATAATCATTAGCTTATTTTCAAGACCATAATTAAAACATTGATAGTAATTATATACCTCAGTTTTATTTATTTTTACATTTTATATTAGTATTAGGTGTTTGTTCAGTTGATTGTGAAATATTACACAATGATAAATTCTGCATTTATTTAATTAATAAATATGATTTTTATTCATGTTTGTGCAAGCATTTCTACACTAAAAGCAAATTTCTATAATTAACGGTGTTTAATTTAAACGAAAAACTTAGGTTAAACATTTATAGGTCAAATAATATGTTATCAAATAAACTAAACATATTGCATCTAAATAAAGTCCATCAATGAAACATGAAACGCGTTCGCAACTTAATGCCGATCAACAAATGTTCAACCAAAGTATAATATTCAGTGGTAAACTGGTAAATGCTTAGCTTAAAATATGATACTATTTTGCTTCTAATAATCGACATCAAACAGTTAAATCATGCTGATTTATATTTATATAATTTTGTTAAAAATAAATTATAATTTCTATAAGACTTAGGTACACACTCATGACCAGGGCTGTGAGTTTAATGCATTTGCATGTTTTTTTTTGGTACACCACATATAAAAAATGGATTCGGCAAAAATTTGTTTTAACTTATTTTTAATTTAAATACTAAGTCTTATTTTGCATATATTTTGTATATTTCATGGGTTAGGGCATAAAACGCATCTTTTAATAATTTTTTTATTTAAATGCTTTTTTTCGTAATATTTACATTTTTTCGGTCAATCTGTCAAAAATGTATTTATATAAAATATGATTTTTATGGTTTCACGGAAATTATTCTATTTTTACTCGAGTATTTAACGTGTATTATTATTGACTATTGTACTATTGTAGTCTATAATAAATTAATATACTGATATCAACTCGTACATAACGATATTTAAACTAAAATTAATAAAAAAATAAAAGTTAAATTTTCGTGGTTTTTTTGCGTATTTTTGAAAAATTAGAGCATAATATTTGTATGCATATTATTTTGTCAGATTTTAGTGCATATATTTAATAGTTTTTAAGTGTATTAAATTCATAACCTTGCTCATGACATTATAATCCATTTTATAAGCGATAGGTCGTATGACATCAAATATGCGTTCATAAAAATCCATTTTATGTATTTAGTCTCAATATATTATACTGAATTGGCATATTTATAAAATGTAATGGTAAGAATATTATCTTATAAGACTTTATTAAGTATAATTAAACATTTAAATATTTTAATGTGAGTTATAACACTATGTAAAATGCTTACAACTGGCTAAAAATATTAAATATTAAAATATCAATATTATATTATAATCATATAAAATTACATAGATTACATTTAAATTTGGCAATAGGCCAATAAATGTACCTTTTTATAATAATTTAAGAAACAAAATGTATTATGCTGAACATAAATTTACTAATTTACTATTCTATAAGTTAGTAAGATGGAAAATTGTACTTGTTAACGTTTTCTTAGTTTGAGACATAAAATTCTAAAAATGTTATATCGAATAAGTTAGGTTAAGTCGAATAAAACACAAAATTATATTTTGTTTAACAACTAAATAATTGATTTCTTTAATTCGTGGTCGCTTATCGTTATCATATTCGATTCATTATAAAAAAAATTCTTATACATGCCAATTTCAGACTAGAAAGTCTAACTGAAGAATATTACCAAAATAAACGTCTATACAACTTGACAGTAACATGTGAAGGTATATATATTTATTTTAGGTTTTTATTTAATTAAATTTGGATATAAAATAATTTTTGAAGGAATAATAAGTACCAATATGCTTAGTATGCAAGTGTGCTTCATAATAATAATAAATGTTTATATCAATATGATGGCAACTTACTTAAACATATCACACAAAAAGTTTTCAATCTAAAATTTCCATAAAATATATTTAGTAGTTGTTTCATTTTTTAGATTCCATAATTTTTTCCACAAAAGTTTTGTTTTTATAATAAGGTATTGCCTTACGCATATAAGTACACGATAAGATGTAAAAACATATCTATTAAAATGGTGTCTACAAAATCCCTTCCTGATCGTGTATCACTATAAATCAAATTTTTCTACGGTATCTATTAATAATAAATAATATTGCATTGTGAAAATAAAAAATATAACATCCTCTAATAGTGTTAAAACAAATTATTTTTTACATTCGAATACCTAGTTATATGTAAATTTAATTTTCTCTTAAGTCATTCTGTATGTAATTAATCATTAATAATTATGCGTTTATTTAAAATTTAAATAGAACGATAAAAACAATATCAATTTTATAAAATATATATTATACATATATGTCATATTTACATGCCTATAATCTATATATATATATATATATATATATAGAGAGAGAGAGAGAGAGAGAGAGAGATATGATAGGCCTCTATGGTTAAAAATAATTTTGTATTTTTGTCACAGAGTTGTTGTTCAAACTAAAAACGCGCTAAAACATTTTTTCTTTTACCTAATCATTTATGTGATGATATGCATGCACACACACATATATAATATTGAAACGTTTGATAAATTATAGTTCGCATGAAATAACAATATTATTTGTAGACTGCGCGTTTGCGCATGACGCTGTATGCGCCTTACGGATATCAGCTACGACTTGTTGTACCCTTAAAACCCCTGGACTGGGACTGCCGAACATCACTCTGCTCTGGTAGCGCGAATTTAACACTGATCATTCCGCCGCAGCCGTCGCTTGACTGTGTAAGAACGACATTTTAGCAAACAAAATTTTCCTCGTCATAATAAAAATTATTAATTTTTTATTTGTGTTTTATCTTTACAGACGGAACACTACACGAAAATATTATATAATGCTGTTGACTATACAAAGGACGACTCGCCGGGATAGATTTAATCAACTACCTGTATTATAATACTTCAATAAACATTTAACATAAGGTGGGTACTAGAAAATAATATTATACATTAGGTATTTATAAAATAATATTTAAAATTATTAATAATTCTTATTTTCTGAAACTACACGGAATATAATGGTTACGATTAGCTTATATAATTTAAAAATAATTTGTTTGCATTTAGCTTCTTTTTTTCATCAATTAAACCGAATTTATTAATAGCTTATACATAATAAATACGAATGTAATTTTAATTTTTTTTCTTCATAAAAATGTAAAATTTAATGAAATAAACTACCCCATTAAAAAAAAAATTGAATTACGAAAAAAATATCGAATAATATAAAATTATATTAATATTGGTATTATAATTATTTGGACGTAAAATAAACAATAATAATTGTGAGTCTAAACATTTTTTTTTAATAAATATTCTGCAGTTTATAAATTTATAATATTTTATTTCAATCATTTTTGAGTATATGCAGTATGAATTGATAATTAAACACGCAGATACTTTCTTAGCTATTAAAATATTGATACTAAGGATAGACGTTTATGATAATAAGTTTAAATAATGAGGACTATAATAATTAATACAATAATTTGTCAAATACAACTAAAGATATAAATTACAAAATTAAACAAAGGTTTGAAACAATTAAAAATGTAATATAAATTATTATAAATTATATTGTCTGATGGTTTTTCAATCATATGGTATGGTACATGATAAAATAAAATAAATTGAGCTGATCATTGCCCATTAAACAGTGTGATTACCGCAGAATAAAATGTAGGCTCGTTGTGTGAACATATTAATATTATGCTACTCAACACCATAACCAATAATTTTTTTAATGGTATGCAAACATTAAAGTTTTTGATGGTATATAATTCATTAAGTACTCATAAAAATGTCTAAAATCTGAATTCTTATAATTATTATATTACTAAAGAATATAGGGGGTGAATATGGTTGATGTTTCAAGCGGTACAATACTCTGGTAAAGTTAATTACATAAGTTAAATCATTAGTGAGTTGATTACGTCTTAATTTAAAATCACAATGCAAAACTGTATAGTTTAATTAATTAACTTAGAGTATAATATATTTTTATACGTATTTTATACAATTGTATGCTTATTAACAGCAATATGATTATCATTTGGTTAGTCACAATAATTTACATTATTTTTTCTTAATTTCTAAATTAGTTTGCATAGTTCTGTTTATTTTAGAAAATTTATTAGTTCCGGCCTTAAATCAATCTGAGCCCAGCGTTTTACATAGTAAAAAATATATTTTTGATAAATTATTATGTTGGTCAGACATGACGCTATATTGTATTTTTTCTTTCCTGATGTATTATATTATACTATACTCTACTATTTGTTTATTCGACAAATACTTCTACTGAAAATAATAAGGGTTTTTTTAATAAAAATAATAATTTTCATTGCCTCAATTTCCTAAACAAATTAACATAAAAATTAAAATACTTACTATTTTAAAATGTAATAATCATAATACTTTATTATAAACGGGATAAAAAGATTATTTAGTAACTATATTTGTAACTGCATACCTAGTCGCTACCTACAGTTTATTTCGTCATCCATATAAATAATAATAATAATAATAATAATTCGTGGTAATTCATATAATATTACGTGTAATAATTTTAATATTGTTGTCTTTTATCCACATTCGCATTATCATCAAACCCAAACGTTCTTTTGTCGGGTAGTTAGTATAGGTGGTTATTGATATATTAATGTACCTACCTTCAATATTTGATACTGGTTGAAAAGTTTCTGATTCGTATTAACTTTCAGGATGCTAGTCCGCAAAGTATGTCGTTTTTAAAATAGTTGATAAATTATAAGGCACCTAGCCATACAGTGATAAAATAAATGTAATCATTTAATATACGAACAAATAATTATGAAGTAGTGTTAATTAAATACTTTGATATTTAAAATAGCATATATATATATACAATAATATAAATGCTATTGACATTTTTAAAAATTCATAAATGTTTTTATACTCCGTCTTTGGTATTTATTTTTTATTAATAAAATTTCATAATGTAGATATTCTTAACTAATGACAATATTTTTAAGTAATAATGAAGCGTAGGAAAGTTATTATTTAGCATAGTTTTATAAAATGTATTATCGACAACAATTTAAAAATTGAATTCTTTCTCACTGACACTAAATTGCAGAATGTTTTATTTAAATTTTATTAAAAATGTTTTATTATAGAATACAATTAAAACTTAGAAATAATATTTAAGATGGTACAAATTATTTTGATGCTCGACATACTTTATTTCATAATATTAAAAAGAGTACGTCACATCGATATGGATAAAGTGTTGTTTCAGTCTTACAAACTGTAAAAAAATACAATATTTGCTTTTAGCAAAATCAATTTTGTATTTTTAAGTTGGTATAGTTTTAATATTACTGTGAAATGATGATGAAAAAACATTATTCTTGTTTATAGTGTTTATATGTTGGTTTTTCACGATTTTTATTTTAATTTTTAAGCTGGTTATGAGTATTTTTAAATTGTAATATTTTATAATATACGAATATTATGACTCACTTAAATATAATATAGTATATACTATTATATTGTAAACACTAAACAGGGTAATTATTTTAACTGTAAACATTCATTAACTGTAAAAAAATCAACGTTATTGTAGATATTTATTTTAACATGATTTAAATTCATTAAAAATAATATTTTTTTATCACTATAGTTTTTATAATTTTTAATTTTGTAATAACAACTTATATCTGTACTTTTATATTCCAAACCAGGGTATGTTTTTGGGAATTTAAACTAGGTAAGTATTATAGGTATTATAAGTAATATAAAAATTGAATTTTGAATGATTATATCATTGATCTATTATATGTGTGTTTATGTTTGCTCAACAATTATTGTGTAATGTAACCAACATTTTGCTGAATGCTCTTGTGCCACCCCACTATCAAAGCTTTAAATGCTATTAATAAGTATTACCTAATTAAATATTCGTTCGAAAATCACTTTTTATATTATGTTTGAATTCTTAAAAAAAATATTTTGATTCGAAATATGAAATTATAATTTTAAATTGACTTTCAATATAAAGAAAAAACTTAAACATTTTTAACGATAAAAAGTATTAAATAAACAATTTTTTTTATATGATGAGTGCTTCCTGTCAAAACAATCGACAAGTATAATATAATAGTTTTATAAAAGATATTAAAGATACCAAAATATTGTTATAGACATTGTAATAAAGACGGCATAGGAATTCGGTTTTACAAAGATGGTGATCAATTCATGGAATTGGTATAATATTTAAAATGTTAAATACCTTGTAAATTTTTTATAGGTATTATTAATAATTGGCGAGCGTGAGCCTATGAAAAAAAAAAACGCTTCTTTAGAATTACGTCTAGTAAGAATTAAAAGTTTTCGACAAATACCTTAACAACGTATATGCGCGAGATAATTATTTAGTCGGTGAGGGCGAAAAAACATTAATATAAAATAATAACATAGTAGGCAGTACGTATGGCCGATGACCTCAATTATCCACAAATTTAAATATTGTTTGAAAAATTGGTTTCTTGAGAGATATCATGATGATAAATCGCGACTAATCGATAATTCCAAAAGGTCAGTAATTTAAAATTATTTAAATGAATTATTCATCATAGTGCATCATGATTATTATCGTTTAACGATTATTCCTATTTCAAGGAGAAATAAAGTTAACCCCAATACATAATATATATATATGTGTGTGTGTGTATGTGTGTGATCGTGTTGAGACTGTAGACACGAATGTTTGTGTATGCACTATCGTTAGACCCAAATAATGTTTAAAAATGTTGAGGGATTGCGCGTAGGAGACCCTTACAGACGGAGAAATCGAAGAAAAATTAATGAAAAACCTTTTGAAATTTCCAAGCTCGGGTGAATTGGGAGAGAGCGCGCACACAAGCACACAAACACACAAACAAACAAACTCGGTTGATCCCGGCTAGCTGAACCGCCGCTGTCGCCAGAATTGATAACTGGCCGGGCGAAAGAGGCGGCGTCGCGGTTGCGCAGTACGCGACGTCGAGCGGCGGTGGCCGCCCCTGCGGGAGGCGGCGGTGGTGACAAACGCGGCGCTAGCGGCGGTTCGGCTCCATCGTCTAGTTCGGTCCCGTCGACTCAACTCGTCCGCGTGGTCCGTCCGTCTCGCGCTCGTCACGTCAAGATCACGCACACCACGCACATACGTGTAAATTAACACCGGCACCGCCGTGGGCCGCAGGTAATAATAATGATTGTAACAATAATAATATTAAAATAATTATATTATAATGATAATTATTAACATGACACCATAACAATATGTATTACACGAAAACAAAACATAATAATATTATTACACGATAACAAATTTTGTACGCTGATCGCGCGAGAAAATTTCTCCCATTTTCCGCATGGCTCTCGGACCGTCGTCCTCTCACTGACCGCCGCGTTACCAACCTCTGTCGCTGTGGTCCGTAACACGTTCACTATCGGTCCTGTCCGAATTTTATAGAACACGGCCCGACCACGATCTATCGAAACGATTATAATATTATTATGATCATCTGGATCACTGTTTTCAAAACACCTACATTTTTAGAGCACTATTTTTCGATTTTTAATTTGCGATTTTGGACCCGGGGTAAAACCCGTGCGCGCGAATCACAAGTATCTGCAACAAATAAAAATAAATAAATAAATAAACTTCGCGTGATCGAAAAGTTTAGACAGTTCTCTGCGAATACGTTTCCTCTATATTATAATGTCTTCCGAAAAGCAACAATGAAGCGATAGTCCGCGGTATTGGGCGCTATTGTTCTTACGCGTGTCTCAATCATTTTTCACATTAACGGGACAATAATATAATATAATAATGTTATTTACGTAAAAATAGGTACATAGTAATATAACACACACTCGGAATAGAATAGCATATGTATAACTAACCTTATATACCTAGTTTATAAGTTGACACGAAAAGTCGTCATGTTCTTATTATTGTTATTATTGTTATTATCATCGTATGTCATAATAATATTTTAATATAATAATGTATTCGTGCGGTGCATAATAATATAATTGACAAAGTATACATAATATTATAGTCGTCGCACGCGCACTATATGTACATTATCCTAATGATGATGGTAATAATAATATCATATTATATTATGTAGTTAGAGCGTTGCTCCGCGGTATTACAATATAATAACAACATAATATTACATTATTATACTACAATACCGTATCGTATGTGTATAGTATGTACCTATATACATAATAATATTATAATATAAAAAAATGTATAATACGCGTGTGTAGTGGGCAACAGCGGCGGTCGGCACCGGTCGGTCGGGCCCCGCAGACGCCAGTTGGTAGTGGAAATATAGCGAGCGCGCACGTCCGCCGCTGTTTTCGGCGTCGACGTTCGCGAAACACGCGACCCCCAAACGCGCAATCATCAGGTGCCGTTCTTTTCGGTGTTTTTCTCCTCCCCCCCCCCAATTTCCAATTTCCGTTTTTTCTCTACGGCACTATACGAACGCCGCCCGAAAATCGCTTGCCCCTCCCCCCCTCCGCATCATTCATTCGAGGACGACAGAGGTTGAAAAATAATTCGCGGAAAGAGGACACGGCGACGGGCAAACGCGTTGCAGACCCGCAAAACGACGTTTTCGTACCTACCTATATATAATATCTATGATCATAACGTAATAACGTCACTATTATTATTGTTATTGTTGTTGTTGTTGTTGTTGTTGTTGTTGCTGTTGTATATCACGTTAGGTCAGAGAGAGGAGGAATATTTTTTTTTGAATCTTTCAACCGCGACGATCGACGATTGACCGGCCGCCAAAGATGCACTCCAAAAACCGTCCACCCGTCTGTGCACCGATGTGAATCGCGTCCGTCGGAAAACGTCGGACAATGTAATTATCGTAAGTGTTGACGCTACACATGCACATACCTACAGATTACTGTTGTACGTGTGTATGCGTAGTATATCAAAAGTGCATAATATAATAATCATAATGATAATTAATTATGCACATTTTGAATTACTTTTATATTGTTATAATAATATTGTTAGATTAGAATACATACATATATATATATATATATTTAACTATCCGTTGCGCGTAACACCTTAATATTAATTATACATAATATTATTATGGTGGCAGTAAGCAGTGTCCAGTACAAACTGGTAGATAGGTAGGTCGGTAGGTAGATAGGGATATTTTGAAATTATTATACCCTAACCTAACCAATAACCAATAACCGAGAACGAAAAGTAGGTATAAGCACCAATAAACTTTAACCGCTATATCACGATAGCGTGATTTTTTTCGAAATTTATTGTTTTGTGATGGCCTTAACTCCTCTCGAGGAATGAATCTCGTATCGATTATGATACCACTTCTTTAATAATGCTATAATATTACGTTATAGTTATTTAAACAGAAACAATAATATTTTAACATGATATCAACTTTGAGTACAAAGACTTTTCCATCAGGCCCAGGGCTAAATATCTACATTTAAATAGTATACATGAATTCGCATCGCTGCGTGATTACCCATCCATATACCCATATGGCCGTGGAGTTATTTCAGCACTTCGGTCGTGTGCCCTGCTTGTCACTTAACTTCTATATGTATTTGTACACGTCATACGACTTCCCGTGTTAAATCGTTAAAGGGAGTCGCATACATTGTGTAATAAATATTATAGTTACTGCACTCGCCCACGCAATCCAAGTTAGCCGGTTATTGCAGTAAATGTAGTCGATCGAACCCAAAAGATAAAAGCTACTTATTAAATGTCCGTCATGTAATTAACGGTGTTTTCTAGTTTCTCAACGATTTTTATATTTTTCATGCCGATACGAAAATCGGATTTTGAGCAATGAGTGGGAATGAATATTGGTGGTTTGACGTAATACCTATATTAATTCTTGTTTTTTTTTTCATTATTATTAAATATGTATGCAAGTCATACATTTTTACACAGTTCTGAGAAATGTGCAACACAATAATTATTATTTTGTTTTAATTTAGAAAAAAATAATTTTAGAGATTTTTAATTTCAATCATAGTACTTTCCGTTAAAATTTTCATACCTTATGGGTTGGTAGATATACCTTATTTTTTAATAGTCTAAAATCTCAAGAAACTTATAAAACTGCAGATCACTTTTCTAGATTTGATTTCGTCGTACAATTTTTCAATTGCACAAGTCATGAATACATTTAAAAAATTAAATACATTATAAGTGATTGGTCCGTACATTTTTAAAATTATAATTGTAAAACGTTGACATTTAACATTGGACCTACTTATTTTATTTTTATTTCTCAAGCAATTCAATTGATTGATGCATCTATTATCTGCATTGTTCACACACATTTAGAATCGCGCTCAGATCCGTTTTTTGATTTAGAATTTTTTTCAAAGTACACGATATGACACGCAACTGGTGCATATAAAACGTTATTAATTTATTATTTTTCTAACGCAACAACAATAAAAATGTCGAATATCATAGTACTAACAGGAGACAGTGCGCAACGCGATCGCCCCAACCAAACGAAAGAAACCGAGTTCCCACGACTTTGTAATCGTTTTTCAGTGGTTGGGGTATCGACGATCTTTGGCCCTTTGATAATTGTTATTATACTATCGTTATAAACTTATACGTTATGAATATAAATTTTATTGTTACATTTTCATACGATTCGCTTAACCACTTTGCTCTACGGCTTTCATATTTAAATAATGATACTAATCAGGTACCCATGTCCAATACTACCTAGCTATTAAGTAATGTATATTTATTATTATTATTATTTTATAATCATGTAGCCTCCGCCGATGACTACAGTTTTTTTGTTTTGACGCGTTACAGTCAATTATTTATTTCAATAATAACAATATAGCAATAATCGACTGGAAAAATATTGTGTACGCGTACCTCACATATACTTATACATTGTATACCTATTTACGGTACACCGCACGTCGTCGGTTGTTCTGTAACGAAAATGATAATAATGACGTCGTGACAGGTCCACTTTTATTTTCTGGTTTTTATTCTCTCTCTTTCTCCGTCTATCTACTTCAGATTTTATTATTTCGACGTACCTATACCTCCGTACATGGATCAACGACCGCTCTTCTAGACTGCACTGACCTAACCTAACCAATTATTCCACGACCAAAAATGTCTGCACACTCCGGGAAACTATATTACAGATATACATACCTAGCTGTTGAAATACTACAATAATAATAATAATAATAAAAATAATATTGTCGTGAAAACTATTCGTCGGGTGATGCAAGACACTGCAATCATCACCGTTTCGACTGCAGCACCTATCTATTTCTTTGTCAAGAATATTATCACCAATAACCTAAACTATGATATTATTGAAAACTGAAATTTCATTATAGTTATACATTATGAAATTCCAATACATTTCAGTGCCATTTCAGGTTTTGGTGCATCAAAAATAATATTATATCGCCATCAAAACGTGATTTGACTTATAAAATGTTTTACTTTTATTGTTATCATTTTTATTGAGTGTATATACTACATGACCTATCGTCGAGACAATCAATGTTTTATTACAACTGTTAAATTCTGTATATTTCCTACATCAAATTATACCTATAAAATCTTTTTTTTTAACTCGTTTTACACTATGAATCTCTGTATCTACCTTTTGCACACGTTCTCTCACCAGTCATTAACATTTAAGTAAATAATGTTCTGTACATTTTATTTGTTGTTGGGTTGTAATTATAAAATAAAATGGTACAATATAACCCGAGTAGGGTTAAAGTTGGCTTCAATAATCATCTATATTTCGAGGTGCACTACAATTTACTAACTATAAGGTTTATATAAAAGTGCACGTTAAAATAAGTCAAACAAGCACGATAAACTTATTCATACTTTATATTCACTTAAAATAGTACCTATTTAGCTGACGACTCACGCGTACCGATATTCTTCTGCTATTGTAGCATTCCGCATAGAATCGACCAGTTTCGATTGATACGAGTAAAATATATTTTGTTTAACTATCGAATTTTTATTTGAGTTTAGATTTTTGTCGTTTGTTTCACTATTCATTGAAAGTTGAAATACCTATATCTAATTACTCGTCAGCTATAGTTTAAAATGTCTTAACAAAATTAATCACTAGATATACATATATTCTGAATTACATATTTTTTTAAATGTCTTAAGCTGATTAATATAGGTTATGGAAAATAAACAATAGATTACAATATTATGTAATTATTTGATCCTAACTTTCAGTCGATTTTGTCTTACGTTGTTACCATAAGAATCGGTGGGGGTTCCCCTTCAGTGTCCATGTTCCCTTTTCGCTCAACATTTTTTTTGTCCTATTTGCACAGGTTCTCTTTACAATCGTTGGTAATCATTATTAAAATTCCATACGAATTCACAACCCAAAGATATTATTAGAAAATATTTACTATCCTATACCTACATATTATTTTAATTATTGTAACATAGTCACAATATAATTTCAAAGATTTTTCAACAATCAGATATCATCTACCGTTTGGAATTTAATAATAATAAATCATATTCGAAAATTTCAATGTATCCAGTTTCCAATAACTCAATAGTTATCTTCACAGTTATTTGGAATGATTTTTTTTCTGTTCTTTAAATAAAACATGGATTTAACACTATTGTAATCACTTATAAGACGTAATAGCAATACCTACCAAATACTTCGATCATTTTACTTAAGTAGTTCCTATAATATATTTAACAAATCATTCAATTTTATATTCTACAAGTATTTTCTCATTCGTAGTACATAATATAACTAAACCACAATGATAACATTTATTTGATTTTTTTGCAATGAGGGGAACTAACAGAAAACATGGGCAAACGGGAATCGTCATTTTTAAGAGAAAGGTGTTACGCCAAAGTATAGAATGTATTTATTGAAAATATTATTATAACTATATTTAAGTTTCTGAATTATTATCCACATTTTGCATTAAAATGTTTCTCTAGCTGCAATTTTGTGGTGCGGTTATACCGTTAAAAATAATTTTCTGTAATATAATTTCTAAACTGTATGTATTCGTTTATTTCAAACATTTTTTTAGTTTTATTTACAAAGTTGAATAATACAATTGCTTACGATAAAAAATTGCAGAATGGTGATTTGCAGCAAATTAAATTGTGCTTGCTCTTTTCGCTTAACATAATCTACGTGATAAAATAACTAATATTTGCAGGTGCTTAAAATAAATTAAACTTCATATAAACTTAAAAATAATATAGAATCATCTAAGTACTATACCTGAATAGTGTTTATAATATATTTACGTAACAATAGTTTTAATTTTTACAAAACAGTGAAAACGTATAATGTTGCATGTGCTCATAAAGTTGTTAAAACTATTAATTATTCATACTTCGTAGTTATTGTCCACTAGGTATCGATTATACATTTATTATACTAAACAGTAAATTTAATTATAACATAATTTTATAGAACAAATTTATTATTTGCATGACGTATTTTCAGTTAGATTTCTCCAACAGGTAATCATTTTAATACATTTTTATTGTTTTTAATCAATACAAATATTTGAAGACAGTAATTTTGAGTACCTAATAAAATAATTCATTTTTACTGAAAAAATTAATTTTCATAATTTTATATTTATTCAAAAATATTTTGTAAGTTATAATTACTATCACTAGATAGTTTTAAAGCTTCATACAAATTCAAATAATAAATATTTTATAATTCAGTGACAGAACTTTTTTTTTTTTAAATAACCTTTTCAGGTCACACAAAACTGTGACAAGATGTGTAAAAAACTTTCCAAAATATTAAACTTTACGTGTTATATACCTACATATAGATGTAATAATAGAAAATTAAATTAACTGTTACATACTATTTATTGTACGTTTTTGATTATAAATTTAATTTTTTGGCTATTCTTAACAATATTATTACTTACTTGGTAATTTTATATTATTATATAGGTAAATATGTTTTGGTTTACTTACTTCCTAATTAATTATTGTTTTAATAAAAAAAAATAAACGTGCATACGTTTAAAATATCAAGTAAATTAAAACTTTTATTGATTTATCATAATTTCTTTGATAAGTTTTTATAACATTCGAACACAATTATTATTATAACATAGAATACCTATAGCTGCTATAAAAGTAGCTACGTTTTAATATTAACTGATTATTGTTATTTTTTTTTTTTTATTGCACTTATAATTAGTCAATTAACGCGATTAAAGTGAAGATTTAATAATATAGGTAGGTAGTTAAACGATGAACGGTATTTAATCCAAACAAAATTAATTCACAAGGAAAAAATAAATATCTACAAAAAGTGTTTATTGAGTATACTCACATACGTAATATTACCACTCATATCTAGGTAATAATGTGTATAATAATCAATTGAATATTTTAATTTTTCTAATATAAATTATATCGGAAAGGTATCGACGATTAATGTAATATTTCAAATGTTTTACTATTTATCATAAAGGTATTCGTCATATTAATATAAGAATAAGAGAATCATTTTTTAATAAATCATATGCCGGCTATCGTAGTTATATACACATTATACCGTGCAATAACAATAATAATATATAAACACATCTATGCAAAGCAAATTATGCTGCACTATTCGTGACTACACAGTTTTATCATCGTGTAATATTTCATAGGTACCATCTCCAACATTTGAAATCCTAAGCCCTTGCAGCCAAATTAAAATTAATCGTGTACAGCGATGTAGCGATCGCTATATGTACGATGTATACCTATATCGAATGAGCAATATCTTCACACTTATTTAAAAGGTGTTCAACTTCATGAACGTTATTGCCGAATAGCAGACGTCATTACTAAATTTATCGTACATACATAATATTGCCTACGTTCACGTTCATGTGATATTTTATTTTCATCGGCACGCTCCAAGCACAATAATATATTAAGGAGAAGAGGCCAAATTATTTCCTGTGAAATATAAACATGATTCGTTATTTGTCTCCATAGACTTACTTGGCAACCATTTTATGTTTCGCATAAAAGTTGAAGTATTATATATTATTTTATGCCATTCCTATTTTTTAATATTACGTTGGTAAACTATGGCGTTTTAATTTCATACATCGGTGTGTCTATTTGCATTTTATGTTTTCAGAAAATTTAATATTTTTTTTCATTTTTAAATTCAATTTATATGTCAGTAATTTAATAACTTGATGCAACATAATTCTTTTTTCAGTAATTTAATAACTAGATAATATTATATAAGTGTATAACATGATTCCGT
The DNA here is from genome assembly GCF_037042655.1 of Diuraphis noxia. NCBI lineage: Eukaryota > Metazoa > Arthropoda > Insecta > Hemiptera > Aphididae > Diuraphis > Diuraphis noxia. The sequence continues at coordinate 74,356,217 of NW_028301711.1, forward strand.
GTAATAAAACGGAAAGGTTAATTATCTACAAAACTATATCATTCTGATGATTAATTTTAACTTTCGCATAATTCGTTTAAATGTAATAAATTGTCATTTACCATTTCAACACGTTTAAAAAAAAAAAAAAAAAAAAAATTAAAAACCAATGAAATTATTATATTTCGTGTTTGTTAATGAACAGCTAGCTAGTATATTAAAACGACCACCATATAATGTAAATTTAAAATATGCCTAGTTATCTTATTTTGTTTTTATCGTTTAAATGTATAACATTTGTTGCTTAGAGCAAGCTGAGAAACCATCAATTTACAATTCAATTTATCATAGTTAAATTAAATGTATTATACCAACTGTAATTATTTGGCTTTTTGTTTATGTTAATTTTTTTTTTTTTATTACGAATATAATATCAAGTATTTTTTTAAATTTATTTACTTTAATTTTTAATGCAAATATACTATTATGATTTCATATTTCATTTTTATTGACTCAAATATATTTTATGTATGACTAGATTTTTTTTTTTTTTAGTTAAATGTTAATGTTAAAATTATTTTTCAATCAACTTCTTACTGATTAAAAAACTAGTACATCATTTTAATAACATTTTTTTTTAAAACAACTTGAGTTAATTTTTCACATAATTACTTAAATGCAAGAATTTATATAAATTAAGATTTCACTAACTATAAGATCAAATTAGTATTTTAAATTTTATTGAATAGTGAATAATAAAGTGTAGGTAGATACCTACTACTAAAGATTTACCTACGTTGTTTTTAAGAAACAAAACGAATCCATAAACTTCTACTAAGACTATCTATAGTAAAATTTTTAAATTTAAAAAGTGTAAAATGATATTAAATTCGTAAAATGTAACTTGTTTTTGTATGATATTTTTTATTTTTTTTACAAGAACAAGAATTATTATGTTTTTGAAAACACATAAAATCTACGACACTAAAATTAAGGGGTCATCTGGTTTTTCAGATTGTCCCCAATTGTATAAAATTTGAAGATTTTATTTTATATTTTATTTGCCACCTTAATTATGATACTTTTCCAACAGTTTACTGACGGGCAATTAGCTATTTATGGGGTACAGTTGATATGGTTTATTTTATCGAAAAAATGGCTTCACAGAAATATTGTCGTACAAGAATTTTCGTATTTTGATAAAATTTTTTCCTAATTGAAAAGGGAAGACTTACTACAGGCGAAATTGAAATAATTTTTTTTAATTTATTTAAAATAATATTTCAATTCAGAAAAAAATCTTAAAATCGTACTATTTAGAAAATGTATTACTAAGCTTAAAATTACAATATTGAAAATCAAAGCTTCTTGTATTGAACTAATAGATTAAAAAAAAAGTTTTTTCAATAGAACAAGATCATTATTCCTCTTGATCGTATTTTTGTGGACAAAATTATATCGGCACCAAGTGCTTTAAAAACGTTATAGGTCATTCAAAATTCAATATATCATATTATATTTGTAGTCATTACGAGATTCGTATTTAAAAGTTCAAGGGGGGGGGGGGGGGCAGTCGACATTGCAAATGAACATTGGTTAAGATGTTTGTGTTATAAACGCGTAACATGGCAAATTTACGCTCAGCTGTTCACGTTTTATTACGTTAGCTTAAAAATTAGAGAGGATAGACTTATAATGAAATTTGATAGTAAGAATATTATCTATGTTTTGATGTAAGTTTTTTCTACGATAATTCAGTTTTCAAGTGAGTTATGCGCGTATAAAAATATCACTTTAAAATTGTATTATCGTAAAAAAATTTCCAACAAAACATAGATAATGTTCTTACCATTAAATTTCATAATAGGTCTGTTCACTCAAATTTTTAAGCTAACGGAATAAAAGTTGTATTATAAAACGTGAACTGTTGAGCGTAAATTTGCTATGTTACGCGTTTATAAGACTGAGACAACAAAAATACGAGTGTCGCGCCCTTTTAATAAAATTATTTATCAATAATTTGACATGACAATTTTGGTTTTGCTACGCAAGCTAAAATTAAAAAAATTCTAACGTGGTTTCCGTTTCGGGTAAATTACCACATACAATTGATATAAGCTGGGTTTTAAGTTTTCCGGTTAAAAAAAAATAGTGAGTTAATATCGTATTATGCAATAGCAGTAATTATCATAATTAAAAATATTTAACACAAAACTGTTTAAAGTAGCTATTTTTTTTTTTTTTTAGATTATACAATTTTATAATAAGGATAATTCTACAGGCATGCGTAAATCATTGAGTCATATTTACCTACACAGGTACAACAAAACTTGGTATCTGAATTTCTTCAATCAGAATTTAAATTTTGATACCTGTAATAAGTACAATAATAAATATTTCCATGCATCTTATTCCATGTTCATTGTTTGAACTTTAAAGAATTGATCATTTTTCTTATATATAAAAATCCTATATATTTCTATTTTATACTTATTCAATTTTTTAAGTCGGTATTCATTGGTTTATTAAAAATCCATTATTACCGATAACTGAAAATATACATATACATATATATATATTAGGTAGCTATAATGACAGAAATAAAGAACAAACTTATATATTTTTAAGTTGTTAGCTATATTAGTATAATTTATAGTTAACGTAATAATTATCATGCACATAAAAATGTATGTGTTTAATATAATATTTTTAATAATGTTCATCACGTTTAAGATGTTATTATTAAATGATTTATTGCTCAATCACGATTATACGAATATCCTATTATTAATAATTTTCAAATCCATTTTTAGAATTTCTCAAAGAGACTAACCATATTCATAAAATATTATATAAATAGGTACTTAGAATATCACATAAAATGTTAAACATATTTCTCTTAAACTCATTGTATCATATTAATCACCTATTAACAACTTATTAATCTGTAAAATTTAAATAAACTATAATATGTATTTTGAAACGCCAATAACCCCGATAGTTGAGGCGTATATTTTGTTGAATAATAAAAAAAAAAATATTCAAATCGAATGAAATCTAACTGGCACGTGTAATATAATATAATATAATATGTAATATAATATAATGCTGCTTTTACAGATTTTATGATATTAAAATATTCGTTTTCGATTTTGTTTTGTCATCACATTTTTAAAGCGCATCATAAGTTTACCTTATGAACTTACGTATTTTCCTTTTACTTTTTTTATAATTTATATAATAATATTTTAAATTATGTTCCACTATTAATTTATTTCGCTACCTATTTTACTTTAATAAAAATGTGGTGTATATACTTTGTGCTTGTATTTATCGTTTTTTTATGCCATGTGCATTTTATTAAGAAAACTCATTCAAATGCAAGTTTGGTAAAATTTCGAGATTGAAAATTCTTTGAATTCGTTTTATAATATAGTCAAAAACAGTGTAATACAAATGTTAATAATTATTTATCATGATATTTGTACCCATATACACTAATTTTGTTTTAATAATAGTGAAACACCAAACGTAATAAATACAAAAAATTTTGAGTATTTGAGTAGGGCTAAATTATTGGTATAATTTTCCCCTCCATCCATAGACATTCATACTGTAATAAAGCGTTATTAATTATTTTTAAAGTTTAAATATAACTCGAGTTAAATACCTCAATATGTTCCCATAATTTTTTCATATTATTATTAATATTTTATAATAAAATTTGAAAAATTTTAATTCGAGTGTTTAAGTTGGTTTCGTATTTTATTAACTACTTTCCATGGGCTTAAAATTTCGATCCTGAGTTTTCAGTCAACGTTTCTCTGACATTATTATAATAACATATTAATATCTACCAATGTGATCGTGTTCAATGTGTGTTTTTGTCAATTTTATAAGTCCTGATATTAAATCGCATTGACGACAAATATACTATTGAGTGATTCTTACTAGGGTGGTTACTGTTATTAAACTTAATTGTCGTGATCAGTGATATTTATTAATTCTTAATAGTACAATAAACAAAGGGGAAACTGTTACGGTTCTAATATGTATAAAACATTAGCACTATACTCTTCAGAGTATTTTATAATAATATTCTAAAACGAGCGCAGCTATATTGTCAACTATACAGTATGCTTCATTGAGCATGGTCGACCCGTAGTATCCTTTATATATATATTTATTCAAATTCTGATGTTTGTAAGTTTCACGTGTCTATACTTAAATGTTACACAATTAAATCATATTCTATTGATAATTTATTCTTTATATTTTTGTACATTTTTGTAAATATTCGTATAAATTATCAATTGTTAAACTACTAATAAATAAATAATTTAATAATAACAATTGTTAAATTTAATATTTACTGTAAATATCAATAAGTTAGATGGCATTGTCAGGATAACCTTAAATAATAATAATATGAATGGTAAAATAAGTTACAAAGACTGTATTTAATGACACATTTAAGATTTTTTCCCGCATTTAAGAAATGCCTTGATAGAGATGTAAACGTATTTCTTTTAGGTTTTTATTAATCTTCTTTTTTATTGTTAATTGTAAAGCAAATAATCTTTGTGTTAACTTTGATGTATATAATATTTGAAGTTCAAACGTGTAATTATGGTTTCTCAGCTATTAAACTTTATTAACGTAGGATATTGTTCAATGATAATAGAGGTTTAGCAGATAAGCAGTTAATAATTGGGGTCTATGGCTACCTATCTATACGTGCAAATATAAATTAGATGTACTTATTATAGGTACTCAGACAGTTTTTACAAATTTTAAATTGCTGATAGATTAATATTGATTTCTATAATCTTTAAATCTTTATATTATTATATTATGTTATATTATATCTATATGCTTACACTCGACAACATGACTGATTTAAATAGGTATATCACTAAATATATATATATATATATAGTAGAAAAAAACTACATACAGACATATTTTTACATGCTTTATTATAAGCGTACTTGACTACCATCATACTTTTTATTTGTATATAATATAGATATATAATACGCGATTTCGAATACGCGTCTAATGTCAATCCATCGAATAGGCAAACAATTGGGTTTAATTTTTATCTAGAAATATTAAGCACTCTTGTACCAAAACCAACAAAGATTAAAAACCGTATACACCACATGTAGACCGCATTAGAGATAAAATAATATTTGTAATGCGTTAGTATCTTTGTATATAGTGAGGTAACAGAAAAAAAAATACCACTCGACCCGGCGGGATCTATATGTTATAATATTTATACAAGTAGTGTATATACAATAATACCTATAATATACCTATAATTATATATTTATATGGCATAATATTGTAATATATGGACGTGTAAAGTAATATAATAATATGCTGTATGTTTGACATGTTTATTTCGTTTGTAACAACACCCAATAAATGCAGATAAGATAATAATTATGCACCTTACTATATGTTATAATTTTATTGACTATTACTGTGCACAGCGTGTTCGACGTACCTACCTACACTCGTGTAGTTTGGGTACCGATAGGGTTTTAATTCTCGATGATTGCAATTGCATATTAATATATCGTAATCGTATCATCAATACTTTATTAAAACCGATTAAATTATGATTCATTGAGGTTCAAACTTCATTCAAATTCAGATTTGAATATTTTCCATATTATAGACCCCCCCCCACCAACTAAATTGACACTTAAATTACGAAAACAATAGGCGTAGCTCTTTTATTTATCATTTGGTATTGCATTGCAATAATAATAAAATTAATAATATTAAATAAACATTAAAATGAAATCCTTTATCGTTAAATTGTCTCAGACACATATTTTGAATAACTAAGTGAGTAATAAAAAAAAACATATGGAATCTACCCATGACCCACTCACCTGCTCAATAAAATATGGATTTTGTTCACTTTAATAATTAATGGTTTATTTTCTTATATGTTTCCTTACCACTAATAACATTGTGTCTTGGCACACCTTAAAAGTTATATTATATATTTCATAGTGTAGCACACAAGTCGTTGTGTTGTGTTTAATTAAATGCATTTATCTAAATCGTAACGTGTCATCAATCTTTTTTTACCTACGTACATTTTTTTTTTTTTTTTTAGTAGGTATATGATTGTTATAGGTAATATCATAAGTCTCAACTCGAGACAAAGGACGTAATCGGTTTAAATTTTTATTATTATTAAAACATTTCACGGTTGGTAATTGACACGCCCGGTTATATAACGCATGCAAGGAGTAAAGGTATATTAATTATAACTATAACTATTTTCAACTAATAAACACGTACTATGCTTTTTTGTTCTATATTTAAGCGGAAATAATGTAAAGCCAACTGTTCTTCAGATTTCATACGATGCTAATTTCGATGTTAAAAATTTTTTTATTTTGTCTTTGAAGATTTTTGAAAATTATAATATTTTTAATATAAATTTATAAAATATTTTTATCTATAAAACTATATTCAGTTCAACTTACGAAACGTAGTCGGCGGTCCAGCGGTGAACAGTTTTCGACAGTCCACTGTCAAGCAACACCCGTCTGTCAACCCATTCACGTATTTTCAGTACACCTGCTGACGTGTAATATCGCCACGCCTCTGTGCATAAAACAGTTACCAATAACGTTTCTTAAGTTAAACAAAGTATAACTAAATTCAAAAATAACTTTGGTTTTCTAATTCAATTTGTTTTTAACTTAAAAGGTGATTTAAATTCACTAAATGATGGTACAGGAATTTTATTACATAAGTATAACAACTATTTTATGATTTTGTTATTGTATATTTTACTCTGTTTATAGTTTTTTTAAATTATTAAGTATATGTTAAGTATGTACATATACTAGACAAAATATTATAACTATTTTATATTAAACTATATTATTGAGGACATTAAAATTAAATTTTTTAGTGCATAAATGGCAAAGATATTAGATGTAGGTACTTGTTTGAATTTGATTCAGATGTATCATCATTCATCATTATTTTTTTAATAAGTCCACTGAATAGAAAATAAACGGTGGATATTATTTGAATGAAAGAAGTTGAATTCGATACATACTTTAAATATAGCAACAAAACCTATATAAACTAATTAAGCATTAATTAAATAAATGGTTCACACTTTAGAGTTTAGGCTATCTATAGTGTACTAAAAATTTCCAAATGTCAGAGTTTAAATATGTATATGATTAAAGAGTGAATCACTATGAATATATTATAATTGCGTCTACTCCACACTTGTGTAGGAGTGAGTGCAGTGAGTCTGTATTTCTTATAGAAGTTATACTTTACATTTATCAATAACTACGATACTGCAGTATTGCCAGTACTTATATTTACTTAAATATTCTGTGTGTGGTAAAATTGAAAAATATATTATAATCGTTTAGTATTTATATTTTACCTATATATGCATAATAAATGGCTGTCTAAAACAACTTGTCTTAAGTCTTAACAACCTTGTTTCAATCACCGAAGCTAGAAGAAAAGGGAAAATGGCTGTTTTTATTATTACTTTTTTGAAAAATAAAAATCTTGCTATTCATTAAAATATATATATATATATATATATTACGATATTTTATAATTATAATAATAACGACAAGAAAATAACAGAAAATTTTAATAATGTGCATCAGTGTAATTATTTGATATTTAAGCATAAATGGTGATAAATATTATATTAAACGTGACGCCTTAAACAAGTGTGGTGTAATAAGAGTGGTATTATTCCCATGTAATATTATGTATGTTACCGATATACACGTACACATGTGAATATTATAACACATTACACGGTATCTATGTGATATCATTAATATTATATTAATAATAAATTGAAAATAACCATTTTCACTGAATGTTCGGCTGATTCCGATACTGCTTTTAATGATAATGCCCTATCATTAAACATAGTAATAAAAAACAGCGTGTAAAGGTCACGATGAATGGTTTATAAACAAAATTACAAAATAAGAAATCGATAATGATAATATTATATATTATAGAAAATGTGTTTGGTTTTGTTTTTTTAGCCGACAGATATTGGCTGTGACTCGAAATCGACTTCCCTCCCCCCACCCCCGGCACCAGCAGCGGTGGCACGCACATCAAAAGTACCCTGCACATATTATATACACACACACGCACTCCCACGCATACACAACTACAGTCACACACACGCATATACGATATTATATGCACATTGTACACCAGTGCAGTCTATCGAGTGGCCACCACTGCACCACTACTGCGCCACCACCGTAACAGCGGCGCCACGCCGAAGATGTGCCACCAGAGATGCGCGGGCGCGACTCCCGTGCCGTGCAAAAACTGCACGTGGCCGACACGAGCCTAGACAAACATGGCCAAAGACAAAAAACCGGAAAAGAATACCGGATCGAGAAAAGGAACGGTCACCTGTGAACGGACCTACGTTTCAGACAGATGTTCACAAGCCGGTAACCAAGAAATTCGACGATCACCACCAAGCAGCCCGTCTACGATACGAGTATTAGATCTTCCATGCAAACACCGAAGAAGAGGCGCGGTTCGTGATAAAAGAACCACTGTGTCTCTTCAAAGATCACGTCCGGTTCATCAGCGCGCCGATAACGCATACGTAGAAACGTCTTTCGCAGACAGTGTTGTCCCGCCTGCATCATTACAGCTACAGGGTGCTCTCACTCCGTCCTGCTCATACACGTCCAACCGTACTCCGAACGCCGTGCCATATTCCTGTGGCAGCTCCGCTTCCGCCGAAGTCAGCTGCACAGAGCCGCCGGCCATGAAGTCGTCGGCCGAACCGCCTCCCCGGCCGGGCGAAGGCATCATTGACGAGTTTCCCGCGTACGTGCCGTGGAAGGCCGAACAGCGCGTGGAAGAAGACTCGTTGGCGTGCAACGTGTGTCTCAAGTGCCGGTGCTCCACGTGCCAGAAACTGTGCAGGTACCCTGGCATGCGCGTTTGCGGCTTGATAGATGTACAATCGCGTTGCGATGAAGCTTGCGTCGAGACGACAACGGCGGTGTGCCTGCCGTGCGTCCAAAAGACGGCCAGGTGCCCGACCATCAACGCTGCCAGGGCCGAAGCTGCTGCCAGGGCCGAAGCCGCTGCTTGGGCTGAAGCTTATACCAAGGTTGAATCCTCTTCCAGGGCCGAGGTCAACGAACCTGACGTGTCCGCTACCACAGCTATAGCCAAATCCGCCATCATAGCTGTCGGCAAAGCTGCAACCACAGCCGCTACCAAAGTCGCTACCACAGCAGCCACTAATGCCACTACCAGAGCCGCCACTAAAGCCGTCACCAAAACTGCCACCGCGTCCGTCACCAAATCCGCTGCCTCAGCCGCTATAACAGCCGCTACCAAAGCCGTCACTAACGCCGCTACCAGAGCCACCACCACAGCCGCCACTAAAGCCATTACCAAAACTGCCAACAAAGCTGCCATCACAGTCGCTACTAGAGCCACCGCCACAGCCGCCACCACAGCCGCCACCGCAGCCGCTACCACAACAGCCAGCACCGCCCCTGAAACTGCCGAACTGAAAGACAGTGGCGGTCAGCTGCGGACGGCACGCGTCACATCAGGTAAGTGCCGGTTGCGCTGGCTGCTCTATTGCATATGCTGCCCGTGCCCGTACTGTCCGGTGGAGGACGTGGCCGCGTGTTCGGACGGGTGTCGCGGCAACGTCAACGTTTCCGGTTGTGAGTGCGTCGATTGGGAGGCGCTGAGGCAAAACAACCGCCTCCGGGCGAAAATCGCCGCCACAGCTGTTCTGTCGTCCAGAGAGCAACGCCGTTGCCGTGATTACCATTATTACATCAGGAGGAAGCCGGATATGGCCGGAGCCACCACGACCACTGCCATAACCACCTACGACAAGTTCGCCGCTGATGAGGAAAACACTGGCACCGCGGCCGCCGACAAGAAAAGCAAATTGCACAAATTCCTACGTTTTTAGACTTATAATATATACACGTAAAATGCGATGTATTTCTTATACGATTACTCCGGCAAGTACAGCCAGTCGTATTCGTCTATATTAATCCATGTATATTGTATGCATATATTTATATTATATAGGTACGATAAGTATTTAATCCTACATTATTATTATTATTATTATTAGCAGTAGTAGCAGTAGTATTAGTGGTAGTATAGTAGTAGTATAGTAGTAGTAGTAGACAGTAGACAGTAGTAGTAGTAGTAGTAGTAGTAGTAGTAAATTGAATGTTTAGTATTAGGAAAACGTGTTTATGTATAAAGTTAATTAAGATGGAAATAAAAGATGGCGACTCGGCGGGAAAGCAAAGCAAAGACAGTTCTCCCCCGAGTTCGGCGATAATAAGTAAAAAAAAAAAAAAAAGTTGTAGTAGTAGTACTTAATAGTAGTTGTCAGGGCTTGAAATCGATGTTAAATATCGATAAAAAGCGTTAAAAACAATTACTAATAATTAATATCGATAATTCATATTAAAATAATAATATTTTTTATGATTACATTTTTACATACAAATTAATATAATTAATTTAAATTAAAATTCAACAACATTTCTCTAATTTTTTATATATTATATTATTTACAATAAATTATATGAATATATGATCATTAATATTTTACTGTTTTAGAAAGAGATCAAAATTAAAATCGTAAATATGTATGTTATATATTAAATTTAAAAAAAGTCATAATTAATATTTTTAATTACATATTGAAAAAAAATGAAATTAGTATAGTGCAATGATATAAAAATCATATTTATAACATCAATATTTTATTTTAAGTTTAAATAAGAAAATAAGAAATAATAATAACAATAATGAAAAGTAAAATCGATAAATTTAATTTTAATTTCAAGCCCTGTTGTGTAGTATAATAAATACTAAATAGTTTAGTGCCTAATATCATTGATTTTATAATATATTATCAAGTCACAATGGTAATAGGGTCGTAAATATTCATAATCAACATAAATCTTTATCTTATATTATTATTATGGTTCTGTTATTAATATTATTAGTCTGTTTTTCAATCTTATATAGATAATGGTTTTCAGCTGCAATAATTGCATTCACTCTTTTCTATTACTACCTATACATGGTTTGTAATATTTGTTCGATCAAACTGCTTCCTTGGTCCCGTTTTTTAATTTTTGAAATGTATATTCCAACATACTAAAGGAATGTCATGGTTTTTCCTTCTAAAAACACCAATCCAGTACTGAAATCAGCAATCCATCATCATTGTCCTCAGACACGTTGTATACAATCTATTTATTCATTTTCATAGAGTTCTTTCGTCTGTTGATTTCTCCAGTATTTCTTCATTAGGTCACCATATCTATCTGACTTAAAATGGATACTTTTATGTAGCTTTCTTGAGCTCGGATTAAAAGAGGGAGGATGGTCCCTAATGGGTGACCTATACATAATAGTGATAACCTGTCAAAATCCTCGAAAAAGCCAATACTAATCTATTAAATAAAGTTCGTCTCTCGTTTTCTTGAACCATTTCCGAGTAATACGCGTGTCTGTTTAAATATGATTATATAATAAACGAGCAGATAAAACATATCATTAAATTTGATTTTAATTTTTGTAAAAATAATATTATGTGTAAATACTATATTATTCGATAACGTAAGTCATTTATTCAGCTTTATATTATACAAATCATAATATATGTTGTGTTTTTATAATAATAATGATATAATATCCTAATAATTAATTATTCATATACATTTGAATAGGTACTCGCCTAAATTAAATAATTATTCGTAAATTACACCTATATATCTAGATTTACTTCTTATATTATTTTATACTATGATATGTATTACGTCACTTTACACAAAATGCAGATACAGAAGTCGGAAATAATAAGTATTATAAATACTTGACTAATTTATTTTATTTTGAAATGCACAACATATTATATTATATGTTTATAAAATCATAAAAATTTAGTATAACGGCTATCACAGTGACTATCTACGAAAGTGTCCCTGCTAAATTAGTGTTTTCAATGTAATTTAATTATTTAATAATTTCGGGGTATAATAATTCGTGTTTGATTATGTTTATAGTCAATTATCTCATGTAGGTATACAAATTTAATACAATTAATATCAAAATATCATAATCTAATTATAAATGTACTGTATCATAATTATCACAATAAATTATTAAATTTGTATTTCGTGAATATTATGATGGACCACTGAGATCTATCTGCAAAAAAACTCGACGAGACCTATTTGTACATAATATTCATTTTAAAAACATTGGAATTAATAATAATAAATATAATATTTACCTCCCCAAATAATATTAAGTACGAAGACATTAATAATAATAATAATATAACACCATATTATTGCATGTAATTTATTGTGTGTGGTTCTATCCATTATTGCTTGATAATAATAAAATTATGGTTTTTTAAGCCAATTATCATTGTTTTATGCCTAAAACAATGATGCGTATAACTACATCTGTACGAGAATTGTTTGTTTTTAGATTATATTAAATTTCGAATGATGTATATTGTAATCGTATTATTATTATTCTAATATTAATTATTATTACTACACTTTTATTATTATTATTAGAATTGTTATTTTTGATGTCTGTAGTCTGGTTATTATGGACTAGCCAAACATTTGTTATTTTTTTAAATTTGTGTGATTTGTCGAAATGTTGCGTTCATAAAATCGTAATTTCCCTAGGGTGGCAGAAACTTCGGCGACATTTTAAACCGACACTAGTGTCACCGCTTCGAAAAACGAGTTGTACAAAACATAATATAGTAGGTACCTACATCTAAATATTATAGCCTGAAGTAAAATGGAAATCTTTAATTTGATTTAATTTTGCACGGTTCGTGTAGCTATAACGTAAAAATACGATTATTATTCGATGCCAAACCGGTGGGGGGTCGCAGGCAGGCCTTATCGGAAAATCAGCACCTCCCTCAATCGTCGCGTGGAATGACTATTCGGCTGTCTATCGATTATAGTTTTATTATTATTACTGTCATAACCCACTGCCGACAAAACAGTTACCTTAACTGTCACATCGAACCGTGAACTGTCACAATTATTACTATGATTTTGGTCATATTATATAATGTAGAACGGTTTTACTGCTACCACGACGTGTTCTCCGTGCCGATAGTATTATAAATTGTCGTTCACGTTTTAGCGTTGGCACGTATAATAAACGGTCTTGGAAACTATATTTTTATGATAAACCGTGAAATATCGAACGAATTTAAAGCTGAAAAGTTTGTAGGCACAAGTAGTGCTTACCGAACAAGACATCGCGCATCAGCCAACATTCCTGAGTATTACTATATATAATAGTAATTAACATTTTTGTTATTGTTATGATTAAACTGATCGGAATACTATTTTCCTTCTCTAAGCGATATCATGCGCTATTTCACCAACTCCACAAATCTCGATACCGTGTGTGTTTTTACGGTTTAATTATAAAATATATTATAATAAATTATATAATATTGAATGTTTTTTAAATAGTTATAATATTCCCATATTTTATAGAATATAGATACCAACTACGCTCCTATATGGGTATATTAGATGTTATATTATATATTATTAATATTATTATTATTAATTATTTTAAACGTGTTATTCGATTTAAAGGAAATGTTTAAAAATTTTAAACGCAAATAACAATATCATTAAGTTATATTTATTGTGTGAATTTTTACACCACGGGCATGCACATACACATCGATAGATTTTTAATGCCATTATTATATCTACTTATATATTATGCTACAGTCATTGATCAGGAGATCATTAGAATATTGTATTAAACATTAAAATATCTTAGATTATTTTACAGCTCTGTCCTGTATTACGTTTTATACTAGCGTGTGTAATATCATTATATTGCAAATATTTATTTTCACATAATAACTATATTGATTAACCTCAATTTTGATTTCACAATAATTTAAAAATTATTAGAAAAATAAATAAGTGTCGTGTTTAGTGCTTGGTTTGGAGTTTACATTACAGAGATGCGCATGCCTGTGGTATTGGTTCATGTTATTTATTATGATCAAATATTGTTATAAAATATAAATGTTTTAATGTGTTTATTAAATAATATTAATTTAAGCGTATAAATTAAACGTAATGGTTTCTAAAAAATCTAACTATATGTTACTATTACTATATAATATGTTAACGATCGATAGATTTTTTTTTTCAATTTCACTATTAATTATTCTTAAGCCTCTCAAGTATCAAAATATACTCATATGTAGATTAAGTATCTGCATTGGTTAACATCGGGTTGTAAAAACCAGTTCATGTAATTATTACTGACTACTGCTGATTTATCTCTAGTCATAAATATTATTCAAAATATCGATACAAATATAATTCTTACTACTTGAAATGTTTTTATTTAAAATGCAATATTTTTTTGTATAATTTAAGTTTTTAATTTTTGCAGTGTCATATACGTATTTATACGTTTTTTTTTTTTTTTTTTTTTTATTAATTTATATACAAAGTTTAATATTTCTCACTCACTCTCTTTCTCTCTCTCTCTCTCATTTTTTTCTCTGGTCGATATATAAGTATACTTATGTTCAATATTCATTTTAAACTATAATCAATTATTGCAAGAAAAAATATGTAATTATATTCTTAATGTTATCTAATCGAAATAATGTGTTGATGTTTTTGTACTTGAATCTCTCCCAAAATTCATTCAAACTAAATTTTAGCAGCAGTAAATCATACGATCGAACGATAGTGAAGTGTACGTGCACAATCACAATGTCATACACAACGTGCTACGACAACCTGTGGACTGCTAAAATGTAGCACTACTACCCACAACCATGTAGGTATATTACATTGTCATCATATATTATCAACTGTGATGATAATAACACAACAATATACGACGGCGTACACGACCTGACACGGAGCTTCATAAATAATATAGGTACACATTTTGTATATTATAATATATCTAACCAGTAACCACGTCGATAGGTACAACGGATAACTCGTGTCCTGCATTACAATACGGTATAATAATATACGCGTCGCTTACGACGACCCACCCGCCTTCACTTTTATCGCATACAAATAGGTACGGCAACCGCTACACGGCTGGCCATCTCGCGACAAGACGTATGGTCACGACGAATTAATTATCATAATACGCGATTCTGTGTTTCGGACTTGGATATCGCTTATACCAGCTATACCTAGCAGATACCGGGTTCACGAGCCACTGGTCGTGATGCGTACCTAGGTAGCAATATATTATAACATAATACCTAATCTTATACCGTGTACAATTGCAGTGTACCCCGCTTAAGGTGGAGGGTTTAGTTATAGTTGCAGTGTATAAATAGGTAAATCATGAACAAAATAAATTCCAAACCTCAGAATAATAATAATAATAATAATAATAAAAACGCGAGAGTGTGTGAGGCCATCGTTACACTCTGGGGAAGCACAATTTATTTCATACGTTATTGGTACCCCGTGAAATTATAAGTGAATTATAAATTATATATATAATATAGAGAGAGATTTGTATAAAAACAACAAAGGTGTAACAACAATAACTAGGTATAATAACAATCGTATCGTTTCATTTTTTCTGTCATTTCATTTTTTTTTCCACTCATGCCTCAAAAAAGAAGTTTTACTTCAAAAATAAACAAGAATATATTAGAGAGAAAATTATAAATTAACAATACAATAGACATTATTATCAAAATTTACAATTATTACAAAATCCACTACTACCTACTAAAATGGCCCTTATGGTGTATTTAATCGATGGTTTCAGAGTATGCAGTATAGCATACTCTGCGACGCCCCCTGGCTACGCTTATGGATATAAATATATAATATATAAATATAAATAGCTATTTCAATTTTAAGAATTTTAAATTCAGAAATAAACTGTATTAAACAAAAATTATATTAGATTAGCAAAGTACTTCGTATACCTAAACGAAAAAAATATCACGGAGGTACCTAGAGAAAAAAATTAATAATAATAGTTCACATCATATAGCAGTTTTCAATTGAAAACCACACATTTTTAATTCCTAAGATATAGATTTTCCTGTTCGGGTTATTGGTTCAATTTTTGTCACTGGTTAGTGGTTACTGGTACGTTAGAAACATTTTTACAGAAGCGTCGTCGGCGATGTCTTGCACGGATCTCAAGGAGCGACCTTGCAGTAGTGTATACCTATATAATATTATAACCTATACATTAATCACAAACTTGCAAGGTGGATCGACTTCCAGCTACTTAAAAATAATATATTTTAGAATCAACATGACATAATAAGTCAACAAATTAATCAAAGGTGGGAAACTTAATGAATAAATTGAGCTAATCAAGTTAAATCAATCAAAGAATATTAAATTATAAGTTAATACCTAACAGACACCATATTTAACGCTAAAAGTTCAAAACATTAACTCAACTTGGTTAAAAAGTAGCTAATTACTTTTTTTTACATAATTCGATCACATTCCTTTTTAGTGCACAATATATATTTATAGCTATATTAGGTTTTGGGCGTTTAGGCAATTATACTTATGTGTTAACTCAATATTTATGTATTATTGTATATTAGTTATTTTTATATTATATAATCATTTTAGAACAATGTGATTAAAGACAATTATAATTATTTAATTCATTTTAACTATAGTATACAGAATACAGATATACAGATATATATTGATATATTATACATTTAAAGCAGATTTTAACTTGCCATATTTTTTTTTTTTTAAACCATCTAGAAAAGGTTTAATTATTATGATGAATACCACTAACTATAATAACCAAGTTTTAAAGTTTAAAAAAAAATTACTTAAGCTTTTTATCGATTTGATGGCAACCAACTTCACCTTATATACGTAGATATCTCATTCTAGTATATATACGAGTATAATAGGGAGTTATTATAAAAATGTAAGTACGATCCAACATGCGTAAAGTAGGGTAGGTCTGCTTATCGGGCTGGCAGATTCAGACTTTTAATTCGTCTATAGTTACGGTAATTGTTATTTATTATTGTTGTTATATTGTTGTGGTATCGCAACATTCGCAACAACGACCGAGACCACGACGAACCCGCCGATCACTGACCTCCGACCATGGAACAACGGGACGACGAGTTACACACAAACACACGCACACAACACTTTATTTATGTGAAGTTACAGATACTTATCTACACCGTGAATGGCTGTCGCTGGTACATATTATATACCATTAATAAAATATTTTTATATTATACGATACTAATCAGGGTTCGGAAATTGCAGTCGATTTCCCGCGAGTAAATCTTCGTGTACGCTAGTGCGATATCCCTATGAGCGAATTACGAAAAAACATTTCCCTTCGGATTATTGTATTATTATAATAATACGCAATAACTATCTGCGCACGCGGTTATAGCAGTGCTCATATTATAATAATATATCGTAAACGCGTTCAACGTTTTATAATAATTTTGCACGTATTTTGCGTCTTGATTTTTTCTCGTTTTTTTTTTTTTTGTTTTCCCTATCGATGCACATATTTGAATATTTGATTAAAATATAATATAACATTTATCGTCGAGAACATTTCTCAGAACGCGTATTACATATTGTCCCAACACTCGTTTTAGACATTTTCCATTCCGTTTGATAATCTCAAATATTATTCTGTTATCAAGTGAATAAATTAAATAAACGGGCAACGACCGATATTATACTATTATTATCTACAATAAGCCCACATAGATCGCTAATCTCTACCAAATATGTATAAACTAAGATTACAAAATAATGTGCTGATCTACAGTGGTTTAAATCGTAAAATCAATTACAAGAGGACGGCACATACCAAACAATTGTTTGAAAAAACCGTTAGGTGTGAAAAAAAATCACTCGTATGATATTTAATGTGACATTCGTGTTATTATATTAAAGTTGAAAAATCAAAGTTTCGTATAATACAGAAAAAGCACGAAATATTAATAAAATTTGTTGATATCAGCTATTGTAGGTAATATATAATAATTTTTTAAGTTAAAAAAACTCTGTTTAAAAAACAGTGTAAAACTTTATTTTTATATAAGTTGTATGAAATAAAATAAAAACGATATGGTATACAAAATATTGTGTAGCTTATTATATTATACATAAATTTGGATTTTTAACTATATGCCTGTAACCAAGCGATTTTTTTCCCACGAAACTAATTTTCTAATTAATATAATCCTGTAATCACGCAACAATGGTAATGACATAAGAACACTAATAACTTACTTAGAATGCAAAGTATTATTTTAGATTACAATTTTATTCAAAGTTACAATAAAATTTTCATTATATCTAATCCTTTAAAAAGTGGGTGTAGCGTAAATATTTTTTTATTACACACGGGATTTCACTTTACTCACATAATATACATAATATGTATTAGGTATATAGCTTATTTAAAAGTACATAATAATATTATCATTTGTTCCAACTAATGTAATTAAATTTCAAACTCACGAAAATAATTTAACAAAATAGTTTTGGATTAAATTCACCAGGAATTCACAAAGCAAACAAAATATACAATTCAAAAATATAAAACTTTTGAAATTTCCGAATGTATTTCCAAATCCTTTCGCAAAACTTTATTTTTTCATAGACTACATTATCGGGACAATTGCTTGGGGTATATATTAGCTGCTCCCCCCTCCCCACATAATATTTTTGGCCATGATACAGAACCAAGAAATCCGGGCCCCTCTAAATTAACAATTAATTTTGAAACATTTTCTAATATATTATATTAAAGTAGGTAATTATTCGTATGAACGTTGGGCCTTAGTACTATGGGTCCTTTTGACAACCATACCTCCTTTATGGGAGCCTTATATATCAGTTTTGATTTTAAGGATACGTGACGACATCTTGAGGAGAATTGCTGATGGACACGACAAAAGGGAAGAATGACGGAAAACGACGAAGGCGAGCAACACCACGGTGGATGGAGTGATACGTGATTGTCGCGGGTCGGAGGGCTAAAGTCGTGGCTTTTGGGGCTCTATCCGGATCCGCTACAGCGAGCGAAGTCGTTCCAATCATTTTCTCCGGGCGATACCAAATACCGCGATTGCTATGTGTTAATCGTCTGTGTTATACCATTTATTGTGTGTGATCTCAATCATATTTTATAAACATTATTATATTATATACGATTTAAATAAATAATGCATATATGATATAAGTGATTTGTTAAAATTAGTTTTTATCCGAGCAATAAATGGACAACATGCAATACAATACATTTTATTATCTCATAAATTTTTTTATTCTTTCAATACACATTTTGATACAATAATATTATAATGTATTATATTGCATGGTATGGTCAATTTATCTCACAACGCTTTTCTTATCATACACCTATTATACTTAACATGGTAACATTGACTTACTAACGAGGTTTTCAAAAAAAAAAAAAAAAAAATGTTTTCTTTCATTTTAACATAAGATAATAATCAGCACCAAACTAAAATTAGCTCTAAAACCACAGTTATCAAAAATGATATATGGCCTCTTGTTCTTGTTATGCAAGAGAGATAAAGATAACAAACTACTGTGTGGTAACTATCTACTCTACTAAGCGCGTAATGTTCAGTTAAATTGTTTTTAGACTTTTTATTAAATTTAAATATCCGTGTAACTAACGCAGTATTTATGCATAGTCTATATTACGTTTAGAGATGGCAAAAAATCAGTTAATTGCGGTGTATCGATACAATAATGGTATGATTTAGACCAAATATTGATACCAAGATATACTGGTAACAATATCATCGATACATTGACATGTTTTTTTTTTCAATTTTAAAATGAAGATGCTTTACAATGGTTGTTACTTGTTATTGAAAGTTTTTTCTTATTTATTTAATTAATTAATTGAAAATTATTGAAACTATTGAGCATTATTTATATACAACGATTTACTAGCTAATAAAGCAATACAGGATGTAACAGTACTATTTTACAAATATAGTAGTATTTATAATGGAAATTTGTTAAATATTCCTGTTACACCTTATATATATATAGATAGATAGATATTTTTACTACCTACGTAAATTAAGCGCGTAATGTTTGATTTTTCAGTTCGAGTTTATAGAAATTTTTCAACTCAAATTTTCTAATTTCAAAGGCAGTGATTATCTATGCATTACCCACGTGTCTACCTCATAATATTGATGCATATGCATCATAAGTGATATTTTCGGTGAAAGCTAACAATCCAACGCATCGACGGCAGTGCACCACACACATGCAAAAAATGGTATTTCCGTTCGTCGTGGTTTTTTAATTCGTCGATACTAAATGTTTACCACGTTTAGCGTGTACGAACACAGACCGGAAACGATCTATGGTATTTTTATACAAACACCCGCAGTGTTGAAGTGGGTGTTTTGCGGACTGGCCTGGATTGTATTTTTGAAATTGCCATATAAACGCCACTTAGAAGAAATAATATAAAAACAAATCCATTATAGATTATACTGTAACTGCTTTAAAGCTAATAATATTCCTAAGTCACGTACGTTTATGGAATCATCATACGACATACAATACTATAATATTGATTAATTTCCGTGTATATTAATTTATTCCATTTAATTAAATAATCAGAGTATTTCATTAATCATCACTTAAATATAAATTATCAACATAATTAATTTAAACAAATTACACACTATAATTCTATTAAGTTTTGTAGCTGTAGGAAATTGGGTTGCAAAAATTTAAATATTATACGAGCAACGATACAAACTGCAGTTTGAAACGAGCTTTGAAAAGATTTTTTAGTTTTTAACAAAGTCAAAGCATATTTAAAATTACTTTTTTTGAAAAACATCTGAAGATAATATAATATTTTATCTATAATAATGATAAACAATACAGGTAATGTTGTAAAGAATATGTTTCGTTCAATACTTAAACATTATTATTCTTTTTTATTTTTATAATATTTAAAATAGGTTTAACTCCTATTAACTTATATATCGATCGATTTATCAAATCAGTAAGTAAAGTTCAATGTATCAAAATAGATAAATTACTTAAACAATTTTAAACACACTAAAAATAGATACAATACTACTAAAAAAAACTATAAATATTATTTCAACTTTCACTGCTAATATTATTCTAATAAGATTTTTAACACACTTATAATTATACATTGGATATAATTATTTTATATTTTAAAAACTTGTAACTATTTTATTACATGTATAACGTAAATTTAAAAGTAGAAAAAAATGTGTATATAAATTTCAATACTATAAATTTTGTTTACAATCTAATGAAATAAATATTAGTCACAAAACTTAGTAAAACACACACCATCGCGGTTAGATTGGGTACAGGAAAATCTAAACCAAGTGGAGGAAATATCAAGTATGCAGGATGTGGATAACAGAGATAGATAGAAGAATTTGGTAGAAATAACAAAAGGCCTTGATGGATTGTAAGCGCTTAAAATAAAAAAATTCAAGTAATTAACATTTTAAAATAAAATTATTATGCAAAAATAAATAATAGAAACGAGTAATATTTTCATTTAAAATAAAACCCACAAATAGCGCATTGTTTCGATAGTTGATAATATAATTAATATACTATCAATCATTGTTCAAGGGTTCATATTTTCAAAATAATTTAATAGGCGTCGGCCTATTTATTTCATAATATAGTTGTAACTATATTAATTATTGGATACATTTCAGGGTACACGAAAAAGTATCATCATTTTTTTTTTTTACCAGCCTAATTCATAATTGTCGTATATTATTATATTATCAACTAATTGATTTTCTGCAGTAGAGGTTTAGTGAATTTTTTTTAATTCCAGATGGCTGTCCACTATATGAGGTTTCAAAGTATACCTGAATTATACTAGTTTTTTTTTTTTTTGCTTATCGTTTCTATTATATACCTTACTTATAAATTATAATGCTTTACAATGATTATTTTGAAGAGTTTTGTATTTTATTTACTCATAACTTACGTATAAGACGTCGTGAGATTCTATTTTCTGCTTTGGAGTGGAATTCTATGCTGTTACTTAAAAATAGAAAAAATCAAATTTTCTTTAAACATTTTTGCTTTGTACCTATCAAATAATAACAGTGGAGCCAAAGTCTAAAATTTTACCTATGACATTAGACACCTCCACATACAATTTTGACACGCACCTATTTCTTATAATTATCTTACTATATATAAACTATAGTTTTTATGTAATATTATTGACTTTTAGTTCACAATAACTGTAATATCTAATACAATTATCATAATATATTTAGAAAGACAAAGGTAACCCTCATCTCCTGCCTCCTAAAATCACCTATGACAATTTTCATAGGCAAATATATATTATTTTATTATTATAATAAAATAATATATATATAAAAAGTTTTTGCACTTCCAAGACAATGAATGTCAAAAGAATCGCTTGTATGATATAACTGTCAATTCTACTATTATAGTGTTATACGTCGAGCAGCCCGACAGGTAAGTCAACACGGTGTTCCACGTCGTTCTGTTTCCGGATTCATATGAAAAAACATCCGAACTGATAATCTTTAATGAAACTACTTAAAGTGGACATCATATTTGTGGGATGTGGAGATGTGAATTTTTATCCCACTCTTCATATTTTGTTTGAATTCATTGACGCTTTTCTAACACAATAATGAAAGTTTTGATGGTTTTTGGATTTTTCTGTATTATTTTAGTTCACCTTATCTAGCTGATTACATACTTACTTGAGTAATTATAATTTCTCACAAATTATTTTACGAATTTCTATCAGCTTGATTATTTTCAATATAAATGCAAATATTGATTATATTTTTACAGTAAGTGTCATTTGCTTTTTTAATTTATATTAAAAGAAAAACGATAGGGAGTTATTGAATTTTCATTATTTTTCTTGAATGGTAATTACTTTGTTGTTTATAAGAGACTACATTTTTGGGTGCGAATACTGAGTTAGTGGTAAGTGAATTGCCACATAATAACACACTAAAGACCACGTGATTGTATAATAAAAAATTCATTAATTTATTTATTATACTGTTTGTAATGGATACACCTAATACTATTTTTATATTTAGTACAAATTATTACCCATATTCAATGGCTCATTAAATATATGTATATTTAATCAATTCTGAAATTATTATCGATCGTTATTTTTAACATTTTTATCCTGAATTACACAGTATATAATTACTAATTAGTAAATGAACTGTAATCACGATCGACATATACTTCGCACGAACATAGATAATTTAATAGCTCATAATGTAGGTAATTTTTATACTGCCTTGTCATTTTCATATAAATGTATTGCCATTTTGCACAGCTCTATTTTTAGTCGTCAATCGTACGGGACTTATCCGTAATAAACAAAGTTTGGAATCCTGCCGTTATAATATTATATGATAATATTATTTTCCTTCAATAAATACGTTGATATGATGGTCACCATTGAATTGACTCCAAATATAATTTTCAACAAGTGGTTCTCAAAATATAAAAGTTCAAAAAGTACGTGACTTTAATTAAAATAAATTCAGTTATACATTAAAATAATTTAAAATACAAATATTCCATCAAAAATATTCACTGACCTGCACTGTTTTAATATTATTTAATTTTGTAAGCCCAATGGCCTATGCTGCAGAGGGCTCTTTCCTAATAAAAAAAAAAAAAAAATATTATTTAGTAGGCTTTTAAATCAGTGTGTGAGCATTTTTATATATTCAAATCTGGATACTACCTATACCTTTGTCATATTTATTAATTTGACTGTTTATAAATTGTATTTTTTCTTGTATATTTTTTTTTTGTGTGGTCTTTCTACATTGGAGCTTCTTATAATAATTTAAGTATCCGCTTGAATACCAAACAATACATCCATGAAATTGAAAATATTTGGGTGCGTAGAATGAAATTGGGAATTACATTTTGAATGAAAAGATTCACATGAATTAGTGGTACCACTGGTACGACTAACACTGCTGCTTTTTTCTGCCCAAATTAGAGGTGGAAATAAAGAATTATTGTCAGTATAATTTTCAACTAAATAGTACATAACTTTTTCATTATTTGATTGTATCTCAGCTAGTTCGAATGAAAAGCAATCGCTGACTGATTCGGATCTAAAAATGGTAGACCAAATATATACGTCAAATATTCACCAATTTCTGTTTTTTGTTCATACTCTGTTGAAAGGTCCAATTTTTGAATTGTTCTATACCATGATTGTCCTAGGTGAAACTGACAACCACGAATTTCACTCAACGGCCAAACTTCATGTATTGCGTTGTGTACCTATATCAACTTCAAAATCAACGTATTATACTTTTTTATATTTCGAATTGATTATTAAATTATTAAAAGTTAAACAATAATTATTGATAATTTGAAAAATGTTTATGTACGATTACTGATTTTTATCATTGAGTAAAGTAAAAGCTAAAGGTATATAGTGATTATTTTTCATTACGTGGACAGTGAAAAACTGGTAAAAAATTTTGTACAATACTAGAATGTACCATCAATATATTGTAGACGACGTAAATTTAAACTTATTAACTATTAAAATCAATTCTCCCTTTTCATTTGTCATTTTTTCTACCAAATTCATTTTATATTCGATGTATAGGTACGAATTACTAAAAATTGCAATGAACTGCGACGGATACGAACTGCGAGTACTGTGATTACTGCGTTTAATGATATCAGTGAAATACTATACTATACCTGTATAGGTTGTATAAATACATTATCGGATTAACGAATTGATAATTTCAAGACTAACCGGCACTGTGTCGCTAAAAATATTACAGTCGAGCACTTTTTCAACTTTTATATTTTTAACGTATAGACGAACCTATAATTGAATTTATGTTCAAACAATTTTGATAACCAATTGATTTATAAAATAAATGTGTAGAAAGCCAACTCAATGCATAAATCTTGTGAGCCAATTAAATACGTAAAAATGACGATTACCTGAGTTAGGGAGCCAATTCAATAGCTCCGGATATGATTATAATTTTACACACTTATATATTTATCCACGATAACCATCAAGTTTTCATTTTATTAATTTATGTTTTTTTCCACATCAAGAATGAGCTTTCGTTTTCCTCCACTACCTGCACGTGTATATCGTATATTAACTACTGCTAACCCCTGACATTAAAAAAAAAAAAGGTGATAAGTGGGTTATCTATACCACTCTGCTGTACATTAGGTCATATAATATACATTGTATGCAGTCACTGTAATGGGAATGTTAAATTTGAATGCAATGATATAAAACCATTGTACACGAAGAACAATTCTGAGCGAAAACGGTATTTTAATCAAAAATTAATTATGGGTATATTTTATGATGTTATTGTGATTAAATTAATTTAATCTAACTATTAGGCATTGGTATTATAGTAGGTTAAACACATTTTTACAGAATAAAATTGCATTAGAAAATGCCATTATAAAATATAATAAATAAATTCTAAAAGTTTCAAGTAGGTACTCACAAAGAATATTTTTAAAATACAACGAAATAACTAAAACTGTTATTATTGGTTTAAATATACAACTTTATCCAAATTTAAAATTAAAATAACTATAAAAATGTTGTAAATATTTTTACGTTTTATGGTTATAGAATAAACTACTTACTTGGAACTTTGTTTCTTTGTTTCAAATTGTCAATCCCTAACTATAAAAACTGAACATTTTTTACATATTACTTACAAAATAATTTGTAAATGTTCAAATGAATTTGAAGCTAAATACTTAAAAAAATAATTTTCTTATGTCTTTAATATTCATAAACTAATACTGTAACAATAATTGGTGTGAAGTATCGTACCTATTGAATTTTCAAGCTTTTTGACAGGATAAATAAAATTTCATTGTAATTTAAAAAAAAAAAAAATAATAATAATAAAACTAAAAAAATTAAAAATGTCCGTTAACAGCTTGTTTTTTTACCCGCCAAACATTTTTTTATCGGCATTTATTTAAAAAAAAAAAAACTAAAAATAATTAAATTTTTCATATACCTAGAAAAAAATGGCTCAACATAAGTCAAACTATTTTAAAAATTGTATGGTGTATAGGAAAATGCTATGATAAACAACATAAATATTCAGTTTAAAATTCCATGTATCGATGGGAATTTTTTCAGAGTTACCTACACCAAAAATCAAAATCGATTTTGTCGAAAACCATTTTAAATTTTGATCTCTTGAATAGATATAAATATAATTCCTTTAACTAAATTCACTTTTCCACCAGAAAAGATACTGAAGAAAAATTTTTAAAAAAACTTGAAAATCTAAAAATTATATCGACTACTTTTCAGCACAAAAAATAAAGTAAAGTCAATACATTCATCGCTCCGCTCAAAATATAAACAAGATTTTTATTCCATTTAACAGTTTGACTGTCATGCTTAAACTACGAGACTTTATATTATCACCAAGTGGGATCTTATAACCCTACAGTATATTTTACCGTCACAGTCTTTGTAGGGTCTTCCCTACAGTCGTACCCTAGTGAAACATACAGTTTAAATTTATTTCAAGGACACGTAGGGTTCTGAGAACCGTCGCAATACATAGTTTTATATGGAAAAATACTTTGACGTGGTCTCCTTGGAAATTCTATGAAATGAAATATTGTCCTATGATATTTTTTTATTCATATAAGAAATCAAAATATAAAATTTAAGAAAATTATGATGGAAAATCTCGTCAAAGTCTTTGTTGGGTTAATTCACCCTACCACTTACCAGTCAGCAGTCAACCTGTTAATTGTTGTAAATGATATTCAAAACGCGTGACCGTCATTTCTTCCTGTCTTAAATTGGTATCAATATGGCTATGGCATGTGAATATTATATTGAACAATTCAAAATACATGTCCTTGCTGCTCACTTTTGCCCATTTAACTGTTGGTCAGATTGAAATTTTGTGATGAATGTCCATAAATTCATCATACTATGGAATATGACATTTCGGTGAATTTCAGATTTGTAAGTAGGATGTCAGCGTACAAATTGTTTTTTGGCTCTAGATCACGTATACTACATAATGAATTTGAGTTCAGCATAACTAATTTTGTATTGTTAGCTTTAATCTGAGAGTGAATTGACCAATTATTATCAATTGTGTTACAAGAATAATTTTTAATTAAACTATAGTTGAAACCTTGTAAGAGTCATAAAAAAGCCTATAAAACAGGAAAATATTAGCCAAAATGTGTATTAATGATTATACATTTCAGCCAAACGATCATGTATATATCGTATACTTTCCCAAAAGGTGTATTAAATATATTTAATATTATTAGGAAGTAGGTAGGTACACATCACATACATTTTGACCAAACCATACTCGATTTTTGGATTCTAGACTAAAACCACCAGTTTTCGACGCATAAGCACCCGTATTCGTATACATGCATACACCTGTTGCCGAGTCATTCTGTATATTATGTGTATTTTATATTTTATAGGCGCATGCACTTGCACGCACGCCGAGAGAATAGTAAAAACGGACTTGTTGCCGCCGACTTCAGTTATAATAATAATATTATGTGAAACATTATTATATTATTTATCGCACACGGCAATGGGAACCAGAAAAATGTTTTACCGGTACTCGATTAAGGACTCGAATAATTTTGTTATTATGTGGTATCACGCTACGATTGAAATAGTAATTTTTTTCGACCGCACAGAGTTCAAGTGTGGATAGGGACAGCGTAGGTATATATGCGTTATGCATTGCTGAGCCCCGGGGTCATAAAAATTTATTATATTGGGCGTCACCCTTTTCGGTCGAAAAAAAGATAAAAAAAAAAATACTATACAGTAATAATTTGCATATAATATACCGACTAAATGATAATATGTCTAATAATATTACATTTTATGAATTTCAAGTTGATAGTACACTATTTGAACGTACTGTGGCTGTGGAGTATAAAACAGTAATAAGTGGCGCGAGTGAACTTCAGTCTAGTGATTTAATAAACGACGTGCCTACGTCTGAAGACGAATCCCTATTTAAAATTGTATTATTTTTAATATAATCAATTATCTTAGAATGGTACTTTTATCAATTTTTATATTTTTATTGCTTTGATTCCATAGTAATAATAATAATAATAATAATAATTCACTTAATTAATGTGATGCCAATTATTTTGTACGTGTAACTTTTTCGTTTATACACACATATAATTAACAATTATTGAGAGTAATTTAATTTATAACATAGTATGGTTATCGCGTTAGTATTCAATTTCAAAAGTAAATAGTAATGCTTATTATACATTTTAATATATTTACTAGAATTTTAATATAGGTACTCGTGGTAATCATAAACTGAATGAATTGATTTTTAATTAATAATTGCATACTTGCATATTACTAACCTTTTTTCTCCGTAAAATTGAAATATTTACTAAATTCTGTATATAATTACGTATATAATATATTATACACATTAAAAGTACCTAATACCTATTATGTAAAAATTATTACTATTTTGATTCACAAAACCGTTGTAAAGTAAACCATCATAATATTATATGATATATGAATGACTGAAAAGGGGGTCACCCGAAATCGTATCGCCAAGATTTGAAAAGGACGATTATAATAGTAACCATGAAAACATTATTGGAGTAGCGCAAAATATAATATTATTGACCTAATAAAGTAACAATAGCGACTGACGATGGCTGTACAATAATTTTAGATCGCGACTTGTGTTCTGGGCATGGTTGAGACTTATTCGCACCGTATTATAGCAGGCGAGGTAATAGTTATATTTAATATTATATAATATTATTAAAACTGGCGATTTCTGCACCCATATATGTTATGATAACATTCACTTCCACATAGCACAATAATATTCAACACTAGGAAAAAATCACGATTTTCTTTTGTTTATTATATCATATTATTTTATTATTCTATACGTATTTATGGCTTGGTTCAAACACAATAATATATTAATATACAATTTACCTGCATATAGTATGCAGTGTGCAGAATGCACTTACAACACAAAAAAAAATATATTGACGGAACGGATTCGTTATACTTGCACGCGCACACACACGCACGCCTATATAATAGCAATCCGTTTCTCGATAGTAGTTCAACAGCAGAGATGGAAATAATGGAAAAATTTCACAGTACGTTCAATTTGCAAATCACAATCCTTCGTGGCTTTCTGAATATTTATATGGGTGTATGTATATACCAGTGTACATATGGTCTATATATTATTCACACCAGTTTTGAAAATGCAATGATTGCCAGTGCAATGCCTATGTCTCCAGGTAATAGCTGAAATGGTAATAATTATTATCGTATTATATTTACACGTGTATGCGAATTATTATTATTATTATTATTTTTTTTTTTTTGACTGCAAATTGTGACCACCATCATATTTAAAATTGTTCTTAGTGTAAAACTGCTTGATCAGATCAACGTAATTTTATCGCAATAAGCCACGCGGGTAAATTCGTATAACCTACACGGTTTTATGATTTTTTCTTACTCGTTAGTACTATACGTATAAAATAATATGAATATATGATAGTTTATCTCATTTCTGATAATTTATAACCATCTATTATTCATTGCATTGAACGTACGTATATCTACATACCTATTACATATTATTGTTTTTATTGTTTTTATTATTATTACTATTATTATTATAATAATATTTTTTTTAAAATTATATTGATTGACTACTAACTAACTGAACATGACATTGAAAAAGTTTAAAACTACATAATAATAATAGAGAAATATTGTTTACGGTATTTTTTTTTACAATTATTCTTAACGTAAAATAAATTCAGGTGATATAATTTTCCACCTAAATCAGGCCTGTCGAGTGTCGTTATATTCCACCCTGAAGCGAAAATGTTAATATCACTCTTCTTTACTGATATTTATTTAATTTTGACGTCTTCAATTTTTTTTAAATTGTATGCCACTCTAAGATAATGCATGGTTTGTGTGTGCCCTAGCGACAAGCCTGACTAAATACATAACCCCCGTTTCAACAATACACTTTTCACCTTCCACCAATTATATTTTTTAACAAACGAGACCTAAAAGCAGCCAATTCAATTGAAAGTAATGTAACCTTAAAAATGCTCATGTAAAATATCATGGGTGGTTCCATTTTCCTCCAAAATCGAGATACCATTTTCCTCCACATAATTTTCGATTAAAGTTATGTCTATTTTCCTCCAATATTTTTTTTTTAGTATTATGTTTTAAAAATATAAAATAAAGCTAGGATCACATTTTGCGCTTATCTGTTGATGATTACAATATTACATTCTGGTATCAGCTATCAATATCAGCTATCGATTAAGCCTGATAAAGATACGTACATAATATAACATACGGGCATATACGTATATACTTATATATGTTATATTGGGTTCAGTTGTCAACGATTATAATGATTACACAATAATTGAGTTAAACAAAATATTTTATTTGTATTAAACATAATACCTGACAAATACATTTTTTTTGGGGTATGCATAAGTTATTTGTATTAACTATCTTATTATTTTATTTATTGGAGGAAAATGGCTACAATATCATAATATACATAACATGTGTCTATATATACTATTTATAACTATATCATATAATAATCATTATACCTACTACCGTTTATAGCGTCTATGTGTTAAATGGCTATTCAATGCAGAAGAAAAAAAATTATTTAAATACTAATAGACTAATATGGGAGGTTCTAATACTTATTGCAAATCAAAACTTAAAAAAAAAAATTATTATTAAAATGAAATTCATAATATATTTTGTAAGTAAGGATTTAAAGGATTAACGACTGTAGTCGCTATACAAAAAGTGCTATTTAGACCTATTATCTGACATAACAATAGGACTTTGATTAGATGCGTGGATTTTAAATATTTTAATGAAATTAATTTTTATTTATTTCCAAGTTTATTATGTTTTAATCAAACGATTTTTAATGTTTACTTATTCAACTGAAATATTAATAGACAAAAATATTGTGTTTTCTTATTTCAATAGTTGTATCACATATTTAAAATATTTAAAAGTTTAAACAATATTAAAAATATCTTTGATTAAAATATGCAGTACACTTGACACTTGTTAGTTGTTAATGAATCAAAATCCATTTTCAAAATTAAAATTTGTCCAACAGTATTATCAAATGAAGTGGTCGTGACGTCATGTATATATCGTTTTGAGTGGCTTTAAAATAGTGACCATAATAATATTATTCATTGAAATTTTGTCACACACACACTAAAATACGAGACCGATAGCAATTCCCTCAACAATCAGATGAAATAATTTAAATTTACATAAAATGTATATTGTGTTTTATTAACTATGAATAACTGTTATACTAATAATTTTACATATCATATGATTTACATACCTAGCATATAAATTGCAATAATAATTGAACAAATTACTTGGAAACTTTCATTTCTGCTATTTTTATAAAAACAAATTTGAACAGAATTTAGTTTTTAATTGAAATTTTTTTTTTAAAGTGACTTGCCTTGTATTAACAGTCGACCATAAAATACAATGCTTTAACTACACATTGCATAAAATATTTATATGTTTATAAGAGATATACTCATCGCCGTTGTTCCTCTACAAAATATAATTTGATATGTACGTAGTTAGCATGTGGAATCATACGATATGCATTTCAGAAACAGACAATCGTCGCACTAGGTGACTCGTTTTTATAATAAGTTTGCGCACAGCATCTCATCATAATAAAAACAACAACAATAATAATAATATGTTTTATACCTTTTTTTTCTTTCGTGTTATCTAGCTAAGACGCTGCCGGAACTACTTGCGCATTACCTACGTAGCTACGTCGACACGATATGTTTTATACTTACCTTGTACTAAGTTGTAGTGATTGACGGAGAAAAAAACGAGTATATACAGGCATAGTGTATTGGACAATGACTATAATAATATTATACACAGCGTGGTTCTTTTAAAAGTATAAAATATATAGCGCTCATTATCTCGAAAATTATATGAATGTTTTTGAAAACATAATTTTTTTCATGAGATTATGATATCGTTACAAGCAACAACGTAAATTATGGTACAACTTACAAAATTTTAAAATGGACTACTGACTAGTGATCCAACATTTGTTTCAAGGGCAAGCTAAAAAATATGTCATATCATGGGTGAGGACCAAATTGTCAAAACACGTTTTAGCGCCCATTCACGTGGTGCCCCTAGCTGTTTGCTGTATTTTCACAACTAACTATTTTTGCAAACACCGGTGTTAAAATGTCAAAAAATATCTCCACAGTGTGGTCCTTTTTACTTTCAACCTCTGTTAATTCCTTGGCATTTATGCAGTCCTAACACAAAGAATTAAAGATTTCTCATTATGTAAAAGCAAACTATTTGTTGCATTATGTGTGGATAAAGTGGATAAACTATGTGATTTTTATGCTTGAGAGAGTCATACTGGAATGAAAAATAGCGTTTATTCTTTCTCCAATTAGAAATTTTGCTGAACATTAATATTATATTTTATAGCTACACACTATAGGCCACTTGAGTCAATTCGGAGTGGAGTTAGTGAGCAGGCTCATCTTGCATATACTTAAAATATTGCAAACTACATTTTTGTATTAAAATTCACAGAAAAATATTTTGCTTCAGAATATAAATTAAATAATTAAATATACGAGTATATAATATATATTCATTAAAGAGAGTGTAAACTTGAAAACAACAAAATATGGTAAATTATGACTTTAAAAATAAAGTAAATATAGTGCTTCGAAGAAACTCGGTATTTTGACAATTACCTATACAAATAAACATATATTTTCAAAAATGGTTCATACTTGGCGAGATAATGGATGTGTGTAGTTAAAAATAGAAAACTATGAGCGGATCGTAGAATTTAAAGGCTAAAATTGATAAAAAAGAAAAAAAAACGACTACATAAAAGATTCGAAATAGGTATGTGTAAACAATCTATATAACTTTAAAATATTTTTTTTATTGTTTTCACAACATAACAAATAAGCTAATAACAGCTCCAATAATTTATTTGATGATAACTATTGTAATGTTATAAAATATGAAATGCTAATATATAATAATTCTAAGTATATAAAAGTATTTTTGATGAAAAATTAAATTGAGCTCATATTTTATGGCTGAAAATGAACCAAAACAATATCATCGCATACCTAGAAATAATATACCCACATCATTTTTTTTTTTTTTTTTTTTATGACGTGAATAAAATATATTACCCGTTTAAAACATTTCGGAGCATGTAAAAATACTAAAAAGTAATTTTAAAAAGCTTCAACTGTAATCGAAAAATAAACTTTCAGTGCAGAAGTGACAAAAAATATCAACGATTTTAGGATTATATAGTTTGAAGTAATTTAAGAACTGAAAATGATGTTTTCTGTTTTTTACATTTTTAGGTAACGGCATATATTATATTTTTTCCTGAAATTTTTTTTATATTTTTTAAATATCTACATTTGTGTTAAAGGAATCACTCTGTATTTTAAACTCATAACATCTAATAAGTAATAAGTAATATTTTGCATTAATGATTATTAAAAATGTTCATACATGAGTTTATGTAATACATATCAAGTGCTGAGCGTGGTGTTAATTTTAGACTGTTATTATGAACTAATACGAAAATTTACTATCGTCTAACACACACTGTGAGCTCGGACGATATTCAATTTCTCGGTGCAGGATTGTACAAAAAAAATGATTTCAAAAAAATGATAACATGTACAAGATGGTTTTTTTAAACTCATGACACGTGTTTTTTTCGATTCACCTCGGTGTTTTTGGAAATCTATTACATTTAAACCGCCTGCGTCTCGGTAACAAAATCTTGCAGCTACAGCGATTTTATTGATGTCTCGCAACAAAATTAAATTTCTCTCAAGTGTACACCATTTTGTTTTTCATTATCTCAATAAATCGTAATTTTTTTCTAATTTCCATTTAACGTTTCTTTATTTATTCTGAGAGTTACTGATTGTACACTATAGAAGATATGTTAAG
This sequence comes from Diuraphis noxia, assembly GCF_037042655.1. Lineage (NCBI taxonomy): Eukaryota > Metazoa > Arthropoda > Insecta > Hemiptera > Aphididae > Diuraphis > Diuraphis noxia. The sequence continues at coordinate 74,390,534 of NW_028301711.1, forward strand.
ACCTTATGAGACTATGTTTTTGTACAAAAATATACCGGAGAACCAGAAGCGTATATAAGATTTTATTGAACAGGCGGAATACATTTACTAGATCTTTCATAATGTTTCTTATTAACTATAAAGGATTAAACGTCTTTAACTAGCACAAAAATTACTATATACCTAAAGGTAATTTCCTAATGTATTAAAATGAGTACCTATATAAGGCGCATACAACTAAATTATAATTATCTCAACATTTACAAATCTTTATTATTTGTTAAGAAGTACGAATATGTGTATTTTTTATTCTGTGATTCATACTTAACTTATATTATAGGTATAGCTTAAAAATATCATAATTTCACAATTATTCACACTAACAGATAAACTATGTATCATAAATTCATAATACTTAATGTTGGAATGGATAATTATAGACAAGTATCTACAGAGATTTATAATTGTAAAAATAGTTTAATAAAGTAGTGTTAGATTTACTACATTATAGTATACTTATTATAGGTACTGAAATGTATTGTAATAATGTCACCATGTTGCAGTAGTTTATAACAATAACCGTGAAAATTCTAAAATTTAAATATCAAAGTTTTCGCTTAAAGTTCGCACAATAACGAACATTATTAGACAATTATATAATATGTGTATTATGTTCTAAAAATGAATAAGTACCACGTGGGTGTATAATATTTGCTTACAAATTAATTGTATATACGATAAATAGTATAAATATTTAGAATATTTCACGTTTATTTTATCAGAATTTATTATTGTTACAATTATTGACGCAATGTACTCATCGTTTAAAGTTAAATCTATAACGATTTTATGTCTTCCATCAATACAAAAGAATCTCTACGCATTGAGTTGTTGATCGTGTACATGTTTTATTACAATAAAATGTAAGTGTAGCATTCTAGTGGCGTAATTTCGTCATGTTTGTGGGTATAGAGGTTGAAACATTTACCCCCCTCTGCTATAAAAAATGTAGGTTTATGTCAAAAGCATCTGTAAGTAAAACCTTCGTAATCTATAGGTACATGTATAAATGCATCATAAATATTCAAAAGACTATAACTTTGGCAGTAAGTCCGATCGACAAATTCTGATTTCCCAACCGAGAAAATTTATATGTGCTGAGAAATTGTATTCTCACACTCTTAAAAATAGCGCCATTCGAAATTGGAAAATCACTCATGCCACAGCTCGATTAGCTAAGCCCGGCCGCACAGCGTTGACCCTAATTGCCCAACATGGAGCTCGAACCCACGACATCATAATTTAGCCATATAACATATTACGTGCATAATACAATAATATATATATTACTCCAAATTCATGAAATGTCTTAAATTTTATAAGATTTACCACGCCATAATTGAATACGTTAAATCAGAAATTTGGCTTAAATGTTACAACTGCGAAGGTAGCATAAAATGCTACACCTACATGAATTCGGCAGACTTTTCTCTACCAAATGTCCAAATACATATAAATTAGACAACGCTATTCTATAACAAAAGTATTAAAAAACAAAAAATGTTTTAGTATTTTACAGAATGAATTAAGTAGAAATATAACACCTATGGAAAATTATATCTAATTAATTATTGTTAGATAACAAGCAACAATTCAAGATGATATCAAATACAAAAATGTATATCATGAGTACCTATTATACCTAATTATAAGCTTTCATGAAATATAAATAACAGCAAAAGATACATAAACTTTTCAAAATGTAGAAAGTTTTAATTATAATAAAATTGTATACTTTAATAAATATTGATTAACATTTGTCTTTTTTCAAAAGCTTATTTATAATTAAATATAAAATTATAAATAATTCACAACTATTTATTTTAAAAACGAAAATACATAGAACTTTCTAAATTTAACGATTTCAATTTTATTTTTGTTTTAATCAACATTCAAAGTATATATATTGATACAAAATGTATATAATTATTTAATTATAAGCTAATATAAAAGTAAAATAATTAAAATATATAATATAAATTAAATGTATTAACTTAAAGAAATTTTTCATGAACAACCTTTAAAATTTTTTTGACTATACATATTTCTTCAAATTAAATATTATTATTTTTTAAATAAAAAATTAATTCTTTTATTATTTAATAGTATATTTAATATTATCTAATCTTCAATTTAAATACTCATCAAATTAATGCTCTAATGGAAACGTGAATCGTTTTATGTGACACTTCAATATACTCGAGACACTAAAATAGAAGCATTATAACTTATAACTAATTATTATTGTAACTTGTAATAAAATTTGTGATTCTTGTATAGATATCCTGTGAAGCTTTTTTAATTATTTAGAAGTTTGAGGACTGTGGTCGAAGAGTAATAATATGCAATACTTGTCGAATACTGTTTCATACTGCACGTTTGATACACGTATATATTTCCCACTCACAAACAACAATTAGTTTGAATTTGTTCACTTTTCCACAGACACTATCTAACCACTTTGAATGTATACCTCTACAAACATATGGATTTTTTATTATAACAGTACTTAATATGTTTTTCCGCACAATTCATGTTCGACATTCGTATTAAAAATAAATTATACCCTAAAAAATATATTAAACACTTGGAAAATTTCCTAAACCGATGAATTTTTCAAATAAGATTAAATTAAAATATCATTAAAATAATAATGATCCCCTAAAGGTTAAAACAAATTTTTCACTTTTTAGCCCAATGGCCTATGTTGCTGAGGGTATATATACAATTAAAAAAAAAAAAAAATTAAATTAAAAAACATTTTACAATGAAATTTTAAACTACATTTTGAGACACCAGAAAAAAAATCAACGTTACATCTAAGTCCCAGCCTTAGTCATAATATTAATAAGTAATCACAATAAAATTGCTGAATACTATGTATTATCCAATCTTAAAATTATTATTATCAGATGAAACACACTTGAACCATCGTTCAAACGACGATAACGCTGAATGTCGACACAGATGACAATAATAATATTGTAATATAACTTGGTTATTTACAGTTCAATGTATTTTGTATCATCATATTATAATATTTATCAGTGCCTGGGGTGGACATACAGATTTTCCTTTGTAAGACCTATATAACATTATAACATTTTCACTATTTTGAATTAAAAAAAAAAAATTGTTTTCAATACAATTAAACAACTGTCACTATAACTACCAAACCTCGCGTAAAATTCTAATACAACTCCTAAGAAAATCCTTTTAAAGTTTTCTCGAATCTTTCAGATTTATCACTAAGAAAATGTGGGTGGTTAATGCCGATAGTTTTCTGAAATGGACTGGTTCCCAATCGAAATAAATTAAAAAATATCGCTAGTATGTTGATCTAATATATTATTATGATATACTACTATTTTTTTATGAATATAATATTCTGATTGTTTTAGATAAGAATAAAGCAGCATAAATATTATATTTTATATTTTATAAACAGTTTTGCACATTTTGTGCTTTAATGAAAAAGTATTGATCCATCATCGGTTCGGCTTCCATGATTTAGCTCAAATTACTCCACTATAGATATATTTGTTTATATTATTATATACATATACCGCAAGAAATGAAGATTTTTTTACTACGGTAATATATCTAACCAGTGATGTGAATTTCAAAGTTTTTCACATCACGGCCGTCGTATTTCATTCAAAATTCAAAACAAGTGAGATACAAATTATTTGATTTAAAATATTGTAAGTTCTAAATACCAAGATAATTTCCATTTTCAGAGTTTTGCATACTTAGACAACATTACACAATATAAATGTATACTTTTTAAAGAATTATTTTTAGAATTCTATTATTTTTTGCATATCTCAGGAGGAGCTAGACATTGATGGATTGGGCGTTTTATACCAGTATAATATATTATTATGATTTAATTAAACAAGTTCTTTCTTTATAAAGTCTATTTAAAATTTTTTAAGTTAATGAAGCTTATTTAAATATTTTTTTTACATGACACCTTTTTTTCTATATTTTGATCAATTTTATCCATATACATAAAGTTGTGCATTTTTTAAACTTAATTACTCACCGAGAACTCGAAGATATTATTTTGGAATTTTCTGTGCATGTTTCCCAAAATCGAGTGCATGCATATTTGATGTTATTTAAGTGCTTTGAAATCACAGTCCCTGGTTATAACCAATGTGTATACCTACTGAAACATCATAATATAGTGTGACGCTGACGTTATTATGTTATTCTGTGCACATACAATTATTATTTATAATTCTCGAAAAACCGAAAACAGCGCGTAAAATACTTCATAGGTAGGTAATATTTTATTTAGGCATAATATTTTACCACTCGACTGGTAGGATGAAGGATGTATAGGTATTTTATTTTTGTAGTTTTAATGTGTTGTACGCTTGTACGAGATTCGGTGGCTGAGTGTTTCATTTAAAATATTTTCGTCGTACATTCGGACGTTATAAAAAAGTAATAAAAAATTTCGATAACCGTTCGGTCGACTTGGATGCCTGCAGTAAAACGACCATAATAATGTAACAACACGACTAGGTATGTTATTATTTTCCGCGAGTCACAACAAGTTGTTAATCTCCTTAAACGATCCTGCTGTACAGGCTGGACCACAGTGTTTTTCCGTATTAACCACACAAGATCATAAGAATACAAAGTGGCCACCCTGCATTACCTATACTATGTATTTAAAAAAACATTTTTACATGGCAGTTTTAAATCGAATGATTATCCGAATCGGTCGCTGCAGACGTAATAATCACTGTAATAATAAAAACTGTTTCAAGTACAGTGCATTATTCTGTAATAGCATTCCGAGTGAGCAAAGCAATACGCGATTGTCATAGACGGATAATATTATTCGGGGTTGGGAGGAGGAGGAAATGACATAAAATTAAAAAAAAAAAATTATCTAGCTTTTATCGATCTTAGATTTTCTTTATGTTACAATATTATTTAGTTTTTTTTTTTTTTTTTTTTTTTAATATTATGGGTAATCTCGAAAATTCACGAATTATTTTCTATTAAAAAATCCATATTATTTTCAATTTAAAGACCTCTTCGTATTCCGAAATTAAAGTTTCTCTTTTGACTATCGTTCAGCCTGTATGCTCGAATGTGTAACTTAATTTGAGACCTGCATTCTGCTGATAACAGTCGCCAGTTTGAAAGGGTTCAATGAAGGTTTTTAAGATTCATTAGTTATTTTCTAGACATTGCTTTTCCTGCACACGACTATTATATAAATGCCTGCAATCATCTAACATTAGTAGTTCTGATTTCATTAGTGAAGCGCAGATGCTATTTCAGCACCAATTTTTTAAAAGGTGTTTTGATGTTTATTCATAAACCTTACTTTCCTCAATAAACATGTAAGTTCCCCAAAGATCCTCTCGTTCTGCTTCTACGTTTCTAGCACTATTCATTGACACTAATTAATAATTAACCTATAAGAGGTTTAATGTCTCATGTCGAATATGTCAATATACGGATCCCTTTAATTTTTAACTGTTTTCACATTTCATTACGTAGTATTAATTTGTTTTCGTGTTTACCTATAGTATGTCGTGTAGCGTTTACTATAATTAGTATAAAGATTTTGGTCTGTATATTTCATAGTATATAAATATATAAAACTGAAATGACATGTGTACAATTTTCTTTTATGAGCGTTTTAAATTTAAATTATCCATCTCCTTCGTTCGGAATTGTTTTTTTGTACACCTAAAACGATTTATTAATTTTATTTAATCTAACCTGATTATTAAGTAGAAACAATCTCTTAGGTTTTTATATAATGTTATTTTCAAAATAATAACAGTCGGTCGGCCGTTCATAACACATGCTTATAAATTTCATAGAAAATAAGGAATTGTTATCAGTTAAAATATGTTTACTGGAATTATTAAAAATATGTTTTCTTTAAAATATGCATACGTAGAACTTGTCCATTAAAATTTTGGACAATATTAATTACAGTAGGGTTAGAATACTGTTTAGGGGGCTAAGCCCAGCAAGACCTCCCTCCAATGTACGCCAATGACTGTCGTGAAAATGTTAATGTTATTTATATAAAGTTAGTCATCACTATATGCGTATGTATTACATTGTTAAATGTTTATATTATTATAGATAGGTATTTAAATACAAAATGTTTGCGTCGTCTAAACTACTTTATACAACTCTAATAAGAAATAGTGATGCAATAAATTTATGTTCTATTTACGCTGACGAAACTCAGAATTTAGACGTTGGAATTTTATAATGTAAGATTCATTAAAATATTTTTTAGGATAATCTAGAAACAATTTTATTGAACAGTACAAAAACTAAAAATAAGCACAAATGAAAACTATGTAAAAATAAATATATTTTAGTTTTTTTTCTGTAGTAGAAATTATAATAATTCAAACAATTATTACCAAATATGTGTTTTACTTTATGAAAAATAATCTTTTAAAACCTAATTATTCGAATAAAATATGTTGAATGACTATAAATCCAAATAAAGGGTTAATCAAATTGTTCAACAACAATTTACAACGAGTAGTAGATACTAGTGTATGTATGTAATTTTATTCATGAATATTTATTTATCAATTTTTACAAATATAAATCGTACAAGTTAAGAACTGCTTATTTCTAGTAATATTTTGTTTACTACGATTTGAACATTTAGATACTTATTATATATTTATGTTATATAATTGTAGGTTTTAACTTTAACATTTGAATTTAAAATTAATTGTGCATGCTTAAATAATGTCCTAAATTATTAACTAACAAATATGAAATAACTATGATCGTTTTTATTTGTTTGTTTATTTTTGAAAATAATAATTAAACAATTATTTTCGACCTGATAAAAATCGAAACAGAAATTTTTAATGTTAGGAAACTTTAGATTTTGAAGAACTACACCGTTACTAAAACAGAAGTTTTTGTACGAAATTGTATTGAAACCGATGGCGAAAAAACCATAGAACACCGTTGAATATAGTTTTTGAATGCGACGGTGTGATTTATGAGATTTAAAATATGTATACAATAACAACAATAGTCTTGCGCCAAGGCGATAGGTACAGATAACATAAAGTAAACTCGGCGTAAGCTGCACACACATTCTATAAATCCCTTCTGCTTTTACATAAATACATACATAATAATATTACATGTGCACATTGGGATAGAGTAATAATATATACATACACTCGTGTAAGTATAACGCCTTCAGCTGGTGTATAATAATTATGGTATAAATGCATAATAATATGTGGTATACAGTACTCCTCCACAGGCTATAAACTAATTATCGTTTTGTATTTATCTATTAAAAATAGTCATCATCGCGTACGTTATTTGTTTATAATAATGCGTATTTCGCAGAAATGTATAGAGCTATCATTCGTATTTTAATGAAAATTTAATATTCTTCTTCGAGGGGGAAGTAGGGGTGTGAGATTAGAATCCAAAATTATATTAATATATTATGTTCATACATACATATTACATAATATATACGATATGTAGTATGCGATGTTTCCATCAGTCACGACCGTGATACTTGTACATAATATATGCTTAGCGTGTACTTAAACGTGTCGCCTTAACCACTCGCTCTTGGGTGTGATCGTAAATCTGTTTCGTAGGAATCAATGTTAAATTTCAGAGCTTTTAAGTTATTATTGGTGCTGTAGAAGAGTAGACACTCATACACACACACACATACCTCTATTACCATGTTCATCACGTCAGAATATCGTAAAATTCACGACCACATATTAACTGCAGCTATATAAAATAGTCTATATTTTACCAAGTAATGGAAATATAATTTCCAACATTTTTATTTTTGAGTCATTACAGAACTTATATAAATATGCCGAATTTTGAAAATATAATTCATAGTTTGAAAAAAAAGTATATAATACTATCTGTATGGCATGCGCGTTATTTTAGTTTTTAAAACTTGTTGGTGCTTAAATGTTTGCAGACTATTTTAAAATCATTACCAATCCACACGGAATATAATAAAGACGATATAGTTAGCTATGGTAGTATGTATAAGGCAGTCTGTATGTGATGTGAAATTTAAGTGACTAGAAATACAATTTTCAGACAGCATGTGTAATGTGTATAGACATTTTTATTTTTATTGGAGATTATCAATTGTTGTGATAATTAAATTTAAATAGATTAGCATCTTTTAATTGGCGTTTCGTTTTTGCGCTATGAACAAATATCATTTTACTATAATATATAAATCTTTAATATAGATGTTATATACTAATCTATAAACATATTAGATACTGTCATCTGTTATCAATTTACTCTTGGTAATTGTTGTTGGATCACAGTGAATATGTATATGAAAAGTGAAAAAAAGAACCTGCATACATATAAATATCTAGTACCTACCTATAATTACTCGATATCATATTTAAAACACATATTGGTGATTTTTTTTTTTTAATTGTAACAGGCCAAGAAGTTGTTTTCCTAAAAACAGACATAATTATTGCTTTGATGATATTAAAAATAATTGAATCCTATCGTTGAAAAGCGCCAAAATCCCAGATATTTATGTGTTTCATTCCGGATATTAAATTTAGAATCAGGTATATCATTCTAAAACTCAAAAACGTATACACCTAATCGTCTAATGTATACTCTGATGGTGATAGAACGTCAGAGATTTGCGTTAAAGCATTATGATAAAAATTTAAAATTTATAAATTATTTGTTTATATTGCTACTATATTGAGATAGTAAGCAATTGCATAAGCCATACCGCACAGTGAGCAGTAACAGATACTTTCATATAAAATAAATTAGGTATAGGAATTATATACATATTGTCTGATGAACAAAAGTAAACATTTTTAAATTATAATAGTATTTTAAAATATATTAGATTATTTATGACTCTCAATATATAAAATATTGATACCGCTACAAATATTAAATTTTACATCTTTGACACTATTGTGTCCTAATAATGTTGGCGTAAATGATATGTATTTCTCACATTTCCTACGTTTTTCATATTATAGCCAAAAGAAAATAGATGTGTGAATGTAGACCATACACCCCTACCCCTCACACACACAACAACAAATTACGCATTAGCTGGTATAATATATACATTTTTCTCTAACACATACATAAGTGAGGTAGCGGTCGATGGGTGGCATGTATTGTATAAAAATGTTCACCTTCGACAATGTTGAAGTTCGCCACATTACAGAGTATAAATAAACCATAATATATTTTACGATGGCATAAAATGTGTGGATATTCTATACAATATTGAGTATATTGTTAGAACTGGGATTGTGATGTCTATTTAAAAATAACTTAAAAATCTAAAAATGAATTTTATACCTAACTAATGTTTTATCAATATTATAATTAATTGTCATATAAACATCAAGCTCCAGTGGATTTTAGTCTGAAACAAAATAACATTTTAAATAATTTATTGACTGTTATTTGATTTCCATAATCTATTTAATTATTGTTTGTTCGTGATATTTAATTGTTTTTAGAATAGAAAATAAAGCTATAATAATTAATACTGCAAGAGGTATAACTAATTTTAACTGAATATAGGGAGTATATTATAACTTATAAGTAATAACTTGACTAAAAAAATTATTATAATACTATAAATTAATTAATATAAAATATAGTGAGCCACGTCATATTCGAGAAAAACAGTGAAAATAGCAATGGACACTAAAATAATTAATATAATAATTATATAGTTATATTTAAATGAATTATATAATAAGAGTCATTACTTTGATCTGTTCAATTAGTTATACACGTTTTTAGGCATAAAGGGTTCTTGAAAATCTTCATCAACTTTTGTCTTTCAGACTCTGAGTGGCGACTGAAATTCGGTTTTAGTACCTATACATTATAGCTATAAAATAAAACTCAACGTAAGAAATAACATGGACTATAAATCTATAATAAATTATGTTTCATAAGTTGTTAAAATTTTAATCTATTACCTATAATAATTAATATTAACTCATTTTATAATTGTATTATGTTAAAATTACAAAATAAATTTTATCTGGTCGCACCTACGACCTAATTACTGAAATTGGTTTGGCAGTCAATGTGGTAAAATAATATTTTATGTGCGTTCTCTGTTTTTTAGAATATGCATATCAAAAAAATATAAATGCAATAAAATTCAAAATTTCAGAATAATTTTAGTTTTTAAATTTGCTTTATGAATGGTATAATTATTAATATATTTTTTTATGTATTTTGTAAAATATTTTCTAATATTTATTTTTAATTTTTCCTACATTTTATTATGAGTCTAACTAATTTCAATGGATGTTTTGTATAGGTATAATAATAACTGACCAAAATAATATGTAACAAAAGATAATAATTACAATAATATTATTTGTCGAATATTATTTCCAAACTTCGTAAGACATTTCAATTTAGTAAAATTTTGCGCATCTAACTTTAATTAAATTTTGAGAAAACAGATGAGAAATTACAGTCTAATTGTTCACTTTGATCAGATTATTTGTTTATTTTTTTTTTCTGTCACACGATCTATTATTATAGTTGCATTATTAAGAAGCAATTTATTTATAATGATAAAAGTTAACGATAAATGTAACAATCATAATAAAAAAGTTTGAAAACTGCAAACATTTAATAAGAAGAAAATTCAATCAATTCTGTTCGTCTTTGGTGAAAGAATAAAGTGTAATTTTTTTTCTGTTTTTTTTTTTAAACTAATCTTTTAAATCCAATACTTTCAATATTTACGTACTAATCCGGGAAACTTTGCACACTTGTGTATACTGTAACGAAATTGCATTTCTGATGTATAGCACAAATAAAAGAAGCTGATATCGGATTATTAACTCTAGTACATTTTTGAAGGACATAATCTATATATAAAAACAATATGTATATATATATAGTATATGGAGATAAAAGCGTAGTATAAATATATCTATCTATATATATATATATATATATATATACAGAACGTAGATATCTTTATGCAAATGTATAAGATACTTTTGCTGGGCGGTGTTTGTTTTTTATACTCCCCGGGGGCCCCTTACAGATGTCATCATTTCAATGTTTTTATTTTTCACATTCGGTAGCGGTAGATAGTGCACAGAGTAAATGTTTAACAAAATCGCACACACTTAATTCACTTATTTGCCGTATACGTCTAGTGAACATAAAAATAAAATGACTTGAAGTCCTTTGCTTAGATACTAACCTATCTATTGCAGATAGTGAATAGTCACAACAGGTCACATACCATTCTTTTATTCGTACTTATGATCATTAATACTTTAACTCTAATCTTGACGTTTCACAAAACTGAGTGAGTTTCCCGCCGTATATTGCTTAATGATTTTTTTTTTGTCTTATTATTTTTTCATCTTATACTTATTTATAACTAACAGTGACAGACAATTGAAATATACCTATCATGTTGATCATAGCGTGCGCAGTTTCCTTTGTGCTGTCGTCACGCCTATCATCACGAGATCGGCAAGAACAGCACCCGTTATTTTATTCAGGGTTTTTCAAATAATATACAATATTATCAATTATGTGTACCTATAACTTATTGTTTATATAACCTGTTACGACTGTCTGACAACGCCGTCCATGGGCACACGGCACATGTGGGTTCATTGCGGTGTTTAAATTAGAATTATTTGCTAGACAACCGGTGCATGTTTGTTAAGGCCGATAAACCTACCTATATATACCGTCAACTATTTCAGAAATAATTCGTTGGCAAACTGCGAGAATACCTATACATAGACTGAGACTCATATTGTATATATATATGTAACCTATATATAGGTTATTATATGAACGAATTTTTTTCTCAGGAACATTATAATGGATTTAATATCGTTTGCCACCGTTTTATCACCGATGTTTGCGCGATGCTTATTATCCATTCATTTTACAACTCTCAATAAAGTAGTCGAGAAGAACTGAACAAAAGCACTCGTCATTAAAAGTTATAATGTAGACAATATGCCATTTAATGTATGTGATCAAAAGGTTATGCTAAAAGGGATATTTACAGTGCCAGCAAATTCGGGGAAGTTCTCACGTTAAAATAACAAACTAGAAATATGATTTTCAAAGAAATTTCATTACAAGCTATAGCACTAGATACCGAGTAATAAATCTTACTATTATTTTGTTTTAAAATTATTAGATTTTTAAATGAATGAGAAGTCATAATCTTTAAATTAAAAATGTTTTACTTGAAAAGATAATTTTAATTTTCAGAGTACAAAAACGGTTAAGCTTATATTCTTCTTATAATATACTCAATAATTCGTTCGAACATTTTCAGGAAAATTTGAAGTGGCTAGAAGATAACAGAATTAGTTATGTTAAGAAAACTAATAACTGACTTGAGGAAAAAAACGAATTAAGCACAATGTCATTATAAAATTAAATGTATTCATTATTTTTTTTCTCGTATGATTCAAAGGATAAAATAGGTAATAAAATAATAATACTTGAATTTATACTTGGTTTATGATTTAAAGAAAAAAATATGAGCTCACATTTTTAATGATGTTTGGATGAAGAAATGTATTGGTTTTATTATTAATATTATATCAAAACTTTGCGTAAGTATTCAAAGTGATTTATTTTTTTATTTGGATATATATCTGACTATCAGAGTCTATATATAAATAGTATAGTTGTGGTTGTTCAATCATTAATTTACTCGTCTACGAAGAAATAATTTTCAATTTTTCACATTATCATGTAAGCATAACAAAAAACTTCAGATAAATATTGAAGAAATTTAAAAAGAAAACAAATAATGTGGTTTAAATTTCAAAAGTTTAAACCAACCTCTATTCATTATATATTCACTGTTACGTTAGTTATTTATTAATATACACCATAAGGCGTTTTCAAAATATTTAAATTTTAATGTTCACACCATTCTACAGTAGTTTGGTTTTGTTTTATGAGTTGACAATAACTAATATAGTAATTAAGTAACCATGAAAAAATTAATTCGATCAAATACTGATGTAAAAATAAATTATGTCTAATACAAATATAAATGTATAATGAAGAATACTTTAAAAATATATAAGCTGACAGGATCTAATCAGAAATCATACATCATCGTATACATTTATCATCAAATGAAATTTTAACAAGTCCATTACAGTGTAATGTATACACTTGGCAGTTGGCATCTATTATAGAGCAGAGCACTTCCCCGGTCACATAATATTTATTTATTTATTTATATAAACCTAGCCTAACCTAACCTAGGCTCAAGAACAATTTAGTGATAAGTTTAATAATACAAAATTATAAACATAATATTAATATTAATAAGTACAATTTTAAATAATAAGAATAAAATAACAACAGACTAATTTAAACAATAGCATTACTTAAGGGAAGATATTTACAACATATTATGGAGACCAAGCTTACAAACTATAAATTTCGAGTAAGAAATAGGTAGGTACACATTTCTCAGCTCATTACATTCTCGAGCAATGCGATTTAGTGGATTATTATGTCCCTATAAGGTACGATGAAACGGTATTGAAAATGTAGAATAATGCCACGAATTATATTGGGGAACATTAAAATTTTGATAAATTTGATACTGATGGGTTTATGTGACAAAGAAATTTTCTCTTATACCCAAATGAGACGTAAAAATTTTCTTTGGACCCGCTCAAGCTATTCAACAGGTCCAATTTGTATAGGATTCCAAAGAACAGAGGAGAATATTCAAGAATTGGTCTAACTAATGAGGTATATAAAGTTTTAAGACAAATTTTGTTGTTAAATTCTTTGGTTTGTCACCATTAATATGATAGAAAAAGTTTAATTTAGACTTAGTACGGAAAAATGACATTTTGAAACATTTGGTTGTATTTTACTTAAGACAATTAAAACGGCACCAATCATTGACTCTGCTTAGATAATTTTGGATTAAATTAGAGTCATCAAATGAGGAAACATTGGCATAGATTTTTAAATCATCAGCAAAAAGTTAGTAATTATAACATTTTAAGCAATCACTTAAATCCATTAAAAATCTGGAAAACAGCAAAGGTGATACCCCCCCCTGGTTCCCTGGGGAACACCTGAAGGGACTGGAAAAATATCAGATAAAAATCCATTGATTTTTACTTGTTGAGATCTGTTACGTCGATTCATACATCAACGTAAAGATGAAATACTGATGTATAAGTGTAATAGTGTCTTTATTTTTGCAATTAAAACTTGATACAAAAATACAGTTAGTATGCTATAAAGATGTTGGTGAGTGGTTTTACGACCTTACTCTGAGATATTGTTTTAAATGACAATGAGTGGTGTTACAACCTGCCTCTAAGCGTCTTGAATGTCCCTAACCATCTGACGAGCTCTTGTCGTGGTCTCCCTTATATATGCTCGTGTCTGTAGGAGTAGGCGGTAGTGAAATCTGGCACAAGGTAGAATTCGGGTCTCCTGGTGTAATTGGTTATTCTGGTCGATTCACATCCTTTCTTAATAATATATAGGCTTTTCCGAGAAGAAGCGTGTGACAATACTTTTATAGTTTAATTATCTAGTCTAGTGTTCACTACACTTTTTGGCTTTTGCAATGACCTCGGCATGCTATTTTATATGAATTGCCTACTTAGTTATATCGCCACTCATAGTAGAAACGTACACTATGTTTTGTATATTATAATAGGGTATGTAACAGATCTATCAACTAAATAAGAACTAAACCAAGATAACAATGGATCATGTATACCAAACACGCGTAGTTTGGCAATATGGACTGAGTAGTTTACAGAATCAAAAGCCTTACTAAAGTCCGAATAAATAACATATGTTTGTCTGCCAGACTCCATTCTATGTATTATAAGAGTATTAACAAAACAAAGTAAATTAGATTAAACAGAGCACCCTCTCCTAAAACCATGTTGATTATTATCTAAAATATTATTAAATGTGAAAGTTAATGAAGCGATCAATAGTTTTTCCAAAAGTTTGGACAAGGCAGACAGTTTCGTTATAGGCCTATAATTTGCTACCAAATTATTATTACCTGACCTATAAACAGGTGTGACATAACTATTTTTCCATTGAGATGGAAAAATACCTACAGATAAAGACTGATTAAAAATTTTGCATATGGGAACTGATAATGAATATATACATGAACGAAGTATAATATTAGGTAAACAATCAGGTCCTGAACATGGATTACAATCCAGGGAGCTAATAGCTTCAAAACTATCATTAGTCGACATTTTATAAATGGTTGATTACACATATCGACATATCTAAAACATTTTTAGAATAATTAAGACAACTATTTATATTTAAATTTAAATTGGAATAGACTGAACTAAAAGATTCTTTAAATAGATTTGATACCTCAGACCCACCCGTTGACGATTTATCATTAAATAACATCGTATTAGGTATATAATTATCGTATTTTTAATTTTTAATATAGCGCCAAAAGTATTTAGGATTCAGTGTGAGGTCACTTTGAACTTTGTGTAGGTAATGCAATCTAAATTTTTTTAATTCGACTTTACATAAACTACGTAATTGTTAAAATTCATTATATTATGCATTACAATCATTAGTAGACTTAAATTCTTTATTCAAAGTTTTTTATTGAAAATTAAAGATTTCAATTCACTGCTATACCAATGTGGATATTCATGATTAGTGATTACGATTAGAGAATTTTGAGAAAAAAACACTAATAGCTTTATAAATAGTAGAATGAAAGTTAGAGATAACCGAAGAGAAGTCAAGATTATTACTTAATAAAGATAGAAAAATACTATCATTATTAACATTTAATAAATTATCATTATTACAAGAAAAATAGGTTTAGATTTACTTGAGGCATAATTTAGATTTTTGAGCAAGCTTAGGTGATCCACGAATAATATATTTAATGAACAAAGTCCCATTATCAAGTACATTTCTTTGGTCCCTTTCCTTCTTTAATGATGATAAAAATTTCCTTTGATGGTTTGTTAAATCCATTGTCATCTATGCATTTTTCCAGCGAGGAACATTCAACGGTGATTTTTTAGATTTGAGCACTGCTATGACCGCCTAAGGATAATCAAAAGTGATTCTAATGGATCTAGGTCTATTGGCAGCCCTATTGGACCATTTACCTAGTCTATCAACAGATGAAATACTAAAATCAATATTTAGGTTCTTAATGAGATCATCGGCTAATTCACGTTCATCAGAATTTGGTTCATCCATATTAGATATTATTAAGTTGCAATATTTATTTTCTCTTTCTTTGGATTTCATCTATTAAGTTAATACCAGAAATATCATATATGGAGTTTAGCGATTGTAATGAATTACGATAATTATTTTTGAGATTATCAACATCCTTTTTTAAATCTTCATTTTCTTTTTTCAAAGCCATTATTTCAGTTGTAAAGGTATCCGTTAGAGCTAGAATGGCAGATGACGTATTCTCTTGAGTTAACAATTTATTATAAATAGCTTGAATATCATTTCGCATACTATTCAAGGTATTCATTATATCCGTAAGTGAATAATGCTGTTTAGCTACAGACTTAGTAAACGGTGATTTATTCATATTGAAATATACAGTAACTATTATTAGTATAAATATGCACTATAATATTGTGTAACGAATTCAGTTCAAACAAGTTTTGATATAATATAAAATGTATTAATTGTATAATATATAATATTATAGCTATATTTCATATCTTTGCTCTCAAATTTAATATAAGAACATACGCCATATACTTCGACGAGGTGAGCATAGTTAGTTTCACGGTCACTGTATACTATACCAGATCTTTTTTTTATTACATTTGTGTATATTGCATACGTCATACAAACATAAGCCATGTGTTATTCTAAATTTGATTCAAGAACAGTAGTTCAAGAATTTGTTTTATACCCGTTTAAACCATTTAAATTTATTCAAATTGAGCACAACGTTTTCCTCGTAGTATTTAAGATTTTTTACGTTAATTTTATAACTTATTACTTATTTGGTAAGTATTATGTTTTACCACAATGATTTATGAACAATTGAAACGTTAAAACAATGTTAAATAATAATCAACTTTTTTCTGTATTCACTCTTCTAAAAATATTTTTGAAGTCAAGGTTCCTGTTGATGCTTTGCTTTTATTTTTTTTGTATACCTATATCAACTTCATGTAGTGATGTCGACGGTTAAATTGATTATGGAACCCGATATTATGTTTAACTAAAATAAAAATGTAAGAATAATTTGTATAATATAGGTAAGTATTATAATATACGCTTATTATGTTCTCAATTTCTCATATACAGCGAAATTTTCATAAATAAATGAAAAATGTAATTTATAGCACTATTTTACTACCTATAGTAAACGATATAAGACATGTATATTGTTTTCACAAAAAAATAAAAATAAAAAATATCGAGTTGATACAATATTCAGGTAGGTGTGCTTACATTATTATAATACAAAACCCAAAGTATGACAGACTTATTATATAGCACATACATCATCTAAATATGAGGTTAGGAACAAAAAAATAATATCATTATTTCCATTTAAGTATAAATTACGAGCATTATAATAAAACTTAGTGTTTGAAAATTTCTGAACGACTGAACAAAGATATTACATTAATAATGATATAGCGACTTGAAAACAGGGTATACGTGTGGGTGAATTGTATATTCGAATAAATTTAGCTTATTAGGATCGCTTTATGTACTGATACTTCTAAACATGGAATAGAATAGAGTTAAATTTATCAATAATGACTGTTTGAACAAGATATTATTGTATTCCGAGCAAAACGCACGGATACCTGAATTTTCTGAAACGCGTAGGTAGTAGTTGGTATCTTATTATATAATATTGAGTTATAGTTAAAAAAAAAAAACAATAGGTACTCAAGTATATCTTATCTGTAAGTATTTTAACGATTATAATGATTGTAGGTACATATGCACACACACATATATATACAAGATGTGACAGATATAACTGACTTTTGGAATAACTTTTGTTCAAATTAATATTTTTATTTATTTATGTATTTATTTTTTTTTTTGTTCATGAAGTAACCCCAGTGCTACAAAATAAACTTTTTTATGTACTGAAGATTAATTTTATAAAAAAATTTTGAATAAAATACAAATTCAAAATAGCCTATTTGTGAATCTGATTTTAAGAACAATTTTGATGGTAGAAAGATTTATAGGTCAAGTAGTTTATTTTTTAGAATTTTTTTAAAATTCAATATTTTTTTTGGTTAAATTCATTTGGAACATAATAACTGTTTAAAAAATATGATTTTTGAGAATTTTCTGACATGACTTTATTTTTTTAAATTATTTATTCATCAGATAATATTAACAATTTGTTCCATACGTTTAATTTGCATATTTTTTATTTATTTATTTTTTTATCAGGTCTTTCTGTTACACCCTGTAAATATATACAAAAATAACGACTAGACTAAATGACACGTTTTAAATAAGATATTCTCTATCACACGGTTTAATAATATTGTATCTTATAATATTAATAGATTTATGCATGATGTTTTATCACAGGTTTCACTATCATGATATTGAAAACGTGATTTCTAAAAAAATTTCAGCATACAATTTGCTTAAAAACGCTGACGCTAAATCATTATGACACTGTGTTATACACAGAGTGCATGTGCTATTGACAGGAATGTAGGAATTTTGAAACGTCTATTATTACAATCGTATGTGAAAATAATATAGATATTATAAAGTTTAACAAATTGGCGCGGCGGTGGTGTTCGGTTATACGCACAGAAGACCCGCAAAATTGACGCATATTGTAGCATATCATAGTACCTATACGTGTAAAATAATATTATATATATTTACTTACTTGGAATTTTCAAATAATACACTATAAGACCATAATATTTTCAAAATTTTGAGATTTTGTAAACTCTAAAAGGAGTGTCTATAAAATGTATATGTAAGGCGATACAATTTTTTTTCTATGAGTATCAGAGTTCGATATTTTTTAGCCTTTTAGAATTACGTCCGGGAACTTGACGGCTCTAAGGTAACAGAATTCAATTAAACATATCCAATGATTTTGTCGGAAGTTTGTTGGACATTGTTGGAAAGTTTTTAAACTTTGTTGGGCAGTCAAAAAAAAGTTATGTTTAATTTTCCGAAACCACCGCCAAGTTCTCATCAACGGCCACCACTAAATCAAACAAAACAAAAACCATCCTAAACTGTTGTGTTGATCTTTGTTGGCGGTTGTTGGAAAGGTCCCACGATTTGTTGGATTATCATTTAGTTTCTACAAATGTTTGAAAAAAGTACCTACCCCTGACTTCATACTAATGGCCAACTTTTTCCAATAATTCCAAAAACCATCCAAAATGTCGTTGACCGGTTTATTGGACATTTTTGGAAAGGTCCTACAATTTATTGGATCGCCATTTATTTTTTATGAATTTTTGTAGCCACTTTGAAAAGTGCTTCTAACTTCACATCAAACTTTGTTTCAAATATGATGTCATGAATAAAATACGAGTATTTAAATGATATATATAGTGTTAAAATTTAATACCTGAAAGCTACAACAAGACATCTCCAAATAAAACTTCTATCCAGTAGACATTTAAAATGGTACTAAAAATGTGTTATTTAGAGATGTCTTGGTGTAGCTTTCAGGTATTTAATTTTAACATAATTTAATATATATATATATATATATATATATATATATATATATATATATATATATCATTTAAATACTCGTATTACTCGTATTTTATTTATAACATCATATTTGAAACAAAGTTCGATGTTAAGTTAGCAGCATTTTTCATAGTGATTACAAAAATTTGTATAAAATAAATGATGATCCAACAAATCGTAGTACCTTTCCAACACCATCCAACAAACCGTCATCAACAGTTTAAGATGGTTTTTGGAATTATTGGAAAATGTCGGACGCTGGTGTGAATTTAGCGGCACTTTTTCAAAAATTCATATAAAATAGATAGTGATCCAACAATCATGGGACCTTTCCAACAACGTCCAATCAACGGTCAACCACAGCTTAGGATGGTTTTGTTTTGTTTGATTTAGTGTTGGCCGTTGACGAGAACTTGGCGGCGGTTTTGAAAAATTGAACATACATTTTTTTGCCTGTCCAACAAAGTTTAATAACTTTCCAACCATGCCCAACAAAATTGTTGGATAGATTTAATTGAATTCTGTTACCTGAGTGCTGCCATTGCCTGCAAAGTTAATGGATGTCTTGGAATTGGAATTTTAAAATGCTATTTCGCTATTTTTGAATTATACAATATGATTTTGAATATGACAAATTTATACAAGATTTTGATTCTTTTTTAAAATTATTTTTCTCTTAAGCAATGAGTTCATAAAATCTAAGTACTATGTGCCATGTAGAAAACCATCTTCTTTTTGACTTAAATAAAATAAATCTGACCATTTTAAGAGGCTTTAGGCTTTTCTTGTAAATTTGATTTCAGCAAAAAATCATACTTCATTTTTGGTCAGCGGTACAATTGAATTATGCGCACATGCAGTGCGTGCATACATAGCCTGGTATTCGTATTCGATCACACTCACTAATCATCATTTATGACCAACACAAACGCTATGGACAGCGACGAGGAAATTGCATATTGCCTATTATGAAATGTATTGTATTCACTAAAAATTAAAAAAAACACATAATAATATTAGCATTAAAATGGTAAAGTAATAAATTAATGAAAAAAATACCTGAAATAAATCTAGAATCTAGACTAGCGTGATGGCCACACCACATTAGCTACCTTTCAACGTCACCAAGTCTAAATTAATATTGATGCCCATATTGATGCACCACAATCTCAATTTCACAAGTATCATTCATTATTGTTTTCCGACCCCTCCCCCCCTTGGATTCAATCAATATTCTCTAAAGTGACTAACAGAATTAATAAAATATTCCACAAAATAGTATAACTTATAATCAACACTGTCTTCAGATTCACATTGCCACATTCAACAAATCTTCTAAAATGTTAAGTCATCCTTACAAGACTCGTGTTCAGACACACGCAAATTAATCACGACCTATGTTCTTTTTACATAGGTACATTTATTTGACTCCCAATCCCATCATGATGTACCTGTCTCAAAATCTAATACATAATGACAGAATGTAATTTTTACTCCAAACCAAAAGTTATCGTAAGACTTTCAGAACATTTATAAAAATCTCTCATATACAAAGGTCCTTACTCATAGATGCTATCGAATTCATCACGAAAGCAATTTCAAAACAAACTATGAAAAAAAAAACTTATAAATAAGTAGGTACACCTTCTGCCATCTATTTATTTCTAGATTAAAATAAATTACAAGTTACTTTTTGAGAACTTCTATTCTGCATAAAAGTTTTTGTAGAGAAATATAGTGATAGGTAATAATAAAATATTATTAACCGTAAAACCTGTAATATATTAACGGAATCTAGAAATCAACTTCGCTAGTTAAGTTTATTGTTTTTACATGCAATTTCGCCTACCTAATGGAAAATAATTTAACTTCATGGTTTAGAAAATATGTAATGGATGTCACCGTTGGTGTCATATACTTGAGCAAAACCTAAAAGTTAGTTAAAATTAATTTTTCAAAACTAATTGGTAGTTTCCAAAATGTCCTAGCTCATTTACTTATTAATGTGATATGCGAACTCATCTGTAAAAGTTATACTGTCTAGGTAGTACCTCACAACTTTACAGTGTATATGATTACATAACTGTAGATAAAATATACCTATACTGACTATACAGATGTAATAACACAAAGTTTGTCGTAGGTATAATATGTATATGAAGCTTACAAACATGGTGAGCTACTGCGGTTTTCAGTGTTTAACAGGAAAACGTAAATAAATAACACGTGCACGAATAACCCACCTTGTTCATTATGATATAAATTATAATTTATTATAATAAACAAAATCTTTAGTGCTTCGATGGTGGAACTATTCAAATCAGCTTAACGTTATAGTATCGGAACTATATTATATTGTATATTATTACTGCTATTAGGTATAACGATTTTCTCGTGCGATATTATTATATAATATTATGATATTATGTTCAATGTTTATATTATAATACTAATATGATAAATACATGCATGCCAACTTAATGGTAATTATACGAGAATATACTTACTATAATAGTATGTGTAAATTATATAATATATGTAATAATAATAATATACAAGTTGATTTTTTTAAACGTATACAACACCTTATATATTTACTTACCTAAAATCGGGATAAGTCGGAGTAAATAAAAATAAATTATAAAATGTTTTTATCATCATTGCAAGCACATAATTTTGGTTGCAGGGTAATAAAAGCCATATACTGGATTTAGAAAACGGGTATTGATGTTTATATAGTTTTCTATTTACACGGAAATGTTATTGAGAGAATAGGACCATCAGGTAAAAACGCATGTGGAAAACGATTTTATTCGTTTGTAAAAGTATATTACAATATTATTATGTAGGACGTTTAGGTACCCAAGTATACGAATACGTTTTTCCTTATTTCCTTTTAAATGCAGACAAATCAATAAATGGACGAGTGTCGGGTGTGTAGGAAAAAAATCACTATGTCAAAAACACTCATGTCCGTTAAATAATAGGTATATACAAAATACGAAATACGATATATTATTATTATTACCATTACTTTAGACAAGCGGACTAAATGACGAGCACGTCTTTGCAATGCACGAACTTGATGTACATACACATAGGTACTCAAATGCATTATACAGTGCAGTTATTATTATATACAGAGAATTTTGTCATAATAATAATAATATATTAATGTGACGATAGTCACCGTACGTTTTCCAGAATAATGTTTGATATATTTTTAGTTTAATATAATACAATATACGATGTAGAAGCAGTAGGTACTGATTACAATATCACGGTGGTGTTGACATCCATAAGGATAGTTTGCACTTCGGCAAAGTAACGACTAAGACCATTTCATCAGCGCTCGTCAGTCGTCTTATTATATGAAATAATAAAATATACATTTTGTTGTATGTTGCAATTGAAACATCGTTCTTATATTGAATAGAAAATTATTATTTAACATTAGTTTATGAAACCCTAATTGATATATTCACGATTAGTGAGTATACGCCCAGTGATACTGCCTTATTATAATTAATTAAAAAAAATAATAATAAATAAATTCTGCATGTAAAATGTACAATGTACCCATGTATAATATTCCAATGTGGATAACTCATATACATTTGCTGCAATTTGTTTAAAAAAATGTGAATACCTCAATAATAGATATAAGTATTAATGAATTGAATATTATTTTAAATTATTCGATGCACTGAAGACTACTAGTAGATATATGCAACTCTTGCACTCGAAAATAACAAAATATTCAGTAAGTTTTTTTTATGTATGTGGATAAACTTAAAATATGCAAAATCGTACAAAAATTATCATGAAACATTTTAGGTTTTAAAATGACGTTTCATAAATGTCCATTGAATCAGATTTTAGAATTTTAGCATACTACATTGGCGCTTAAAATTACATATTAAATTGCTTTAGTGTTATCACTTTGTTAGAGAAGGGTTAAACTTAATCAAACAAGTAGATTGTAATTCACACGTCATGTCTTATTAATTAAATCGGTTTTTTAGTAAATACTAAATTTTAGTAACATTAATACAATATTATCCATATATAGCGTCGGTGTACGTTAAAAAAGTCGTTAAAATACATTACCGCCGTTGTTTTAAAAAAAATATATATATAAATATCTATAATATTATAATATAACCTACTGATCCTACTGCACTTCTTGTATACCGCGTATAAATAAAATCTACCGGAACGTATAATACATTTTAAGAGGATATCTGTGTTTTTGAAAGCATAATAATTATTTTCATTACTACCTATTCGTATATACATATATAACATACAGTGTACATCAAGTAAAATTCTTGAGCGTTAACTCTCGAGCCCTGTTATATTTTCACCTAATATTAAATATATAAGACTATAAGCAGAGCATATATGCCAGTCAGCGATATACCTAAATAGTTTTGCATCGGTATATGTGTGTGTGTGTGTGTGTAGATTATATGCTAATATTATAATTATGAGTGTTTAGTGTACTTACGTCGAGTAAGTGACGGTGAAATTGTATTCTATATTAAATCCGTTGCAGGTACTATATTATATTATTAGCTATGTATGTATATTATATACATATAAACATTAAACACTCGGACTTACACAAATAATACACACTTATAAGTTATAATTAATAACATAATAATAGTTAAAATATCATCAACCCGCGATGTTTTCGACCCTTTTATGATATAAGCATGTATAGGTACCCGATTATGCCCGGCGTTGTATATATAATACGACGATGTGAACAATAAGTGGCGTCTTCGCTGTCGGGATTTGTGCAAAACACTTCCACGCGTCACCTGCAAAATTCGTCCATGTACATATCAAATTAATATATCGCACGTGTATTCCGTCAACAGATCCATCAAGAATTTCGATATTACACTATTTTTGTATTTCAGTGTTTGTTTACGTAATTATAAATTTTATTATAATATTATATGATATATATGCGTTATGCAACTGCCGCCGAAGAAAATATATCCAAACATAGTGATGATTTTCGTGAAAAGTTATAAATTATTTGAGGATAGAATAATAGGGAATATTACAGGACTTGATAATATTTTGGGCCCCTTCCTCCCCCCTTTCAAAAAAAAAGGTTTTTTTTCTGTAAAAATTGATTTTAACTAATTTTAGCTCAATTTATATATTGTACATTATAAAAAAAAACGAAAGTCAATAAGATCGAAACCATTATGATATGGACTCTTAGAATATTGGTTCTGATTTCAGTTTCTATAATAATTAGACAAGGGTTCTGGTTCTAGAACCATTTCTCTATAATATACGATTCATATACCTGTACAATTTCAATCACGCCATTGAATTAAGTTACTATTCCTTTCACATCTTTTGGTTATTATTTAACCATCTTTCGTCTTGGGCTTCCTTTGTTCAAACTCTGTACATACATCATGTGAAAAATAAAAATATATGATTTGCACAATACCTAGAAGGCGAGAATAATTAAAATAATGTATTTAATAAACACATTTTAAATATTTGAAAGTTTAATTAGGTACATGTTATGTCTGTGTTACTCTGTTATACATATTTTATTTGTTTCTGGTTTTTTTCTCAGCTGTTATCGAAATGTTTTAGGCAACACACGACATAATATGATATAATAGATAATTTTTATAATTATTATATTATGTCTAGGTAATGCTAAAAACATTATATAATTTTGATTTGTATGACATGACGAATTTGTTTTATTTTTCGATGTAATGAAAAAAAAAAATGCATATTTTTTATATTTTGTTAAAAATTATAGCGATTTCCCCCTATATTAAGTAATAAGTATGCATGAATTACACTGTATTATTATTATTAATTCATGTGAACTTATTTTGACCATGTTATGAATAATAAACTTGTGCATACGGTATAATATTTTATAGAGTTATTATTGTAATATATAAAAATAATGATGCCAGTAACCATACCACAGCGAAACGTATGGCAAACACATCGCTTCCAGGACCTTTGCAGGCTAACCTGATACGCCCGAAGCAATGACGTTAAAAGTGCTTACTCAAATAAATAATTTATCAAATATAATGTCATGTACATCAATGAGAAAAAAACGTGAAAATCACTGCTAGATTAATTAAACACCTGAGAGTCATATAAAATATTATTTTGATCGACGCATGTGATATGTATAGCGTTGCTAATCACACAGTTTAGTTAATAGTCGAGTTGTCCGAGTTTATATCAGACCAAGGCCAAATTTATTGTTCGTTTTCCATGAAATACAATAAAATTTAAGTAAGTTTCAACCCAGTTCAATAAAATTCAAAACTATTATTTTTTCAGTTTCAGAAGAAAATCGTTTGGCTAGGTCCAATCCTAATTAAACACGGAACGACTAGATCAAATTTTCAAAATTATTTATATTAACGTCTTATTTAAAAAAATATAAAACAAAGATATACACAGTGTTGCATTAGAAAACAATTATATAATTCTACGACTTCTTGGCTGTATAATAACTTAATCAATAATCCTTAGTCCTTACTCATAACAGTCATAAGCATAACAATTAGGTTCTCATTTCTGAACAAAACTTAAATCGTATGTTGTGTTCAATATTCCCGTATGGACTGTATGAACATACGCCCTATAATAAAATATAGATTTAAATGTTTTCTTCATTTCCAAAGACGATATCTTCTGTGAGGCTATTTCAAGATAAACTATATTTTCATGGACTGCAGTCATACATACAAGTATGCAACATGCTACAGCATAATAGCTTCAACAAAGGTGAAATTCAAAGCTTGAAAAATCAATCGCCGACTCATGACCAAAACATCTCGCATAGATTTACGTACAAGATTTAACTCTGCATTCTCCTTTTAAAGATCCTGATTTTATGTCACATTCGTGGAAATTCAATATTTAAACGGTTGATTTGTAAATATAAAATAAATATTTTACTAAGTAGCATGTACTTTAATTTTATAGTCCGTTGGTTTTAGTTATAATATGTACTTCTTAGAGATAGTGACCACTATAATTATAATTATTCATTATTCAATCATACATTGTTAAATTATAAATGGATACTTATGTTTAATAACTAATTAGTGTTCAAATGTTATTTTAGTATTTATAAATATTAATTTTACATAAAAGTAAAATTTACTAGCGTAATAATTAAGTAGAACCTAAGTGTTTTAAAATGTTATCTTATATAGTTATCGGTATGTCTAAAAACTTTTAGAAAGTGTTTCATTCTTAGACAGGAAGACTACGGTCACACCACTCTTTGCCTCAATCAAATATTCATTGTTGCTGCCATTTAAACATCAACTGCAAACTATGGTGTTCTCTTAACTGATCATAAAGGTGTTTATATCATGTAATACGAGTATGTGTATGATTTGTCGATGGTGGATAGCAAATTTACGATCTGTATCCATATGTAAATAAATATCTGTGAATATCTTTCAACGACCACAGCAGAAACTGAGTTGTGATATCTTTAAATAAAATTAAAACATTATAATTCTGTTTTTAATAAAATTTATAATAATTTACTTTTTAAGTAAGGGATATTTTAAAATTATAAATATAATTTATTGGTTATGACTTCTTTGCAGAATCGATAAATGCAATAAAATTTGGGAATTAAAATTGTGATATTTACATATACAATCAATTAAATATGTAATTTTCTTTAAGATCCAACCTGCAGTCGATTTTATAGGTAAGTACTCGGGAACTAGTCCTAAAGCTACTATATTACTTACCATCATTGATCCAACCCCCATTGAATTATGTTGGATAAAGATTCAGTCCTGGCTAGTTTTAGGGCTGAAACACGATTGAGCATAAAACACCTTTTTTGTGACACGATTGAGCAAAATTGTCGGCGTATCAAAGGAAATTAAAATACAAAAGAAAACTTACACGATTGAGCATAAAAAACTCTGCAACGTTGCCATTTTCAATTTAAAAAAAGTAAAAATAAATAATTTAAATTTAAAAATATTTATTCAAATAATTATAATAATTTAAAATATAATATGCCAAAAAAATAACACAATTTTATAGTCAAAATTTAATATACCTAGTCACATTAAAATAGTATTTAGATCCAATTGATAATAACAATAATAATAGATATGGCATGAAAAAAATAAAATCAAAATATTTATAATAATAATAGTTATGACGTGAAAATAATAAAATTAAAATGTTTATAAATCAATAATAAATAATAGTCGCATTTTATAATAATATATAGATTTGTTTGAAAATAATAAAATTGTAATAAATTAAATTGAAATACCTTGGTATCTATTTCCAAGCTGGCTTAAATATATATAATAATACGTCAAAATAATAAATTACAAAATTTTGGCAACATGAATGTGGCAACATCGCATAAAATATTCTATGCTCAATCGTGTTGCTAAAAAGGTATATGCTCAATCGTTTTATGCTCAATCGTGCTTTACCGAGTTTTAGTTTGAGCTCTGATTAATTAGTCTAGAACTAGTTTCACATTTTTAATTTTCATATCCACAACATTTTAATAAATAAATAATTAAAAATGATTATTATTAATATTTACAATTATTATTATGCATTATTATGACTCAGTTCACTTGTTAAATAGAGAACACGAACACTTATTTGCAGCGATAATTGTCTAATTGCGATTATATAAATACCTACTATCGCATAGTATTGCAGACGTAGGTACAGATTAGTTTAAACTTCTCCATCTCCGCCATGTTAAGCTATTGTACTTAAGCATTTTATTTTTGGATCTTAATATAAAGGTAAAACTAGGTGGAGATAATCATTTAGAGATTTGAGTTTGGTGCACAAGTTTTTTCAATCACACAACCACGTAAGACGTTGATCTAACTCAATATATACAAATATTTTCATACAATGGACCACATAGATAACTTTCAATAGGTTGCGGTGCACCTCGATTTTACTAGTCACTACGACTTGACCATTTATGGTATGTTTGACATACATAGTAACTTGCAGAGTTTAAAGATGCATTAGATAGAAATTATTCAGTTTATTTTTACACCATAGATACTTACTGTTCCATTTGTTCAGAAGGGAGTAGAATGAAACAATTGTAGAGTCAGAACTATCAGTTATCATCAATTTATCGTTGACTTGGATTAACTAGGTAACAATAAAGCAGACGATAGTGCGCTGATCAGAAATATACATAAATATTACAGGGAAACGACTGTATGCATTGGCTTAAATTTATTTTTGTGACAAGTTAACAAGCCAAATTGTTTCAAAAATATCGATTTTATAATAATTATGATGGCTGATGTATTAAATAATGAGTTAAATGGTAAGAGTACTGTTGTACTGAGTACCTAGCTATCTAGTTTTAATGTAATAGCATCCCTATGGGTTAGTCAAAATCAAACGGTTGAGAAATATCAAAGAATGCAAGTGTGCAATACCAGTAGAATGTGTCATGTATTTCGTATAACACTGCAGTACCTACGTACGCCAAGAAAACATTTGCATTACAACAATATCATCATAATATATAGCCAAACAGGATCATAGACCACAGGCATATAATTTGTATAAACAAGTACACTAATTTTACTTAGGTCATTGTTTCCAAGGGTCTCGTCATTAATAAAATAAGCAAGTGTTAAACATCAATATCCACACATTTTGTTCATTTAAAATAACTTCATTTAAAATTTGATTCTGAACTCACATAATTTATTTGTACCTACTAAGATTATGTTCGATTAAGCATTCATCTATTACGTAATGCTTAGGATTATAATTTATAAGTAATAGAAGCTTAAACTAGAATAATAAATGAGCGCGATCTAAAAATAAATACAATATATTTTTCATTCTCGGTAATAAGTAATAAAAAGTAAATATCTACAAAAATGGTACCAACAATGAATATATCGTTCTATCAAACTCAACAAAAATGTACAATATTTTACCAATTGGACGTTTTCCTATGAAATGGATGATGGACAGTTGAAAGTGTAATTTCCATCTTTCTTAGATCGTGCATACAACATTCACTCGCAGTTTTTTTTTTCATGCCAAGAAAAGATATTCCCATATTAATTATTATCCATCACATCATGCAAAATGCGTATCGCCAAATACGTAAAACTAATTTACTGAATAGTGAATACCAAACAACACCAAATCAATTTAAATCTTGCACCGAAATATTGAAAAACCGTTCTCAATTTTTTTTTCTATCAAATTTACAATAACCTACCACCAAATTATGTATATAAGTATATAGGTATAAATTAATATTATTATTTTTTAAAGTTTTTTTTTATTTTACACGTAGGTATTGCATGTATTTAAATTGCAATACAATCATGTGCGCTCAATGACCCGAGGGCTTAAAAAGAATATAAATAAAAATATATATTAATTGTTGTCTGATGTATTATATTGCAAACGAAACACGTCAAAGTACATACAATTATTATTTATGATATTGATACACGTGAGAATTATTGTTTAAACACTTTGAACGCCGTTCAAATTGTGTAGAATAATTCGTCAATAAATGTGTGTATTTGAGCCGTTTAAAGGTTTCCGTTTTACATATTATTATTATTATTATTATTATTGTCTGTATTATTGCCATGAATAGACGTGCACTTCAATTTAATGTCTTCAATTGTTATTCACTGAACACAATTTGTCAAGCCTTACTATTTGTAATGGGTTAGTACTCTGCGCGAATATCGTATTAAATTGTATTGTACATTTATATTTATAACCATAGCAGTAGCTACATACGAGTATACGAATAAAAATGAGACGAAATAATTATTTTATAGTATGATATATAACAGTAGAGCATCGTACATACAATTTTACCACTTATCTATATACGAATTTG
Source organism: Diuraphis noxia (assembly GCF_037042655.1). Taxonomy (NCBI): domain Eukaryota; kingdom Metazoa; phylum Arthropoda; class Insecta; order Hemiptera; family Aphididae; genus Diuraphis; species Diuraphis noxia. The sequence goes on from NW_028301711.1 coordinate 74,421,315, forward strand.
AAAGATTCTCTTTCTATTTTATATATATATTTTTTTTTATCTACACAATATCAATATAGTAATAATATTGTTGAAAATCTGGATAGGAAGGCACCGTATGGTCTGGAATTCGAATTAGGTGGAAAAATTAATATTTTTTTATATTCATGTGCTTACATACGTCTTGTATATATGTAATATTTTAAAAAAATATGAATTTTATTTTAACAATTTTTATTTATGTTAGACATTTTAAAAATTTTTTTTTTCATTGAACTTATAGGTAGGTACTAATTTTACCATATTAACTAATTATATCAACAAAAATGGTTATTAGTTATTTGATTTTTGGCATAGTACATTAAAATAGGTATATATATTATTGATAGTCATTTGAAATTATTGGTATTCACCAATTGTTGTAAAACTATTTGTGTTTCATATTTCAGCTCATTATGACTGTTTTTACTTATTGGGAATTCAAAGTATAAATTGTATAATATGCAATATATTGTGTGAAAATCTTTAACGTTTAAAAACCCAAGAAAGTCACTCTGCTATATAGTAGATTTAAAATGTACCTCGTTTTTTAGTAGATTCCTGTAATTAATGTATACAATTATAATTCAATGATGATTCATTGGATACGAAAAAATGATTTTTAACTAGAAACGGTGGTGAGTATAAGTAACAATTTGATATTATAATTTATAATTAAAACTTTCTTCTTTATAAGAAGACGGTATGTAAGTCTAACTTTTGCCAAAAACATCGAATATAATATAAAACAAATTAATGATTATAATATTATGTCATCAATTATTGTTATTAACTTATAAGTCAATATCAATGTACATTACGGTGTGAAAAGGTTCACGGAATAATTTATAAAATATAGAATATACATAGGTCATGGATTATAAATATTCAAAATATTTTAAAAATGTCATTGTTTATATTTAAGTAATAGTTGTATGTTTCAAGTTTCTACGGTTAATAATTTTTGAATAATAAATAAATAACAAAAACTGTTGAAACGTAAATCGTTATTATCCTTTTAATATCTAATGTCGATAATATTTGAATTACGAACGCTAATAAAATATGTAAGTTGCTTCATGATAAATTTTTTTTAAATCCAATAAAAAAACTTATATAAATTTAATGTAAAACAAACTTATAAGAGGTAGGTACCTTGAATAACGTTGTGTTTAAGTTGTTATGCCTATAGACAAAAATCAAGTCATACTACACATAGGTGGAAAAGTCTAAAAAAATGTTAACATTTAAAATCTTCATAAATATGTCAAAATATCGATAAAAAAAATGTAATATATTTAATTTTCTATCTGACATCACACTTGAAGTTTAAAATTGAAGCATATTTAAACTGCTTAAGCGACGTCAAACACACGTCTTTGTAAAACACTTAGGCCTATACTGTATTGCTACGTTCATAGTATTTAAGACTTAATTAAACTATACATTCAAAAATGTTTTGTACACAGCTGATATTTTCATACAAAGTAAATAAATAACCAAATATAATGATACTTAATTAATTTTTATCAGCAATGAACATGATAATATTATGTATTAACCATATTTGAAGCATATAACTATTTTAAAACAAAATATATCTACGTGAAAATCGTTGTCACGTATTTGTTAACTGTTTTTTGTATACAACTGCAGAAGAAAAATTAGCATAGTACCTAATAATTGTTATATCTAGATATACATAGAGTCGCCACTTTTGAAAGATGGCAGGCCCGGAGACGAAATAGACTGATAAGGGAAAAAAAGGTAAAAAATATAATTATACTATATTATATGCCCCTATGCGTACCTATAACAGATAAAAATTAAAATATAATTAATAAAATATGTAACAATTGGAAAAAAGTTAATTTAATCACATATTTTATTAGATGTTGAAAAGTACAAAATATGTTTATTTAAGTTTAAAATCGTACTTAATTTTTTTTAAATTTTCAATATTTGAACATATTAAACAAAATCAGAACTAATTTTACGATAACCTGGAGAATAATTCACTGAACCAGTAGCCCGTATATTTATTTGTAAAATCAGAGTATCTGGGTGAAACCCGGAGTGGTGGCAACCCTAGATATACAACGTTAATAAGCAGTTCGAAAAACATTTAAATAAATATTAAAATCATATGGAAATAACCAGAACATTTCTGCTTGTTATTTTATATTATTATTATTATTATGCATATCTCTGCTAGACATCATCGCATGCTCTTTGCAAAGAGTAGATATATATATATATATCTAATATGTATAATGTATAATATACATATATTGTATAAAGTGTATAATACTGTGTATATGTACATAATCTTTTATTCATTATAGATTTTCATCAATAGCTTTTGGTTTAACCGTATTTTATTTTATTTTATTTCCTTCAAAAACATATTTTTTATATATATATTATTACTATTAATATTATCATTATTTTTATGGCGGACGTTCAGATATTAAATTACTAGGTAATATAAAAAAAAGTTTAAAATAATTATACGAACTTTGATTACTTGTAAGTTTTTCAACGTTTCCAGAAATATTTTTAAAATTGAATTATTAATATTTTTCTCTACGGCCGTTACGTTGCATCGTTCGCTGTTTCTTGGAGACGCACAACTAAATAAAATTAATTATAATTACAATATTATTCCTCTTGAGTTTTCCATTTTTTTTTCTCGTTAAATCTTGATTATTGTTCATTTTTATCTAGATATATATTCATAAATATTTTTAATTATAAATGGGCTTTTTCATGTATTTTGTTTTTATAATAAATACGATTTATCAGCTTTTAGGCGTAAAATAAAAACAACGAATTTACTTTATTTTTGCATCTTTCGTTTAATATCACGGTGGAAATGCGTTTTTTTTTTTTAAATTACTGAATAAAAGTGGATTTTTATATCAATAGTAAATAATATTAATATCGTATACTTCATGATACGGAGGCCAAATTTTGAGTATTATATGTACCTAATATTATATACCATCGTCTCGAAATAATTTTAAATAAAAATTATACATTTTTGATATAATATGTAGTATATTACATATAATTTTATGGGTATCTGACGAATGACGATTGTAAAATTATTATATTATCTCTTCATATAACCATATCAATTTGACCACCGTGGAAATAAAAGTGATATGATATACCCATAGCCGAGGACACGCCTCATGGTTATTGGTCATAACTAACGAGTAATGGATAATCAGTTGATAACATGACATAACGAATTTAAACAAAATATAATAAGAAAATATGTCACACCGTGAGTAAAATTGTAACATCCGTCTTACAAGTGCATAACATCAAAAATTTTCGTTCAGATGTAAAATTAGAGCGAAATAACTTATTTTGAAATGTGTACCTCTACCTATTCGTGTAAACTAAGTTGATTATATTTTTAGTATTTTAATATATATTTTACAAACTTATAAGTCTTTTTCAAGCAAAAATATAAGAAAAATAATAGCATAGAGATAATTTTGTTGCCTTTTTATGATAATAAAAAAATACAAATATTTTGAAACTATAAATGTAAAATGCTGAACGTATTTTATTATTGTATACCACCCTAGAGGTTTGGAATAAACTATTTTATCTCCAACTATTTTTTTGTCGGTGTTATTGTTATGATCTAAAATAGCAAATATTGATCAAATATACATGCCTTCGTAATTCAAATGTATACGTTTTGGTATATACTTTTAACGTGTATGACTCTTCTAGGCGGCCCGCGTGTGAATAAAATGTTTAGCATGAAGCAAATCTTTCAGTAAATCTTTGGCAGTGATAATTTTTTTAACGCAAAAAAAGAATCATTTTTTATATGAATCCAAAGTTTATTTTTTATTTCTTCATCGGTGATGAAGCTGGATCATTTAGAATTAACTGGATCATGCTCATATTTTTTTATCTTTCCAGCATCCATTATCATTTCACTGATGAATATTTGAAATGTGTTACAAAATTAATGTAAATTTGTCAACTAATACAGTTTCATTACCATTGCAAGTTTGAACAGACCACCATAAGTGGTTTATTATACTTGTTTTCCACATAAAAGCACTTTGATGGTTTTTTGTCTAGAGTTTTTAGTCGTTTTGTCGAACTTTTGTTAAGTCCCAAATATTAAACTCATGTTCGATGTTCGAATGATGTGTTCGAACTTCGAATATTACAACCAATTCCCTCACGTATGAGTAAGATCTTATGACGTCACACTCATAATTTTTAAAACGCTATAACTTTAGAATAAATCACCGTTGACAATTTTTATTTACAATTTTTTGTTTATGCAAAATCTTAATAATAATAATAAATAATAAAAAAATATGATTATTGTGTTGTATGGTCCTTTAATAACTACCTAATATATACTATATTGTGACCTAATATAATCCATGATTATTATGAATTTTTTTGAAATTTGGCCCCTCCCCCTACCCAACTAAAATTTTAGTTACGCCACTGCTGTAATGGATGTGTTAAATTTTAATTCAAAACATGATTGTGAGTAGAGATGGTATAATATTATTATTTTAACCTGGAAAGCTTTTTATTTTAAATATATTTTATTTTAAATTTACTCGTATATGTTTATATTGCTATTGATGTAGTTCACATTTCTATTAGTAGCATGGGGTAGGTTGAACCAATTTTTACCAAATTATAATCGCATATATTTATATTCTAATCTCTTAATTTAATAAAATGATTCTTGTCATATTTATATTTTGATATTATGTTTGACATAGAATATTGAACTAGGAAAAGGAATTGAAGAAATAACTTAAAGCAGCAGAGGTGGTATTTATATTGGTTGTTTTATATGGTTAGCATACCACCGAAACCCGAGCGGAGTGCGTTTTTCTTTGACACACAAAGCCCGTAAGCATTTTCGTGGGCAGAGCGAAGTTCACCCATAGGATAAAATTATACCCTAGGCAAGTTAAAAATGACTTAAATCAAATATTAGTTGTATATAATCAAAGTATATTATGCAGATATATGCTGTTTAATTTGTGTTTATTGTTTTCATGTAAAATACAAAAAACCCGAGAGAACTAAATTATAAACATAGAAAACAAAATTAAGACATTTTTTGTATGATCCGGTCAGTATTGGTTGAAGTTATAATAGTGATAACTAATAACTGATGAGATTTAGTGTGAAGTTTAACTATATTGATGTAGCTGCATTATCCAGTTACTATATAGTTCATAATATAAATACCGTTTAAAGTACTTACGTCATCCCTGCTATTTGTGATTGATTTTATTTTAGAGTTAAAAAATATACTATAAATAAAATGTTCATCCCAAGCAGTCCTATCAGTCATCGCTCCTTAGTCCTTGGAAATAAAATTTACCATATTAAAATGAAGGAAAAATATCATAAAATCTTATTTGTGGTAAATCCCTCGATAGTGGAATCTAATACATCAATCTAATACACATAAGTTATACACGTATGTATATGTTACCTTTTACCTATATCTTAGGTGTACCTCAATAACTATACAGTATTCATAAAAAAAAACTATCCCTCTGGGGTCTAAATAATATTGTATTCCTGTACTTCTCTCAGCACTATAGAATTTAAGTTAGTGACGGTTATTTATTATAATAACCACACTAAAACATATATGTTTTTTTTCATATATTTGTTCATCATGATAAATTACTTATTTTTGCGGTCGAAAATCAGCCCACATTGAATATTTTCCTTTAAGGAATATGGTAAGTATAGGCATTAGGCAACAAAAAATATTATATATTTATAAAAAATCGTTCATTTTAATCGGACCATCAAATATTTTAAGATTCTGAAGTTTGAATTCTGCTATAGAACCAGCCATCAGGTGAAATTTAACAGTCAGTTATCACTTATTATCGATATTTATTTATAATTACTTATGTATGAATAGCCTTTTATTACGCATCAAAGAAATAATGAGTAGATTCCTAACCTTTAATACACGTCTCATCCAAATATCTTTAATTGCATAATAGTTTTATTATAAATTCAAATACAAAAACACAAAAATTAAAAAATCAAGAACGTTATTGCGAATAAAGAAAAAAAAAAAATTTTAACATAATGGACTTATTATATGAAAACTTTATCTCATTATTTCAGAAAATAAGTATTAATTTTGTAAAAACTATCTAATTTCATACTCTGAAAACTTGTTTACCGTAAAAAAAAGATATTTCGTTTGTTTTTAATTTTAAATATTTTTCGTTATTTCGCTAGTTAATTAACTAAACCCTCATCGTGATTGGAAATATTTGTCTCGATTTTATTAGTTCAAAAGAAATTATTATCTATCTATTTTATTTTTAAGTGCATGCGTTACTTTAAAAATGCACAATCTGTACTTTTTATCGCAAAAAGTATAATATATGATGACAGAATAAAATTAATATTAACATTTTGAATAAGAAGCCAAACATTATCATTTGACAATACATTACTTAGACTTTTAAATTTAATATAGTTATTTTTCATCGGTTGTTGTATCTATTCAACAGTTTTTTTTTCGATGAAAATAGTTATTATATGTTATCATTGTTGATAATTTGTCATTATTGTATAAATAAAAAAATCAAATATTTATTATTCCAAAATTATTTTATGGAGAAATATGAGTTCATATAACAAAAAATATTTATAAAAGCATTATTCATACCATCTGAATACAAGTTGAACACATATTTTTATACAGGTTGAAAATATAAGTAAAAATAAGTCGGAATAAAAATTACAATATGAAACATTCATGTGATGGAAACGATTTCTTTATTAATTAACCATGTTTTAAACTAATATTAAATAAAAAATTTATATCTGTAGATATTTTTTTTAACCTGCTCCAGCCACGTTAAATATAAAATTTTTAGTTCCATTTTTCAAACAATAAAACACTTATATTCTATTATTTTTATCAATTAAAAATTTTTTTGACGATCATTATGAATAATTTTATGAGTTTAGACAACATCCATAAATATATGTTCGATACGGTGTACTTATAATATTTAAAATGTAATTATAAATTCACAATAAATTATGTAAAAATAAAATATAATATACGTATTACGTATACATAATATATAATAAAACAATTATTTAGTTTCCATAAATTGTCGAAGTAAAGCTATTTTATAGGTTTATTATTATTTAGCTACATATTCAAAAATTGAGTACCTACCGATTTTCGTGATTTTCAGTGAAGTTGAGTTAAGTTTTTGTACTATTTTAAAATACTGTTTACCTACTGATTTTTTATTTTCTTTGTGTTTGGTGATTTATTATTGACAATTGACAATGAGTAAACAAAGATAAAATTAAAATAGGTAAAAGTTTTCAATACGAAACAGACATAGTTTGACAAAAAATCCAGGCAGCCATACCAATAAAATTATATTATGAAAACCATTTTTTTTTTTTGTAAGTTTGAGTATATCTATTATCTATAATCGTTTGCTATAATGACGAAATATGACGAGAAGTGAAAAAGAAATTAGAGAATATCTCACATACGTCAATAGAGATTCTCGCGATTCCATCTACAAACTATTTCGTATTTTTATTCCATACCACTTAGTAACCTAGTATTTAGTAACATATTATTTTTGTTTTATTATTCACAATTGTTATTAATTTACTGTGTATCAGTATTTTGTAAGATTATTATAATATTTATTTCATAGACCGTTGCAGGTTAATTTCCCACACCTTACTGCACTCTCTCGACTTTTTTTGACATCAGGTGTAAGTCGTTCTGAAAGTGCATCGAAGCACATACTACTAATACTACTTTTTTTTCTTATCTTATCACCGGACTCGGGGGAGGACTGCCTTTGCTCTACTTTCCCACCGAGCCGCCATCTTTTATTTATATAATCAAGCTTAATACATTTTTACTTATACTAAACATTCATCATTTGACATGACATTGTATATAATAGATAATGAAAATCAAAACATCGGTAACATCACCAAATATCTTAGTTTTAACAACATTACACGTTTGTGCGTTGCACTTGGAACTATTTTCACCTGTAATTTGACATCCGTTTCTCAGGCCACCGTGTAAGCCCGCCACCTTAGACTTCTCGTTCTATCTCCTCAGTTGTTCCTCTTTTTCTTTGGTCCCCAGGATAAGAGTAACATACCTTTCCACTGCTTTTCAATTTCCCTTGTTGTGTAGCATGATTGGAATTATCGTTTCTGGCGATACAACTTGATAAACCATGCTTCCTATTGTATTGTATTGTAATATACAAATATAATAAATAATGAAACAACTATATTTATAATCTAATCGGTTATGGCCCATATGCGCTGTGCTGTACCCATGGTCCCTACTATTACGTTAATACATGCCTAATTGGTAATAGTCCGTGTCTGCGTCATTATCGTAATAATTTTTCTAGATATAAGTTAATAGCCTGCACGCGCCAAAATAAATTTAATTTAAAAAGCACCTTTTGTGGAGGCTTAGTAATTCTTACGGTAGACACAGTGAACTGCCTTTATGGGATATCGTTTTGAGCAGACCGACTAAAAAACGACGCTAGTCTGCGCGCGCACTTATTATGCACCTTTAGACACAAAAAAACACTAAAAACGTTCTCCTATATTTATCCTATTGGATAAATAGTCCAAATACCAGAGCGGCGTATACCTACTACCACTACTACTTTTTTTTTTTTATCTTGGTATCGTCGAACCGGGGGAGTACTGCTTCTGCTCTGCATTCCGGCCGGTCCGCCATAATTTATATTGGTATAAAATACTATTATAATTACAATTTTAGTATTAACATCATGCGCTTGTCACCTTACAATAAACTGCGGTTTACAATTGCGGTATATACAGTACAAGCTTTCTAAGCTACCTAGCTTTTGGATTCATACAAATAACTATTTACAATTTACAATATCACATATATTTGGTTTGTTTGGGTCATGGTTGTCCTTTTCACAGGCCGGCTAGCCAGCCCGCCGCCTTTGTAGTATCGTATTATGGTGCGTTAGTGTGTCTTTGGAACTCCTCCTCCTCCTTGGTAATCAGTATTTTCTTGACGTACCGTTCAACTGCTACCCATTTCTCTTGACTATTTAGCATGATAGGTATGGTCGCCTCTGGCGTGACGTCCTCTCCTACTGTGGCTTCAAGTTCTGTGAGTTTTTTAGCTCATGGTGCGCATCTAAAGAATGTATGTACTGCACTACTACTAATACTACTTCTACTACTTTTTTTTTTATCTCGGTATCGTCGAATCGGGGGAGAACTGCCTATGCTTTGCATTTCCGCCGGTCCGCCAACATTTATTATCATTAATTACAGTTAAAATTTTTATATTAACAGCATGCGCAAATCGCATGTTATAATAACTACAGTTTACAACTTACAATATATTCAGTACGACTTGCTTCACTACCTTACATGCAGATGTATTCATACAATAACATTTACAATATCACATATACAGGGCCGTATTAGGGCGTAGGCACTATAGGCACTGTGCCTAGGGCCTACGAACATTTTAGGGGACTACGAAAACGAAATGAGTGGCTACAATTTTTCTGTAATATTTTTTTATTGTTATTATTTTAAGCTAATTAACTATCTGTAGATGTTAGCACAAAAAATAAAACATTTTGTATAATAATATTTAACCAACATTTAACTATAAAACCGATTTGGAATCTTCATTTGTTAATGAGTTTTTGATTTTTAAGAGCTTTCGAGAAACTGGAATGTCTGTGAATGAAATGCTAATTAAACAAATAAATACCAAAATGGTAACCAGTTTTCCAAATGTAAACATTGCTTTTAGAATCTATTTATCAATTTTTGGGACTTCGTGCGAAGGTGAAAGATCATTTTAAATTTTAAAGAGGGTTAAGAACTGGCAGCGGTCAACTATTGGGAAGATAAATTATCATCATTATCGGTACTTGCAATTGAACACGAATTGCTCCAAGAAATCGATACTGAAAAAGTTATAGAATCATTTGCAAACAAAAAATATCGTAAATAAGTTTTGTAACTATAAATTTATATTAAGAAATATTCTACATAATATTGTTATTTTTAATTTGTTACAATTATCTTTTGTTTTATACTTAAATACGAGGAAGAAAATGCAAATGGTATAAAATAAGTTGTTTTTATGGTTTCTGGAAATTTAATTTTAAATAATATATTTTGAGTGAAATAAAATATATTTTTAGATGTGTTAAAATTGTTATCAGATAAAGTTATAATTATAAAAGTTAATATTTGATTTTCATGTTGTAAATAATTTTTTTTTTAAAGGCTTAAAATACTGAGATTCAACACTACCTCTCCCAAACATTAGATATCTTAATGTAGGTATAATCAAATTGTTTACAAGAGAAAAAATAGTATTCAAAAGTGCCTATGTTAAAGAATTCAATTTTTTCAGTGCCTAGTCCCTACGGATGGTTTAATCCAGCCCTGCACATATATATTATATATATATATACATAATTCGTTTGTTCGGATCATAACTTATCCTTTTCTCAAGCCAGCGTACCAGCCCGTCGCTTTTGAAGTCCCGTACTATGGTCCATTAGTGCGTATTTGAAACTCCTCCTCCTCCTCCTCCTTGGTGCTTAGAATTTTATTGACATACCGCTCAACTGCTTCCCATTTCCTCCGACTATTTAGCATGATAGGTATGATCGTCTCTGGCGCGACCTCTTCTCTTACTGTGGCCTCAAGTTCCGTGAGTCTTCTAGCCCATCGCTCGCATCTAAAGAATGATTGTTCTATGTCGTCTTTCAAGGCACCACAAGACAGACATTCCGAGCTCTCCACCTTCACAGATCTGGGTAGAAGGTAGCTCTGAAAGCAACCATGCCCCGTAAGAAACTGCGTCAAATGGTAGTTTGTCATGCTGTGTGTTTGAGTTGCCCAGGAGCGTACGTTAGGTATCAGTCGCTTTGTCCGCTGTTCGGTGGTGGTTAATTCTTCTCATTCCTGCTGCCACCAGAGATTATCTACTATTTATCTAGCGTTATCTGTATAGTTCATGGAATCTCCTCAATTCAGCCCGGCTGCTTGCCATGAGGTGGACTGGTACTATGCCCGCCACTACCATGATCGCTAACGTGAACACTATTCTATAGTAATATACTACTTATTGAGTTGGAATAACGTGACTAACTGCGCAGTCCGTATAAATCGAGAACAGATTTATAATGACGGCGTAATCGATGACACCTCCACACTATTTTAATAATACAATATTTTATAAAAACATTACACCCGAGATGTTGCAATTTAATGTAGAGGAATACATACAAAACCATATTAAATTACAATATTTTGTTTTACTATTAAGGAGGTTGAAAATTGAAACATTGTAAGTGAGCCTAGCTTTTCTGAGGAGTATTCGATAGGCAATTATCATAACGTGTGTGGTCTACAGCTTGCTATCGCCACCCGCATATTTGGCACGAACACGCAACACGCACATGTCGGTGCATTCAATAAAATAAAATATTAATATGTTTGAAATACTAATTTAGACCTAAAAAAAACTTGACGAGTCAAATCCTACTACTTATACTTATGTGTAGACACTGTACACTGATCGAATATTAATTCTGTAAAATATTTATTCTTATGTTAAGTATAAGGTATCGTGAAAGTTAATTTTAAGGAAATTAATGTTTACATAATTTTAATTGACATTAATTGCACTTAAAAATTTAAATATTAATAGATTTATTCTTTGTTATCATAAAAGTTCATTATAGATATGGGTGTTTTCTGATATAAAATGAATGATCATTAATTTTATTGTTGACTAAATTTAATCTTCACTCTCGGTCAAAAAAAAAAATATTGTTAATGAATTATAAGTATTTATAACAATAATAGTAGTAATAATAGTAACTCAAATATATTAGACATTGCATTTATTTTGTATTTGTATCCATCGTATAAATTAAAATTATTTCTAATATCTAATAAAGACGTCAAAAATAAACGCCTGCGAGAGGCCGGAATCGTTTCACGCCAACGGAGTGCAAATAAATCTTTTGCCACAAAAATATTGCGCAAGAAATATTTTAAATATCTCCTGTGACTACATTTTTATACGACAATATCGCGTTTTTAAATGTGTAATAGTTTTGCTGTTGTTAATATTATTATACACACATATTTGAAAATCGTGTAGGTACATTTACCTATACCGTATTGTTTACCGTTGTCCGTTACATCTATATTATTGATTACTTCATTATGTAAAACATTTAAATAAGCATAATGCATAATATTATATGTTATATTCACAGCGTGAAATTGAATTAGAAAGTTATTATTACAATAATTTGGATATAATGGAAACTTCTTAAATCAATGTACTACCATTTTAAAGTTCAGGTTTTTTACACATTTTCCCAAAGATTTTCAGAATTTCTTCTGTCACGCATGTATACATTCAATTTCCTAAATTATAATACCAAAGCTATAATGATTTTAAGAAAATATTTTTATGATATTTTATTTGAAAAAATTCTAACGTATGCGTTGCGCATTGTATAATAGAAATGCCACCGAAAATGATTGGACGTACAATATTGAGGGATAATAATCATTAAAATAACAATTTTAAATCTTTACATTACAGTTATTATATGTTGAATAAATACATTTGTTTTGATGGTTAAGAATATAATTAAAATAACCGTTTCCTATGATTTATGGCCATCAAATGTAATTTAACTCGTATGCCTCATTCTCCTTATGAACCACTATTACGTTATTTCGATATTGATAGTTTATCTGAACGAAGAAAAATATATGATATGAAATTTTTATTTAAGCTCGTCATAGGTTACATCAATTGCCCTGAAATTTTAGGTTTTCTTAATTTTTATGTCCCTCAGTGCAGAACTAGATCAACCACTATGTTTTATATTTTTACACATAAAACTAATTATATGTCTGCTTCTCCTATGAATAGGATAATGTCAATAGCAAATGATTTAAACACTGATTTATTTAATTTTAATTCCATTTAATTTTTTAATAATTATGTAAACAAAATGTTTTGTATTTAAATATGTATTACTGCTTATTATTTATTATTATTATATTATTACTGTGTTATTATTTTATTCTAATATTCAGTTATGGACTATGTTATTTTAAATTATTGTAATTGGATCGTCTGATCCGTTGAAATAAATAAATAAATAAAAATATATGAATATTTTATCATGTCAATATACAATCATGTTTAACATAATATGGGTATAGATTTCGATTTTATTTGTTTTTTTAAGCTATTATAGCAGGTTTTAATTTGTTCAACATGCTACACATTCTGAATATTTTATCATAGTAACTTATACTTGGTTATTAATAGTCAATAAAACAACGCATAAATTAGGAGCCGTGTATCTATAATAATATTATTATACTACCCTGCATAATGAACAGCAAAGAGTAAATTCAAATTATTATACACTTGAGCAAAAATAGATAAACTAAAACTATATTTTAAAAGTATTGTCACAATAAATTAAAGTGAATTATGCCAAATTTTCAAAACTGTAATATTTCTAAACTTCAAACATTGCTCTTTTATTATAATTATAATGGTTATTGTACTTGTGTCAACAATCCACAAGGTGTGTACCGGATATTCGTTTCACTCTTATTATAAATTCAATAAAATTAGTAAATTACTAATATAATAATTTTTTTGAAAGTTTTCACTCACTTATGATTTATAATTAACATAGAAATTTATAAATGTATACCTGCCTTTTAAGTACAAAACGTGACTTTTTTTTAAAAAGTAAGTGCTCAAGACCAAATTTTCTTGTGTCAAAACGGCTGAAGTGGTAATTGTCACAATGTCACAATTAATATAATGATACATATTATACAAGTTTTTACAGAAATATTATTTTATGTTATTTATTGGCTACCTATAATGTTATAAAATACATCTAACATAATATCATTGTCCTTTAGTAACCACAAATAACAAATTATAATGATATTAATGAACTCTTTTTGAAGTTCAAAGTGATGTTTATCATTGTATATAATTATAAAAGAGTTACTTACAGCAAAATTATTGATCTTAAATTATTATTTCAAAATAATATGATTGCATAACCCTATTTTATAAGTATAAATAAAAATTAATTTTTATTTTCAATTTAATATTACATCATTATACACATTTTGCGTGTATAATTTGATTCAAATTAAAAATAAAAATGTACTTGAAAATATGTAATTTTTATTACTGAATAATAAATGGTCAAAATAGTAAAGCATATTATTTTCATAATGTCTGCCTATAAATGTATTCATTTTGTATTTCAAGTATGATGTAAAAATAACTTTTTGCCAGCATAGGTTCCAAAACAGAAATAAAAGAATTATAGAACACAACACTAAATTCCAAATAATAACATCATATGATTATTATTAAATAAAAAAGTCGTGATACCTATATTACGTTTTAAAATTATCTAAAATACATGTTAAGTATTAATGTGTAATATTATATTCCTATCAATGCGTTTTATCAAGTTTTATATCGTCACATATTTTATTTATTTTTCTTACTGCTTCTGTATTGCTAATGCATTAATATGTGCGGGGGTGTATAACTGCTCCCTAATGTTAGGTGGCCCTGGGCCAAACTCGTAAACTATTCATCTCTACATCTTCACAATATATTTTATCATCAAATTAAATTGTTTTATCTTTATTACTGTTTAATCAAATTCCATGCCTACTCAACAGCAACATCTCGTAGTGCCAACAGTCGGCGAACGATCTACAAAAAATAATAATAATAATAATAATAAAAAAATAACGCCTTACGATGATATCTTGATAATAAAATATCAGCATGTTTTTGTTATGCCATCATATAGTAATATTAGAATAATTTACAACATGATGGCGAATTTCCCAAAATTATTTTCCTTGGCTCAAAACTTCACTATCATAATATTGTGTTTACTGTTTATGACGGCGTATTGACATGGGCATACCACATGCTGTTTAGGGTTTCAAAATGACAGTAATGATAATAATAAGAATTATAATAATAATAATAAATTATTATCGCGAAGTCGCCGGTTTATAAGCAATTCAAGTGAAATAATAATAATAATCATTTACATTGTACACTCTCTGTGTGTGCTACAGCGGTGTTCTGTTTCATACGTTTCATCGTGCGTCGCGTCAATTCAGACGTAATAAACTAATAAATCATAAGGAGACGGCTGGCAATCGCCCGCATATTATATTATTATTATTACTATTATTATGATGTTACGTAGTTTACTCGTAATATATATATATATATATATATATATATTTATTTATTTATTTATTTTTATTTCAAGTCATACATTACTTGTATGTCTACACAAGTATGCTATAATATTGTATTATATATGTTTATAGTGTGCCTACACGTTACATCCATACAAATGCGATTTAACACGTTTTTTTTAACACTCACAAATCGTTTGCCTGCCATGCCAGTGTCAAATATATGACGTGAGAGTATACTCAGTTGTACACCTATAACTACTGGATAAATGTATAATAACAAATAATATAATAATGTGTGACTATGACTATTACCATTAATAATAATAACACATTATTATAATATTTTAATACTCATATCCTATAAGCTATAGTAATCAAATAAATCGTGCCCCAAATCGAACATTTAAAAATTAACATTTATAAAGTTCAAACACATACCTAAATTCAAAAAAATTAAGACGATTAACATCCATTCAATTATTTCTGTTTTTGGATATTTTAACTAGAAAAGTTTATATATCGCGTTTCTATTCAAATAAAATAACAGTACATATAAAAATCTATACATATATGATCATATTATAATAATATAATAACGAAAAAAAATGATGATATAATAATTAATTACAATTCTTTTAATTTTGATAGAAGTATGAGTAGGTATCCAGAATTTTTTGTGCAAACCCCACATTCACACGAAAATGGTGAATTATGACTTCAATTATATGAGCATATCCATCTAATATTTAATTTAATTTCAACTCCCAATATTTGTATAAGAAAAAAGAAATTTATTCAATTAAAAAAAAAATATTTTTTATATAGTTAAGTTTTTTTAATTATTATATTTTAAGTAATTTACAATCTATACAACATATTATGTGCAATGAGCAAATTTGATTATTAATGGTAAGAGACAGGTGAATTGAACATTTGTAGGAAAGCACTCAGCAGCACCACCCGGCCGGGTACATTTTCAGTATCGTGTTTATTTTTTTCATTATTTATTTTAGTAGATCTCTAGGTCATTGTCTTTTCAGTCTTTTACGTACATTACCAGGAGTTGAGGTGTAAGAAAATTGATTTATTAATAAGTTACTGTGAGAGTTGAAGTTGGTCTGAAATTAAAGTAATATAATTTTGCTAATTAATTCAGTGTAGGAATTGTTAGGTCTTTGTGTAGATTATTGTTTGTTAAGTACCACGGAGAAGATATTATTGGTCGTAGGCAGATGGATTGAAAAGCCTAAAGTGTTTTGTTGTTTGATGGGTTTTCCGTGCCCCATAACTGGATCTTAACTGATCGAGTTATTGATCCAAATTGTGTATGTGGTATTATATTTTTTGAAGAAGCAAGATGAAGGAGTCTTTTTAAAAGAATTTTCTTAAATATTTTAAAAAAGTTTAGGTCTGTATGAGGCACGATCTTGCGGTGGCTTTTTGGGCTTAGGTATTAGAATAACGACCGAGTATTTCCAAGTGCTTGGAAAGTACGATAGCCTGAAAATGACGATGAATATGTGTGATAAAAAAATAATGATTTTGTTGGGTAGGTTCTTTGTAATAACATTACTAATTAGATTATGACCAGGTGATTTTTAAATAGGGAGTTGTTTGATAATGTATTCAATTTCACCAGGAGAGGTGTTTTTAGCGGGAAGTGACATGGGAAGGGGTGAATTTAGAGAGCTATCCATTATTTATAGTTGTGACACACTATAGGCTGTATATCATAAGGAGTAAAGCATTTAGATAGGTGCTCAGCGAATATGTTCACTTTTTCGAGATCAGTGATAGCCCAAGAGTGATCTCTTTTGTGAAGAGGGGGAGAAGGTTATTTAAACCAAAGTATGGATTTTGTTGCCTTGCATAAAGAGCAGCGTGGATTTATTAGTTTTCGTAATGGTGGTGCACAAAGCAGCTGACTGTATTGATAACGTTAAAGAATCCAACGATTTATTTATTTCGTCTGGTGTTTTTAAGGAAATGTTTAGTTTTATGTTATTTAAAATTCTTTTTAAAGATTGACCGATTCAATCAACCAGGAGTAAGTATTTCTCTTTTTGGTATTCTGGGGCTTACTTCAATTTCAAGTAAGGTTGGTGTGTGATCGGAGGATAAGTCATGATGATTGCTTGTAGTGCAATGAATGTTAATATTTATTATTATTATTTTGCATATGACATTATCGGATTATAAATATAAGTTACAACTACAAAAGAATGATAAGATATTAATAAACTATGGGATTATATAACAAACAGACTAATACAATGATTATATAGGATTATAGCTACGGGTTTACAGGCAGCATTGGTAACTTTTAGAGTCCATACAGTCTTCTCTATCCATTTCACTGCATTTTCCTCTGCTTTATACAATTTCTTCAAGCCTACAACAACAAATGTTTGTGGACAATTTTCAATAATATGGCGTATCATTTGATGCATTCCGCATTCACATTTCCTAATTTTTGCATTAGGTAATTTCAATTCCCTTGTTCCGTTCTTGCTCTGTTTAGTGTTGTCCATAGCGCCCTCGGGAGGTCAAAACCAGGGACTCTTAGTTCTGGATTGTCTATCAGTAAAACGTTCCATAAACCAGAATTTTCCCATAGTTTCTTCCAAATTTCCACCATTGCATCTTTTGTTGGTTCCAGGTCAAATTGAGTGTCTTCATTTCAATCTCTTAGGAGGGTGGACAGTTAAGTCGTAATGTAGATGAGGGATTTCTGGGTATTTTATAACTTTTTGAATTAATCTTTCTATGTGTTAGGTCTGGTGGAGCTATATTAGCAAGAGTTGGTAACTATTGCACTTGGGTGGATCTAACTGTACCAGTGATGATTCACATGGTACGGTTGAGTTTCGCATCAACTTTGTAACAATGTGCGCTTCTTGCCCAGACTGGGCACACTATACAAGTGCTATTGCCGATATTCGTAATATCTTAGTATTACTGGCCCAATTCACGCCTGCAAGTTTGGAGATAATGTTGTTTCTTGATTTAAGCTTGTTTCTTCTGTCCTACAGATGCATTTTAAAGGTCAGTGATCTGTTGATTCTCACTCCTAGATATTTCGGGCTTTCTTCTTTGTTGATGCGGTTATCTTCAATCTTTAGTTGTAGTTCCCTTTGTGCTTTTCGATTGTTTAGGTGTAAGGCAATGGTCACCGTTTTGTTAAGATTGAGAATGAGATGCCAATTGGCGAAATAATATTGTAGCTTGATAAGGTCTTGATTTAATATGTCTTCCATCTTGGTAAGATCTATTGCTTGAGCTACTAACTCAGGGAAGTGGTGCTTGTATCTTATAGTGGTCTCCCCTGTGAGTAGTGTATTTCAGAATTAACAACGCGAGTTAAAAATGTCTACACGAAACGAAACAACACCGAACCGACAGCCAAATGACTCATGAACTCTTGGTTATATCGGATAAAAACAGCCGGCTACCCTTTCGAAAATCGTAATAGTTACGAGAGTCGAATCTAAATAATGAATGTTACTAGGCAATTTGTAAACAATAATTCCAGGATATTGGGTTGTCTGTTATTATGGAAAGGTCAATAATTAGGATGAGGGAGGCAATGTTAATAATTTATGATAGGTTATACAGTTGAATAAAGCTTTACCATAAGTGTTAGGAAAACGATTCCTCCACTTTGGGTTTTTAGCATTAACAGTTCCGCCTGCCTGAAATAAATCGGTGACCTAGAGTTGAGAAATAATCAGAGAACTCGCCTACGTCTATGCCAATACCAGGGGGGATATTGTATATATATATATATATATAGATATATTTTTTTGTGTTATAATTGAAACACTGGAAACTTTAATATGTGAGAATATATAAGAGTGACTTACCGGTTAAGTTTGGAGATGATGATGTCATCATCATGAGTGTTGGAGATGTTGTTTGGTTAATTAGAGAAGGAATTTGTTTAATCTGTAATTGAAGGCTCCGTGAGGCGTTGATCTGCGATTTTTGAAGTTGTTTATAGATCGTGCATCTTTTATAGTTTGATGGGTGACTTTCTCCGCGTAGAGCACAAGTAACTGGTAGATCTTTACTTTTTCACACATATCAGAGAGGTGATCTTGTCCACAGCGAACACATCTTCGATTACGGTTACAATATGAACGAGCATGTCCATAGTTATGGCATCGATGACATTGGAGGAGATTACGTCTGGTATGGGGTTCTTCAATCTTGATTTTTGAGTAGCATAGTGTTTTATGTTTAAATGTGTCAGGATTATTAATTTCAGGATTGTGATCTATGAAAAAAAGTGGTAGTGGATCATTAATTGATTGTCTCTTTTTTATGTTTGTGGCATTTGAAGTGTGGTGAAGGTTTTTTAAGACAACATGATAAAGGTTGTTTTCTTTAGCCTGATATGTGTGATATTCTATGGAACTGTCATTAAGCAATTTGATTGTTTGGTGAAAATAGTAGGACAAATATTATAATGATAGTTTGGGATTTTTAGATGTGGATTTACATAAGAATCCTTTATAGCCAGAAATAGATTTAATTTGATTACTGAACTCAATGTAATTTATTGTTGATGTAATAAATATTTGCGGTGGTAGAGGTGGTTGGATTTGGTGGTTTCGTCATCAACTCTTAAGATTTTGTAACGGTTTGGCGAGGAGAATTGTTTGTTTTAGTCACTTTTGGTTGGGGAGACGTACCTGTAGAAGACAAGTGTTTGGATTGTATGGTCCGTCCGGATCTATTATTGTTTGAATTATTAGAGGTAGATGTTTTGACGATTTTGATAGTACGCAGTAAGACTTTTGAGCCACTCTGTATAGTTGTGTGGTCATTGGATGGTTTATTTTTAATTGACTGATTAGGCAAAATTATGCCGCTAACAACTATATACTGTCTAAAGGTCACCGAATGAATGGTGCTTCGAGGCGGTAATTAGATAGTCGCTATAATAATAATTAATTTAATATTTTTTAGACTTGACACGGTTGAAGGTGACTATGAAAATAATAACCATACGTAGGCAAGGATTTAGTTTTTTTAGATTTTTTTTTAACTGAAAGTTAGAACAAAATCCATTGAATTTATTGAAAGATTCCAATAAAAATATTTACCACTTAAAACTATGATTATGATAAATATGCGGGAGATGTGGTATACCCCACATCTCCTCATGATGATTACCATACTAAATATTATCAATAAAACTTTGCTTTGTTTATAGCCAATAGCCACGACAAAGTAGGTATACTCGTATAGGGATGTCAGCAACATTGTGACACGCATACCCCCCCCCCCCCCCCCCGCCACTTTTGTTTGTGTCGCGTTCTCCGTTCTCAATATTTAATGTAATATATTATTGGTTTTTTTTATTTTATTTAAATAACTAAGCCTCGGTGTCTATGGCTATTGGCATACAAGGAGTTTAAGGTTAACATTTTTTTAGTATACAGTATTTACATATTATATAAACAAGAACAGATTATAAACTATTTATAAGATTGGTTTTAATTAAAAAGATCATCATGTGACTTATGGTATCTGGATAAAGAGCTTCCTACCTCATATTTAATACCCTAACTTATCGTTTGTCTGTTTTATAAAAACTGCATTCGGATAAAATGTTTTTGATTAATAGGAATGTATCACAACTGGCGCATATGAGTGGGACTTCTTGCTTCATCAAGTACTGGTGTGTTAGCGACGTATATAATTAGTTTATGTAGATATCTAATATATATTGTAATATAGGAAAATTGAAAATATATTTGAAAGTAAAATTTACCAAAAAGTAATATAATACTTAGGTGTGTAAGTAGTTTTAAAATCAATATGCATAATAGTTAATATACAATTTTTTTTCTATCTAGTATAAGCATTTCTTAAAGCAGCTAAAAGTGATTGGCGCGTGGGCTTTTAATACTTTTAGTATTTTCTGAAATTGTTTAGATCTATTAGGGTTATACCCCCAGCCATTTTTCTTAACAATGCGTTATTTATTATACAAGCAAAAATTTTTCCTGGAAATCGTTAAAGAATATTAAAAAACATTCTATTTAGATATTCCAAAGATGCATAAATTGAAAACAGTTTTCCAAAACAACAGAAATATTTTATTCATGTTCGGTTGTTCTTAATATTTTTATAACGTAAACAATTATTATTTTCTCTCATTAAACCGAAGTCATAACTCGTAATCAAATAAAAAATGTAAAATTGCAAATTAGTACAACTTAAAGAAATTCGTGGGAACTGTATAAACATGCAAAAGCTGCTAATACTCGTATATAATTATATAAAGATTCCAAAAATATATCAAGTTAACTCTTCAAAAATAAAAACAATAAAATAAATAAGTAAATAATAAAAATTCAATTTTAATTTTAATTTTTAACGTAGAGACATTATTTGAAAATAAATTGAATGATTTGGAATTAGAAGCGATCACACTATATGTAATTTTGTATATCGACATATACATTTTGATTATCATATTATAATATAATAATAATATGTTGTTAATTATTATTTACAACTTATTAAGATCCTCGTTTATGTTCTAATCATTATTAACTAGAAACCTGTAAATAATGTTATTGAAGTGTCATAGGTACTAGCTGGTAAGTCAGAGGTGTCTAAACCTTAATACATATTGTAGTCCTCGGGGTCGTTATCCTCAGGGAACGAGACACGCTAGAAATGATTTTTTTGCTAAAACTCTTTAAAAAAGGCTTGTTATGAATTGAAATAGAGTTAAGGTCAGAAGGAATACTACGAAAATACACATCAATATAACACAGTCCATCACCTATATTTGTCATTTTTTGTTTTACAAAAAAAAATAAAACCACTTGGAGGCACAACCACAGTTGTTCTTTAAATCTAAATGATCTGATGAACAAAAAATCATCGAATATTTGAGTTTTTAGTAGGTAGTACTGGTACTAGTTTTTATCGTTTCATGGCCACCAAATTTGTGCCTTTAATATTATTTCTTGATAAACCAGATTATTAGGGAAATATTGTTAATCAAAAATTTTTTATGTTCAGAAAACTTTACTTTATTCGAAATTATGTTTTATTGTAGTTGTTGTCGAATTAATTTTTTTAAATTAATTATCATTATATCAATGTCATTAGATATTACTATAATATTGAAATTATTTGTTATCAGTAGATCAGACATTGGTCTGGTCGTAATATTGTGACGGCTTTTCCACTTTTCAGGTTTTATGACGAAGTCCACAATAAAAAATGTAATTTATAATGCAATAACAATGTCACAATATAATACAATAATGTTATGCTACGACAGTGGTGGCTTACATATATTACAACTTGTCGTTTTTACATATTGTTTATATACACTCATCGGTTTATATCAAACTGATGTTTTTGTATACAATTTTACATTTTTATCGATTCTCTAGACTCGAGATAAGTTCATAGTTTATGTATGACTAAAACTTAACGGGTTAGCGGGAATTAGTACTTTTGATTCTATTTACTGAAAAACGTAAACGAAATGTGCATGCATTTTACAGCTTATAAGATCATAAAGATAATATGCAACACAAATATTCAAAATATGCAGATGGAATCAAAATATTCGTGTTTATCAAATTGAAACAAATTTATAAATGCATAACATGACGTATTGAATAATTTAAATAATTGAACTGTTCATTGAACTCGTATAACTTGTGCATTGGCTCATTGTTTCTAATTTATAACGATGTTCACCCTTGTGCCATAAAATAAAATGGCCGGGCTGCGGAGCCCATGCAGGGGCCAAGGATATAGGCGCACAATATATAAATGGAACTCACTGACTTGTAAAATTATGTTATTGAAAAACGCCTTAAATTGAGGCAATGAACTCGAGCATGTTTCTTTACCTATGTAATATAAGCGACAAGCACATTAATTTATTATTAATCGTTAGGTAGTATCGTCTGTCCACTATCGCAGAACAATGCGGGTTTTTAAAATAAAAATTCTGTTTATTTCAAAATAATACATTATTGACAGACTTCATACTTTACATAGTAATCTTCATGAGCAGTGCATCTATAACGCACTAAAGATGCATTAACTATGTATCCCTTTATGCACCCAAAACTAGGGTTAGGTTAATTAAATATATATATAACAAAATTAAAACCTAAGATAAGCAAAACTATGCAAAGTTGATTCAATAAGCAAATTTATAAATTATAAATGTATGTTATAGTATAAAAATATAAAATAATATACAATGTAGAAAACACAATAGGTAGATAAATTTATAAAAAAATAATTATTTTTATAAAATGTTAATATGTAATATTTTCAATAAATTGATAAAAAATTTTACATAATATACGTATATACTTTATCGGTATACATATCACAAATAAATTATAATAAATCTTAAATTTCATTATTTTTAATATTATGCAATAAAAACATAACAAGATTTTATGCGAGGCGATCAATTTAAGAGTACACTCACTCTTAATTTTAAAAAGTTCCCTCTTTCCATCCAAATAGTTTTTAATATCAAATGTAGTTTTTTTTATTGTAAAGTATGTTGCGAAAAATTGATTTAATTTAATATTTTTATCTTAGAAAATTAACAGTCTGTGATCTGACATGAGTCTTACAACTTACAATCTAATATGTAGCATAATGGCAGCTGGTCTGTAGAATTTTAACGTAGGTACAAGGTACATATAATTTTAGAATTTTAAATATTGATTACTGTTATGATGATTATTTTGAAAAATAATTATTCCAAGTACTAAATGATCCATATTGACTTCAATTCGTGGGAAACTATATGCGTTGAGCACCACGATGATGGATGTCAAAGATTATCTTTTGAAATTGTAGAAAAAACATTTAATGAGCAATTAAAAAATAATAATAAGCAACGCACGAATATGTATGTTTTTATTTTTTTTTACCTGATAGTGAATAGTGATTATATTTTATACAAAATTTCTTACCAACCCAACTCATCCCGCGTGTTCAAACTCGTTCACAAATTGTAGTGAGATTCGTTATGGAAAGTAATGGTAATCAATTTTTGTGAAATTTGTCAAGTAAATAAATAAATAATAGTTAATTATGTGTAATACTTTATTATTTTACACACGTGAAATCGATGATATAGCTTGTGGAAAAGTTCTAAAAAAAACATAGCATAGGATAAAATTTAATAGTAACATCTCACAGTATTTTTCTTCTTCATAGACATTTCAATCCTACAATATTACAATAACTGCACTGAAATATTAGGTAATACGCGTGTTAGAGCGTTATCCTCCCAACGTCAAAGCATTTACTGTCTGATTTGTTTTTCGCTTAAACTTCAAATAAAACTGCGAAGCGTTATTAAAATTAGTTTTTAGTTTTTATGGTATATAACTAAATGGTTCCTATCAATAACCCGAATGAATACAAATTAACGAATATTAATAATTGTGCAAAATATTATATTAATTTCTTGGAAGTACCTAAATAATACTTTTCATTTTTTGTTTTCGATTTTAATAATTTTAATTAATATTAATACATTCGTGAACTTTAAATTTGTATTGGGGTGCAATCCTATAAAATATATTTAGAAAACAAATTGCATGCAGTGTAGTGTATTAACTATAATACAATATACAGAGGACATTTAAAATATTAAACCTAAAGTAGTAAGTACTACAAAAAAAGTTGGTACATTATTTGTTTATCAATTATGGTTGGAAGACGTGTCTGAACAAAATTTGCTTTACAGGACTGTTAAGTGTTTTTTTTATACTATTGTATTAAAATAATTTCTCTCTTCGTGAATAAATAAAATAAAAAACATTATATAGTTATACAATAAAAATATAACTAGTATAATATGCACAAAACAATAATTATTTGCATATTGAACTTTGAGTTGAAAATTCGTCAATAATCATTTAATTTACCAATATTACTGTTATAATTTGATTTTAAAATTGGTCGGCGACTATTAGGTACATGGTCATAGATTATAACATTTATGCGTATTAATAAATTATCTACGATACTGTTGATATACCTATTATTATAATTAAAGCTCTGGTTTTAACTGTTAATGGCCAAAATTTCAATAAACATTATTTAAAAAATAAAATCAATATGTTATGCAATTATATGCCATAAAATATATTATATATAATAAACCAATTTTTTCAACAAATAATTGCAAAAAAGGGTTTATATTAATTCAAAAAAAAAAAAATTATACTCTTAAATGTGTATTTAAAATTACTTAATTACATGATACTCAGATTTTAAATATGAAAAAAAGAAACGATTAATTAGTTTCCCGATCTATTAAATTTAAACTCTATAACAATTATTTTTTCTGATATTTTCAATAAGGAAGATCTTTAACGATCCAAAAATATGTTTCTAAAAATCAAAAACAACCGCTTCAACTCTACAGAGTTTATTTGTGCAGCATACTTAAAGTTAACAATGACGTAATTTTCTATAGCCACTTCGCCACTGGTGTATAAATATCTAACCTTCTAATTTTATAAGTGATGAGTTACTCATAAACAAAATAAAATAAAATAATGTTAGCGATGCATTTTTTTTTTTATCGAAGTAGGTATAACAAATAAACGATAATAATATGGGCAATTTTTAATATTATATTTATAGTTTATATAATAATAATATAATATACGCTAAATAATTTAGAAAGATTCAATATATATATATATATATATATATATTTATATTTATATATTATATGCTTAAAAATATCAAATATGTAAAATAAGTATATATAATTATATATTAGTAATCTAGTCTTCATGAATCGAATTTTTATCATACCCGGGTATAATTATAGTTGACCAAAAAAAATATTCAAAGTCATAAGCATCCGGTCTCTAATTATAATACATTTTTATTCAACGGGTAGGTAATTATTATATACTTTCTTAGGCGTCAGATATTATTCAATCGTTAGTGCTAAAATATTTGGAGGTGAAATTCAGGCTTATAACCAGGCTTTACAATTATTGAATTATTTATTTTTTACACATATAATATTCACCACATTTTATTTTAAATTAAATGATTTTTATATTATCATTCAATAAATCATTGCACTCAGTGACACTTATAGATGATATACTTATATATTATACTATTGCTAATCATTATCAAACTGAGTTAATGTAAACTAATAACCTGTGAGATTAAAATCGTTTACCAAATAAAAAAATATATATTATTTTTAAAAAAAGAACGGTTTATTTCATTGATTTTTTCAGTTGGATAAATCTTGAATGTATATTTTATTTTGTTCTATTGTTTTGTATTAAAATTGACAGCCCATGAAATACAAATTGTTACTGCAATTAAATTTGACATTCTAATAATAAATTGATTAAAATTAGGTTAAGTATAAAATAATTATCATTAAACCTAAATAGTACCAACAATAGTATATTATGTAATATTTTTGGAAAATAGCTCAAACTCCCAAATTTAGAAAATCTAATAATAATTAACACAATTTAAGTAAAAGGTTAAATCAATTATCTTCAGAAATATTTGACAATCCAATCGTTTCTTGCTCATCATAACTTTTTTTTGTTAATAAACTCAAATTTTATCAGTGACTTATTCACTGACTATAGCCGATAGGTAAGTACACATCCTGAAATATGACAAACAGCCGAGTGATCTAGTTACGTGGATTTTTAAATATTTTAATTAGTATTATTAATACGATAATAATTGTTGTCTAAGTAATGATTATAATTAATAATGATTAACTAGGTAATAATTTAACGTAATTATTACACGATTTAATGAAGACATAATTCTGGTTAAATCTGTTTAGCTAATATTGTAATAATTACTATAATAAACATCATATGTGATTTACGTACATGGAAGACGTTTTATTAAATTACTATAGAATTGTATTACGTATAAAACATGTTATGCTATTTTGTCGACATCAAATAACTACCATTAAAATTATATAAAACTGTACACTCCGGAGTGCACATGCGGTTATTGTCAATCACACAACCTTCATTCTTATCGTGTACCAAAATGAACAAAAAAAATGCCAAAATATACATAGACACATGGCTACTTGTATATGTTAACCCAACACACACACACACACAATGTGTTATCTAGTAATACTACTAATACTAATACAACTGTCATTTGAAACTCCAGTCATAACCCCCATACGATTTATCAATATAATTACTATTTAACAAGCTGTCGAGCCTCGAGCAATGTTGTCTTCTCCATTAAAAACGCCTGGACGATAAGATTTAACAAACCACGCCTACCTAATAATATGCTATAAATTAATATAAAAAATATAATATACCTGTCATTGGACTGATTCAGCATAATTACATAACACTCGTCGAATTAAATCAATAATCAAAAAAATAAATTAAATTCATAAGATCACATTATTTATATTTGTGATCATTCGTAAAACTAATTTAATAAGAAACTAAATGCAGACATTCAGCTAGAGCTGTGTTAAGCTTCTTAGTGCCCGGGGCACTAATATAAGTTGAAAAGTCACCAACAGTGATTAATCAAGCTCGAGGCATCACCCACTAAGATTTTACAGAGTTTTGGCGCATAGGGGAAAATGTCCTTTTGCCCCCCATTTAACATGGTCATGCAGATAATGCAAAAGATACAATGATGTCTACCAACCATGTAGTTTTCCTAGTTTAATTAGGTTAGTTTTATTAAGTACCATAGTCAAAATATTTTTTCAAAATTAATTATCTAAAAGATATCCACCACAGTCCACAACATAATAAATAAATATGCTGAAATATGTATGCCAGACAAATATTTTATATTCATTATATTATTTAGTAAATCGATCGATAAAAATTAAAAGCTATAATATTATATATTTATTTAGAGATAAAATTAAAAAGTGGGTACGACTCTGCTGTACAGTAATTGTTGAGCATTTCATTGTAATAATGTATTGGATACTTGAGTTCATTAATAAAACCATTGTATACGAAAAACAATTCGATGACCTCCCAAAAATATCAAATACATTCACTTTTCAATCAGAAAAGAATGAAAAGATACCCATGTAAAAATCAGAGCACATTAACTACCACAAATGTTTAAGACAGGGTGAAAACAAGCATATTACGACAACATCATTGTAATTAATAGAGAACAGATTTTAATGTAGTATAAAATCAAAAATATTTAAATATATATTTGGTTATTACTTAATAAATATTTATTTAAAATGTATAATATTTTAATCGAAAATAAGATAGAATTTATTATAAATATGAAATAACGAAATAATTTGAAAGATTAAATAATACACAATACAATATTTAATGCATATTAAAAAAATTTATTCTGAATCATCCAAATATTCTTCGTGCGGGAAACAGTTAGAAATGACATATAGGTAACTTGAAATTTTCCAATTTGAAATGACGGCGAGTCGGCGATTTGATCTTAGCATTGCTTTATAGCGGCTGAATGACCTCTCTACATCAACGGGCGTTACAGGTGCATATTTCATACACATTATTTCTTTTAGACTATATTCTATTTCTAAATTGTTTTTTTTTTTTAGTTTTGTTTAATAGTATGTCCCTCGTCGACGTTATAGTGTTAAATCCTGTATATTTTGTAATTTTGAATTGATTAAAACTCCAATTTCTCCAGGAACACATTCCAATTTTATTGTTTTATAGTATTATCAACTATTTCTAAGCTCTCAGTTAATGGCATTTTAGAAGTTTTTAATTTTGAAATAGTATGGACTAAAAATCCAAAATTAGTGGAAATAAACGATAAATTGTTTTGCAAATTTTCACTTTCTACGATTTCAATAGTTTTTTTTTATTGCCATTGCAGCATCGGAATCTAAATTTAAAACAACGTTTTTAATCTTTTCAAAGTTTCTGGAATAATATATTACAGCTGATATCCATGTACCTCACCAAGTTATAACAGTCTCAGGAGGTTAAATTAAATTCGAATACATATCTTTAAATGTTTATACATGACTTTAGAAATTAACGAATCAACCTCAGAAAATTGAAATCTAATTGTTTCTGCTATACGATGGAAACCATGTAATAAACAATAAGTTAAATGTACCGTTCTTGGATGAAATGTGTCCAACACTTTTCCCGCCTTACACATATTGTTTTGCGGTTGCATTTATCTAATTCTTCGTAACATAACAAAAATGGTTTAGATGATTCAGTGCTCAATTTTCCTAAAATTACATTTGAGATATACCGACCATCTGTGGTTTCATCCATTCCAACCCAAATAGGCCCATCTTCAAGGGTATTTTGAATTTTTGAAAAAGTTTCTTCATAAACCCTACTTACATAATTTTTTCGAAGTTTACTCTCGTCGGGATGTTTATGACCAGTAAATTTTTTCATACATTTTTTAAATGTAATATTTTTCAATTTAAGAAGAAGAATGTCTGAACGTATTAGTGCATGACACAAATCATCATTAAAAATAGTCTTACTATAGTCTTAATAGTCTTACTATGTGTAGATGCAAATGATGTAGAAATAAAGTTTTGTTGAAATTTAAGCTTTCTGTCTCTATTGCCTCTATGTTCACTGGTATTGATGTCGTATTGTTAAACTTGCCCATCTCTTCTAAAAGTTTCATTTGGAAATTCTTCCAAATAAAGACTAACTTTTGATCTTTTTGTGCGAGTGACTTTGGACATATTTAAATAGTTGACAATATTATAAATTATAATATACAAAATGCACAAACGGACAATACGAAAATAATGAGATCGAATGACGCTCATACGAATACTGATCGAAAAGCGAATATATTAATGAACAGGTACTGAAATTAGTACCTACTACTTAGATAAGATATCAAATAGTGGTCGTTTGATGTCAAAGTCTTACATTATACAAACCTAATTGTATCGAATAGGTAGTACACCATAAAATATTAAAATAAAAACGGAAATTTTTCAATAATACAGAATGGGTACGTATATTTTTTCGTAAAATATTTAAAATAAATACGAAAATTCTACAATATTTCATAATTTATGTATTTATTTGTAAAAATATTTAATTATTCTAAAATGTTTAAAAATGTTTAAAATAAAACTAGCATCAGATTATTTGTAATTAAAAGAAACGTATACATAAATCGAAAACTTTCCGATGTTAAGATCACATAAAAATATTAATTTAAATTAATATCCGTCCCTTACCTCATCGCTACACTCAGAATCTAAAATTGTATTGAACATGTAAAATAGCCTTCATTTTCATAATAACTGTGAACGTGTAAACATAACATAGGTACAATGTACATGCAATATGCACGCATGTAATTAGTCACATGTGACTAATTTAATTGATACATATTTTATTTTATTTATATGTGAAATGGTGTTAAAATTTACAGCAGCTATTATACTAGTTTACTGGATCTCGGTAAAAAATATTAAGATATTATAGTGTACCTACTAAAAATTTTAGTCTAAAATATAAGGAAAGTACTAAATATGATTTTGTACTGAATAGATTACATTTTCACAGGTAAGTCAATGTAGAGTATTAATTATACTACAATTATTCAAAAAATTGACTTGTGACATAAATTATAGTAATATACCTAGGCTACAAGCTACAATTATCGAATTTAGCCAATAACCGTACAATAACGGCGAAGGAAAATATTGTCATAGGTACCTAAATAAATTAACGAACAAAATCAAAACATCCGTTTTAAAATAGCTTTTATAATTTATGATTTGTAATAAATTGTCAATTGAAATATTATAGATTATGATTGCAGTCCATCGAAAAAAATATACAATTATACCTAATAACATGCTATATTAATTTTGTGGTAGATTTACGTTGATGCAACATTGGTAGTTGCCTAGCATCCTATAGGGCGTTAGAGTCTTGAGATCGAATATTTTTTTTTTCTATGAAAACAAAATGTAATGGATGCACATTTTGATTCTAAATCACATATTTTCTTCAAACTAATACAAAATAAAAAGTTTTTAATCTTTTTTGTTTCGTCCCTCCACCAAATTGATTATGGTTATTAATTCTTACAATGATGAAAAGAAACTGTGAATTTTTTATTATTAAATTGTTTCTAGGGTTTATATAAGATATAAAATCATTATAAATTGTATCTATATTGCTCATACAAGGGAACAATACTTTATGATTGTACAAATTCTATTACAAATATTATAATATAAATTATAATATAATATAATAACTAACTATTATAATTCCGATAAAATATTTATAACATATAACCACGTCATATTTACAGTTATTTTATAATTATGTTATCATTATACACTTTTCAGTGTACATACACGATAAATTCATGTAGAAATCGTTGTTTATGGAGCATTAATCATATATAATGGAATTATCAAACATTTTTTATAATACCGTTGAGGTAAATTGTATTTTACGATTCTTCCAACGGTACATCCTCGACCTCGAATTCTTCTTCAGGACCACCAAAAGTAAGCCTGGGAAAACCATCTGTAAATAGATTATTCTTATAAAAAAATAAAAATATTATACCTTAACTTAGACAAGAAACATATAAAATATAATATATTATATAATAATATAGTTTGTTAGTAGGTATAATATTAATTATAATCCTTTACTACTGGAGATTTTTTACTTTTGACCCCCCAAAGTTCCAACTAGATGAATTTTCCTTTTCAAAGAGGGGCTGAAGTCAAAAATTAAATTATTATTTATAGGTACTCCAAAACGTGATGTCAGGTACAAAAAAAAAACATACATCATTGTAAAATCAATAAATTCCTCACTTCATTCAGTATCTAAAAAAATGTATCCATTTTTTTTTTTTTTGGTAGAAGTATCATAATGGATCACTGTTTGTTTTTCATTGCACTTATTTACTTTTTTCAATTTAAAAAGTTAATGTTTTAAGACAATAATCAATTGAAATCTGTACTTATTTTTATAGACATTCTAAATTCAAATTTTAATAGTTCCACGATGGCCATCGTTCGGCACGCACGTACATAGTGCGCTCAATTTTTTTTCTCTAAGCCAGCTAATCAAAGATGTGACTTAGTTCATTAAATATTCTATTTAATCTTCTCTTTTAACTAAAGTGTCGCACACTAACAAACGAAATAAATATTCGTCCTCTGTAATATTATTAACTTCTAGAAGTTGTCAGCGCGTCTAGCGCATAGGTCTTATCGACGGCCGTCTCGACGATCTCGATATTATAACAATCTAATATTACGCTAACGCAATCCAACGTCGTCTTCATGATCGTGAATGATATTGTTTTCATTTGGAAACTCAATAATGCTATTTACGTTTTATTAAAATGAGTAACACAAATAAGCTTAATAATAATAAAGATATTGCTGAAACGAATAACATCCGTACCACTGATATTAATTGTAAATACAAATAAAAACTCCAACTCATCACTAGATACAAGTAATAATCAATCAGATGCAGCATTGACTGTAAAAACATTTAAAAGAAATCTATCCAGTTCTAAAAATTCTGAGCCAAACTCTCCACATAAGCAACAATCCAAATCAAAAAAAATAAATAAATAAAAATATTCACGTCAGTAAATCGTTTTGAAGTTCTCGCTGCAAACAAAGTTCATGATTCTAATCAGCAGGAAGATCAATTCGACTTCCCGCTCAATGATTTTACCAAAAGCACTAACACTAACTACCTCCTCCGGTTTTCGTTAGAGGCGTCGAGGCTTTTCCGGAACAATACACAGTACTTATAGAACGAATCGGTGTTGAAAACTTTGTTTACAAATCATCTACAGGCAGACTAAAAATTCAAACCAGCACTCCAGACGCGCATAGATCACTAATACGGTATTTAAAGGATGACAAAACCCAATACCACAGTACAACAACTACCAACTCCAGCAAGACAAACCTGTCCGAGCTGTAATTAGGAACCTGCATCCATCAACGCCAAATAGTCTTTAAATCTGAATTAGAAATTTGTCAATTTGAAGTGAGAAATATTACCAATGTTCTACACAAAACAAATAAACACTCACTACCACTTTTTTTTGTTGATCTGGAGCCCAACAACTAATTAAATAATATAAACAAATGTACATCTATACTACACTCAAAAATTAAAGTAGAGGAACCTTTCAAAGCCAAAACTATAAGTTAATGTCTAAATTGTCAAAATTACAGTCACGCCAAAACGTAGTGTAGGTGTCAACCACGATGCGTTCGCTGCAGTGTATGCCACTTATCATCCGCCTGTTCAAATTCACGCGATACTCCGCCAACATGTGTAGTATGTCAAAGGAGCCATCCAGCCAGTTACAAAGAATGTGCAGTATACAAGGGATTTCGTGAATTTTTCTTAAGGATTTTCTACTTGACGTTAAATAAATACTCAAAAAATCTTAAAATTAAATGTGACAAATTAGTGAAACGCTTTTCCGCGAAGCATTTCACTGAGGGCCGATGATTAAAGCCTATAATACGTACCTATATATATTTATACAACCATAGAATATAGTCATATTATATATTTGAGAAGTAAATATATATATATATATATATAACTCTTATTTTTCTTTTGTAATTATTGCGTTTTCATTTTACAATAACACAAATGTTATTATACCAAAAGCGTGTACTATTATTATTTATTTTTTAAAGTCCAACGTTTTTGCTTAATTTATAATTTTTTAAATATGTATCAATGTCGCGTTAAAAAATGATTTACAAAAACTAAATTTAAAAAATAATATAATATTTACACACATGATTAACCAATGATATTATTATTGCGTAGTTCATAACTTTAATAAAAATAAATATTTTAAAACACCTGAAATACTTGTTTAATTAAATTATTATAGTGAAAATATAAAAAGCAACTGTACATAAAGCAAGCATAAAAGGCGGACAAGTGATTACCGCTCTGTAGATCTAAATAGGGGTCACTGAATGTGTTGAATTTGAATTAAATGATATAAAATTATTGTGTACAAAAATGATTTCTGAGTGAAGATTTTAAACGTCAACCTATATTAATAAGTATTCCTTATATTTTACAATATAATTGCTGTTAAAGAAATTTACCTTCCTACTTATTATACTAACTATTAGATATTAATAATAATGTTGAATAATAAGATTAAAATTTTTTAGAAAATATTGCATATATCTTTATTGAATATACCCATTCATTAATTACTCATGATTCACGCGAATAATCGAATAATATTTTTAAAATACTTCAAAATCACTAGAACCGTAATTTATCGTTTACATATCAAATGTTATCCTATTTTTAAAATTAAAATGGCAATAAAAAAATAGTGTATGTAAATTTTTTTTAGATATTTAATTAAGGCATAAACTATATGTTATAATAAGTACCTAACCTTATTTTTAATTTTTAATCCTTAACTATAAAAACATTTTTTTACGTTTTTAACTAGGTACGAAATAATTCCAAATTTTCAAGATCTTGCGAATTTTTTTAATATTTGAACTTAACATATTCATAAAAAAATAATATGCTTACGTGTCTTTAACATTTCTTAACCTAACTGTAATTATAATAGCTTATGAGGAGCCTTGTATTCAATTTTTAACCTAATTAATTCATAAATATTATAAATATATAACTATATATTATCAATATTGATATTTATATGGAATACAATAAAATAAAATAATATATACGTATAATTTATTTCAAAAATTTTTTTTATAATATGAATATTTTATACATTCAAGTTAAAAATCTAATTAATTTATCTACTATTTTATTAAAATAATATTATTTGGTCAATAAACTAATTTTTTGAAATTAAAATGTTTCTAACATAAATTCATAATTTAACTAACGAAAATATTGATATTTAAAAAAATCAGCCATTTGACTTAAATAAGTGTTTTTACCATATAAAATAAATTTTTCTGAAAATCAGTTTTACAAATTTGGTATATTGAATATTTTGAAAAAAAATTTTATTAATTTTTAAGTTTTTTATTTTCAGTATTAAAAAATAAAAAATGTAGCGCAAGAGTCTATGAATTATATTTAAAAGAAATTTTTTAAAAATATTGATTAGAACAAATGTTATTTCATTTGTCAGATCTCCGAGGGACACTGTATCCAATCAATCACTTTATTTTTATTTACCAACCTACCTACTAATATAATTATTAAATTTTGATTTAATGTTTTATTTCCACAAATTTGTGTTTTCCGTAATAATTAATTAAGAATTTCATGTATATAAAAGAATACGTCAATTTAGGATAACATGTAACGAATTATCGCAAAAATATATAAATTACTTTGGCATCACAGAGTTAGGTACATACCATAAAAAGCAGCAGTTTACCTAGGTAATAGTAGATGTCACTTTGCTGTACAGTAGGTTAGTGTAATGGATGGTATTAAATTTGAATTATACACGAAAAATGATTCTGATCGGAGACGGGTTGTCAGTATAGGGGATTTTATGCGATATCAATTCTATTGTTATTATTTATTTAAAAAAAATTTTAATTAAATTAAAAAAATTCTAAAACAACGATTTCATATAAAATACAATTTATCTAAAAAATAAAATTTGAAAATAAAATAAAAAGTTTAATTTGAACAAAAAATTGAAATGTAATTAAAAAGCTAAAAGTTACTCATAAAAAATCTATTTTGGATTTAGAATCTTATTTAAATAAAATCTAGATTTCATAAAAAATTCTATTTAAACAAAAAGATTAATACGAACAGAAATAAATAAAAGTGTTATATAATTCGAACAAGAAATCGAATCAATTTTAAGACTAAATCTATTTTTCATAAATAAATCTAAAAAATTTAAATTAGACTACAAAATTCTAAAATAAAGATATCATATAAAAATATAATTGAACTAAAAATAAAAAAAAAAAATTCAATTTGAACAAAAAATTGAAATAGAGTTAAAAATGTTAAAACTTACTCATTAAAATTTATTTTGGTTTTAGAATCTATTATTAGATAAAATCTAGATTTCATGAAAAAATTTAATACGAACAAAAATAAATAAAAATTTTATATAATTTGAACAAGAAATCGAATCAGTTTTAAGACTAAATCTATTTTTCATAAAAAATTTAAATAAAATAAAATAATAAAAAATGGATACAGAATTAAAAAAATAACCTAAATTTAAGATTTTATAAAAAATCAAATTTGTTAAAAAAAATGTAATCTGAATATACAAATCTATTTTTACTAAAAGTCAATTCGAAAAAAAATCAATAAATTAATTACTATAAGATGGTAATTTTAGATTTTTTTGGACCATGGAATATTAATATAATAATAATAAAAAAATACACTGTGTTAAATGTGATAACTGTGAACCGTGATTAACAACTACGTGCTTGTTCACTGATTAAAATACAATGATTAAACTTTTTTGTAAGTTGATAATTTTTTTGTTAAAAACTGATTTAAAATATCATGTGGCCTTAATTAAACTAGGGGGGCATTTCCCTGACACTCACACCATAAATGGGCTACAATTCGAGAACGGTGGTGGAACAAACGATACAATTTTTGGAACAAACAAGAACAATCGAAAGCCCCAGGTTTGGTTCCAAAATTCAAAAGTGGGGTTTCCAGGAAAATGTACCTAAAAAAAATATGTAAGTACCTTCAAAATAAATTCCAAATTAATCAAATCAGATTCATTATGTACCCAACTCACTCAGTCATTCATAGTGTACACAATTTATTTAAAGAATTAATATAGGTAAATCATTGACTACATTAACTACTACTATTACAATATAAAGTATACCTACTCTAAAAATTTTAAGTACCCGCGAATAATATTTTTAGATTACAACAATACAACTAAAATCGTTATTCTTGGTTATTTAATATGTAATTTCATCTGAATTTGAGCTTAAAATAACTATAACAATAAAACTATGTTAATATAGCTTTTAAATTTTATTTGCTGAAGAATTATCCCTTTACGTGTGACCTTGTTTTAAATTTTTATTTCTTAGCTATAAAAGTTGAACTTTTTATACATTTTGTACAATTTATTAAATAATTAGTACGTTTTCAACTAAACAAATTTGAACTTTTTGATGGTTATATCAAAAAAAACGTGCCTATGTATTTATAGTATTTTCCAACTGATATTATACCAATTTATGGGGAACTTAGCATTACATTTTCAAGTTTTTTGACCCAACAAATAAAGTTTTACTGACATTTATAGAAAAAAAAAAAAAAAACGAAAAAAATTGAAAATTGAAAATATTCATAGGTAAATAAGTTTAAAATATTTGAAATGCCAATATGAACATTTAATGCAAATTTTATGTATCTACGATAATTTGTTTAAGAGTTACACCAATCTTTAAAATACATAAATACCTATAAGATTGATTTTCTTAAATACCGAAGTTGCCTAAATATTCCCGTTTTTCATTAATTTGTTTTTATTTTTGTTCTCCTCGGCGCTCATGAAAACTATTATGGATTTTGGCTTCTTCAATGCACCACCTAGATTTATTTTTCAACTAGAAAAGCTACTGAAGTAGAAAATTGAAGCATTATTTTGACAACTTATCATTTACACAGACACAAAATAAAATACACACAACATTGTAAAACCAATACATTCATTTCTCTGCTCAGAATCTAAAAGGTATATTAGAAATTTTATGAAAAGTTTTGTGAAATATTTCTTGGTTTCATGAAAATAACAATATAATATTTAATAATATTTAATTCAATATGA
Organism: Diuraphis noxia; assembly: GCF_037042655.1. NCBI lineage: Eukaryota > Metazoa > Arthropoda > Insecta > Hemiptera > Aphididae > Diuraphis > Diuraphis noxia. The sequence goes on from NW_028301711.1 coordinate 74,459,577, forward strand.
CCTTTAATGTGCAGTCAATCATAAAGCGAGATATTCGTTAGATACAAGAAAACAACAGTAATTCAGGAAATTGTAAAATAATTTAATAGTAGGTATAAAAATATGGTTAGAAAATAAAAATAGTGGCTTCCACTTCTTGGTGTTGATTATACATTATGATTGTATGAGCTCAAAATAAAATAACATATATTCAGCGATTCAAAAACGTTTTTCCATGGTGCTCTTTTTTGAACCAAGTAGGTACATCCAGTATTAGCCACGATGCCCTTCTGTGAATACCATGAAAGACAATGCAAAAAAAAAAATTATCATTAATTACGAATTTTGACTAAAAATTCTATACATTCTAAATTGTTTATTACAAGCTGTGCACCACGATGCCCTAAAAAAGTACTCGAGGTGCACAGCTTAGGATTTTATTATATTAGTTTGGAAATTAATGATTAATTAATTTTAAATCGACTAATCAATTGAACATGTTAAAATGTTTCCCAAGAGAAAAACACGCAATTAATATAATTATGAAAAAAAAAATACAGTGATAATTATTTTCGTTTTTTAACAATTATATGATTATTAATTTTATATCATTATTTAATGCGGTAACTTTCTATTTTTGATAGAATGACATTGTATTTATTATATTACGCGCATTTGCACCTGTATCATATTTTATACATACTGAACCTTAATTTATACAATAAATTGCATTTCTACAATAAATTGCATTTCTACAGTTTATAATAATACTACATATAGGTACACAATATACTTGCATCCTGCATAAATTATTTTAACTTCGATGTATAGTATACTATTATACATTTATACGTTATACCTGAGGTTTTGCATTATATTACACGCAGAGTTTTAACTTTTGAGCAAGAAATATTTCAATTTCAATCTTATAATTTTACGATGTAGTCTTTAAAGAAATATGTCTCGTATAAAATAATAAAAACAATAATTGCTTTTTAAAGACAGACATTTTATATTATCAGCTATAAGATATAAATAGATATATTACGAACAATAAAACATTTTTAAATGTAGAATGATTATCTTGAATAGTAAACACTTAACAATTTTGTGGATACTAAACAATGTGCATTTTTCACTAGTTTTATGAAACTATAATGCTGTTATATTTTAAGTAGGTATAACAATAGAGCAGAATTTTTTTTTATGATGAACTCTATACACTGCATTTAAAATCCCAAATAATGACAAATATAATATATATAATATCATTCAATCCTATAAACAGTTATTGTTTTGCATAATATTATTATATGTCAAAAATCAACTACATAGATTCATTAAAAATATAACTTAATAAATAAGTTATAACAGCGTGACTGATATTTGTATACTATATAATATGTATATTCTGTACAATAATTTAGATGTTTAAAAAATAGAAAAATTTACAAAATGAGAGGCAGATAAACATTTTCTTTAAAGCTGAATAATAGTTTCAAATTTGTACTATTTATGTGCTATTATAATATAATTTGATTCATGGTCAGGATTCTATGAATTTGATTTCTTTTAAGTTGTAAAACTTTTCTTGTGCTGTTCCAATTTATTGCTAAATTAGTTTAAAATGTATGTCTTTGGTAAGTATTTCAGGTAAGAAATTATTTAAAATAAAATCTAAAAATTCTAAGTGAAATTTCTTAAATTCTCTCAATTTTATTGCTGGCTTTATATATTCATTTATAAAACAATTTTTGTACCTAATACTCCAATCAATAGTTTTGTGCTAATGGCTAATGGCTAATAAAAAAAAATAACATAAAAAAACTGTGAAGGATATAATTTTACTCCCCCCCTGCGCGTATTTGTAACACACTCAAACATTTTTTTTTTTGTTTTTTGTGTTTTAATGACTCACTTTATACACTTCAAAAATATGTTTTAATATGAAATAAGACGTATTATTCATATTTTTAACTACATTTAAAAATCTCGGGTGCGTAGTAATCATTATTTTTTTGAGTGCTTTTACTCACTAACTAGGTACCTGAAGTCTTGAAAATGACATAAACATGATATGATAAACAAAAATATGTAATGTTTGCTTAGAAACATTTCACAAAATTCCACAATAGTTGTTTTCGTGTCATTATAACATAAGTGTCCCTTTTTCCCACTCAAAGCAGCATACTGTCAAGCGCAGAGTCCGAATCAACGCTATTAAAACATGTCCACTCCACTAATTTGTGTGTATTAATTTGTACGAAATATTAATAATAATAAACCTCTACTATAGCATAAATATCATAAAATGTATAATTTTATGGAACATATTCAATAATTTAGTTTTTACGTAGGTAACTATACGTGCGTCAATTAAAATTAAATCACATATACATAGTTATATTATAGCGGCATAGTGATCACAAAATTTTTTAATGAAGCCTCCTTACCCATTTTTGGGTCACTTGCTAACATTTTGTGATCAAAGTTTTAAAAAAAGTATTTATATATTAAACCATATAATAATGTTGTCATCCCTAAACCCCAAAGTAAAATGTTTACTAGAATCGACACTATCCATTGCTGTTTCTTAATAAGCCACTGCACATAAGTGTAGGGTGAGATAGAAGTTCTGAGCAACTATATTTCATTGAATATTACATTTTTTTGTTGAAAAACAATAAAGACAGTATTTTTTACTTTTTATTATAGTGTTTTACTTCGTACCTTTTTATTATTAAAACTGAAAATAGACATAATAAAGTGATGTAGGTATACTAATATATACTAGATTTAAAATGATGAATTCATAGTAATGTACCTATCCATTAAGATACAAAACTAAAATATCGTTTACGAAGTAGTGTATCTTAAAAGATACAATTGAAAACAGCTAGGTATATATCGCTTATTGTTCCAAATAAAAGAAAAAATTATATGTATATCATCGACAGACGACAATAATTATAGATAATATTATGATAGTTATTATGATTAGGTATAATATTTTGGAATTGATAAGAACAACCCAAATGACTGTGTTAAACATTTGTGAATTTTATATTTAACGAATTTAAATAATGCATACATCCATGGATATTCATAGTTTGTGATGGGCAACTTCGTGCAGTATCAGTTAGTAGGTATGTAATAACTTTATGAATAGGTGCAAGCTGTTACATAAGTTACCTTAAAAATAAAACAACTTTTTTACTTATCGAATTAAAATGTTTGTTATATATTTAAATATAATTGATAGACGCTCGTTCTATAGAGTAAGGCATAAAAATGTCGTTTTTTATGTATAATATTAAAAATAATAAATAATTACAATTGCACAAGAATTATTTCGAAAAATTTGAAAAACCATTTTTAAATACATTTTTAGAAACATGTTGATGGCAAAAATTTTTATTCATGTTAAGTAGCATATTTATTACAATTTCTTAAAATATAAAAATAAATATTATTACCTATATCATTTTTTTTTTTTGAATAAATTACATTAAATCTTAAAGTATAAGTAGATCTCAAATTATTAACTATCCATATGATTTGCATGTATTTAGTATACGTTTAACTTGTATTATTTCTTCATTTTTCAGATTTTTCTGTAACTCTGTATGTATACAATAAAATATAAATTATGTATACATTCATCTCCATATTATATCATAAATTATAATAGGTATATGCTTAAAATCGGTGCTACCAAAATCATATTATATTATGCATGTCAGCTCTCTCTCTCTCTCTCTCTCTATCTCTCTCTCTACTACAATGTAACTCTACGATACTTTTTTCCGGCGGCATCATCTAATCACTTGCCAGCCAACGAAATTGACTAACTACTGTTGTTCAGTCATATTCTTATTCTCATAGAATTCTAATGAGTTTTCTGTACACCAATATACTTAACCAAATCAAATTTCTACAGCTCTTGAAATTGCCGAAATATAATGCTCTTTTTATGTATTTGAATGTAAGAGAGAGAGTGGGAGAGAAAAGATATTCATATAAAAATGTATTAACGATATTACAAATAGGACATTTTGAACAAAAAAGGTAAAACAATTTTCAATTTTCAAACCAAAGGTAAACCTTTCTGAATGTCTTGTTTCCTTACCGGATGATTCCATTTGTTGCTAGTACAATCAACTCAAAATAAAATAACCCTTTCTATTGAATTGGTTCTATGCATTTTAGAATATTGAAAAAAACACAGTGGCGTATTATTTTCTGAGTATACAATGTAAAATGTATAGGTGTATAGTGTATACACGCCTCAAAAGTATTACCAAAGACGAACATGTTTGTTGTCGTCAAACACGCTAAAACACTTTTAATTGAATTCATAAAGTATCGAAATATCAGATAGTATTTTTATGCATTATGCACATAGGACGTAGGAATTGTACGGTTAAAGTGTGAATTAAATCATTACGATTTACAACTAGAGAGAATTTATAATGATTACTGATTAATGATCAATGATCATTGACACCGCGCGAGTTCATCGGGATGAGCAATCATGTCATAGTGTCATGCCATAGATTATTTAGCACAGTTTTCGAAGACTTAGTATCATTAAAATTAAACCTTTGACATGTTTAACTATAATTATTAACGAAGGCAAATCCATCAAATCTTAAACATTAAAGCCAATACGATCAAATGAATATAGTTCAAAGACTATTATATCGGTTAACCTGAACGCAAACAAACGCTGTCATGTTATTTACTAGTATAGGTACTTTCATGTTTAAAGTATTTGATTTAACATTTGAACTAAATAAATTTAAGTTTAGAAACATAGTTACATATCGATGTTAAGTGTTTAATGTTTACTTATTAGTTTTGTAAATCTATAGATATACACTTCATGATAGTTATTAGTTCATGATTATTATTATTTTATAAGTAAATTGATATTAACATTATTATTTTAATATCCAAGTAAGCCGTAGGCGTAAATTTTGTACATAGAAAAGAAAATTGTGACAAATTAACAAATTTTGTTTAGTTTTCATGATATAAGTATTATTTTGATATTTAGGAATTCTTCGATTTATTATTGCTTTACTATTAATCAAAAAATACTAATTATAAATGTGTATTATTAAGAATTTATTAATTTAATATACTATTTAATTATAATATTAAATATTAAGTTATATAATATCTAATACTTTAATACAGATCGTATTCAATCAAAATAACTTTTTTATTTTATGTGAATAATTTCCAGAATATATAAATAAAACAATTAAAGTGTATCATAAGGCAATTATATTTATCATTTACGAGCTTGAAAGTAAAAAGTAAGTAATATTGTAATAAAAAGCCTATGAGATTGAGGATTTTACGACATATTTTGACAGTTATATTATAAAAGTCAGTTAAAAACTTTGTATTTGCATTTGCATTCGTTTGAGGCCTTTTATTTTATATAATGATTAAATATATACAATTAAAATAGATCCTGAAGGGCGTTAACCATGGAAAATTAAATATAATGGCATTCGATTTATCCTGTCTTAATCTTAGTGATGGTTAAATGTACGAGTAAACTCCACATATTTTTAACACATACATTTGGGTGGTATAAACTAAATATAAAACAAAAATCTAAAATTATATTCAGTTATTATTATTTTTTTTTATATGAAATTTACAATCTATACCTCATGGCATAATGAGTAAATGTGATACAAATAGACAATAAACATATAAGGTATTAAAACATAGTTAATATTAAAATTAAAACAGTTTACAATAAATTATATAGGTACACATGTTACGTTTGTGGAAAGCAGTCACCCATTACTGACCCTTACTCTTGACTTTAATATAAGTTAATATATATATATATACACATATATTTTTTTTTTATCATACCTTTTTTTTAATGTGATTATTTATATATCAAGCAAGTCACGGCACCATTTACGTTTTAACCTTCTTGGAGGGTTACCGGGAATTGTTGGGATAGAGAGATTTTTAGCAAACGAATTGAGCTTATCCCAAATAAACAAAGGTGAAAACGTTTAAAATAAATTTTTCCTTCATCGTGCAATAGAGGAATTTTTAGTTCTGAATGAATAGTATGATATACATAAGGAGAGGTATTTAATAATTTTCGAAGCCTTATATTTTGGAAAGTTTGTATTTTGTTTAGATAAAACTTTTTAGCATTTCCGCATAGTTGCACTAATATGTCCTCATGAGTTTAAATAAGGATTTTAGTACTAGTGCGTGTAAATTTGTTTTTATAAATGAGATTTTTTAATAGACATAATCGTTGGCTTAAATTAACTCTTTTTGATTTGATATGATTGGCTCACGTTAGCCTTTTATCAAAGTTAACCTATGGTATTTAGTATTCTGAGTACTTGGAATTTATGTCCCGTAAATGAAAACATCATCGCAAGGGGATAGTCTGAGGGTGAACGTCGTATAGATAGATTTGGATTAATTAATTTTAAACTTCCAGTTGGTGTACCAATCTTCCATAAGGGAGAGATAAGATTTGAGATTTTGAATTGCTAAGAAAGCATCCGAGTGAGTAGAGAGTATGACTTTGTCGGACGCGTAGTCAGCATCTATTGTGTTAGGAGAGATTGGTTGGACCGAGGAATCTATATATTGTACAGGAAGGGGGAGAGAATACCACCTTGAGGGACACCCACAGAAATATTGGCTATAGAAGAAAAGGCATTACTAACACGCACTTGGAAATTGCGATCGGAGAAATATGATTTAATTACGAGGAAGAAAGTGGGCTGAAGAAATTTTTTTAATTTGAATAGGAGGCCGTCATGCCATACCTTATCGAACGCCAAAGAGATGTCAAGAAATGCACAAGTGTAGAAAAGTTTTTTCTCTAAAACATAGGATACGATGGGCTGATTTATTATATTTTTGTTTATCAGATAGAAGACGCGTTCGTTGATACAAAGCTCTAGCTCTACGTTTTCTTACAATAATACTGCGTATATATTCTGGAATTAAGAGGTGATGGGGTGAAGGTTGAAGTTTTCTCGTTGAAGACTAAGCCGCAGACTGATATTCAGTTATAATAACTGTATTTTATAAGTAACCAACGACTATCATATTATATAAACAAAACGATTTTCGACTTTGAGAGCCAACAAATCCTACGCACCCACACTCTGCTTTTATTAATATATGTATAATATTTTATAATATTTCGGGAATTAAAAAAAAAAAAAAACATTCAAATGTATATAGATTATAATCAGATACCTTAATAATATAACTTACAAGTAAATATAAATAATAACTATTTAAAGTTAATAGTTATATTAAGTTTTTATCAATGATAAATTTTTAAATTGAATAAAGTAAGTACTGTAATAAATTATTATGAGGGTAGCTATAAAGCCAAATTAAATGACGGATACGTCACCCTCAAATTTGTAATTTAAAAACACACCTATTTTTAATTTTATCGCTCAAATTAAACATAATACAAATAACCAAGTTCCAAATTCGTATTAGTTTTTCCTGTAAAGCATGTATTCGAGCAAAAAAATAATCACGTACAGGTGATAAATATGATAATAATAATAGAAAAAAATAAAATATCTTTTAAAATTAGATTCTTATATGATAATACTATGTAATATTACTTACTCGATTGAAATATTACAATTATGATTATTTTTATAAAATTAAACTGTTTTAGTAGGTACTCATTTTTTAAAAGTGAGAATATTTTAATCATAATTTCATGACTTTACGTAGAACTCAAATTATTATAAATTTTTTTACATTATATGCCTATTACATTGTGACCATAACCACTGTAAAGCAACATATTTCTTCTATTCACCTTTTTCATTACTCGTTAGTTTACCACATTGATTTTCACATAATTTATAAACTTCACCATATAATTTGAGACAGCGTAATTTTTTCGCTGAAAAATATTACAACATAGTGATGTTGTTGCATTGGATTAACGACGAAATTACATAAAAATAAATGAAAAGGTTATATATATATATATATATTACAGGGTGTCACGTACATGAAGTTGCCCTGACCACGACTTTGTGCTAACATTTTCAAAATTGTTGCAAACAATTGTCAATTAATTATAAATTCTATACCCGAATTTCTAAATACCCTGCTTGGCTATTGAGTCAAAAATAATTTTCGGGGGGCAAAGTTTACGCAGCCCTCCACAATCTGTCTGATCGATTCCAGACAAATTATTAAAAATTATAAATTAATTGAAAATAATTGTTAATTTAATCTCCACATTTGTAAATTATCAGAATACTTAGAAACCAAAAAACAAAGTCGAAGGGCCAAGTTCATATCCTTCAGGGTGTCCCGTGAGGAAATGCCCATCAGCTGTAAAAGTGGACTCGCTCGCGCTGCCTGGATAAAAAAAAAACAAGTTTTTCAAAGTTTTATCCATAAACTAAAAAATATATTAAAAATCGTAAAATAAAACTCTATAAAATAGGAATTTTTATTTTTTCAAAACTTAAAAAGGAAAAATAATTTTGGTAACTGTTTTACCAAAAAATAAAACTCATTTAGCCCTTATCTATGTATGTCTAATAAAAAAAAAAAACAGATTTATGATATATTTATTATCTCAGAAGATATCGCGACGGGTAAATCCTCGCGGGACACCCGCGGTATAACAATAAGATGGCCAGCGCACTTCACATAATGAGAAAAATACGTAAGAGCTAAAATAAATGGTTCTCGATCGTCCAGTGTTCGCGGAAAATATATCATAAACCATAATAATATATATTAGTCATATATTGACTGATTATTATGTATTATACTATATTAGACATCAAATCATTTTCTGAAAAGAAAAAAAAGATAGTTTGATAGAAAAAGCAACAATAAAGTTTAACTGTGAAGATCAACTACTTAAATTTGAGAATTTTACAACTGACTTTTATGATTGATTTTGAAACTTAAAAAATACTTAATAAATTTGTTTTTTAATATAATATTTGTAAATTGAATTCTATTATAGTTTTAATTCGAAGCAAATAGAAACGTTTTTATCTTTAGTCTGATATTATATTCACCCTTAAAATCAAAACGTGTTAATGTATAAAAGTATGTAGCCACAATTAAGGTAATCATTTTGTTTTAAATTTTACCGTAGAAAAATTATGTAGGTACTGGTATGGTTAAAACTATCAATTAAATAATTTTTTATTTCTAATAGTATAATTGTTTATTGCAAAATTGGTTCTATTTATTAGGGGATAAACATAATATTTAAAAATTAATAGGAGTAACTGGTCGAGAGTAGTTGTGGTTATGGATTTTTTTTTGAATGGGTATTTAAACCAGGGATCGAAACCGGTTTTTCAAAAACCGGTTAGAACCGTGGTTTTTTCATTATTGAACACCGGAACCGGAACCGACACCAAAAACTTTAAAACACCGGTTAAAAAACCATAACTGAAACCCGAGGCCTTTAAAAAACCGTTTATAAAACCGAAACCGAAACCATAGAATTGAAAAACCGTTTTTGATCAGTTCTTGAAAAACCGATGAAAATTTAAAATCAATATCGGTTTCTTCAAATTTTATAAAGTTAATTATATTATTTATAATTCTAGTTAAAACGAGTATTTTCATTCGAAGAAAATAATATAATATTGGAATTTATTAATAAAAATCCCGATGCTCTTAGGTGATCACTAATCAGTATTACGAAATATTAATATCTATTGGTAATACGAATATTGTTCTATTTATATTTTATATTATTCCTATACTTATTGTATTGGTTCTAAATTAAAATATAATATAACTACTATTATTTTGTCCACCCCTATGCGGTTATACATGTTTGTAATCACTAATCAGTAATCTGTATTGTTGTTATATTATTATTTATTCCCGATTGAGTACTGGTAATAAAAACGACAAATGTTATTAAAAAATAGAAATATGTAAATTTCTAACTATCTCTTGGATTAAAAATGTGTGTTAAACGTGTATTTATACCTTTTTAAATAACAGAATTGTCAATACTCCAATAACCTTTTTTAGCAACTATCCATTTAAATTTAAATTTAATATTTTGTTCAAATATCATAAGCATAACATGAAATGAGATTTAACATGACATATCATGAGATTTATTATACTGTAGTCTGTAATATAATGCAATATTATTGTAAATTACAATTAAATATTAATGTAATGTAATCGAATAATATGATAATAATAATATAATCTCTATAATATTTTGTATGCAAAAGCAAGTAGGTACCTACTACCTACGTTGTTGAGAACACGAAATTAGTTCTGTTGATCATAACTTGGCATATTGTATGTACATTCTACACAAAGTGTACAAATCGGATACCTATATTTTAATTTTTAGGGCTTTAGGCTCAGCCCTTAATAGTTAATAGATAGATAATAAAAATTGGGTCAACGGTTTTTAGATGTAGGAAAATATAATAAAAATTTAAAACACCGTTCCAAAAACCAAAACAAAACATTTTCAAAAACCGTTCTTGAAACCGATCAATTTTTTTAAAAACCTTTTTTGAAACCAAAACCAAAACCAAAAAATTTGAAAACCCGATCTTAAAACCTAAACCAAAACCAGAAAATTTAGAAAACCGTTCTCAAAAACCGAAAACGAAACCGTTAAAATATGAAACTGTTTCGATCCCTGATTTAAACGTAATATGCTATATTTTACATTAAAAAAAATGTTTCCTATCCAATACAGTTTGTCCTTGACATTTGATTAATATCTGATTATGGCCATTTTCAAAATCATTCATTGTTTCAATATTTAAGATGATGTGAGTTAATGTTCATGATATCTAAATTTTATATGTTAGAATGTTAGATAATATATTTTATATTGTAAGTATTTTTCATTTTCTTTTATAATAATTATTAATCACTCGTCTACAGGGAGAGTGAAATATACAAAATATATTGGGAATCGAAACAGACATTATAGACATATAAGTAGCTTTATGATATTCTTCCTGGGTGCTAAGTATTCAAAAATCTGGAAATGCTTTGATTATCTAATGTTTACATAATATATTTCATTTTTATGCGACTATTTATTTTAATGATTAATAGCACTGCTGCCCAGTTTCAATGGTTAGGTATCTATAGATATTAGGTATGTAATCAGTGGCGTAGCCAGGGGGGCTAAGAGGGCTATAGACCACATTGACTGTGTCGACCTTAGAATTTTATCAAGATTAAATATTCATTTTCTGCCATAATAATAATTGAATACAACAATAAATAAATAAATAAATGTATACCTATACATATAATTGTAAATAGTTAATAGTGTAAATAAAAAATAAATATTTTATTTGTATTTTTTGTATTTTTTTGTGAGACTTAGACCTCCCCATACACAATTCCTGGCTACGCCACTGGGCATGTCGCAGTATGTTTATCTACTACTTGATTAAATTTAGTTTAAAATGATAATTCTCATGCAATAATAATTAATATTATTGGAGTTCCGTTTCGTATGAACTCGTCCATGCCCTCTCGTATCAGTATTGTTTGCAATGGTTTTAGATGATTAATCCTCGGTTGTGTTTTTACCAATATACCTACATTTATTTCTTAAGTTAATGCAGTGACTATATTAGTGATTATGCTATACTTCTGAAATATTCTTATAATACTTCATATTTTAATTCGTCAAGAAGTTCAAAAGATCTTTATTCTGATTTTGTAAAATCAATGTTCTAGAACTTCAAAATTAGTTTTATAAATTTGTGATATCAATAGTTTAAAAATGATATTATTAAAGGTGTTTAAAATAAATTTTGTATGTTAAAATACTATTAATAAATTTTTCATAAATTAAATCACTTTTTTACTTATGTCATCTATTTAAAATCTTGTTATTTTATGATGATTCACTAATGTGACGCTATTTTTAAACATGCATTTGAGCATTACAGTACCTACTGATAATTATTCAAAATAAATAATAATACAAATTGAATTTATTTATTTATCTATTTCCTTTAAAGTTATACTATATTATAATGTATATTGTTTAACTCGTTAAATATTTCACTATTGCAATGCGGCATATTAATACAATATAATGCATTTTAAAGAATGCTATTTTTATCATATGAAAACATGTAGCCATGTAGGTATATCAAAAAATCGTAAATTATTAAGTTACTTATCCTAATTTACTCACAGTGAGGTATGCACCATTCGCAGTTAGGCATAAGGCATCCACGTGAAACGGTATTAACTTGAGTTTTATTTGTATTGACCCTTAACATCATTCTACATTGTGAATTTGTCGGAAAAAGTTGTTCATTTTACGATACTTATTGTTTGATATTGATTAGTGTTTTAAATCCTTGCATAATAATATAATGAATGTTGAAAACAAATATCTATAATTCATTAAATGTAGGAATATTACGTCATATTGATGGAAATGCAAATTATTAAAAAGTGTGTTCATAATAATTCGTTTTCACTAGTACCTTTTGAACGTTCTACACGAATGCATGAATTCATTCCTAGTCCGCGGTAGTAACTAATAACTATGTTACGTAAAGGCAATAATAGAAGATATTAGTGGATTTCCATGTCATGTATCCTGTAATACTATAATCTTATATGTATCATAAGACGTATGGAAACTGCAAGTGAATCGGATTCTATAAGTACGTTTGCATTTTGTTTTTTCTTACCTAACGCTTCATCCGTGTGATAAGCATTAAGCGATGTGTCAGTAGGTCCGTGTAAATCTGTTCACGATAATATTACCACATATTGACTGTTAAGAAAAAAAAGCTGTAAATTCTACGACGTGACCTATATTTTTATTTTTATATATTTTTTTACCTATCGTAAATTCCATTCGAATGCCATTCGATGCTGATCGGAACGAATGTGTAGAGTTCCTATACCGACACATTTTTATTATTACTACCCAAGGAGATAATGGTGTATATTACAAAAAAAATAAAAATAAAAATAATGATAATAATAATAATAAAGCAGTAAATACGGATGTTTGAATTGTACCCACGAATAATAATTTGAATTATAAAAATAATTTTAAACATTATTCTTGATTTAAATATGTCATATATCGACCAAATTTGAACTTAACATAACTATAACAAAAAATGTATTTATATATTTTTTAATTACAGAATTACATACTTTCATGCAACTTTGTTGTAAACATTAAATCTTTAGCTTTAAAATCAGAATATTTTATAAATTTTTAAGTACAAAATAGTTTGAAAAATTTGAATTTAATAAATGTTATCCACGTGTTTAAATATTAATGCTTATAAAAAAATTATGTGCATGGGTTTTTAATTTTTTTGAACTATTATAAAGTTTCTAAGCTTTTTGGCCCAACGAAAAAAAATTGTATTGACTTTTACTGGACAAAAAAACAAAACCAAAAACAAATTTAAAATTGTAAATGTCTGTAAACAACGAAATAAGATTTAGAAGATTTTTAACAAATCTAGAAAATTAAAACTAAACATATGATGTATATTTAAAATATCAAAGTTATTCGTTTTTAAATTACAACATCGAGTAAATGTAAAATCAGTTTTAAATATTTGATCTTACGGCGCTCATACTATTTTAGTTAGGTTTCCAGTAAACATTTTTTTTTTTTCGATAATATTACAGACATATTTTTGAGGAGACTTATACATTTCCATATTTAAATATAAAAAGAAAAATTTTAACGAAATTTTTAACTCAAAATAATTTGGGTATTTTCTTAATTTTCACGAATTTTGTCAAAATTCTAATTTCATCAGACGCTCATCAAAAATAATTTTGGATTTACGCTTATTTTTTTTAATTTCCTGTAAACACAGTTTACAAAAAACCTTGTACTATATTTTCATGTTTCACAAATTGTTTTTTCGTCATAAATAAATAAAAAAAATTTATAACTACACAAAATTTTAGAGTCTAAATCTCTTAAAATTTGATGATGCATAGAAAAATGTAATAAAAACGAATTTCATGTATCTGAGGTAATTTTTTTTAGAGTTAAATTAAAAATTAAAATGGATAAAACTATGTGAAATTTTCTATTTTTACCTCCTAAATGCAAGATCTAGACTCGCTGTCCCTCCGGAAAAGATACTGAAATTTAAAACCTAAGCATTATTTCGACTATTTATCATGCGTATACACAAAAAATACTATGAAAAAAGTCTAAATATTTATTTAATCAATAAAATAAAAATATTTTTTAAACTGCTTGTGAAATGACCTTTAGTTTTTAAAGTTAATAATGTATACTTAAAAATGTATGCATACATAAATATTAATAATTTTAAATATTATCAATGTAAAAATTTTTAAAATGTATAGTAACCCATTTTATACACCATGCGCTTAACTTCAAAGGGTGAACATATTTTAATATATTATAATTTTTTTATAAAGACTTGAAAAAAATGATGACTATTATATACATTTTTGTACGAATTATTTATGTGGGCTTTTTTTAATTAAATTTTCAAGTATTTTGTCTGAGCCCAAGTGTTGTAATTAATACTTTTAAAGAAATTCTAAGACAATAATAAAACTATATAAAAATATATATTTGCCTTTAATAAATTTATTATTTCAAACAATAATTTGTGTGATATTAGAGTGTTTTAAGTTTTTTTAAGTTAATATTTTTAGAATAATAAAAAAAAAAAAACGTGTGAGTGGGAATCATCGAAAATTACGATAATGTTTTCATAATAAAATTTACATAAGTTAAATAAACACAAACTTTGTTTTATAAAATTATAATATCTTTATAGATACCTATATTATAACGTGGGTGATTCACAATTTACATGATTAATAGGTGCATAATATTGCCATGAATTCTGTATGTGATCATACGATATATATTACAAATCATACAAATAACGTGATTAAAGTTTCATGCATTCATCGTTATTTAGAAATGGTTGTTGATGATGGTGGCGATTGTGGGTGAAGGGGAGGTGTAGGAGGATTTGAGTCGACTACTGCAGTATAAACGTCATTATTCCTGTATTGCGAAATGAACAAAAACTATATATTTTATATTATGGATGAATAAATATTACTTGTAATTGTATGTAAATAAATAAATCTAGAAACAAAATTACGTTATATGATGGCGAACAGAATAATATTTACATAACAATATATTGAACCCGCACGCGTGTAGAGATGCATAATATATGTATAAATTATTTTGATATTATCATAATTTTGATGATTATCGGTATGTTGTTTGCGTATCATTACTCAAATAACATACCGATATTATATTATTATACAACAAAATAATATACCAACGACATTAGAGATGGTGCGATTGATATTTAATGGACCATCATGGATCACCGAGACGATCCTCGCCTCTTACTCCCTAGCAAATTACTGTTTCCAGCATCCCACGCTAGCATTAAATAAGTTATAACCTACGCTACTCTACTATAGCTGTAGGTATACTTATATTGTGTACACACTATACCTGTTTGATATCTAACTTACGTGGGTCAAGACACTACGCATAATAAAATGCAAATTAAATAATCTTCATAATATCTACTGCAGTGGCAACAACAACTAATATAATTCCATACTATTGTCGTATCGTAATAATATAGTTAATTATTATTCTGTAACGTGCGCATCGGTATATATAAATTGTGGATGAAATACCATTGAACTTGTTACTCATATAGGTACCTCATTGCAATTAAATGAAACGTGTATGGTTATACTATTATAATATGTTTGAAAAATATGAGGCAAATAAACGCACAGTAGATGTGTGTAATGTTAGCCCCCCCCCACTTTATAAGAAATTTTCCAAATTGTTGTAACCTTATTTTCTAAATTTGTAACCATTTGTAACCAAGTTTTTAGAATTTGTAAACTCATATTTTTCAAGCAACGCGTAATTTCTTAATGAGGGTCTAACTTCACGCAGCCTCTCTCCCAACTCAACGAAATCGACCAAAACAGTTTGTAACTTATAAAATTCAATTTCGGTTTTCGTCAATTTCGCCGGATTTGGGACACTACCTGTATAGTATACATCAATTGCGCGGCTATAAAAAAGGTATACATCAATATTGCGCCGGAGCATTTGACAATGACACAGACTGTCTTGGTTAGTTTTAATTTTATAATAATTATATTATATTATAATATATTAGTTGAATAATAATTTATATTATTATTAATATTATATTAATTTATATTAATTATATTATTTTTATAATAATTTGTGCAACAATAAACAAAAATATACAGTGTGTTCAACGATAAAGGTAACACGGAATATTTTGAACGCATGACCTTGTATGCAATTCGGGTTTTTTGTAATGCGCAAAGGACATATAATTACATTTATTTTTGATAAATCTTGATTTTTTTTTTTTTAATTCTGCGCATGCGCAACAAAATAATTTTTTTTTAAATGGCACCTCCCATTTTTGAGTTCAGATTTGAATTATGTGAAGTTTTTCAAGCAACTTTGACCTTTAAAGTTTTGCTCTATCTTAAAAATTGACCGATTGAGAATGAGTCGATTTATAACATTTGCATTTATCGTATTTTTCAATAGTCTACTTAGAGTTTTAAAATTTATAAGTGATTTCGTATAAATTTTTCTTAAAAATTCAGTGTACTGTCATAAGTACAAGTAATTTACATTACTTCTACAGAAAGCAGACTATTGAAAAATACGATAAATGCAAATGTTATAAATCGACTCATTCTCAATCGGTCAATTTTTAAGATAGAGCAAAACTTTAAAGGTCAAAGTTGCTTGAAAAAATTCACATAATTCAAATCTGAACTCAAAAATGGGAGGTGCCATTTAAAAAAAAATTATTTTGTTGCGCATGCGCAGAATTAAAAAAAAAAATCAAGATTTATCAAAAATAAATGTAATTATATGTCCTTTACGCATTACAAAAAACCCGAATTGCATACAAGGTCATGCGTTCAAAATATTCCGTGTTACCTTTATCGTTGAACACACTGTATACATTACACACAATTTAAACAATTTATAATCTAAAAGTCGATGACTGTAACACTTTTAAAACATTTGATATAAAAGCGACTTATCTGGCAACATCAGCTTCATCATATTGTGAGGCAATTAAAAATATGTCGAACAAATGGTCAAATATCATATTTCATTACACACGTAAAAACCATAGTTGCAAAACCTATTTGTAAGTTCCTTATTTACCTACCAAATATACAACAATGCTAATCTTTAAGTTTTGTAATCAATAGAAATAATAGGTATTACACATGTTTGTATAATAATGTATTTAAGAATCGATTGGCGCAATTGACGTAAGTACACAATTTATAACATTGAAGTATCGATCGGCGCAATGGATGTATAACTTTTTCCTATCCCATAATTTTTCTTTTATTTACCTGTGATTTACGGCACAATTGATATATGTCCAATTTGTAACCAACTTTTTAGAATTTGTAACCTCAGCATTTCCGAGTAATAGTAAATTTTTCAATTAGGTTGAGGCTTTCAATTGAGGCTGGACCGCCACAATTCAATGAAATCGCCCAAAACAGTTTGAAACTTATAAAACTCAATTTGTAACTATTTGTAACCAACTGGTTAGAATTTGTAACCGCATCATTTTTTATGGTTTGCGATTACCTACGCCCATTTTTGACCATATCTATAAATGTTGATATTTTCTTATAACTTACTTGAATTATAAACGTATAAATACGCGGAAAAACAAATCGTTAGTACTTATAGGTACCCTGCACTTACCATTTATTATAATTTAAGAGAAGAAAATCAACTATAAAGTAAAGTGATGTAAATATTTCTTTTGTATTATTTAAATGATAAGTTAAAAGTGTTTTTGAAAAAAAAATATACACCTGTTATAGCCTACCTGGCCTTTAAAAAAATATATATATAAGCCTGAAAAAAATTAATACAATTATAAAGTAGTTACAAGTCTTCCATACTTATTCTGAAATTTTTATATAAAATAATAAGTGTGGTTTCACATATTTTGTCTCTGGATACTTATACATCGTTCTTTTTTTGACCAAGTCGTTATGTATTTCCAAATAGCCTTTAATTCGTTTGCAGTGTGCTACGTAGTGGCCCGTGTTCTTTACATTTGAATCTCCAATGTATGCAATTATTGATTGTAGTGAAGACCTAAATAACAAATGTTTTATAATTATTATAAAATAGGTATATTATAATTTATTATGATATAAATATATTTTTTTAAATATCAAACTTTTTACCTTTCATTTCCAACAGACAATTGGAAGGTTTAAAATACGTGTGTTAAATAACATCATTACTATGTTCGTTAATTTATTCATTGCCATTTGAAACGTTTGGTGAATTATGATACATATAATCAGGACTTCTCGTGTGATCGCATATGTATTTCAACTTTAAAGGCTATACCACTTGGGCGTAATAACATTTAGGTTCGCTGTTACAAACAATTCGTCAATTTAAGGGTCACTCTTCCTATCTGTACAGCTTCGTTAGGTACATATTATTATAATAAATTACATTACAATCAAAAACCAATATATTTATCGCTTCACTAAGTTATTTTCATGTTTTTTCAAATTAGTTTGTGTTAATGGTATGAAATATGACACAAGCAAATATTTTTTTCCGAATCGTGTTATAAGGGTGATTCGTCCAAACATGTTCACTGTTTTTTTTTTTTTTTTTGAACTTCTGTTTCACAAAAGAAATCCTCACTTTTGTAGTGTAATTTATTTAGCTCATAATTTTTCTTAAAAATGTTAAAAAAATCAGAAAATAAGTATAAATAAGTACCTACTATTATGTTTAATATAAATATTTTAGTAACTGATAAACTATTAATTTAAATTTTAAATTGGGTAAATCTAAAAGTTAAAAAAAAAAACCACTACAACAAATAATGTACGTTCTAATTTGAAAATTTGTATCACACTCATAAAAAACAGTTCAAATTCCAAAAAAAATCAAAAATATAAAAATATTGGGTACTATTAAAAATTTCATAAATCGAGATTTGAATAAATGCATTATCATAGGAAAAAATGGGGTAATCAATGATCATACTTGGTAAATTACCCTGACTACAAACATTTAGTTCATTTACAATATTAGCCTGAGGATTTATTTTTTGCATGAAACGATTTTCACAAACAATATACTGGCGCATGATTGGGTGTGGTGACTTCTTAACATTATAATATATCTTTTAAAATGTTGACAAGTTGTATCCTGAATTTTGAAGGAAAATATTATGTGGTATTGTGTAGATGTTATTATCATATGACACAGACAGCAAACAAGAAGATATCCGTTCCAATTTACTCTCATCCGCCATACACTAAACATCATCTACAGTGTATCGTGTGGTAAAATAATATTATGTAGTATATTATGTCAACATATTATTATTTTATTATCTTCGAGTTGTGAGCAGAGCACAGGATCTCGTTTTTGTTAAATATTATACATTTCGTAGAAATCGTGTACGTATGGCATTGATATTGTTTAGTTTACTCTGCTGTTTTTTCTGTTTTCTACAGAATACATAATCTATCTACAGCCGCTTTTGTGTTTACGATCAGTTAACCACCCATATTCTACGAATTCAAGCAGAAATGCGTTGGATACTTTATGCAAACCGGATGCACAAGATATGCGTTACAATAACATTATAAGCATATATGGTTATTATTGTTTCCCAAATATCTCACTTTCCGTGCACTGTAGATCTCATTGCTGTGTATAATGGTGGAAGTAGGGTATATCCAGGGGATAATGTTTGATTATTATTCTAATTTAAATATTTTTAATTATTTTTAAATACTAGAATAAAATGATTCAAAAAGTTTTTTATTCATATACAACAATATTTATTGAACATTTTAAATGTGGGAGGAAAATACGTAACTATATTTAGCAGAAATGACTTTAATTTTGAAAATATAAAATCAAAATCTTTACTCATTGATTCTTAGAAAATTAAATTTTACTCTTTCCATGGAACGAATGTGTTACATGTTTTTGTTTTTAAATTTGTATGTTAAATCCGACTATAAGTTCTTAGGTGTTACCAATGGGTGACTTCCTTAAAAGTTGTTGTTTTTTTTTTTAAATAAACTATGTATATATTCTATATCAAAATAACTAAATGTGCTTGTTGTACAGATTGTTTTTGAAATAAAAAAAAAAAAAAAAAAAAAAAAAATTTGTATGTTACGTAATTGTTTGAAGTTTAAATGCATGTATAAAATGCGTTGCAAACTTTCAACAAACCAAGGAGTATCAAAAAATTAATAAATTTCTATGTCTTACATGCGTAAAGTGTAGTAAAACATTATCTCCATATTACACTAACCATTATTTAAATCTGTTAAGATATTCATTTAAATAATACACTGCAAATTACAAATTATAACAATATTACAAATAATAATATCTGTTTTTTGTCAGAATCTTTTTTTATTTCGGGTTTTTTTTATGAAATGTACTATTTATTTTTTTATAAACTAAGTATCTTATAATTATAATTAATTGCTTTGTTAAAAACAAAAAAATCTTCAATTACACATCATGCTATTATTTAAAATATAGATAAAAATCTTATGAATTATTTTATTTTGACTTCATCAATGCAATCGCAATGTGTAATTATTACTAAAAATGAAATTCGAAAAAAGTTTTTAACTAAATTATACTTGTGTTAGACGAAAAAACTGTACTGGAGTGCTCTCTTAATTTTGTTGCAATAGGTAAGAGACTACAGGAGTAACAAATGTCGCCACCATAATTTTTTTTAGCACGGTTTTATTTTATTTTTTAAATTTCAAATTAACCGGATTCTTAAATTGTTGTTGCTGATTAGTTATATTGTATAATTTTATACATTCTCATACGTTTTAATGAGTAAGAATCATTATTTTTAACCTGTTCGTATTTAGATCTAGAATTCGTATAATATTTTAAAACATTGTGAATTACTCGGATCGTTTCACTTTTGTCTTTCGAACTCGCCATTTCATATTCTATAAGTCGGATGATTGAAAATATAATAAATTACATAAGAAATCATTGTGGATTTAAAAAAAAAAGTTTCCGTCTTTTATAACCTTTGTGCTCATTTTTATTTTGAATCCCCTTACCTGTGTGGTTATTACCGAAGCGGTGGAAGTCGTTGCGGGGAAAACTCATTGAAAACGTTCGAATAACAAAGCAAAATCAAAATTGAGAGAAAATAAAGCACTCCCATATATATATAAACTTATATTTACGTGACGTGAGAATAGTTGTAAAATGGCGGTCGAGTGAAGATTATTGATTTTATCATAATCATATATATATACATACGCACACTTACACATATAATGTACAAAATACTACTTCACAAGCAGCGCACGACTGCAACTATTATGTTAGTGTAAAAACGGTTTACAGCTAAAAGCTCTTATTCAAATCGAAAATGAAAGAATATAAAACATTTATATAATATAATAAAATAGGTAGGTATATATGAATCTAGGAAAAATTATCCGAGGAAGAAATACCCACGGAAAAAATGTCCGGTAAAAAATGCACAAGGAAATAATACCCGTATCTGGCATAAATACTTTAAAAAAATATTATTATTGTAAACATCATATTAACAGGTACATTTAAATAAAATATATATTATATTCATATTTGAAATTATTTTGAGTAAATTAAAATAATTGAATACAGTTGTCATAGTAAAGCAATAATAATTTGGCAACTTTTATAAAATAATTAACGAATGTTAATAATTATTAATATTATAATCAATTTAAAAAAAAACATACTAATATGTCGTGTATGCTATCGTATAAGTGATCAATTATCGTTAGTTGAATTCCGACAATATATTATATTTTTTTTTTTAATTGTACATATACCTTCAGCAACATAGGCCATTAGGCTTAAAGTGATCCGAAAATATTATTTGCTATGGGTGTGTATCATTTGAATAATACTTAATTTTTTTTTTTTAAGAGTCGGGACTTTATTGTAAATAATTATAACAATATAGCTAATATTATACCTCTATATAAGTCTGATTTTTTCTAACCATTATTATGTAATTTTTCTAAATAAAAATTATCGCCTATGCTATTATATAATTTATAATAGTAAAATTATTATATTATTTTCATGGGTATTTTTTACAGGGTATTTCCCATGGTTATTTTTTCCTCGGATATTTTTTCCAATTACCCGTATAATATATACCTATAATAATAGGTGAACACCCAATGTACATCCGTACAACTAAAACTGAAAAGTAACGGTATTTGGCACCAGCCGATTTCAATATCAATATTGTCATATAATATCTACGTATAGTGTACGACCCTCGTCTGTTTGAGGTTAAATATTCATCTGGATTCCACGAAATGATCATTCGAGGTAATATAACATGTCTGCGCAGATGTTGTTTTTCTGAATCATGCCGTTACTTAGGAATTCATTTTTTATAATAAATTTACATAAAATTACCGTCGACTGCACAATCTGCTGCATAGAGCTGTACACGTGACGAACGAGTTTATAAGTTTTCGGATTTCTGTTTTATTTCACATGCTAAGGCCGTAGAGATATTTCATGAAATCTTAAACGGATTGTATTATTTTTTTATGTAAAATAATTAATATTGTGTACAAATCAAATATACTATATTATTAATTATTATTATTTTTTTTTTTTTACCGTTACAGCATCAACATCATGGTTATAAGCATACCATTTGATTAAAAAATTATATGCATAAGGGATTTTACAATGAAGTTTAAAGAATAATGTAAATTAAGTTATACATTTCAATTTTTTATAAAAATGCGATTATTTTTTTCTATTTCAGCATAGGGTTCTACAGCTTTGTATATAATGTCTGGTATTGCACATTCTTTTCTGTCCTGCGTGAAGATTCGACAGATGTATTTGACTGTAATGATAAAATTGCAAGAGCGGCATGTAGAAGGTTCGGTCGTCTTTTCCATTAGGTATCCATGCGTAACTCTCATGTGATCAATTCTAAGTTGGTTCATGATTACTTCTTCTTTTCGATTTGAATAGTTGAGTTTTGGTCTAGACTCGACTGTGTGTTTGATTCCCCTTCATTTTGTTTTCGGTTATTTTTCACCAATTTGAGTCCCATAATTGTATGCAATATTTGTCAACGTTCCTGATTATATCAACTGGAGACATAAGTGAAAGAGTTAAGGAGTTGAGATTACTTTTAGTATTTTCGTTTCTTCAGCTATGGCCTTACCCGGAGTCCATATAAAACGTATGTATTTATTGGATAAATGTATTATGTTTTATGTTTGACAGGACACTGAGTGAGTCAGAACAAATGTCAATTCTGTCATAATTTGTATTAACAGCTGTTTAAACTCCTTTTAAAAGAGCTACGTATTCAGCAGTTTAAATGCTGCAATGACAATGTAATTGGAATACTTGAGTAGAACTTTTATGTTTAACTGCTAGAACTATGCCTGTTGAAGTTTTTGATACATCTGTATAGATTTGTAGATTTGTGAATTATTATAGTTATCCGTATGAATTAATTCATTAAATAAATTTTGATTAACTATTTCGGGTGTTTAATTTTTTTACATGAGCTCTAAGACTAGTACTTATTAATTTCATATTTATGTAATCTTCGGGGGGGGGGGGGGGGATACCTGCCTTACCCTGGTTTTATATTGAAGGATTATGTCAGTAGAGATATTGTTGTTGGACATTTTTCTACGAAGTCTTGTGCTTAGTAGTTTTTTGAGATTTTCTATAGTAGATTGAGCCCTATGTGCAAAAAGTTATTAAGTTTATACTTTGAACACCTTAATTTTCTCAAACAAAGGTGAGATGTTATTAGTAATTAGAGATGTAGTCCCTGATTTTTAATTGAAAAATTCTTTGGCTTAGAAAGCTAGTTAAGTATCCTATTATATCTTCGTGAATGTTCCATTTTTTAAGTTATTCGATAAGTTTGTGCCGCCAATAAGTTTCGTAATTACACCGTAACATCACCTACACCAAAATGTTCAAAGAATATATCCCTTAAATAATATTCAGTATCAAATAGGTTTCTCATTTGAAAAATAGAAGTTGATATTGCCACAGAATACAAAAAATATCAGAAATTCAAAAATATTGTGTTCAAGTCCACTTAAAATTTTTAAAAATCAGAATTTAATAAATTACTATTAAAGGAAGAAATGAGGCGAGAATGTTTAAAAAATCACCATATTGTATTAATCACATAACAGAGAGGGGGGGACAATTTTTTTAACATTCTCGAAGGGTAACACTGCGTGATGACCATTTTAGTTATTATGTAGTTCAATGATTTTTGAAGAAAACATATTTTATAAGTTTATTTTCATATTATTTAACTGTTTTAAAAATTTGAAATCAAGACTGAAGGTTACAATTTTATTTCATTATTTTATATGATTTTTAAGACTGCAGGGAGATAAATGTTATTTTATTACAATATTTTTAATTTTTAATTAAATTCACTGAACTTTATAAAAAGTATATCTACTCATTAATTTATAATATAAATTATGTAACGTCAACTTAACTTGGAAAAATGTCAACATACCGCAGCATACGGGTAAGATGACAAATTCCAAATTATTTTTTAATTTTTTTTTTAACCTGCTTAAGAAAATAATTAAGTTTAACTTTTATTTTAGAACATTCTTCAAAAGTTTCTCTACCTACTCATATGTGTGTAAAATTTACAGATGTACATAAAGGAATTTTATTTTAAAAATACATCGAACTTACTATGTTTCTGGTTTTAATACTGATTATAAGAAATACACCGATAAATCGATAGATGTGAAGATTGATGAATTTAAGTAATATATAAGGTCTATAACAATAACCTATGCAATTATAATTATGTACATATGTATGTATATCGTATGTATTTCTTAATGAGTCAAATACTTATTTTTTGGTAGCTTTGACAGTTTAAAATACTGTATCATATTTATTTGAATTTATACATATTAACTAGTTATAATAATAATAATAAAAGTTTATTGCAACAGCATTAAAACATGGTTAGATAGACAATATAATAACAAAAGTTGCAACTCATCCTATAAGCTTGAAAGCGGATGAGTTGAGTTATATTTATGTAGGTACAACAAAAAGTGCAGTTAATAAGTTACATAAGATATTTCTATAACCACCGATCCCTTAACGTACTATTTATATGAATTGTTGATTTTGAACTTTATTACCTATTGAATATTGGATATTATTTTATTAATGAACCTCATCATTGTCAAACTCTTCTCATAATAATATCTTAGATTGTAGTTGTAAACAAGAAACCCATCTATCATTAATTTTAACCTAGAATTCAATTATTTTTTTTTTTTATTTTTTTGGTTCTATCGTAATATTAAATTATAATTATTTACTACTGAAATATTCTTAAAATTGTGTAAAAGTAAATATACAATTTATAAATTGAATTAAAATAAAATAAATCATGTTTATTTTTGAAACAAACATTATTGATATTAAACACAAGGTTTTATTGGTATGAAAATAAACATTACAATTAATGTATAACCATTGTGTTGCAATGTGATATATAATAAGTTATCACAATAATATAGACTTGTGGATATATATAATATAACTAGGTGACTGTAAAACACGTATCTCTGATGGGAAACAATTGCGCTTAAAATGACCTTTTAATATACCTACCAATTGCGCTCTGTCTTTTTTGGGTTAATAGACCAATAATTGCGCTCAGATGTTTTCAGTGCTTATAATATTATTCTACATTACACCTACATATAAAAATACTTTTATAAAAATATGTATTATAAATAGATCTTTTCAGTCAATACAAAAAAAGTATACAATGAACGTCAATATTAATAATATATTTACCTACAATATAAATCTATACCAAATCATAAACATAGATACAACAACAAATAACAAATAATTAATATACATAAAAATATAATATGCCTGTATATTACTTATTAGATAGTGTGTGGAACGTACAAATTAGACAGATAAATGGGCGGATAACGATCATTAATGATAATGAAAACTTGTTATACGAGTAATCTATCTCTCAAATGCATACTTTATAATATGTTCGTTGATAATAATAAATAAAATATTTTATATTTCGCAATACGTCGAGTCCAGATGGGTACTATTATCAGCTTGTAGCTTGTCGTATTTTCCCGTATGTTCCCGTAATTTCATATATATTTTGCTTTAAATTAAGTATATTTGAATGTTTATTAGTTAGCTATATTTAATTGTGTATATACATATTTAACTTTTTCCACCGTGTAGTAACTTACATATTATGTCTATGTAAAAATAAGGAACCTAAAATATAAGTAGTGCAATTGGTGTTCTGACTTAAAATTTAAGCCGCACGATTGGTGTACTGAACTAAAATTTAAGCGGCGCAATCAGTTTACTCACCTTATATACAATCCATGCCCTCTTTGATCAGTCAGTACACAATAATAATAATAATAATGAATTATCCAATAGATGAATAAAAGATGTAACACGTAAGATTCAATAACAACCAAAACAATAAAATCATAATTTTTTTAGTTCATAGCTAATATAGTATTTTAAAAATGTTTGAGTAACAAAACCATTTTTTTGTTGGTTTTTGTTATCAAAATAAAAATAAAAAAATAATATTTTAAAATGTTATGTTTTTTTTAACTGTTACTCAAACAATTATTATTCAAATTGCTTTTATCTGGCCTGAATTTGATCTAAATGTCACATTTAACGTGGGTCGGATTAGGACTTATGGTTGGTGGTGCGTATATACGTCCAAACACACAATACTCAATAATATACAGACAATCGAGTGACGTCGACAATCATAATATTCCATGATTACTACACACTACAGTCTACAACAAAAGGCAACTAGTGAGTGTATGTTTTTTTAATAACAACAATAAAAACCTTCAGAAAAACATCACAAATCTTTTTTTTTTCGTGCGTCATATTCTATCTCTCTGTTCATAAATCATGAGGTGATAACTCCTGTTATTGATTGTGTTGAATACCAATCATAAACATTCTACTATCTGAAAATACAATTATAACTTTCAATGATAACCTGATAAAAAAATATTGAAGTATTAAAAACCATTTTTATTAAATATTAGTTAATAGTAAATTTATTTATGAGTCAATGCTAGTTTATACAATTGCAATTTATAATAGTATAAGGTTAACAATTTACTAAATCCTAACTATTCAAATTTAATTTAACTGAATAGCTGCAACAATGAAATGGTTGTTAAACCTCAAATTGTTATGGGTTACATATATTTATCACACAAATGATAACACACAAATGGTCAAACAATCATTTGACAACTCAACAAAACCTCACTAAATCCTACAATATGGTTTCGCCTTAACGTCATAAGATAAATACGTTCTCATATTCAAACAAATCCAAATTATAATTTAATAATTTAATTGTAATAAAAATATCTATCACAATAATAATTTACTAAAACAATTATTAACAATAAATATGAATGCCCAGACATACGTTGACAACTGTGTACCTAAATTGCCTATCTATATCGCCGTGTTATCATAATTTACTATATCAAATAACATATTATATTACTTTATATCATCGCAATGAACCAATAAATTATACTTAATCATAAATGTAAAACACACATATTTTAAGAGGACGTTTCACCCGCATGTGTTGTCTCCGTCTTACAAGTGCGTAACATTGCAAAAACTGTTTCGCGCGGGAAAGAACCGAGAATGATACAGTTATAACTAAGAAACGAAATTTTCATCACATAAAAAGGAGAATTTTGTCTGTGCAATATCGTTTTTATTTTTTCGATATCAGAACTACAAAAAAAGTTATTCATGCTTAAAAAACGCAAAATTAATGTATTATAAAACAATAAGAATTTTTTTTGTATAAGTGATATCGAAAAAATAAAAACGATATTGCACAGAAAAAATCTCCTTTTTATGTGGTGAAAATTTCGTTTCTTAGTTATAACTGTATCTTTCTCGGTTCTTTCCCGCGCAAAACAGTTTTTGCAATGTTACGCACTTGTAAGACGGAGACAACACATGCGGGTGAAACGTCCTCTTAAAATAGATAACGTGTTTAGCTATTTTTTTAATTTTAAGAGTAATAATAACTAATAAGTCAGTTAACTCAAAAAATTTGCAGTCAAATTTGTGTTGTCATATGTTAAGAGTGATGTATCCTTTTAAGTTGACAATTTTGAATATTTTCGTTGAAATTTAAAAATTTAATTTAATTTTTATAGTGACTAATTAACCTCCGTTGGAATGCATTGTTTAAAACAAAAAACTAGATAGTCTAGTACTCTAGTCATTTTGGTTTTTGTTTAAAGGGGATTTGTTTGCTGGATTTTCTACAAAAATAGAATATCTTATGCAATTACATATAGACTATCCTTGTAATCGGATAAAACTTCTGAAGAGTTAGGTATAATATTACAAATTTATTAATATACGTAATTAAAATCATCATAACGTATAGTTGAATACGATAAATTCCAATTTTTTTTGTTTTTATTATTTTAACTATAAATTAAACTCTTAAATTCTTCATAGTCAGGTTTTTATATACATAATTATATATACTTATATATACTTTTAAATACTTAAATAATACACTTAATATTAAACCAAACAATTTAATTTGATAATATATTAAAGTAAATTTCTATATTAAACTCAATGAAAATTTCAAATATTATATTCTGAATAACTGGGTTAAATAATACGATTTTGGCAAAATATTGATACTATTTCACGAAAAAAAATGTTGTGCGTAAAGCGTAATTGATGTGTGTCTGCTTGTAAATTAGAGCCCCACTAGCTATTTATTTTATACTTCAGTCGTTCAAATAAAACTGATGCGAACCTAGTACTGTCACACTGCTGGATGAAACAGGAAAAAGACGAGACGTGAATAGCTCGATTTAAGTTTAAGAAAAATATATTAAAAACAACGGTGTGCAGTACCACGGGTGTTTTATTTATACTGGTTGAGATGTGACCACAGGGGCGAACAAAATAACAAAAGAACGTGGCACGCAAAAAAAAAACAAAAAAATATAATCAAAAACTCAATACAAAATTTAAAAATGTAAAAATTTCGATTTCAGTATAAAACTTATCATGACCAATAAAATGAAATTTTAATAAATGTTATCAGATATCTAGGTTAGTTGTATAACGTTGGAAAAATATAATATTTAATATTGAAAAAAAAACAAAGAAAATATTAATTAATATACATAATAATATGTTGTGATTGATTGCCATGATGTTTCTGGACATATGGAAGTGCTCAGCTATTTAATTTAGACTATATTCATATTATAAAATTATAGTAGCTATACATTAATATGATCACTTACTACTTACAACGATCACATTTTTTAGGTGTCATACACTTAGAAGGTTGCCTATATAAAGTTTGTTAAAAAAAACTTATTAAGACTGTTAGTAACCTACGCGTGCCCTGTTTGGGCAGCTGCCTCGAAAACGAAGATTAAAAAATTACAAACCCTTCAAAAAAATTTTAAGAATAGCCCTAAAAGCCCCATGGTTCATAAGCTTGAAACTTGTCTAGATGAAAATTGCATTATCTATTATCTTATCTAGATTAAAATATACTGATCATCTATTTTTTTATCTTAAATGAAAACTTCAGTTATCTATACCAATTTATCTAGATAATTTGTATGATAGATATTTTAAGTATAGTATACATTTTTCTTTTTTACAGTTTGTATTCGAAAACCGTAAATATGAAATTTAATAGAAGATATTTAGTAATTTTAAATAGTATCAACAAAATATAAAATATAATATAAAAATAAAATATAATAGGTTAATATGTATCTTGATTGTCAATATTCCATAATTCATTGTTGAATATTTTATTATTTTTGTTTTCCATTAATTAATTTAATGTAGGTACATTTTAATTTCTGAACGTGGTGGCTGAAAAACAACGATTTATATAACAATATTTTATTGTTAGAAAAACGATACCGTATTTCTGAGTATACCGTTTTAGACAAATTAATCTATATAACTACATAATGTAAGTTAATTTAGTTTATATTAATAAATATAAGGTAGGTACATATTATAATATTTTTTTTATCCTAGAAAATTACCCACGGAAACTACGGGTCTGTTACGTATACTATCAGGCGTGCCATCCGCAGACGACGACATCAACTTTATATATGTATATATATATATATATATATATATATATATATATATTGTATTATACTATATTATTATTAATTTCGATTTTATTATAAATTCCTAAATTATACTTCAGAGTTTATATTTTAGAATCTGATTATCAAAACATCATAGAAATATACCATGTGACCAATAAGTGTCATAATGTTACAACTAATCTTAACATAATATTAAGTTAACATTATGTTGTTTTATTTTGCTAAGAAATATTATCAAAATACCCACAAACCTACTTTTTAAGAGGACGTTATACCTGCATGTGTTGTCTCCGTCTTACAAGTGCGTACATAGGGAACTCACTTTAAAATAAAATTATGGTAAAGAGTCTATGAGAAGCCCTCGATAATGTTACCTTTAACTTTATAAGAGGTCAATTCAATTCTAAACTCAAGGAGCTAAACGTGATCTGCTGAGCTTAAAATTGTTTATGTTACGCACTTGTAAGACGGAGACAAGTTGTCTCAGACAACATATTCGGAATTTAAGGTATAGAAAAATATTGATAGATTGGAATGTGCAGTCATACACGAAATGCAATTTACTTATAAAGTATTTAATCTAGTGCCTCCTTGGGAGACTTCTGTCTATGCCATTGTATAGTTTATGTCAAGTATAAAAACAAAAAAATTCTTATCTATTTTTTTTCTAGATAAAATTATATTTATCTATTATCTTTATCTAGATAATATTATAGTTATCTATTCTCAACACTGTTTATGAGAATACAACAGATACACAATGATATGGGCATACTACACAAATCTACCTGTATGACACAATAAATTAAAAATTTCCACGAACAATTTCATCAAGTTGAAGGAGCAATCCACTTCAAAATCGGCGTAAGATCCACCAATCTAAGACTTGAACCTCGGCTACCACAGGATATCCTACTATAGAACCTATAGAAGACACATCAATCTCAGATTCTATTGATTCTGACCTAAAGTTATAAGCTAACCAAAATTTAAAAAATCAATTATCATAAACATAATATTTTAATCATATTAATCATATATAGTACCTAAAATTGTTAAAATACCTGTTGTGTTGACACAATTAAATTAATAAATAAAAAAATAAAAAAATAAAAACAAACTTATTTATATTTTAATTATAAGTACTAAATATAATGGACCAATTATGGCCCACTAAATCGAATTTTGGGGGACGTTAACTCACTATATTCAAAAGATATACTCTTATATAATTCATATAAAAAATGACTTACTTAGAATAAGCCAAAAAGTCTAGTCATTATACTTAATCTATAATTTAATAATAATAATGTTCATTAGACTCTTTGTTATCTTAAATTTAATTATTATACTATAGTTATCTAAATACAGTAACTAGTACAAAATTATTGATTTGCAAAGTGATTAATTTGAATAGTTTTAAGACTATTTGTTATGTATTTAATTACAGTTTAATTTTATAAACATAACGTTTTAAATTCGTTTTATATCATTAGCACAACAACAAATATAAATATAAATATACGTTTATGATTTATCAGTAATTTCAAAAAAAAAAAATGTCCTGGGCTTTAAAGTAAATTTATATCACTCATTAAATATCGTTAGAAATAATTTTGAATTTGTATTATAATTTTTAAAACTATGTTTAACACTTAGATTACCTAATTTTGTGTTTAAGTTCTAGCTTATGCAAATAAAATACATAGTAATATCGTATGCTATATTAATGTTTTTCTTTCAAACGTTAATTATTTATTATAAATATTTATAAACAAATATTACTACTTTGGTTTTCTTGAATGAACACAACTAATTTATAAAAAATAATTGCTCACAAGCACAAGTTTTAGCTAGCTATTGAACTATCGAGAGCTTTATAAAATTTTGATTGAACGATTACGAACAATAAATTCATAAAGAACTTACTACATACTCAACAAAATAGGTTGATAACGAATAATTTACGTGCAACGTAACGCATTTCATTTAATTGGATATCGGCTGATATAGCAAGTCATATTTTTTAACTGAAGAAATACAGCACCAGGAAATTTTAACTGATGATGAAATCATGCATGCCGTGACCAAAGAAGAAATTTAGAAAAAAAGATGATGCATTTTTGCCCCCTTCAAAAATATCAGCTTCAGAAACCACAAAAGCGTTAAATACGGCCATCCAGTGGGCTAAACAAAAATATGAAAGCTGCTAAGGACTAATATTGCTTAGATGTTTGTGGGACAAGGCATACCAATCCATAATAGGAACTAGTGTACAAAAAAAATAAATCAATATTTTAAATAGTAAGGTTCATAATTACATTAATATTTTTATATATTCATTGTCTTTTGAAATTACGATGTTATATATACGAGTTGATAATTTCATAATTTAAATTACTATAAAATTGATAATTTTTTTAAGCCATAGGTAATCCAAACATTGCTTATCCGAACAACCCCTTTCCACAATCTCGTTTGGATTATCAGAACCTTACTGTACAAGTTTTTATTAATATTTTATGTTTTTTGGTTTTTTTTTTTTTTTGTTATACTAATGACATTTTTATGCAGTTATATCTCCAAAAAAATAGATTGAAGGGTAATTGTACGCCTCAAGTACGAAAGAAAATGGCAATACGAGCTTCTAGAGAACGTCAAGCTTGATTCCGTTCATTTGAAACAACTGAGTGATGAGATGCAAAATTGGAAGCCGATATAAAACATATGCATGTGTTTCTACAAAATGACGCATCACTGCATCAGCCGATGTTTCCGCAAAATCTGGAAATAGGGAATGAAAAACTAGCCATCGATGAATCAACACAATTCATCACGTTGCCGACAAATGTATGTAAAATAACAGCAACGTTTTCCAAATCCACCATAAAATTACATAAATCATCAGTGGCTCAGCAGTGCATGGGCTATATTTACAGCAAAAAACTATGATGTAAATACAATAAATATCACCATTCTAAACAAAGTACCAGGTGATACGATAACGTACTAGGCCATCGATACCGCAATGAATCAAGACAAAGCTGTCTAATATCCAACTGAATTCTTAAATTCACTTGATTTTCCAGGTATGTTACCGCACGTTCTAACATTGAGATTTGGCGTGACCATCATTCTTCTACGAAACATCAATTCACCACGAATCTGTAACGGTACCAAATTTTCAGTGAAAAATTTGATGAACAACATTATATAAGCTACAATTTTAAGCAGAAAATTTAAAGGCGAAGATGTACTGTTGCCACGCATCCCTGCAATGATCACAACAGATATGCTTTCGAATTCCAACGTTTCCGGAACGACTCACCAGTGACTATCGACGAAGCTCAAGGACAATCGCTACAAGTGTGTGAACTGATAGACAACTGTATGTAGCATGCTCACTGGTCGAAATACCTTCTGATTTATTGGTGAAAACTAATAAAATGATAATCGTTGCAAGATTATTACTTAGTATATTTTAACCATTATCTCTCCTTATGTACAAAAATATACTGCTAGTATAATCACAGGAAACGAATTTAACATACAGTTTAAAACATTCAAGAGGTAGGATTTTTAACGAGCTACAAATCGCACGGGTTTGGCTACTATATATATATACAATATTGTTCATACATTTTTGATAAATATTTATCATATGAAATTTAAACATAATAAAGTAAGATAAAAGATTTGTAAAATTAAAATCACAAACTTATTTTAATGCTTTAAATTACACGGGGGCTGAAATATTGTAAATTAATATACACTTTATTTACTAAACTATAATATTATTTCATTATTGCTATAAAGTAGTTATTTATCTACATTATTAAAAACGTATTTTTATGACAACATAATATAAAATAGGTATATAGAAAGCTTTATGCTTACGACTTACCTATCAATAAACTTCTGTGATTAAAATTTGATTTTTACATTACTCATCACCAAAAATGTTTAGTACAAACCTGCCTACCTAAATACTTAATTGTTGATGGTTTAAAATACATTAAAAAACAAACAGTAGGTGCAGCAAAAAATTGTATTAGATACGACACATTTTTTTAAGAAACTGGTTGGTGAGTAATAACATTGAAAAATGATTCCACTCATAAGAAGGTCGAAGGGCCAGGGATACAGTAGATGGAAAATCGAATTTTCACTAAAATAAAAAAGGATAACTTTGTATCTGTGCTATATTG
Organism: Diuraphis noxia; assembly: GCF_037042655.1. NCBI lineage: Eukaryota > Metazoa > Arthropoda > Insecta > Hemiptera > Aphididae > Diuraphis > Diuraphis noxia. The sequence continues at coordinate 74,494,199 of NW_028301711.1, forward strand.
TTTTGTCTTTTCGATTTCATTTATACGACAAAAAATTATTTAATTTTGAAAAGCTTGAAAATATCTGTCTTTTCAACAGTTATCAGTGTTATCACATTTTGTGTTAGTGATTTATAAAAAAATTAATTCGATATTGTGCAGTTCGAGTTATCTTAGTCTTATGATAGAAAATTTGTAATCAGAAAAAGTGGTTCTTACCAACGTTAAATTATATTTATCACACTATTTACGAACATGACGAGATGTCTTTTAAAAAACAGATGACAAGAAGTGTTTTCAGTTGCGTATCAGATATTTTAAATGGTACGAGATTTATAAGAAAAGAAATTTATGCATATTTATATATGCATAAAAATATTTTATAAATTTTATTGAATTTTACAAATTTATTTATTTTTTTTTTTAGATTTCACGAAGAGGAAAATACGAACATCCGACGACCTAACCAAGTATACCCTAGTTTGTTGTAATAAATTTATTATATTATCCATTATATGATTTTACAAACTCGTATACTTTAATTAGTGTGATTGGATTAAGAATGGATGAAGAATGGATTACCATATTGAATGACAATTTAAACTTTAAAGTCATTACAAGTTGTATTTTTGTGTAATATACTTGTTATTCATTATTTATTGTGTTCAGTTAAAAATCGGCAAAATGATCTTGATCAACACCACTGCACATAAGATTAGCGTCCTCTTCGACAAAGGCTTCGAAGTTATGTGTGTCTGATGGACTAGTAAATTTTGGTATGTGTGGAGGTACCATATTCTTATTATAGAGCTTTATCCAATCTATTTTGATAAACCATCTGAAAAAAATATTTGAGTAAAAATATTTATCAAATATAACTTTAAAAAAATTAATCATAACATGTATAATAAATATATAACTTGTGACCGTTTTTACACAAAATGCATTTTCTATTTTTTATAGATATCTTAGGATAACATGTTTACATTTAATTACCATTGCTCTTAAAATCACAATATTTGTTTACAGCATAACATGATTTTATTTAGGTTTATTTCATAAGTACAATATTTTAACGAGAAAAACTATATTTACTACGAAACCTAGCTAACTGAAGTTAGCTTACCTACAAATTTGACATATATCTTATGATAATTAAAACTTGACATCAGGAATTAAGGTTAATTTTTATTTGATTTTTTATAAACTAAATATGAATTTCTTAAATCATAGGCGACAATCACTATTAATTTGTTGATGTTACATTTTTACATTTGGAGGAAGTGGTTATTACTACACTGATAAAATGCTACACAATCAAAGTACTGTAATTAATTTCATCGATCGGTAATTAATACTAATGAAATGTCTGTCTAAACCTTTTTGAATAATAACGAATTCCAACTAGCTTAAATATTGTAGAGAGTTCAAAATTATTAATAATTATATTACGTTTAAAATTGTAAAATCGTAGTTATCTATAAATATGAATTCACTTAGGAACTTATCACCTGAAAATTTGTAAGAATTTGTAAAGTCATGTACTTATTTACAATATACAAATTACGTTGTTTATCTGCCTCCGAATAATGAAATATCTTACCTGTGGTATTTAATGTCAGTAATTCCTTTTGTTAAGTTTCCATATCTCTTTGTGAGGTCAACTCGTAGTAAGTTTTTTATAAGATGTGAAAGGTTCGGAGAAAAATTGATTGGCATTCTAAAACTGCCGCTCAAGATTTTATAGAATAGTTTCTTTTCGTTGTCAGCATTGAATGGCACTGACCCAGCAATCATTTCAAATATGATTATGCCTAATGCCCACCAGTCCACTGGTTTTCCATACGGTTTAATTGCTATGATTTCTGGTGCTAAATAGTACGGTGTACCACAAAGGGTGGTTGTTCGATTGGAAGTTATACGCTTGCTCAATCCGAGATCTGTTAATTTTATAAAACCATCACCATCAATTAACACATTTTCCGGTTTCAGATCTCTATAATAATAATAATGACATAATATATTATTAATATTTTATATTTATCAATAAGAGAACTCTAAACCAAATGTATAAACATACGTATAGTACATGGAACTGTTTACGATTTTAAGAAAAGTATCTATTGAATAAATTTGAAGTCCATATAAAAATCGTTATTTTAAGAAAAGTGTTCTAAATTATTTTTTTCGCAACTAAATTTTGAGCTTAAACAATTTGGTCTATTAGATATTTTAATTGATAACATTTTATAGAAATTGTAATAGCTTTGATTTTTAAAATGTAACAGATATATTATGTGTTAAGTACTCGTTATCAGTTTTTCAGTACCTAACTCGCGTTGTCATGGTGATGGATTTAATATTTAGATAAGGTTTTTATGAAATATTTCAAATTAATATATCTTTAATATAGGTAGGTACGGCTATATATATTACAATATGGTCAAAATCCCTTAAAAAAAAATAAACCCATATCCATACTTCAGCCATACGATATTATAATTTCTGTCATCGAGCTTATTCTATTTAAAAAAATATTATTCATCACCTATAGATTATATCCAGCGAATGTAAATATTCTAGTGCAAGGACCATTTGACCTGCGTAAAACATAGCATGCAATTCGTCAAGTACACCTCGTTCACTCATTAAACCAAATAAATCTCCCCCTACTATGAACGGCATCACGAAATATAAGTTGCATACGTCCTTTGCACAATACTCCATTTGTATAATGAACGGATGTCGTAAATTTGATAATAGTTGTTTCTCATTAGCTACGTGTTGTAAATAATTTCGCTTTAGGATTTGCTCTTTCTTCATAATCTATGAATACATTTAAATAATACATAATTGATTCTTTGTCATTGATACATATTATCGGATATCACATAATATCTTCATTAATGGTATTATGACTAAAAAAAATATGATCAATATCAAATGTGATGAACTAATAACCATCAAGTGAAGAAAATGGTCCAAAAGAAATTTAAGAATACATTTTTGGTAAGTGGGTAACAACACATAAATTCTTTTTTTACCTATAAGCTTTAAACAAAAACTTATTATACATCAACGATTACGACTGAAGAAAAGGTCACTGAGTCTAAACTAGACTATGAGTCAAAATTATATTAGGTTGATTGTTTCCTTCGTAATGTTATTGTAATTGGAGACAACCAAATTAAACTAGTTTTTTTTATATATATTCACAACGTAACGATATCGTTTGTAAGAGTTGTGAAGAAGTATTTCTAGTAATAACTAATGACCCAATAAGATCGTAATTGTATAGGTGAAAACGGGGGTAGGGGTTTGCGGGATTGGTCCTCTAAAACTTTAACGGCATTCCCATCAAAAAATTATTTTGACTTCTTTAATAATGTTGTTTGGCCTAGATATTTTTTTTTTTTTGTTAATTTGTCCCCATCTCTACCCCCCCCCCCCCCACCGATATTTCAATGGATTTCACCTATGCGTCACGTTAATACAATTTGCAGGTAGTTTATACGTTTGAATTGCGTATATGGCCCACGATGGAATAAATCTAACATTTAAGTATCGACTTATATGAGTTCACTTGAGGTTTTACCAATGTTTTTTTGAACTCTAAGTTGTCAGTTGTGTCATTAATTATTTCGATCGTGGAACCCAAAATTCGTAGATTTGTTTGTAAAGAATGGGAAATGATCATCCACTTACGTGTCAAATCGATTAGACGATGATTCTTCACAGATTGGATTTTTCCTTGAGGAATTGATTCTAAGTTTAAAGAAGAATAATATACTTACGTAAAAATTTGGAAAATTGGTAACAACGTCAGAATGGAGTGAATATATGACGGTCGTAAAATCATTTTCATCAAAACAAAAAAAATCACCAAAACTAAAGAAATTTGTTTTTTGTTTTTGGATTTTTATTTTCAACAGTTATTAGTATGTAAAGGTAGTCATTTTTACGCAATTATTGACAATAAATTCATGAGTGAATTTTGTTTTATAAGTGTCTATGGTTTATGTTCATTAAACGATAAAAAATTGAATTTATAAAGAAATTATGACACTTAAACAGCTATTATAATATACCATATAACCAAAAACAATCTACATTTCAATCCATAGTATATAACAGTTGATTTCGAAATTATTATTCTTAAAGTTGTACTTTCAGTATGGCCTTTTCAAAAAATAATTGAATGTCGAATTTAATTTACCTAAACATGGAAAATAAAAATTCAACACTTGAGCACAAGTTCTGACTATAAAGAAAATAAATGGTTGAGAATTAATTTTGACCGATGTTTTTAGACATGATATATCTTTTTGTTCCTTTGTAGAAGACTTAAATTTTATATCATTTTTACCTGTATGTGAAAAATATAAGACATTTTTTTTAGAATTACAAACGTCAAGATAAAACCAACAACGAACGATTATGATTATAATTATTATTATTTCACACATATTTATTTTCAATGAATTATTCAATTAAAAAATCGTCATCATTTCAATTTAAAATTTAAATTTCTTAAGCAAAAGAGTACAAACAAATATATATAAAACTAATATAGGTAATAGGAAAATCGAATTATGAAAAAGATCAATAGTAATTTTTCAGAATTTTCTAATAATGCTATACCAATATACAAATAAAAAAAAAATAAAATATGAGTATTGATAAAAATTGTTATCATTAAAAATATCAGGTAATTAGATTGATTGATTGTAATATCATAATATGTTGTACATTAAATTCAATGATATTAAATCAATATCTAAAAAAAAAACTATTTTTTGTGAAATTATCAGCCTATATTACTAAGTTTGTGTTATGATTTTATTGCGATATTAATGTAATTTATTTTACTAGGAGTAACCAAGTAGGTGTGATTAGTTTTTACGAAAGTATTGCTTTTAAAAATGTCACTGTATGAGTATACCAATATAATAGTATACTTACAAAGTTTCAAGTAAGCCAAATAATATTTTTAAATTACAGCAAAATAACTAAAATTGTTATTCTTTGTTTCAATTATAGTTATATTCAAATTAGAATTTAAAATGTACCTATATAAGAAAATTGTGTTTATATACATATATTTTAGAATTTTTTGATCACATGGTTAACTATTTATAAAAACTAAAAAAATACAATCTAAATATTTTAAAAATTGTTTTATTTACGAAAAATATTAATATAAACATAAAAAAAAAATTTAATCTCCGGTTATTTTTTTTAGTAACATCAAATACACTATACGATTTTTTATATTAGACAAATTACTGGACAGCTTTTGATCCACACCCCCCAAAAGGAACTATCTAGATGAAATGCTTTTTATAAAAAACTACGTTAATCGTAATATTTTCATAACTCCAAAAAGTGATTGTCACGCGTAAATTTCTACGCTCAAAAAATAAATTATACATTATAAAAATTGTCTATGAAAACATTTTATAAACAAAATCCTTTGAAATCGGCCAAAACCGCCTCCTACTGTTAAATTCCGGTTAGTGTAGAGCTCTAATAAAAACCAAAATAGTTTTAATGGAAACGAAAACTAAACCTTTTTCATTTTGACAACGATGCACGCTCGCACTGGCACACTGGGTGACATACTGACATGATATAAAAATTATAAATGCCAATAACAAAACGATTATTATCAACGGATGAGTTGTGATACATCACCGAAATTTTATAAATAAATAAATAATTACTATGACTGAAACTAAAATTAATTGATTAGGCTAGATTTTATATTAATTTTTTGTACAAAAAAAAAAAAAATAAATAAATAATTTACATTAAAATATAATTGATTACCTGTTGCGAAAGCTGGAACTCAACAACCATATTATTATGAGTTGTATTGTTAGTAACTAATTAAACTTTGAAACATTATAAATGCCTTCTCAATTCTTACTTTCATAGCTAAAAATTGTCCAGGATTCAATTTGTGATTGACTAACATAACACGTCCAAAAGCACCCATGCCAATAGTTTTATGAAATGTGAAGTCATTAATCGAAGACTCGTTCATTGGTTTTCGTTTTAAACGATCTTCGAAATTGATCTTTGAACATTCTAAATATTCTTGAATTTTATCTATATCTTCTAATATACAGTTATTATTGTGTGCAGTAATGCTGGTGTATGGAACACTTACAGTTTTTTTTATATCGCTTTTGGACATGATATAATTAAAAAAATTTGTTTTTCAAACGCCGTTGGTCATGTTTGATTTGTATTGTTTTTAACACCCGTATCTATTCATTTAAATAAGAGTGTTTACAGTTGCCTAGGTTTAATTCTGATCGCGTTTTTATAACAAACAAAATATAATAGCAATTAGATCAGAAGTAATTAATGATATGATTTAAACTTTGCACTGTGTCTACTTATTTTGTTAGGAGTCCGCAAGCGAGTCAATATCTATATCAAACTTTTGATTGCGGAATTGGCTCATACTTCTCAAGTTCTAAAAAAGTGTAGCAAACAGCGGATAAAAAATATTAATGACTACTAATGACTTTCATAAGTGAGTACTAAAAAAAATCAGTTCTTATTCTGGTTATGGTTAGAACCAGTACTCAGCGGTTTATTTCTAATAAATGTTTAATGAACTATCAAACCTGTAAAATACCAAATTTGATGTCAAATATTTATAAGATTTGTCTATATTAATGAACAATACGTACGTGTTACCAAGAAGAATGAACTACGGTACATGGCAGTGGTGTAGCTAAATAGCGTATTCATAACGCCGTATTGTCACAAAAAAAAATAAAAATAAATAATAATTTTGAAAGTTCAGAATTATACTTCACGTATATTTTTCTAAAACACTTTTCGATTGTACAGTACTGATTTTAAGTTCATTCGTTACCAGCGTCTATATCAGTTCTACAAATTATGTACATTTGTATTTGGAAATTTTCAGTGCAGATTCTGTGTTGCTTATAAAGCAGATTTTTGAAATTGAATTCTCGCGTAATTTAATTCAGTTTGATAACAATTAAAAATATATTTCTAAACAATATTTGAAAATCATGTTAAAATCAGTTTTAATATAATTTATTCAAGCTTAGAGTATAAATTTCTGTATATTTTTATATACTATTAATTATAAACCAACATTAATTTAAAAATTTGATATGCATCATGATTTATTCATACGCTGATCACTTGTTTTCTATATATATATGTATATAAGTGTTTATGACTGAAAAATAAATCTTTTGAAATCCGAAGTATTTACAAGTTATAAATCATATTTATGTCTTAGTTATATATAATTCGTCTAAACGAAACATGTAACTATATTTAGTGCGCTTCAATATTTCATATTATGCCTTTTCCATTAACATCCACGAGTTTACACTTGCAATAGCTTTAAAATAAAAAAAGTTTCAGTTTGACACTCGTTTGATTTTAATGAATACGTTAATACATTATCATTAACAATAAAAATATTCACCTTCAGTACTGGCAAATGATGACGGGTACTACCTCTAAAAATTTCCAAAAATATAGTAAATATACATATTTTAATTTTATGTTCACCAAAACTGTCTGGTAAAAATAATGTAGAACAGTGTTCATCAAAAATAATATCTTCTTGTTACTCATTTGACCTAAATATCTTGAGGTTCTCAAATTTTGTCTTCGCATATCACTAGCGTATGTGTTTATTATAATATGCACTAATTATTATTTATCAAACAATTTAAGCTCGTCGTCCTGTTTTATGCGTAAGGTCGGTAAACATTTATGATTTTGTTATTTTTGTAATTGACTCTACATTTACGTTATTAACTAAATGACAATATAATTGACAGAAATTTGGTATTTATTAATATTAAATGTTGAGGGCACAGACACAATAAAAAAAACGACAAATAGTAACTATTTTTAGTTCTAAATTTAATTTATTTTGATACCTACGTAAAATTTGGTTTAAACTGCTTATACATTTGTATACAATTTCACTTAAGCTGAAAATTATCAATGTAACAATTAATTAATCCTAGTAAAATACATTGCATGTGTTTATAAAATTGAAGTACTAAGCAAAATGTTTATTTTCTAATACATTATTTCTGACGATGACGAATGTATTATTTTTAATGTTATTTAAAAATATATTTTTAAATGGTAAAATATATTTTCTAAAATCAAATCTGATCAATGATATTATGACTATAATTTATTCTGTTTCAGTTATCAATTCAATTTTATTCTTTAAACATGTTATACCTTTATGAAAAACAAAATATGTTCGACTATGATACCTATTTATTATGATATTTACTTTGAACTCTACGCCTGTTTATTAATATTTATTCTATCGTTATTCGTCCATTTAGTCGAATGCACACATTTTCCCAGTGGAATTTATCATACGTCATCACGGTCGCGATGTATAACATAAATTTGTGGTGTAAATTATAGAATATTACGCATAATATTATACCGACAAAGGCTCTCATAATCGTTTGTTCTCGTTCGACATGCGTACACCACAGACATGAAATATATGACATTGTACATTGTTATCGTAGAATCTGCAAGAATAGAGTTTGATATACACGTTTGCCCAATGATAAAGAAGGATTATTATATCAAATCAAACAATGTCCGCAAAGTCCCCCCTGGTTAGGCAGGACAACCACTGGTTGTTGAATGGACTCCAAACCAGTGACAATATTCCCCAACATATTTGTAACTAATGTTTATAATTTGCATCCTAATAATATGTCCACAACAATTCAAGATTCAATGGATGGGATGGGAGCTACTTTTCTATCCTTCAAGTTGTCATATTGGCTCAAATTCAAGTTAAAATTTAGCAACCTTATATGCCAAAAAAAAACTAACATTTTTTGACAGTAAAAATATGTGTATTTAATAGAAACAGTTTTGTTAATTTAAAAAAAAATAATAATAATAATATAATAATATATAGTAGGTAACTAATTGATTAGGTATTGATAAAAAATCTGGGGAATTATTGATTCCACCGAAACTACCTGTTTAGAAAAAAGGTTTGTATCGATTCCGCCGGCTACTGTTTATATTATTTACATATTGATTCCGCCGGACACTGTTTATCCTCCCCCCCTTGTATATGTATTTTATATAGTACATAATAAAAAAAAATAATAATAATTGTATAATTCAAAAATAAAAAATAAAATGTATATTCTAATTAATTCGTGTATGTGAATATATTATAAAATATTAAAATGTATAAAATGATAATAGTAATAATTGTATAATTAAAAATTAAAATGTGTGAATAAATGATAAAATATTAAAATAAAACGTGATGGAGCAATTTCGTTAACTAGATCGATACTGATTAGTAAAATAGTAACTAGCAGAGAAGTAATACGGAAAGATTCGTAAGTCCACATATTTTTAACAATATAAAATATATAAATATAGATATTATAGATATTAAGATATATCATATCTAAAGATAAGATTTCAGTCAGAATCGGTAATATATAGGTAATATACGATTTATAGCAATACGTACGGAATAAAATAAAATACCTATATTGACTCGTTTTATTTTTATTATTTTATACAAATTAGACTATACATTTTAGTTTTAATTAGTATACAATTATTATCATTTTGTATATAATTTATATATTATAAAGTATATTATGTAGGACTGTAATTTTAAAAATACATTTACAAATTACAAGGGCGGGATAGACAGTAGCCGGCGGAATCGATATGTAGATATTTTAAACAGTAGCCAGCGGAGTCGATAGCCGGCGGAATCGATATACGCCCAAAAATCCACCTAGAGTTGGTCGGATTTTCCCTTCTTAAGTTCAAAATGACCCCATCATTGAATCCAGTGAGCGGCGCCCACTATATTATAAAACCTTGTTGAAATTAAAAACGTAAAAACATATTATCTATTTTATATCTTAAAATTTGTTTTACCTTAGAACAAGACTTCCAAAACTCAAATTTCATCAATTTTTAGTTATATCACATTCAATAACACTAAATCAGTATTAAATTGTTTCATTTTTAGCTAATTTTCAAAGTAGTCTTAGAATAAGATAAAATGAATTTATACTAGGTATATAATGCATATGTTTATGATATCTATTGTTACTGTCATTGCGGACTGGTTCAATTTATCAATTTATACAAATTCGATAAATGCGATGTCCATCAGATAACGTGGCACGCGTACAATGTACCTAAGTTACTTGATATCAGTGTATAGACTCATTTTTCATAGTTATTTATTGCCTTTTTCTATCTAAGTATTATATTTGTGGGATATACATAGATACACGAATTTACAAAAAAATATTTTGTTTTCTGAAAAAAATTCAAAAATTCGAGAAAATGCGGAATGGTGTCGCAATCGGCTTTAATTCATCTGGCAATCGACCTGTTGACTACCCCTATAGTATACAGTATAATTATTTTAATTCATCCAATAAATCAAAATAATTGCCTTATTTAAATTTGCGGAATTCTTGCACTAAATAAATAAATCTAATTATTGTGTGATATGTTGAGAGCAAAACAACAATTGTTAAAAATGTGGCGATATTACATTTTATAATTTATGATAATATTATGATATTGCAGCTATAAAATGAAATTAAATACTGCTATATTTTAGTATATTATGATAGCAATATTGTACAACCACATCTAAAAATATAACAGCGTTATATTCACTTAAACAATTTTATAATCCAATATGTGTATATATATATATTATATATAAATGGCTTATTGGTCTAAGAGAGTAAGATTTAATAATATGTGTATATTTAATTGTAAAATAATATGTAGGTATGTCTGCGAGTATTTAAGTTTTTAGCTATTTACATAGGAATACATAGGCGAAAATCTCTTTAAAGTATTTTAAGCTCAATCTTTAAATCGCCTTTTCTAAACACTACCAATTTTTAGTCACAATAGTCTTATTCTAATGGTGTGAATATTTTAATATAATATTTATAATATAATATAATATAATATTTATAATATAATATAATATAATATTTTAATATTTTAATATCCAGAAGGTAATAGTATTATGTTATATCAAATATCCAACCACCTTGCTGAAGCACTCAACCCGGACCCCAACAATATACACAAGATCATACTATTTCTCAGACAAACGAATCTTATAAACAAACTGTAAATTGTAAATAATACTATTCACTTAACTCCTAATTATTACTACTTTGTCTTGTTTTAAATACTAAATCACTTTGTATATCTTTTTAAATATTAATGTAATATGTAAATATACTAATATATAATGTACTGTTACATCCAATGGCCATAGACGCCGCGGATAGTTGTTTAATAAAAAAAAAAATAGTATTATGTGAATTAGCATTTCATGTAATACGTAAATGATAGTAACCAAATAAATGAAAAATGCACAGTTTCAATACTAAAATTATATTTAAAATAAATGTATCATAATATAATAATATTAGGTTACTAAAAATATTTATATATTATATATTTTATCAAATAAATATATATATATATACTATATGATTATCAATGTAATGATAAAATAATGATAATAAATATTAAAATTAAATATATTATGGAATTATAATATAAAAAAATGCATTTTGTTTTTATAGCAAAAACACTAAATGCCCTGTACAGAGCTTAAAAACTAATAGGTCTGTTAGTACAACCCCTATATAAAGAGCACAACATAATATTTTCTTACAGACATAATATTTCCACACTACTCGATACCAAAATTTAATTTACCCTTCATAACTACGCAAAAAATAATTTTTCTGCCTTGGAAAATGATTTTGGAAAATTAATTATTATAATAACGCCTTTCCGGGCACTCATAATCTTTACACGTTCTAGTCGCTCGCATCAATTAGTTGCTCGTTAGATAGAGGTTGTTCTAACATAACGTGTTTACGCACGCACAAACACTGAATAAAAAAGATATATAATATGTATGTATAACTCTACTATAATATATTAAAATACACTTCTAACTTACTTAAGAAGACGTTTCTAATACAATAATAATAAAATTATCTGAATATTTACAAGCGAAAAGTGAAAAGAAAAATTCTTGATCATTTTTAAGTTATTCATCAGCTATTGAAACGAATGACAATAACATTAATGTAATGACGACGTAACGGATTATTAATATAACAGTTTTAAGGTATTATAGTAGAACATTACAATATTAAAATATATAATACTATAAGATACGACTTTAGATACTTTGTGTTCAATATTATTATACAATATAATGTTTATCCAGGTAGGTACTATTAAAACAGATTTCGTCTTGTCTGTGCAACCGAAATTGATCGACAATGACACATTATGTGAGAGGAAACATAGCGAATCGATGAAGGGTTGTAGGAATGGCGAGCGAGAGCGAAATTATTAATAATTGTGCCTATATAATAGGTCGATAGAGAACTAACGTACTGATAATTTCGTCGTGTGAGGGCAAACGAGCATATTATTCTATCCTGTCGGTTTGGCGGCGAAAACAGTTATGCGCGTGTGATTCAGCCCTTTTCTATTGCAAAATACATATCATGATCAGACTGCGTCGTATAGTATGCCTATAATAGGTTATATTTCTAGTGAAGATATCGATGTGATTTATTCCTCTCAACCGCGAACTACGAGGTACGATACACTCGCTGTACTGAAAACCTCGATAAAACCTGTCCGTCACGGATGCAATTATTTCGCATTTCGTACCTATATGTCTTCGCGTACCCAGGAGTTATAACATGATATGGAGGTCACGACGTCATATGAACGTTGTTATCACGGTTGGTATCTAACCAAATTGGCCATTCGTCGCAGAAACTGAATAACGGCTAATAATAATCAAAATATTATCGCGAACGTCTATTCTGAGTACGGAAAACCTTCGTTCCGTCGACGGCGTGAAAGAATTATTTAATATATTATTTGATACTGTGTTAAAATATAGAAAAGCCACCAACCGGAGATTGATTTTATATTATTATAATAATTATGTTTTCGAGAATTAATTACGTAATATGAACGCATTTGTTGCATGCTTATCATAGAATATTGGAAAATAGCAACTACCATAATATTATATAGTATAATAATTTATAGTAAGTATATGAATTAATTGATAAAATATTATTTATTACCTTTTTTTTTTTACTTAGTATGGCCCATTTTAGTTTATTCTCTTCTTATTATTAATAATAATTGAAAAAATTACATAAAGATGTCGTTGATTTCGTATGAATAGTGCATTAAACCTTAATTAAAGTATAATATTATCTGTCCTGCAACGAGACATGATCGGAGGGACAGTATAATATTTGTATTATTATTATTATTATTATTATTATTATTATCATCATCATCATCATCGTCGTCGTCGTCGTCGTCGTCGTCGTCCATCATAATCATCGCGTTTTTCAGACAGATATTAGCACATACTACACAGACTGGACGAGAGATATTCAGTCGAACAACAGCAGAAAAATAACGATTCGACACTTGGAGGTAGGTAAACGTATTTTATATATTATAATCTTATAGAGATGATGAACGAAAATGACGAGACCCTGTAGAACGGATTAGTGACTCAGGAAAAACGTCATCTGACCGTCACGTAGGTATGCGAAACATAATACTTTTAACATTTTCTTACATCAAATAAATACGAATCGTTCTGACTGCACGCGATCTGATCACACGGACCATCCAAAAATGTATGCACTGTAATACCGTAAAAATATGGTAATCTAGTATTTCTGAACCGTCTAATATCCCGACCAAAATTAACAACGCAATAATAATAACAACAATAATAATAATAATAATGATTGTGATTTAAAAAAAAAAATATATGTATATGTAGAAATTATTATTATTATTATATGTTCGATGCGAGTGGTGATAGGAGTGTTTTGTATTGTATACACGATGTATGAAATGATAACATTATTTTAAGTGTATTTTACCTGACGATATTTTGTAAAAAATAAAGGCTGCTATTGCCATACCCCCCCTCCCCGGCGTCGGACGACCTACGTCGACTCCCGTCAGTTTATTCTGCCCTTGTGCGTGAGGAAACATCTCGCCGGCGCGGCCGCGATCACGTGATGCGCAGGATCGTCGGCGCATCCTTTGACCAGCCGCTTGGACCGGTAACACATGACGGTCAGCGCCAAGCTCAAGAAGCACAACACAGTGGAGGCGAGTGCTAGCAGACCGGCCAGTAAACCGGACCGCACGCACACTGAATTCTGGCTGTTGTCCGTGTAGTATCCGGTGGTCTCTGCAAATCGTACAATATATTATTATTATATTATTATCATCCATCACCATACGCGTTAAACGGGGTTGGACAGTCGCTCCTTTGAAAGTGGGCGAGCGGGTTGTAGGCGGTTAGGGTGGTCGTAGGATATTGTGATTGTGATGTACAAAAATAATTCGTATAAGGAGAAATAAAATATAATTATAATTCCTAATATCAAAATTGAGTTCGGCGCCACTGGGGTTGGGGGTTGGGGTTTAGGGTTGGGTCACGGAATTGATGGCATTACACGCTACAAGACGTTTAGTTATATATTCTAAAGTTGGCGCGAGACGAATGGCTGGACCACATTAACATCGTTGTTGTTGAACAATCCATCTCACGTGTCAGATTTTTCGCCTTGGACGTATATATAGATGACTCATTAACAATGTAGGTAAAGATGGATAACTTTTACAATTGTAGACCCCTTTTATAATTTGCTCATAAAAAATAAAATAGTTAAACGCGTCGCATTAATAATTATTGAAAAAGTAAACTATATATACTAAACCACTTTACCAGAGAGAATTTAATTATTTATAATTTATCATATGTTCGGTGATTATAATGATGTTAAAAAATGTCTACTCGACCCAAACAACACGCGGTGTTCTGCAGTTTGTATGTATTTACAATTACATCAGAAAATGTATATAATAAATTAATGTCCGTAACAATATAATTATGAAACGCGCACATTATTGTGTTTCAAATATTGAGTATCGTTAATTTCAAATTAATTTTAACGATACATAACGCATAAGTCCGTGTAAAAAACGTTAAGTTAACTTGGAAAAATAATGCATAATAATGTTATAGTTTTTAAGCGGCGTAAAAACAATAATTATAATGTTCTGAAATTGTGTCGTTATCACTATATCGGCATGGATTCAAATTGGATCCAAATATAAGGTGTGATCATATTAGATTTTTGAGAAAAACTACGAAGTGAGATCTTTTACCACCTGCAGTCCTCAATACATCACTAACGGCCATCATCCGTGTGGTAAACACAATTTTATCAATGTCACAATATTTGAAGCACTGCAGGTATCACGGACTATCACTGAGGCTGAGTATTAATATATATATGGTCAAACATAATATTCTTGTGGTTAAGGCGAATGAATTGAACAAAATATTATACGTCGGGGACTGCAGGAGAGGTCAGGTTAGGTTATGCCGACGAGTATACTAATTTATAACAAAAATAATAATTAATTGTGTACTCACTGTTGCTAAGTGCACTTGCGTCTTCACCGTTCTCACCCTCCTGGAGCACTCTCAACGACTGGAACAAGTTGATGTTCTGCGAAAGGGCCGCGGGTGTAGTTGCTACCTCTACGTCGGTGGATCTTTTCGATACGCTCTTGGCATTCCTCCAGTGACACGGTTGACTCTGTGCGTGGAGAAGAAAAAACAAACGAAACAAGATGGTCAGATTTAGTTAGATGCGACAGTCAATACAATAAGTGGTAAGTGAAGTACACTTTACATACAGAGTATAATGTAATGTTATAGGTAGTCAAAAATCGAGCTACAGCGATATTTTCAAAAGACTATTTTTTTTTTTTCATTAGGATAGAGAATCATTATATTTAATAACATTTCGCGACTTCGTTGATATATGCGAATTGCAAATATTAAATGAAGAATGAATTGGAGAATGAATCGGCCTTAAAACTAAGTACTTTAATCTTTTTTGTTCATTATCATCGAACATACGTAATTTATTTATTTATTTAACAGAGTTCTATCAAAGCCAAAGCAAAGGTGGTCAAATTATTGAGCTCGTGTTAAGTATCATTAAGTTAAAAAATAACAAATTGAATTCACTAAGTAAAATAATAATTAAACTCAGTTCAAAAAATGTAATCTACATTTTAATTCGTAGATATATATATATCACATATAAAGTATTTTATGCCTATTTCTAACTACATAATTTTATATTTTTGTCACTAAACATAATATTGAGCCCTATGTTATAATCATTTAAAACCATGTAATTAGTAATGAGTTAAAAAGTTATGGTTAAAAACCGAAATCGTTTTTAGCAATTTATGAATTATATAAATATTGTTGTATAGTCGTATAGTGTATAGTGTAGTCACTGATGATACGTTTCCGCTCGCATTTATTACTGTTCGGTCAAACGACACGCCTTATGGTCAAATTCGTTTAAATGGTGACTTACCGGACATCTGCCGTGACACATCCTGACATCACATTCAATGTAAAGTGCCGGTGACCCGGTGAACCTGAACGTTTTCATATAGGCGAACACTTGAGTCTCAAACACTTGACTTTCACTCCACGATCCTCTAAATCTACTGATAAGCTTGTCGTCGACGGGACACCTGCAAAAAATAGACAAAATGTCCGAGTTAAGTCATAGTTCAAAAACGTGGTGCTTGCCACTTTTCCACACAACCGTTTTAGACAAAAAAAACACTGTCGTTTATGAGGGGCTTAAAATAGGCGATTTAAACGACAGCTTAAGACAAATTTTTAAATAATATGTATTTTAAACAACTATTCGAACGCAAATTTCAATAGCAAACAATTTTTACTGATACCCAGTCACTTATATAATCATTTCTATTAGCAAAATATTTCAAAATCATAATATAGATTATTAAATTAAATGATAATGACACTGATCAGTATTTTATTACTTTTTTTTTTTTTATCACTGAAATCAAAAGAAAACAATATTTTGGATAAATTCCATGATATCCAATTGTTAATGTAAAATAAATCATGTATTAATTTTACATATTATTTTCTAAACAGCTGTAACTACCTTTTGTCTTATACTATTTCGATGAACAGATACTATAAGTCTCTGATTTTAGTAAGTTCAGCGTCTATACACTTAAAATTCAGAGGTATGACGTCCTCTTAAATATTTACTGTTTATTCATTGATTACTCTTATCATCCACAATATGGTATGTACACAAACAGATAAATCAAATACCCGGAGGTATAGGTAAGGTCCCCGACCGGAGACTTTTGACGACAGACCGACGCCATTAACAACGCGGTATTCGTGGTTTTAACACGACTAACTTATTATTATTATTATTACTATCGTCGCATTGATGTTGTAATAGTTAATGTTGATCATTGTAATATTTATTATTCGCTCACCCGTATTGATCGATAAGTTGAATCTTCTTCTGCGCTCCGTTGTGTGCGTAACAATCGTTCACCACAATATCGAAACCATCTGCAATCACATCCGGAAAAACCGTTAACATTATCGTTGTAAAACAATAATAATAATTTGTTCGATATTAATCATATTTAACGATACAATTGTACGGCGTTTGAGTGCCGATAGTTAGGCTACAATGGAAGAAAACACCTGTTCGCGCGCTTTATACCTTTCTGCGGCGGATATAGCAATTTATATTTTTGAAATTTTTTTTTTTATGCAACATGTTTCAGGAATGGTTTGCGTCGACATTAAACCGAAGGATTTAAAACGATGTCTGAAGAGTGCACAGGTGTATGCAATTCCAGTGCACGACTCGGCCATTCGTAACTCCATGTTACGATAAAAACAATAACGATATTATTATTATTATCATTTATAACTATCGCAAACATATTAATATATTATATAGACAACCTTTAAAAAAGACACAACACTGTCAACAGTGTTGTTTATTTGTGTACTACGATTATTATTAATTTACCGTCGAAGTGTGAATTATTTTTCGATGACTTTTTACTTAACCAATTTTTCTAATTTTCAAGTTTTCTAACATAGGTAATATTACTTTTGTGTAATTGGTATAAAATACAGTAAAATTATCGAAGTGTATATCGATTACTAAAATTTGACTCGCCCAATCAATAAAATACCAATTTACGAGCAACCCCCCGTTTACACTACATTCGTTTTATATCCATCGTAGTCGGTCAACGGTGCAGTGAATTCTAATGAAAACGACTCTTTGATCAAGAACGAGTGATCGCCACAGTAGGCATTTTCATAATATTATTATTATTATTATTATTATTAGCAATTAACGGCCATTACCGTATTTGCTTCTCATGTAGATGATCAAAGTCAGCGGGTCTCCCACTCGCACGGGTCCACCCACTCTGTTTCCTGTGGTGCCGTATCCGTACCGTATTTCCATGTAACACTCGGGCGGTGACAGCGTAAAGACAACTGGATTGCCGGTGGCCACCCTGCGAAAACGGAAAACCAGAAAACGTTGACACAATTTATCGATGTGAAAAAAAAATTGTCATCGTTATAATTATTTGATGATAATTTTTTTGCCGGTATCAATTAATTTAATATTCGACAGATATCGTCTACACGTACTCAACGTCTAAAAACGGAAATGTCACAGTCTTCCAAAAGTCGTAGCCGTATTCGCAGGTCACCTTGAAGTGTTCGTCCCATTCCTCTTCGATCATCGGGTTGTACTGTACGGTTACGGTGTTCCACATGAGATTTTTCTGGAAACAAAAACAAAACTCGTCTGTTCAAAATAACGCCAAAGATATATATTTCAATATTATTATGATATTGTGACACGGCGTAGATAACATTACGTATGCCAATAAATTGCCAAAAATTAGAATCAGACCAACAATAGCCTAAGCCATAAGCCAACAATACCTAGTTTTATCAGGCTATATATCTTGTATTATTGTGGCATAAAAATAATGCCCAAAATATTGAGACGCACCACACACGTACACCAATTAATAGTAATTTATGTACAGTAAATTATTTGTTCTCATTTTTCAAATCCGTCCCACTCATTCTCAAAAAAAATGTTTATTGATCACACACTAGCAAGTCATCACCAACCTATACCATACCGACTAGTCGATCATAATATTGTTATCCTTAAAGGAAGGCCAACTGTTATTCCATTAATATTATAATTTACAATTAACACATTGTTAGTTAATAACGAGCGAAATTATTGGAATATTTGCAATTGTAAATTGTATAAAATATATAGTTATGAATAAAAAACATATATTGCATGATATGTGGCTGATATTATAGTCAGAACTGAAGCTTACCGCTGGGTTCTTCCTGGCGTCCTCTTGTCTGGAGTTCTTTCCCAAGGTACCACAACGGTTTAGCTGTATGTAAAACTCATAGTAATCCCGACCAGTGCCGTTGATGTAAACGCAATCCGGGTCATATGAATATCCTGACGAGTACAGCAGACCGCCAAATGAGCCGTTGAAACCGATGCGGATTTTCATGTAATCGTCTTGGCACTCGGCTTCGATGTCTGCGAGAAACATTGAAAAGAAAAAAAGACGTAAACAAAAATAATAATAATATACCCTATTATGTGTTTTTTTTATCATGATTGGGGTTAGTGTAATAATTGAGGTAAAGAGATGAAATAATGATTCCAGTAGGTATAATTAGCACATATTTTTACTAACGAAATTTAAGAACTAAAATCCAAATAGTTTACTTTATACGATAAAGATATTGTTGTGTGTGATTCTGCCCAAGGAAAATATTATATAGTTTTGGCTTAACGTTGAATTTATTTATAATTATTTATCAGCTATTATGTTTGTAATAATATTTAACTCTTCAAGTTTAAAGTTAATGTAAAAATGAACAATATTTACCATATTACATGATTTGGTTAAAATAAATAAATTATTACCATCTATGTCACACATGATTTAGTGATAAATACAACTTTCAATTAAATAACAATTAACCAATTCGTTAAACATTCGTCTTACTTAATTTTCACTTTTGTGGCTGTACTGAGTTAACCAAAACCAAAAAAATAAAAATGCAATTAATTTTTAGTCTCTACTACGGTAATGGACACTTATGGACCTATGAGATTTTAGAAGAACATACTATTTTTTTAGATAAGTATGTATAATGATACATACAACAGACATTTTAAGTTAAGCAGATTTTTTTTTTTTAAATAAGCAAATAATAACTAAAAGTATATGGATCTATGGCGAACGCTAGACATTGAAAATGTATATAAATATCTTACGATGACCACAACCATTTCAACGCAACATTTTAAAATTAATTTTGGTGTTCTCCAGTTGGCCCCAACAATGTTATACGGGAAATTAAACGTTATCAACCGGAATAGTTTTCAGTGTATGGAATGTGCAGTTTTATTTTAATTGCAGCCGAATTGAGTAAAATGATGCACTCTTCCGGAAATAAAACGTGTCCTTTGTAAAGGGATTTTGAAACGACAGCCAAAATAATATGTCTGTTCGCAAATGTTTAATATATCACTACCTCAATGCCTAATAATAAACGGCCATGTGGACAACTTGTGACCAGTACAAAGGCTAACGATTACGGTTTGATTAACAATTTAATTTGTCATTATTATTATCAATTTATATTATAGTCTGATGCACATCAGCCTGATTGAAATGTTAAACAACAGTATTTCAATCACTTGTTTAGAAATATTACCGGCACTGCAGGAGTACAACAAAACACAAATTGCAATATCATTATATAAAATATTTGATTTTGTTCCATGTATTACGGTTTTACGAGAAGACCAGGTATCCATTGTAGTACATCGTTATAGAGTGATTTGGTTTTTAGTTTTGATTTTACTGTACGTTTTTTTTTTTTCGTGAACTTATAATGATTTTGGGACTTGTGTTATTATGTGTAAATTATTTCCATGAAATTGAACGTTTAAAGCAATAACGAATCTGCTCGGTGCGTTATGATTACTTTTACCGTTTAAAATTCGTAACCGAAAAGTCCATTTTTTTGCTCCGGTCGTTCATAGTTGTAATACATTAATATATTATTATTTTTATATTATTACGTCGTCCGCAGAGTAATAAGACGGAAATACGACGTACAACTAAAGTTGTATTTAACCAAGTTGTGTTTATTTTCAAATATTCAGTACGGTTATTCGATGTAACTTATAAACTTAATACGGTTCTCTGAACAATACAATATATTAATTTTTAACGGATCAGATTCAGTTTAGGAAGATAACATTTTTAATTAATTTTTTCTCGCATTATCGTATTCAATAAACCCTATTTATAGAACAAGTTTTCCACAGAATTGAAAATATTTATTTCATACTCTTATACGATTATAGACCATATTATATTATGTGCTTATAGCGTTATTCGTTATAACTTATATAATATGCAAGAATATTACATAATATTTCATGTATTTTAGAACTTACATCAAGTGATGAATTTTATTTGGCCTTTATGAAGATTGTATTAATAATATCCATTTAAGCGCAATAGGGTATATAAAGGTACGAAATAGAAAATATTTATAATCTTTGAATTTTGGACCTTTATCAGGATTAGGAATAATAAAATGATTATAATTTATTGTTTCAACTTTTGAGAACTGCTGCCAAATTCCGCTCAATGTACCATGTGTGGGCCACATCGCTGTTCTACAACATGTAGAATGAGTTATACACCATTGTAACGTAACATTACAGTGTCGTTTCCAGGGGGTGGGCTTTTGGGCTTAAGCCCCCTCGACATTTCAGGTGAGATATTTTTTTTAGTAATGGGTAATGGGTTCATTTCATAGTGATAATGTCGAAGAGAGAGCTTAAATTTAAAATTGTGATGATTTATATTAATATATTGAATGCATAATACATTAAATAGTATGTGTATATACATATATAATTAACATTAATTAATTAATATAATTAATATATATATAGTATATGTATGTTTTTTAATTATTTCCTATTCTCCTATAGAGCTATGCATAAATGTTTAAGCTCCCCTCCCCCTCCCCCGAAACCAATTCTTGGGTAAGACACTGTAGAATTATACATTATTGTTATATACTTGGGTATATATGTTGTTTTCTTAATGCTATTATAATTCACCTCTAACGTTTCTCAACTTCCCGCACAATATCAAAGAAATCTACGACGAAGCACAAACCCTAAACGTCATCAAGTTCATAATTATATGCAACCTCATCAACAAATTCTGACTTAGCCAATCTACCTTGCAAATACAATTAATAATTTAACTGTAAATATGTAAATTTGTTTTTTATATTTTTTCTTTTCTTCTCAATTGTATACATATTTGAATATCAAATCTGCTTTTTATTTAAAAAAAAGAAAATGTTGGCTAATAACCTTAGCAGTGGAAGCCTGTAATCTTTTAAATAAATAAAAAAAATCACCTCTGAGCTATTTTAACCTCCCATCTGCACTTTTCTTCGACTAGCACGAATTTTTTTTCATATAACGAACGAAAATGTTCATTGTTTTAAAATTGACGCATAAAATGACGAAACTCATTCCAAAAACCGATTGAGTTACCTATTAAAACCTACAGATACGTGTGTGCAAAACGTAACTTTAATTTAATGTCGTTCACAATGAATTTCGTCGCGAGCGCGTCGTAAAGTTTTGTGCGCTTGTTTCGGGACACGTCTGCTTTTATTCGCAATGTCGCGGCGGTGCAACTATAAATATTCTATATAGGATGGTGATTGTATAGCGTTGATTGGGCAATTCAAATAATTTAAGTCGTTTCTGCCGACCTACGATCGACAATAATAAAGAAAAGTGAGAAGACAAAAAAAACAAACGTTGGTGCTTAATATGTTTGACAACACGTGGCCGTCCTCGGGCGTTGCGGACTATTTGCTCGAGTCTTTCATTGAAATGATTTCATTGATTGTCGTGCGTATTTTCGACTCAGTTTGCCCCGTCACTAAATTATTATAGTCTATAATACGACTTTATCGAGCGGTATTTGATATTTTTTAATTTATGAAAGAATTCAATAATGTAAGGTTTCATAGTAATTTTTGTTAATGCTTAACAAAATATTTAAAAAATTTATATAAATACGCTATATTAAATAAGATTTTTAAAATATGAATTATTGGCGCCTTATGAGTTATTATCAATATGGCTGATAATTTGATAAAAACAAAGGGGTCAATATTTATACAAATTAATTAATTATATTACTCGAATTTATTAATATATGAAAAACAACTATGATGTCATTTTTGATTATGTATATTACTATTATACACAATAGTTACTTAATTAGTATATTACATAATTTAATTTTACAATTACTTTTTTTTAATCCTGGTGGTCGCACCGATTCAATCTAAATTCGATGCTGCTCACAAAGATTTATAATATTATATAATCATTTGTTAAGCCACGTAGATTTAGATTCCAAACAAATCGTGTATGATATACGCGATGAGGGTCATATCAATTTGATAACACATTTATGAATACGATTAGATGACATATACTAGTTAGCTCGTGTCAAGCCAGTCGAGCTCAGGCAGTGACGCAATATTTATAACTTATAAAAAATCCTAACAAACAATATTATAACTATATGTAATTTACAATTTACGTTTCAGTCATTGGCTATGATTATAAACTCGAGATACATTTTATAGGAAGTTTCCATTGAATCTATGCAGTTATTTCGTGAATTAATCGTCATCGTTGCTGGTGACAAGATATACAACACGACATGCCAACTCGGAAAGGTCGTAAAGTTTCATTCACGCGGAAATCACGCTCGCTGAGGTGCAATTGGCCGGAGCCATCCGCATTAAATGGTGATGTGATACGGATTGCGCGAGAGGAAATGCAGTGAAATGATCGATAGGTTGCACGATCTACCGTGGACAGGTGATGTATCAAATGATTGTTTTCAGTCTTAAATTGCGCGAAACCATTATTCTATATAATATCGTAATTACAAAAACATTGACACGATGCTTACAACTTAGTAGTTGATTTGAATTTGTATTCAAATATACTTAAGATTGAAAATTTCTGTTAATAAACTCTCCACTTAAGAACAGCAGGTTTTTTTTACATTGGAGAAGCAATTTTAATATTCCTAACGAATATAAGATTGTTCGAACGTATACCAATAATGCTATATTACCCATATTATACTGCGGAATACAAACGATTTTACTCTATTTTTCATATTTGAATACCTTTAATTTAAAAATGGCATCAATAGTAAACTAAAAAGTTATATTTAAAATATAAATGTTAATACTACAAAAAATAATTTAGCCTTCAACAGTTTATTTTAACATACACGTATTTAATTATTTTTATATTTTTAATAATATCTATGCATGATGTTTAGGTTTGATTGGCAGTTTTTTAGTTAATTATGTTAACGGTCCTTAAGTAAAATTCATTAAATTTAAAACTATTAATAAACAGTGTGTGTTGTAGACGTATTTTTTATTATATATTATTTCAACCATGGTTTATCTGACTTGTAACCTATTAATTGAACGTTATATGTACACAATTCTACAAATAACCGATTTTTTAATACAAAACTGGGGCATCTGTAAAATTGGGAGTATGAAAAATGTTAATATCTCCCATACCTTCTATGTACCGATTACCCATGCACTTCGATAACTGCGCCTAATGCACTATATGAAGCTATATCGAATAATAAATACAATAACGCAATAAAATCTCGTAGATTTTTATTTTTGCCTTATTCCGTCCAGCGTTTAAATATGGAACGACAATTACGTCTAATTGTAGCATTTATGAATATAATTATTTTATAATGATTTACCCGATTTATAATATATTTATTTTATTCGAATTTATAGCCCATTTAAATCGGATTAATCATTTTGAAACATTATGTTTATAAGTTATATAATTATATTGTATTAATCTGGATATTAATTTCTATCGTCGGCCAGTTGAGTGTAACTCTCCCACCAAATCGCGCGTGCATTAACAAAACTACCAGTATACTATTTTAAGTTTTTATCTTATTTTTTTATCCAGGAATTATCTATATGTGTATGTATGGCGTTTTTCTTCTTTCAACATAATCGTGGTATGCACAACAGGTGGTATACCACAAGAAATAATAATATACCATAACGGTAACCCGGGACGCTCGCGTAAGAAAATAATAATATGTTGTTTGAATATAACCTAACCTACCTACTATTATAATATTGTTATAGTTTCAATGACGCCGATGCTTAGAACTGTTATTAAGCGTTTTTTTTTTTATGAACAGAAGCGCCGTTTTTATTGTCTCGATTTTTAATTCGGACGCCGCTAAGGTTTTAAGAAAAGTCGTGGCACATTTTCGCCGCAAATTAAATTCATAATTTACAGCCACTGGTGTAATCCTGCACAAGCGGATATACCCAATACCGGGTACACCACTTATCAGCCAATTTTTGACGAACAAAACGATGGCGAAAAAAACCAGACCGTAAAATATATCATATTATAATAATTTAATAGTTATCAAGTAGTTCCGATGATAGCGTTCTTAGATGCACAACTACATTAAATTTTCTACAAAATTATCGATCGGTTATCGCCGTCATCGTCGCTCTAGCTGTTCCCACTTGCAATCTATGTATTTATATTTATATATATTGATTTTTTTTCATCGAGTTAAAATGTCAATTCCTAACGGATCTCTATCTGTTTATACTATAAAACGATATTATAGCTGTATAACAGCATCGTTTCATATCATCTCCCGTTACAGTTAAGTGGTAATCGACAATCTCGCGTAACAATTGAACCAGCCGCACGTCTGTTTGTGAGTTTTTCAAAAATCGAATCTAAAAACCCACACAATAAACGTAGTTAAGCAAAAATATTGTACCTTGTGAACAGCGTAAGCGATCAGCTGTTTGTACAATTTAAACAGTATGTTTTAAGCTTCTAAACGCTTTTTTTTAAATTTTAAACCCATATACGGACTATAGAGAGGTATATAAACGAACTATTGATATATTTACAGGTCAATGTTCTCCCAAGCTTTTTTATTCAATCATTTCAACTTGTGCGTTTTAAAAATATCCATAGGAATTATAGGTATTGTAGGGATTATTGATATAATTATAAAATATTCAATTTGATTATTGTTTGACCGGTCGCTGCATGTGGTTTCATATTTTAACGTAATCATGTTTATACACGGAATTTAAAGTAAATACTAAATATTTTCAAAAACGGATGTATTATAAGTTATATATTCTAAAAAAAGTTATCGTTTTTCGATTTCACAATAGGAGTTTTACTGATTTAAATATTGCACCAGCAGTAGTTTAGAGAATCTCTGAAATAGGCAAACTACAAAATATGCAATCTGCGTCAATGAACTTCCACGACCGTGATGGCTGTTGTACCAGCGCAGTGTTCTGATGACTTGAGATCAAATTCGGGACGAATACGTTAGGTCCTTATCGTCATGTCATATCAATATAATCTTACTGTCGTGCGAATCTTTATGCAAATATCCCGTAATCGCTTTATAGACATATCTCCCGATCTTCGAGTCGATTCGGATACACATGCCCGTGCGTCTATAATAATAATATGATATTATCATAATGGTCCTTTACAGTTCTTGTACAGTACTCCTGTCTATTATTACGCGAGTACACAGGACGACGACGACGACGACGACGATGACGAATAATTTGCGGTTGTGAACCCCGTGGGAGACTTAAAAATAATACTTTATGGTCCATTAATTTCTTTCAATAGGGCTATTTAATAACGAGTACGAATTTCACGGTTTGCCCACCGTCCTCCGCCCCCCCCCCTCTAAACACCGGAGGTGTGTGTGTGTATTTATTATTTTTATACATAGATGTATAGGTATGCGCCAACTGTATACCACCTCTACCACGAATCGGTTCACAAATATTTAAACATGGACCCGTGAAAATTTTACAAGAAAATTAAATATATTCATCTCGACCATATAATATATTATCGTCATCGTCGTTGTATTATATTAATACAATACTACAATAATATATAAAATATTACAATATACATAATAATAATAATGATAATAATATAGTGGCGCAGTCACCATCATCGTTATTAATTTCGCATTCTCTGCACGTTTACCATACTTATATAGTATTGAAGTATTTACGACTTTACGTGTGTATTATTGTCATTATGTAGTGTGTGCACAGAATAATATGAGCTACTCAAGGATTGCTAGACTCTTCATCCCCACCCACGTAGACCACCCATTGTTTCCACCCCCGGTAGACGTTAATGTTGTTAATTTTAAAAATCGTCTCCATAGGTTGGTGGCTTATTACGACTGTATAGTTGACAAGTTTATAAATGATGATGCATTTAATGAACCAAGCTCTGTTATGCAAAATCCAAGTAAGGCCAGCGCAATTAGGCGTACCGTTGGTTGTAATGAAATAATATTAGATATTATAATAAAAAAGCAAGGAATTTTCCAAAAATCATCAAATATGCAGTTATTATACATGAATAAAAATTTTTCAAATATTCGCTCAAAAAACACAACTAAATAATTAATGTACAATTTCCACGTAATATAAAATCCATAATATCAGTCAAAAATAGAAGTAGTACATTTTATAATACACTTATTATTAACGATTATTGCTACTAAAAGTCTGCGATGATTGGTAAGTAAAATTATATACTTACTATCTAGACAAATGCAAAATATTAGGTAATTTTTAATCAGAAAAAAAAAATATAGTATAAATGTCCGTGATTCACAATAAAAAATCTCCCTAAAATGAAAAAAAAATCAGAGATGGCTAATGAGACGAGCAAAAGAACGTTTTTCTTTTTCCATTTGCAAGTAATATACAATGTAAACACGAATCTTTTATTCTTTTTAAATGTTTGTTCACTCCTCAGAATCACATCTCGCGTACGACCTCACAATTAAACGCGTGCTTATACAATAAGCCTATTACCATCCACCGCGTGTACGGTTGCGACGGGCAAAAAAAATCGTTTATTTTTATTTTTTCATCACATTATTATACTGCAGTTGTTATTTTTTAATGCACGTGACTCGGGTATTAAGTCGTCAACGTTGTTGTTTAATGATTGTCTAATGCGGTAGTCGGCCCGTAGGGGTTCATTTGTTTCCTTTTGGCAATGGGTCGGGCGAGCGTGCGGAGTGGTATGTCTGCCATGAATGACGAAAATATTTAAAACCGCCAAAGCGTTTAAGCGCGCTGACACGACGAATATTACGGTTCGACCTCCAGAGCACAATAATGAAATTTATTATTATAATCGGAAAAATTGAATGGCCGCATAATGCGTGTACATACGCCATGTAGACATATTATAGTTATCATCATACACTAATCACTGATAATTTAATAACACTATATAAATACCATACAAGGAAAAAGACATACACACACACACGCACGTGTGCGCATATAATACGCAATAATATATTGTCTGCACCCTACCACCATAGACATTATTGTACGACGCGTAGGTACACCACATTAATGTTATTACTTCTCGAATCACTCGAATCACTTTAATTGATGTTGACAGAGGTCGGAAAGCGGAAGGAATTCTTCTAATATATTTTTAGAACTCTATTGTGTTTTATATAGAGAGCCGGAGAGGTAGGTAGTAGGTAATATGTTATAAGAAACGAGTGGGGAAAAGGGGCACATGCTTTTTAGAAAATACATTTTTATTTCGCAACATTTTATTGAATAACATTATATGTACTTACTAAATATTAATTGAATTATATTATAACTAATTATTAATATTACTACTATGCTGCAAAGCAATTAACAGTTATGGAATATATTATAATTTATCTATAATTAAGAATATATAAGTTAATTCATACGTAAGGTATATATTATATAGTAAAAATTATAATTATTAGAATGATAATTAAATTCAATAATAATTACGTTGAAAAATGTTTGATTTAATTATTTTTTATTGGCATACGGGTATAATATGGTTATAATTCGTCTTAGTATCGATGTTTAGGGAAGTTGCCCTAACTTTAACACTTGTCTAGTTGGGCTGAGCTAAATAATTTCAGGGGATACAATTTGTTTTCTTCAAAGTTTAAAAGTTTAATTTTATTTTTCAATTCAAGCACTGTACAGTTCAATTAAAGCAAATTAACAGGGAATATTAATCATATGATGGTTTATGATTTTTCTACGTCATTTTAATATGCCATTGTAGTTTATAATTTTTTTTTAGAACCTAACTATATATTCTAATAATTTTGAAGTACAATAATAATAATTTAGAAAAGCACTACCAGAAACTCTCTTTAAAAAATTTGATCGTCCTAAAATATTTTCCAACCGGCTCAATAGATCTCCTTGTATCAATTATATTATGTATAATATTGTTCGCAAGTGTTTTATCGCAAGAATTTTAATCTTTTTCTGTAGAAAAAAGAAAGAAGACGAACAAAATAGGCATTGCATGGCCATCAATTCACATAACAACAATAAATAATTATAATAATAATATAATCAAACGTCTCGTTTGAAAAACAAGTGAAAGTTCGCACTATCGTGATCATATCGTTCTGTTATTGAGATTATGCATCAGCAACAGCTGAGGCACTGGCGATATAATAACTATTAGCCATTTATAATATGTAATAAAATAATTGATAATTATTACTATCCGAGTCGGATCAGTGGCCATAAAGTCTAAGGAACGGACGTCAGCTTCAATGTTACGCGCGTTTATCGCGATGGCCTCTTTATAATAACATAACAATATTATATTATCATAATAACATGCAAAGTGGGAGGAAGCAAAACCTGTGCCGAGGTCTGCGTATGTACCTACAAGACGTAATACAATACGATGTATAATAATAACAACAACGATAATAATCGCAACAGAGCTCAAACGAAAACAGATATTATTATTATTATTATTATCGTCGTAAAGTGACTTTGGTCCGCGTTATGTGCTAATTGGGATAAATCCTAATCGTGCGCCGTCTTGTAACTGCTGTGGCTGTAACAAAAGCTGCACGGCGCTGGTCATGTCACGAGCGGACGTCCGGTCGTCCGGCCAGGTACCGTCATTCTGGCACAAATGTATTTTCTATATAATAACGTGGTCGATACGCGCTCATTTTGAGTGGTTTTGAATCGGATAGGAAGGTTTCTACCGAAACTTTACAATAATATGCTACGACAATCGATGTCAGCATTATCATTATATTATGAATATTATATACGAACTCCGTCCACGAAAACGATCTTGAAAGTTTACGAAGATCGACCAAAAAAAATTATTATTATTATTATAATATTATGTCCGTCAAAAATGCATTCGTACGAATCACAATATGATCCCAGAAATTTCGCACCATATGGATATGAGAGAAAAATGGCGTTGGAAGTGCAATATGTGATTTGGGATTTGCGGATGATAGATTACACGGTTGGAACTAAATTTTATACATTATTAAATGTCAAACTTCCGATACCTAACGAAAGTGGATCGAGTGGAGGGGACTAATAAAAGGAAAAAGAGAGTTGTTTGTTTGAAGTTTGTACCAAAATGTTGTATGAATACGATATAAGTTAATGTGATGCGTACGATTTTTTACCATAAAATGTAATTGAGAATTTTCACTATATCTGACCCACCATTAATAATTTAGGTACACCTATGCATAATTTGCATTTTTATTATTGGATATACTTTGATATAGTTATTGTAATAACTAATAATGACAATATATTGTAAGTATTTTATTCTCAAACAAAAATTGTCATATAAATGCAATAAATGTTAAAAAAAAAAAAAAATTACCAACATTAAAATTTAAAAACTCTATTTTTGTGCAGGTTTAGATAATTTAGTAACGGAATTCATACATAGTTTTTTTTTTTTTTTTAAATAAAGTAAAAAGCCTACGATGCCTGCAATATAGTTAAGTTGGATTTAAAACGAAACTCGAGAAGTGCAGTGAACTCATTTCGTAACTTTACATATTTATAATATTTATATTGATATAGCTGCAACGGTAGTGCACGACGTGATAAAATTATAATTATAGTACATTGTACTATGATATGTGTTAATGTGTTATGGCAAAGCGGAATACTGGGTAATGTGGTTTTGAACGAGCAATTTGAACAGCGAATATAAATTATTATAGTATCGTTCATTAATGTGTTACATTTTAATATGTTACGAATATTTTAAAACAGTTATAATCATAATCATAATAAAATAATATTTATAAAATTTAAAAATAATATATTACTCATATTATTGTTTTATTTTAGTTATAAATTAAAATCAATATAATCTCATGAGAAACTATGCCATTTTAAAAACACGTTGTATAAACCAATTTTTATTTTACTACTATTTAAGAACTAATTACTCATAACTACATAATATATTTTGTATTTATATTTTTGTTTAGTTATTCCATAAATATTATATAATTACGAATATTATTATAAGTGTTTTAAAATATGTGTAATATTACTTTAAAATATTTTAATAAAATTAATGATCGATATTATAAAATATTTGGTTTATATTCGTCGTCCACATTGTCCAGTAGACCACGTATATTTCACCCGTCACATATTTTAAACATTATTTATATTTTTATCGAGTAATAAGAGGAAATTAAATACGTACGTTGCACACGCGTCTTGTTGTTGCCGTGCCGCCGTCCGTCCCAACTTTCAACGGTTTGCAGTCTCCAATCGAGCACGGGCGAGTCGGCCGGCGATATGGGTCTGGACCGGAGCTGAGTTGTGACTGGCACATAACTATCACCGACGAACAGCACCTGTGAAACGACAAAAAAAAAGTTCACATTAAATTAAGTAAATGTGAATCTAATTAAATAGTGATCAGTAGTAATGCGAGTGTAAATGTACTCAAAATTCACACGAATACACACACATCATTGACATTTAAAACAATCCAAAAGTCATCTACCCTTTAATAGTAATTTATATAGCGTATCATTTAAATAATAATTAAGTATACGAGTATTAAACATTTTTTTACTCAAAATGTATTACAACGTTATTATTTTCGTCAATCTCTCGGCTGTAAAATTTTTTATGAAAAACAAAATCTTGTACATTATTATCGTAAGTCATATCGTTAAATAAACGTTTTTCGAACTCAATTTAAATAATAAACAAGCATATATAGGTACGTAACACACACGACAAAAAAAACCACTCGAAAAAACTTTAATTATTTTTTTAAAACACCGTCTTGGGGGGGGGGGTAGGTAGGGGAGGCACGAACTTGTGCATAGTGCAAACTGCAAGTGCAATCGCGTCTACCCATATCGCAGTTGCAGCAGCCTAGGTGGTGCAGATCAGCCAACCACGACGAAGTGTCGTTGATGGTCTTGACGACTATTAATTATGATTAGACATTATATTATTTTTATTGCCGCTGCAGATTACAAAATATATTATCTTATTGTAAATGTACGTGCGTCACCGTTATACCGGAAACTGGGTTAGGTAATACTCGGCGGCGGCGGCGGCGTATTAATATGATAATAATAATAATATAACGTTATACATATTACTATATTATATGTATGTCATGCACGGCCATGATAGCTATGCGGTTGTGGGAAGATGACCACCGCCGCAGAATCCGGACATGTTCCATTAACGTCATTCGCTGCAATTACTAAATTATTACCCTTCAGTTTTCTTGGACAGCTCGGTCGTCTAAACACTCAAACGATTACCGCGGACGCCTACAATAATAGTAATAATATATACCCTCCGTATATACTCGACAATCAACTAATGGCATAATTTACCGTCATTCAACAATATAATAATAATATTATAATTTATAAGCCCATCGCTCCGTGTAAAATATACTATATCAGCAATCAGGTGTGTGTGTGTGTGTGGCGCATACCCCTTTTGCATAATATATATATATATATATGTAGGAGTCCATCATTTGAACAGTTTTCAAACTCGCATTATATTAATTTATTCCTATTATATTGATAGTCTATAAAGGAAAATAAAGTTATATATTTTGTCGACGGGTGTCTAAGGTCATCAACTATTACGTATAATATGGTAGGTAATATCATAATAATAGTATAATGATATCCAAAGGCCATAGGTTAATAACAACGCATAGATACCGAGAAATACGTTCAGCTTTCCGCCCACCGCCTAGATGAATATTTTTTTCTTTTCAGAAATGTTTATATAATATACACATCTTAAAGGTTGATATTAATATCATTTAAGATTTGTCGTTTTTATCCTTTCCAAACGTAAGCATTTTTTTTTTTTTTTTTGCAAAAGTAATATTGACAAACTAATTTCCCACTATTTGTGGTGAAAATATATGGTTTCTTATCTACTAACAGTTGTATCCGACTCTGTTTTTTCCCACACAAAGTTATTTTCCTAAATAAATTAGTAATATCACCAACACTATCAGCAGTGGTATAAGATAAGATGATACTGCAACGTGGGGCCCACTTGTATGTTCTTAATTTCCGTTATCATAGGGGTGGGAGAGGTCTCTCAGACCTTAAAATCACATTGTGCGCACAGTGCGTAATTTAAACCCTTTTTTAGGAGGGAGGGGGTGATATAATGTTTATTTGTCAATAATAGTGAAGTTATAAGTTATAACTTATAACCATACTAATATAACATTAATTATTAATCATTTATTACAAAATCTCAAGTTTCACATTTTTTACATTTAGCAATGTTTGAGATGCAAACAGTGGAAATGTTAATCAAACATTATATGTCAACATTTTTCTAAATAATAAAGGAAAATCAGATACTCTAAATTTCTCAAACAAATACCTACGTAAAAATATAAGAATGAGATATTTTATATATGTCTCGTTATTTCGCAGCACGTGTTTTCCGTTATTTTAATATTAAATTGAAAAAGTCCAGATTGTAGTAATTATTTATCTTCATATATCTTATTTTGACCAGGGGTCCCGGAAAAGGCTTCACTTTTGATTGTTTGTCTCCACTTTCAAATCATTCAAATTAGCGTTCAAATATATAATATATGACGTTTAATTTTTTTTTCATTCCTCAACAAATTTCAACAAAACACGATCTCCTATGTCGAACAGAGCGTTCCTTACAAATGTGGTAAATCGATTCTTCTTTAAAATGATGTATTTGCGAGGGCCTTAAAAAAATTATATATAATGACAGGTAATAAATGAAACGATCGATATAATTATAGATAATAAGATAATTGTTTTGGGTGCATCTAGGCGTGCGTTATATATATAATAATATCGTGTTACTATATTTATTAATAAGTGAGTGAAAATAACGATGTACACGTTTTCGACAGATATGAAGACGACGACGACGACGATGATGATGATGATTGAATTATATTTTTATGACGTGCGATTGGCTGTGAAATGAAAATAACAAACAAAAAAACGATTAAGTCATGGGTATCGCTCTGCTGAACAGTAGGTTAAAATTATAGTGGGTTACTGTAATGGATGGAATTAAATTTGAAACCAATAATATTATATCATTGTATACGAAAAACGATTGTGAGCAGAGACGGTTTATCTGTCTATATATTATAGATTATTAAAAATTATCAAATCTTAGAAAAATAAATTTTTTTATGAATTTCTAGCCTAAAATAATTTGCGAATTTTCGCGATTTTTACGTATTTTGTCAAAACTCAAACTTTGAATGCTTGTAAAAAAAAAAATTGTGACTATGTATTTCTTTTATTTTTCAACTGCTATTGTAACAATATGTTAGGAGCTTTGTATTAAACTTTTAAGCTTTTCTAACAAATACATTTTTATCCATATTAATTTAAATAAAAACTAATAATAATCGAAAATTACATATGACTATAAATAGTTCATAAACATTCGGTGAAAATTTCATGTATCGACTGTCATTTGTTTTAAAGTCACATCAAAAACAAAATCGATTTTTTCGAAAATTTATTGTGCGTAAAAATTCCGTTTTTCCCATAATTTTTAGTTTCTTTATCCCGATTATTAAAAAATATTGAGAATTTCGACCCCCTCCCCTCCAAAATACCAACTAGATTAACTTTCTGATCGAACGAGGTACTGAAGTCGAAAATGGAAGCACTTTTAGTGCCCCAAAACGTGATGACAGACACAAAAAAAAACACACACACACACACATCATGGTAAAATCAATACATTTCTCGCTCTGCTCAGAATCTAAAAGTTTAAAAAAAAAAAAAAAAATGGAAACCGAGCCACTCACGTACTCCCGGGACGTAAAAAACACACTTAACACGCGCGGTTAACGAATTAATTTATCAAGGTTAGATCGGAAGCGACTGTCGACATAACTGTACCGTTTTAAGTGTGTCAAAATATGTGATGCCCAATGCGAAAAGGAGAAGACGAAAAAAACGTATACCCGTAATAAAGAGCCCGTTTTTATACCCTGATACGCCCCCCTCTCGTTCCCGCAGTAACCACCACGACTTATCTCATCCGAACCGTGACAAATCATTTTTTTTTTTTTTTTTTTTTAATGCTGCAGAAAAACTAAACGATTGGTAGAAATATATATATATATATATTAATTTGTCGCGGGAAAAAAAATATTTTACTGGCGATGATGACGCACGTACATATTTTTATTAATATAATTCATTACGTCCTAATCAGTATCTTGTGTCCAGTACCTCAATCGAGTACGGTCAAATCAGCCCCTCCCCCGCATAACATTTTGGGCCCCTGTACTAAATACGGCTCCTATAAGATATTATTATTTAATATGAAATATGTGTTCTATCAAAATTTCAAAAATTACAAATTAATTCCAACAGTTCCCTGTGTTTCCTAGTCCATATGGTTATGTATAGACGAGATCAACTTACTATCCATTTCTATTTGTATTTTATGAAAACCATGGAATATTGAATTTATCTATACATATAATATTGTCGAGGTATATAGATAACCACTGGGTGTGAAAACGATGAGACACTAATTATTGATTTGTCAGTCATCGCAGGTTACATTTTTTTCTTCTAGCAGACGGTTTACGAGTGGGGGGGAAAACTATATATATATATATAGTCTACAAACAACTATTTCCGATATCGTTAAATAATTTACTGAAATAAATATTGTACGTAGGTAGTAAAAATATATAAATAGCAATTTATGGTTGAATGGAAAAAAAAAGTATTAACTATAATATTATAGAATGATATAATTGGTACCTGTCTATTTATACTGTAAGTATACTATGTCAAATGTATTTATAAGACTCATGCTATTTTCCTTCAGCAAATTAATAAAAATTTGAAAATATAATGAAGAGCTTCAAAATTCTCAACCATTTAGCGGTACACCTACACAACATTCTATTTTATAACAATTCGACGTAATATTTCAACCTTTTAGGAGATCTCTTCTGTAATTTTAAACACGTCGTAGTTATGAATAAATCATGTCGGATAAGCTCGCCAAAAATGTCAGTACTGCACCGAGCTGTACACAGTTGTATACCGCACGTGTTACAGATTAACGATAGTTTTAGTATATATAATTGCATTTTTCAAATGGCAATGGTCAGATCCCTTACTCGTTGGGGGGGGGGGGGGGTTGAGGGACGGTGAAATCCAGTCGAACCGTCAGAAAATCAAAAAAAAAAATTTAAGATCGCGAATATCCTCCAAATCCAGTAATTGTGTCCGGCAGTAGCGAAATAATCTTTCAAAAACTGAAGTAATGACCAATATAAACAATATTGAAAACAATTTATTTAAGGCTTGACTGTCAATGTTGATGACAGCTTTGCGCATTGCGTATATTTTTTAGGTTTTTTATTTGTGACAGAAGACATCCACCACATTATTGCCCACGGCGGATGCCGTTCAAACCGCGACCCGCAAATAAAATACATCAAAAAGAGGAAAATTATAATAAATGGGTTATAGTAATAATAATAATAATAATACAATAGCTGATGTACGAGTGTATTTAAGTTCGCTACGGTGTTTAACACGTTTGAACGTGACATTTTATCGACGGCGGGATTCTTTCATGTATATTATTATACGATATGTGCAATATATATTGGTAGATATCTAATTGGGACGTGAAAAAAAAACTACAAAATTGTTTTTTTTTTACCTTCACAATTGAACGACCAGGTCGTGTGTTTTTTTCGCTCGTTTCATTTGCAACCGATATATAAATAATATTATCTGCGTCCTCACAATATTATATTAATATAATATACGGTGGCGATATAATACAGAGTGAATTGCAAGCATGCTTCATCCCGATTTTTCCATTTAATAATGCGTTTTTTATACTAGGGATCTGATTTTTAAAATTTTTAAAAATTGTTAGTATTTTCGGTCTTGCTAAAGGATGTGTCCCGTAGAATTGAAAAAACTTTGGCTTTTCAAATGATATCCAACAACTCTTTTCAACTGCAAATTATTTAGTGGATAATTTTTCTGAATAATTTATTGTAATCAAAATTCAATCGAATAATTTTTGAATTATTTAGTTCAGTGTACTATCCAAGGTTTGAGGGCCATTGTGATTGGAAAATTGTAGAGGTTGGCATTAATCTATCAACGTTGACAATTTTTAAAAATACTTAAAGTATAATAAATATCTAAGATTAAAATTGGAAATACGGTTTTTAAGTAGATACCTATATTTAAAAATTCATAAAATCGTAGTTTGAATTATAGAACGAAAAAGAGGGTGAACAACCTTATATTCTATTCTGAAATTTACTGGCCTCATCGGTGTTTCGACTTTCGTTATGGTCATGCTGACCCGATATTATAAAGGCATTTTATATACGACAGTACAACACGCAAAACGATTGACATTCCAATTTCCTGTTGTTTATTTCCTGCACGGCTTATCACGTGAAAACGATCAAGCCCAGTGACGTATATTTCGATTTTCGTACACTACATAATATAACACAATATACGGAAATGAAAAATAATACTAGACTTTTCGATTTCACGTTGTCAGACAACATTCGTTGATTCAGCTGCAAAGACATCATTTAAATTGTATCGAATCTAGTCGCCGACTAAAGTCGTAAAAAATAACAAGCTGTCGTATAATACTTTTGGCGGGGATTCTAAACGATATTTTTATCTAGGCAGAACTATACGCAGTGCGTTCATACATAGAATTTTCGAAAACAGCTTCGTTCGATATCATATCATAAAATATTATACTCACATGCGGCGCTGGCGCTTATATCGACAAAACTGTGTGAGTATGTGTAGTATTATTTCGATTTTCAAGTATATACAAACCAAACAAATAATAGAAAATATGCACTAATAAATGCCCACAATATAGCGTATAGTGTACAATATTATTATAATACAAAAGTGAATACAACATTGTGTTTCAAAATCGTAGATTGTATATTTCAAACCATCCAAGTGCGAGTAGCAAGGGTAATACCTATATATATACAATTTACTATAAGTCGATGAATCGAACCGATGAAAATTTCGATCTTCCCATATTATAACTACCATATACTGCGGAAATTCGAAATATAGTGATTGTATGATGCGTTTTATTATTATACTGCAATTTGAATTCTCTTTGATGCATGCATCTCGGATGCACCGGAGACGCACGCATTTAAGGCCTATGGCAGTGTAATATTAAAAGCGATAACGTCGTTATGGTTAAGTATAGACATGTAATGTCTAACTTTTATGGCATATGATAAAACACGGATAAAGGTTGGCGATGAAAGGTCAATTCCAAGAGTGGAAAGTAGGACGCAAGAGCACGAGTAAAATTGCAAAAAGCTCTTAAACAATACACATAATTGAATAAAATTCGCTGTATATTGGTTTAAATATTTTCATTCGAGCTATTATAGTGATCGCCCCTCGACAGCAGGAAGTGCAACAACGACTGCGGTACCTATACCTATACAAAAGTGCAAAATTATGATA
Source organism: Diuraphis noxia (assembly GCF_037042655.1). NCBI lineage: Eukaryota > Metazoa > Arthropoda > Insecta > Hemiptera > Aphididae > Diuraphis > Diuraphis noxia. The sequence goes on from NW_028301711.1 coordinate 74,533,406, forward strand.
TTAATTATATTATCATTTTGTCGGGAAATCGTGATGTCTATGAAAATGACATTTATTATTATACAGCAGATCCATATTTATGCGAACTTCCATCGAATCACGTACGTGTTTTGAAACCGAAGAGTGCATATATATATATATGCACACGTAAAGTGCACATAAAGTGCACACACACCATTTTGTAAAATATGTTTTAAATATAAAAAACTTTAATACCTACGTACATATGAAAACAATAATACCTTATTCCATGAAAATAGTGACGTGCATTACCTATCGTTATATAGATTAATGTTAATGCGAGTATTATGATATTAATTTACTATTTTTTTTTTAAATGTATTGCATTCTTATTTGCAAAATAAAGTATTATTATTATTATATTATTTATGATAATATATCGTAATAATCGTATGTGTTGACTGAACATAATAATATATTATGCATGTTATAATATTACAAGTGACAATAAGTGCACTTGTCAGCTATAGGTTATAAGTACATTATAAGTATATATAGGTTAAATGTGAGCTTAAATATAGTTAAAAAGTTAAATGTTAAAAAGTTTAAGAGCTACATTTTTTTTTTACTTTTTAGCTTTACTAGGTATATATATAATTTTTTTTATTTACGAGTTTTTAAAATTAAATTATAATATCTCGAAAATTATGTACATGAATCTGAAATAAATATAAATTGGTAAGATCACACTCTTAAATTCGGAAGCCTGATTGCAGAATAAAAATTAGCGTATGTTTGATTATATTAACATATTCAGTTGAAAGAGCGTCAATAAGGGAAAAATTAATAACAGAGGTGGAAAAGATGATCTTTAGCTACTAAGATCTTTGGATATAGAGAGTTGGACAATTTGAGAGTAGGTGTGACTAGGCATAGAATAATGTTAAAGATCAACTGTGATTCCAATTCATTTCAAATATAATACGTTTAGACATAATATCCATTAATGTTAACTAGGTACACTAATTGTATTTATTAATTATATTAATTTTAATTGCACAGTATACAATGATTTGAAATAAAAGTAAACAATCAAAATATTATATTCCTTTATTTAAAAATGTATTTGACAAAAATGTGTTATTTCCTAAACCACTATATATCACTAGCGTGCAATAAGAAAAATAATACTTATAGGATGCGTTTACGCGAAACAGGTGATTCTTAAAAACAATCCATCATACATTAAAAAAAAAAAATACTATTTAAAACTAATTTATTTAAAAAAGATAGTCTAAAGGTGCGAATAAAATAACAGTTTACGACAAGCGGAGGAGAAAGTTCAGAATCTTCGAAAAATTTAGCCCATTATTGCCAAAAAATCAGTGCCAATAAACGATATCTCCAAATAGGTACCTACAATTCTTTTCGGATACACGCGTTCTTATCAATCAAATTTAACGCAAACATATAAATCAACACAGTACAAAAAATCTTAATTATTTTAGGCAGGTACGTACAATGTTAATTTTACTTTATATTCTCTTCTTCATTCATTCAATCGATATTATTATTAATAGCTATGTAGTAAGTATTCTACATATAATATTATCTTGGTCAATCTGTATAAGAATAGTTCAATAATATGATGTATTGTTATGTCCGATAAAATATCAAGTATATTGATCATAATAAAAAATTTAGATAATAATTTTTACACACATTTTAACTTTTGCAGGTTTCAAACAGTTTTTTTTTGTTTCCTGAAAGTAGGCAGGTATAAGTAAAATGTTTCGACTTAATATTCACTTTTATTCGCGGACACCGGTTAATAAAAATATAGCAGTGTCATCGATGGGCGGTATCTGTGATTGGTGAGTTTTTTCGCTGACATAATTTTTTATTCACATAATATCACACTTAATAATGATGTGCTAATTGGGTCAATTTCAAATATAGATTGTAATAAACAATACGTCAAAAAAAAAAAAAATTATAATAATTCGTTTGAAGACCGTACCCATTTATATGTATTTTTCTATATTATAGGTGCCTAATACTGGCTACTATAGACAATATAAACCGATTAAACGAACTGTCTCAAACGATATTCAATGTCGGCCATATTGTGTCTATCCGTATAAAATATAATAGTATAGAAAAAAGCACAATATTTTAGGAGTTCATCAAAAACATTTAAGATCATATGTATTCGTGCTATTGCTCAACTTTAAACTTACAAAAAAACATCAGAATTAGGTGATTATGTGTTATACCCATTGTTGTAATGAAGATGACGTTAGGTTAGGTTAGGTTATTAATCGGCTGAATGGATCCGTTGCCATGCCGATAAACGATGAAAAAAAAATGAAATATACAATATTGAAGACAACAATATATATTATAGAACAATAACAATTATTATTATTATATGGTATATCGGGGCTTATCGTGCTAACGTTCGATTATATAGACTACATAATTACACACATCAAGCTAGACTTAAAAACAAAAAAAGACCGTTTAATAGATATAGCTTATAAAAATATCTATATCATATAATAAAGCAGCTTTACACCGATATAGCGTTCGAGAACATATTTTTTTTTACATGTTAATGCTTTTCATCCAGACCGACCGTTTTATAATATCTATCATTGATATAGCTGCGTATAAAATATTATATTATTATTACTATAATGTGAAGTTCGGCGGTATTATTTTAATAATAATTTTTTTTATCTATTATTATTCACGTACAGCAACCCGTGCATCATCCACTTTAAGATAGTTTGTGTCACATATGTGTCTGCTGTATACTATATAATATAAAAACAAATTTGTCCGATTCGTTTATACTATATATTATACAAAATACAATATTACAACTTAATGGCGTGTCTAGCCTGCAGTATTACAGCATTATTCACTACACCACAATGTCTGTAAATCGATATCAATTGCTCGTCGTTTAGACTATTATGTATTATACTCGTGAAATGCATCTCAATTCTCAGCTGTGCTCGACTTTATCCGTTATTATAATGTATTATATTGTACGATGTATCCGCGTCTCGACATGTTTTGTACTCAATATCCTGAGAGAGATAAGGATAGAGCGAGAGTATCAATCGGTTAAAACAAAACCGTCTTCAAGAGACGTGTCCGACGCTGTAGATTTTAAAATGTTATTTTGTTTTCGTATAATATTGCATAATATAATATTCTTTTTTATCCTGCATAACCGTAGTGTTTTTAGAATTCAAACTAGTTCACAGCAACTCTCAGTAGTATTCGCATTGTATTTAATGGTTTTTCCATGAAACTCGGAACCACACTATAATATAAATAAAATATTATGATCACGGTAGATACTTATATAATATTATTATTTTTCTCTATCTTAATCGTTATATCACACTTGGACTTTAAATTGCCAAATGAATTATGCATATATCTGCAGCCACTTATATTCGTCAAAGCGAAAAAATATATGTTTTAACTTTATATTTAGTCAGAAACAGTAGAACGTGGTTTTGAAACCTTTTTAAATTTTCTTTGAACATTTTTTGAGCTTTAATATTATTATGACGTATGAGAAATATTGTTTTCAGAAATTTGAAACATTAAACGATATTCTGTTTTCCAATGGTTAAATATTTTTGATTTAATATGTTGTTTCTACTCGTTTCATACACCATACCAAATTGATATTCAGAAGAATTCATTTTTTTTTTTAATTTTAATATTATAAATTTTAATAATATTATATTGAATTGGACTATTCTCAAATGTAAAGATTATTAGGTAATCGTTTACCTTTAATTCGTAGCATGGCTTATAATTTTTCACGTGTTTTTTAAAGATATATTTACGATGATTCGCATTTACTGTGAACTACGACATGAACAACCGTCGTGGATAATTATTGTCAAATACAAAATAGTTTAAACTTTCATTGTCTGATTCAAAGTGTCAGATTACTATAAGTCCTCAAGTATAATGTTTAAATTGACAGTAGATAGCAAACATATTTCATATTCTTTTAATTAATTTTTAACTTCAAATTACTATATCACGTGCTTGCTATTATAACTCCGTTCAAAAAATACTTATGTGTAAATCATGGTTTTTAGCCTTAATGTGCTATCGTTTTTGATGTCCGTCGGTGTTCTGCAGACACAGATCAAATTATGAAGTCAAAGCGTGTACCTATATAATATAGATAACACCGAGATGATTACAACACGCACACGCACACAAAAACACACACACATATAATATATATATATACACATGGGAATTTGAGTTCAACAACCTGATGGGTAGTAGTAATATTATTATACGGAAAATATAGTACCTATCAGCTATAGCTGGCAATAATAATTATTATAGTTTCTGTCGTCGCCGTTGTTGTTAAATTAGTGTTATAATAACTTGTAAATGTCCGGTGAAAATAACGCACTTGCAATTGGATTCGGGACACAAAAATAAATGGTAAAAAAAAACAACAAGCGTTGATTGAGATTTGAAACAATGGTGATCATTGAAATGGTCATTGTCTGTTGTAGGGTTTTAGATGTAATGATGATGTCCGAACGGTATATGGTAACAATATGAAACGGTAATATTAACCACGATTTTATAATATCATTTTGGCGTAGTTCGTTTCGACTGCGTTCGAGCTTTGAGCAAACAGGCGATAAGATTTATTATTGAGAATGTGTAAATAATAAAAAATATATTTTATCGACAATTGTGACAATATCACGAGTAATTTTGGGTATTTGAAGACATAATTATAATAATCGAACATACAATTATTTGATTTACTGACATTATAGTTTTATTTTTTAAATTCAGTGGAGCTAATAAAGTGTCACTTGCTTCTCGAATATGTGAATTAAAATAATTATTATTATTTGAAACCTAATATATTTTATAATTTAAAGAATACGTTTCACTTTTCAAAATCAATTTAGTTAAATAAGTGGAAATCGATACAATGATATTTATAAAGTTTGCGCTGTTCGTTTAGATTTTTTTATATTAGAGTTACAAATTCACAGCTCGCAAAAAAAAGAGATTCAATTGGGGTTAGCAAAGTGACCTGCAGTGGGCAGAAAGTAACTACTCCTAGTATAATAAATAAAATATACAAATAAGACAATCAATAAAACAATCTACGTTAATCGTCTTTGTTATGGATTGTTGTTTTATTTCTAGGAAAATTTCTCGAAATTTGAATAAGTATATTCTACAATATTTTTTTCGTCAGAATTATGTTCAAAAGTTGATTTGCGCAATGTCCTAAAAAAATATGACAGAGATAGTTCAAATAAGGCGTTAATTTATCAAGCTGTTAGATGTAAATTTGTCTAAATTAGTTTCTTATAAGTACAAAATATTGAGTTTTATTGAACGCAATGACAATAATATAATATATTATGCATAGTACGCATTGTACACTCAAACAATAGCAGCTGCAGTATAGGTAGGTACATGAAATTGCATTTTAAAACGATTGCCTATCGAACCGTCCTTAAAAAAATTGCATTTCCCACCCTCGTTTTATGAAAGAAAAGTTTAGTCTGTAAATGTCAAGTACGGGTGGGTTGAATATGCCCTCGTGGCTTATTTTTAACTTTGCAGCACTCTTGGACCCATATCATTGCGACCAAATCGTATAGGTACATGTGGTACCTATATATACGTAGTTATACATACGCCCTCACGATTATGAACGTTAAAATTATTTATAAAATACTTATCTGTTTTTTTGCCATTCTCCTTTATATATATATATATATATATATATATATATCATACAATCGATCGCAGGGTTAAAGTTTGCACATGTATTTTCAAAAACTTTTTACTAACTGTGGATTTCTATGATGAAGTGATGATGCCCACTATATCAACCAATGATGAATATATTTATTCAAATATTCCCTAGCGCACGACATAATAATCATCATGTACAATCAGCTCGCTGCAGGGGTGTGCAGTGTGTGCCATGTGCATGAATGCACTGCATTGTACGTTTGCAATTTTTTTTTCTCATTTACTATTACTACGGGTTGCTTGTTGTTGTTGAAACAACTATATTAACGAGTTATTATAATTCTCGTGGGTTGCTAAATTACAATGGACGACCTTTTTGCCACCCATTTTCCTCAAATCGCATCTCAATGGTATATTTTATATTTATGCATTATACGTTACATTAATACGTTATATTGTGCATAATAAATCTGACGAGTTGGGCAAAAATTTGTCAAACCTATGTGTGCATTTTTGTAAATAATAAATACGAGAAATTCGCATAAAAAGAAAATATTTTTCCCCGGGTGCGCGGTTCTATAATAAAACGGGGTTACCGCCAACCAAGTGTACGCATAATATTTAATAAAAATTAATGAACCGAATACGATGATGAGTAATCAAAATAATTACTTAAACATATTGTTATTAACCATTTATAATTTGTATATTGGGTATGAAAAAACTATATAGTTGGCAAAAATATTGCAATAACAACATAACCTTTATAATATTGTGTTTTTGAATAATGACTATGAGAAAAAAATATAAGTACCTATCCAAACATCAATGACTGAACGCACTTTAAGCTCGACTCGTAAAGGGTCGCTCCAAAGAATAATAACTAATTGATAAGCAAAATCCACACGTTACTATATTATATTATTTTATTATTTTTATTCCAGTGATACCTATTTGTTATTTTATGTTATCGTATTAACGTCTAGACAATAATATAATAATAGAGCCCCCCCCCCCGTGTATGACGTGCGGGGTCGAACTTACAATTATTAAACATATTCTCACGGAATGTCGGAATGTCTAGCATACCTCGATACAAGAAATCGCAATAATCTATCCAGTGATTTATACGATATACTAGGACCTTTTCTGCAATAACAGACATATTCATGTTTCTCCACGAGACAGGACTGGGGAGGGGGACAAACTTATTAAATCATTTAAAAAAAAATAAAACACAACCTTATTATTATCAAATAATTTAGGCATCTATTGTTATTGTTATTAAACTTTTCCTTTATTATTATGTAACACCTTTCAAAAAAAAAAAAAAATATGTATTTTATCCCAATGGCCAAGTTGCCGAGGGTTATTTCTTTTATAAAAAAAAAAAAAATAATAATAATATTATAATAGTAGGCATATTCTTAGTACTTGATATTATTAGGTATATATGTATAAGTTCTTCGGCGTTATTTATTAAATATATATAATTATCTCATCCTGGTTTTAACTGTACCACTGTGTATATTATATTGTACTGCATATTTTTAAGAATACAATTTTTGTTTGAAATTGCAAAATTTTTACTAAATGGTGTTATAAACTGCGGTTCTCGTTGGAAGTTGGCCTAATATACATTTTTAGAAAACGTAACATGAAATTTATAGTTTTTTTTTTATGAAACTGAAGCTACAATCAAATAATTAATATCAGACAGAGTAATAAAAAAGTGCAAAAACCTTTATTAAACTTAAGTTAATTTAAAATATTTTTAAACAAATAGTTAAAAAAATCTCATGTATAATATAAACGACATTTTAAGAAGTGTGATTGGTATTAACAAAAAGAATAATTCTCAATATTAATTATTATTATAAAGTTAGTTTTTAATTAAGTGCAAAAAGGACAAATTTTGAATTACTTTAAAATGTATTGATTTCACGACAGTAATATATTATACAATAAAACGATTTGTAATCATTAATAATAATTTATTTTAATATTTTTGCAATGCGCATCTATTTTTTCAAATTTATTTAATCGGTATGTAGCCCTTATAAAATTTTTATTGTCCAATAGTGATCGTAGAACATAACACACCATTATTCAAATAATTTTATCGGAATATTGCGTCGATCCATTTGTGGTGTATGATTTTAATGTTATTATATTGTATTTCGCTTTGATTTTCGCCCCCTAGGAAACCCGAAAACGATTATATTTTTATTAACTGTAAACTAAAATTCGCCAGTTCCCCATAGTATGTATAAAATTAATTGCCTGCAACGATCAGTTACCATATATGCTATAATATATGCCATATATGTATATATTGTAAATTAACGGTTGGTCGGATGAACAATAATGTACAATGCGCGATGGAAATGTATTATTATAATAAAAAAAATATTTTTTTGTTTGATGTTAGCGATGACTGTCTACTAGCCGTTTTTCTATTTCGCTTACGAAAATAAATATCTAGAATATTATGGGATATGAAAAAAAGGAAAAATTCGTAATGTTATATAGCTGTAAAAATTAAACAGAAATAAAAAAAAATAGTTGTGACCTACTTTGTTGTAAATTATTTCCATTATAAATAAAATAATAGGATAGGTAGGTATTTTATATATACTTAAAAGTTAAATTAGATGGTAAAATTATTATTATAGTGATGTTTTCGCAGGATAATCTTATGAGCTTAGTCTTCCAATCGAAAATTTGTTCGAGTAGTTCACCTAATATAATAAATCCATTGGCCTGAAATTTATTGTCGTCAGTCCAGCCATTATCCCAAGCAAGTTTTTCCGCAGACTTAATTTGATCCCAGGTATATTTTTATATTTGATTAAATTATATCATATTAACAAAAACGTACTTCAACCCGAAAAACTGTGTCATTTCAGGGAGATTTTACTTTGGCGACTTCAGCGAAACCAATTATTTTTTTCACGCCAGCGATGCTAAACTAAATCATTTGCTACCGCCTAATATGATGGCATACACTTTTTTTTTTTTTTTATTTTTTTTTTTAAGACTGGGCCGTCCGGACATAATAATACAAAGAAATTTTAATCAATAATAATGGCTGTATTTAGCAACAGATTTGAATTTCTGTTTCTGGTTTATTACACTGCGTATATTTTATGTGCCTCATAATGATCTATTATTACTACATCTCTTAGGTGTGGTTATATACGTTAAATATTCACTTACGGAATTGTGTTCGCTACCGTCGTGAGACAAAGCTTCCCTGGTATCGTTGAGCACAAACAAGTTCTCTCTGCCCACGTCGTCGACACCTTCCTCGCCGTTCGGATAGAGCTCCGTCGGTCCGGCGCCGCTGCCCACCACCACGCCTCCTTCCGTGGTGATCGACTCCTGGCACAGCACCCTCATCTGAAACGGGACAAAAATAATCATTAATGAGCGGACGTTTTAGTTTGTGTAAAAAAAAAAAAAAAAAGCGATCGTCCACCACCGACAATTGTTGGCCAGTTGCAGCTAAAAATAATAGTAATCGCTACAACGTTATTCCTATATATATATATATATTATAATGGCGATCTGATATGTATATAATATCACAGGTGTATTTGGTTTTCCGAAGATTTAATTTTTTTTTTCACTCCCACCCCTGTCACGAACAAATGATCCACCTATTGATTATATATTATTATCACGCGTATGTATAAACATAAAAACCGAAAGCGCGTTAGGACGGAGACGAGAGAGAGAGAGAGAGAAAGAGCGAAGCTGCAGTGTGATGACATATTATAGTGGTAGCGACCGAAAATCGTGTTAATCCTTCGGATGACTTGTCGCGATGACGAGAAAAGGACTTTGGCCCCGCCGCCGACATGGGTCGTTATGTCATTATTATTGCTATCAATGTGTACGGCTTTGAAACACATTAATTTGATTGGACAAGCTATATTTATCGTGACTCTTAAACACCGCGATCTTGGCAGGCCGGAAGAGATGATCCGACACGATCAACGAACCGGTGCAGCTATATACTGCGTTGTATGCATGCAGTTGTTTTCTGCAGTCGGATTATGTATAATGAATAATGATTATTAACAATAGCGTAGTATTTACAGAGATTTTAGGTATATAGTTATAGGTTGTATAAAATCAGTATATATATATTATATTAAGTATTTTTTACCATATATGTGCGCAAGAGAGAGAAAGAGAGAATACGGAGCTATGCGCGATCACCTTGCATTGCTCTGGAAACCATTTAATATATAAATTATATATATTTATATATAGTAATAACTGGGGCTCGGATTTTGTAGCTGAAAATGCTTCTTTTTAGGAGAGTGTCATAGAAAGACAATTCTTATATGTAAATACGTTTTGAATCGTTCCGATTTTAATGAAGTAAACTGAATTTTGATTTTTTCTACAAAACCAGCTTTTTATTGCTTTTCCCCTATTTGGTCCTTTTTTTTTTGAAATAGTTTTACCTACAATTATTTTTAGTTTAAAAGCCAATGCGAAATTGATTTTAGAAAAGAGCAATAGTGTTTTTACAAAGAATAATGGGTGGGTAAAACTTCTAAAAATCAATAGTATTCATAATGGCACAGCACTAAACGTAAATGTGGAACAGTATGATTCAAATGGTTTAGTTTATATGAAATATTCACCGATTACATCGGCTGACGTGGAAAGGTCTTTTTTTACGTACAATGTACAAAAATACATTAGCACCCAATAGAATGATTTTTAAAGAAAGTATGGTCGTAAATTCCTTTTTTTATCATTTAATTTTATGTGTGATTGAAATTTGTTTTTTAGAATTATTTTAATAAATTATTTTTTTTTTGCTTTTTGGCTACATAAAATGCTTTTTTAAGGATTTATTTCGCTACCAAATCCGAGCCCTAGTAATAATTCGCGTGATTAGAGGTGATTCGATTATGACTGGCTACACATTCTATATAATTTGAAAGGTATTCGTATTTCTAATATACTTACAAACAAAAAATAAATGTCTGATTCCGTTCCATGTATATTTTGAATTCATTTTAAGATCGTCTAGGTTTTTTTTTTTTTTTTACTCGCTACGTTTTTAACTTATAATATGATGGAAGTATAATACTTTTACAAAAAACATTGATGTCAGATATTATTAAAGGAAATGTATACTTATAAGTATTTAGAATTTATATGAAAGGAGTGCAGTGGAATAAAACGTTTACCGAGTAGTATACCCCATTCCTCGTCATACCTATAATACATAATACATCAAAGTGTTTAGAAAAGCACTTTGCTTTTATAAAATAATTGGTATACTATTTCAGGTGAACCTTTCGCGAGAAACGTCAATTTCTGTTACATGAACGTTATAATATAAAGTACCTAGGGTAGTAGGTAGTAACTAAAATATATTCGCCCTTTCCGTTATTTTATTGGCGAACCTTGTTCGAATTCCCGTCAAAGTTATCATCGTATTTCCACGAAAGTGTGACCGGCAAATCGCTATTTACAGTCTTCCCTACGTCGTATATAATATAATATTCTGCTACGTTTGAGTTTTATGTGCATTACTATGTTATTATATATTAATACTATATCAAACTACCTACATCATGGATCAGCTTTTCTGAAAACCAATTTAATTTAAACGTTATTTTTAAAATACTCGATCAGTTTGGCTTCGATATCGTTTAGAGTAATATATATTTTTATAACAATAAGTAGAACACTTTTAAAGCTAATCAAAAATCAAACTATATGTTGAAAAATAATACCTCATCATAGTTGGTTGTTGATCATAATATCAAATGTTTCTATTCATTTCATTGAATTTAAAATATCGTTTTTATTTTTTTTTTTCTTGTAAATTTAATCAAATGTAAAAATGTCAACATTTTAGGACTTAACATTTTTAGATTTTTAGAGGCTTTCCACACTGGTGGGCCTCCCTCCTCACGCCATTCATGTTATTGTTTATTTATATTATCAAATTTACTTATTGTATGTACATTGTACATAATATATGAATTATAGATTGTAATTAATATTCTATTTGATCTAATAAAAAAAAAAAAAAAAAACATTTTTAGATTATCTTGTACCCTAGATTGGTTTCATATCGGAGTTAACCATTTACTGTTTAGCCCAAACAAACTAAAACAGATGAGAGGAACCTATTAAATTTACGCATTGTGTGCGTATCACTACTCTCAGATTGTTATTATTGCTATATTTTGTAAATTATACACTAGGAAAGTCTTAGTACAATCTAATTTATCTATTTGGTATCCATTACACACCATTATAATGTGAACGGTGATTGTAATTACGTACGTTCTTTTTTTCACACGTTTAAGAACTTTAATATTAGGTATATGCCATTTTGATGACTTTGAGTAATATCAAATTATTATTTTATACATTATTGTTGTTAATGTAAATGATTTTATATTCACCGACAGCTTATAGAGAGACACGCTGCGTGGAAAAAAATCGAATTTCGCATAATTATATACCATATAATATTTTGATGCTTGTGCTTTATTATTGAGCACGCCGCCGTCTTTTAGCGTTTTAAGGTGCTTATATTGTTTTCAAGCTCCGATGAGTAAATATTTTCTTTTAACTCTCGAGCCCTGCTAAACTATAATAATGCATATAAAATATTCTGTTTTAATAATAATATAAGAACATTAGGTATGCACCGCACGACACGGCAAATATCGTTACATAGCTGTTATCACGAATAACGATGATGATGCGATTTGCGTTTTAACACATCGGTGCCTCGAGAACACGATTCCAGTCCACCCGAGCACTGAGCTCATCTGTGGTGACGACGTAGATAACATTTTTAAATACCAAATAAAAAAAATTATTATGTCTTATATATATATATTTTTTTTTCTGTTCATAATATAATAATACGACGAATATTTGTAGGTATATATAGCGTGAGTTTGTGATCTCGATCCGCTTACTATTTTTACTATATTTATATTATATTATTTATATTTGAAAATATCGACTTTCAATCAATTTACACGGATTCAGTGATCGGGGATCAATTGTGTTTTATGTTTATTTTATCACAGTGTATCTCCCTCAATCTTCGTGCACGTAACACTGCTAAAAATCTACTTTAATATTCATCTGTATTTATGTATAATATAACAGCGAAAAAAATATTTTATACTGGTGAGAATTTAAAAAAAAAAATTATACACTCATGTTAAGTATAAGATAAAACTTTCTATATAATCGACAAACGATGGTCGTATTAATCTATTGTAAATTATTAACGTTGCTGTATTATTCTAATTTATTAATTTTATATATTGGTACCTATATATATATGTATTTTATTGAGGTAATTTTATATCATCAGTGTTATTAAAATTTGAATCCACAACACTATTCTCTAAACACATCATCATAAATTACAAACATAACAATAGGTACCAATAACGTACCATATTATATTAGATCAAGGAATTAAGCTACAGAGCAGAGCTCACATGAGTTTATTGTACACGATAAATGATAATATAATACCTACGTCATATTATTATCACAATAGAAGAATGAATGGATACGATTGATATAAATTACTATACAATTGAAGTACTTAAATAATAATTATTATTTCGCTCAACAGTAACTATATACAGTTGCTAAATCAGACTTCATAATAATATTATTGTAAATAAGTCGTCGAAGGAATAATAGGCAAGTATAATATGTGCTCGTATTATATTAATATCAACAATGTTAGCGTTGTAAAATGTTAATTGTGATTTACTGACCACATGCTGCAGAGCCTATACAGCATTGACGCGAAACAACATTTTATGAATTTCGTCCAAACTTGCAACAACATTTTATAACTTTTACCTAGACCTGCGTAGGTTTTTGTCCATTACAAATATTGAATTATAATATTTACAGGGTATAGGTTATGATGTACGATGTATAGTCACTGATTAATGATTATACATTTATGAAATATTTTGATCGCATCATCATCTAGGTAAAGGAAAATAAAACGATCAAACGATCTGTCATACAATATAATTTTTACACATGATTAGAATCTAAAGGTATCACCAATTAAAGCTAATTTAGGGCTTGCACTTTAGGAATTTAAGAAGTGTTCGGGAACCATCGAAATGTAATGTGTACATTTTTATCAAAAAATAAAATTCATGAAAACTTCTTTAAACTCGCACCATCAAAATAAATGAATTTCCTTTCCTCGGGTCAAATAAGTTCGTTTACAGGCCACCATCACTTGGTGCTCATATTAAACTGTCTACCATAACCATAATTTGTATACCGAACTCGTATTTTTCAATAGTTTTTAAATCGCGTACTTTATTTTTTATGCGTTACACTGCCCGGTGGGTGTTGTAAACGTCGATCGGAAATCATATAAAATCTCAAAAGTTTATAAATATAGTTCATTTTTCAGTCTTCTCCCCTTTAAATAATTATAACTAATAAATAATAATATTAGCATAATAAGACCGATAACAATAAGGTAGTATTTATACGCGTTGTGTCATTGTACCTACGGGTATATTATTTACGGAAAGTCGGTATGGTCGGCGGTTTTTAGAAAAAAGACCAATCGTCAAAATTCCAATATTTTATTATAATATTGAAATTTATATAGGTACCTTGCTACCTACAATTACATTCATCTCGCGGTTGCAGAGAAATCATTAAGATCCGACGCGGATAGGATGATATAATAGGCGTATAAATGTGTATTATACCACTGGACGGAAGTCGTAGATGATAATATAATATGTACGCGAAACAATAATAATATGGTCGTCCGGAACGGTTCTCATATTATTGTTCCACGGCCGGACGTTCGCAATAAACCCAACGTCCGGCCGTGGCTGGGTCGTCTTCTGATCTGCAGATACATCAACCACCGTGGTCGCAAATCGTCGTTTATTATAAAATTATTCTGGTGCTGCGTAATCGTCGGCCTAGGTATATAACTGCGAGTATTTATTTTTATTTTTTATTATTATTATTCATAATTTATAACATCAACGACAAAGGTTATTAGTTCACATTTTACAATAACGTATAGTATATAGATATACTTACAATCACCACAGTTTTACGATTGTGTCACGGTGGTTACGTCATAATATGGTAAAAATAGTAAAAATAATTGCCTACGACCGGTGTTGATGCACACTACGGCGTAAATGATTTTTAGGGTTGGCGAACATCATTCGGAGCATGGAGACCGCAACGAACTTTTTTGACACGTTATTATTTATTGTTTAGTTTTGTCCACAACAAAACATTGTGATATCGTTATTGCGCTTTTTATTACAGCACAATCATTTTTTCGGGACTTATTTCTTGTGTTTGCAAGCCCTGTCAACGACGTCGGCACACGCTTTTATGCCACTATTATGGTACAAAATAAAACTCGGTACAATAATGATGTGTTGTAGATAACACTACCGGACACGACGGAGAAAAACAAACATATTTATATACAGTTACGATTCGTGCACAGACAACTACCGTTTCCGCGGCGCGTGTGAGAGAGTTGCGGTGAGTTTAACATATTACAATAATAATAATAATAATAATAACATAATAATTGGTTTCGTTTAATCGTTTATTATTCTACACACGTGCGCGAAATATCGCGTGGTACGCACAGCAATCGCCGCCGTAATTAAATAAAACGTCTGTGAGAATATTACTATTTTGTTCAAGTGTTGTTGCGGTGGTGCGCCGGCGGCTAAACAATTATTGTGATTATTATGAACCACAATCACCGCCGCGCCGCCGCCGATTCGCCACTATTATAAAATTGTAATGTACGCACTACGGCAACAAAATAAAATTAGAAAAAAACAATGATAATCATCATTATTTAATATTAATTTAAGTATTTTAATCAAATATTAAAATATCTGTGCGTCGTATATTAAGGTGCACATACGTTTACTGTGTGGACAGTGTTCTCTCGGAAAACTCTGTCCGTGTCCATCGTCCGTATTGGTTGATTCCGTGATAAAGTCGCGAAGAAGACTTATTTCGCGTAATATTTGATTTTTACATCCGTTTTACCGCCGTGTCGTCATCGTTTCCAAGTCGACGACCGTCGTGCACTCGTAATAATATTGTACTGTGAGGATTGCAACTCTTACAGGTTTTTCGGCTTTTACGGTTTTCAACATTTGAAGTTTTTGATTTCGGTTTCGGTTTCATACTTAAGAAAATCGCAGCAAAAACGATTCTGACCCTAATCTTAATATTGATAGAATTATATGATGTTGCGTAGCATGCTCTTGTTATGCAAAGTTTACTTGTTGTTATTTTTATTCATTAAATATCTGTGTATAATAAGCTGACTTCGACGAGAAAAAAATTAACAATTGTAAAATATAACTAAATCGGCGTATTTCGGTGATGTATAATGTACCTCAGTTCACGGACAAATCGGCGTCGGTGCAATATTCGTTTTGTGAACTTAATCGACCGAGAAGAGCAATCCGCCTGTGTCGGATAGCACTCGGTACCAATATTTGAACGTGGTTCAAACTATAACCTAAACTTTTCAGCTCTTATCTCATACGTCTGAGATCGAATTGCTGTCGAGTCTATATATAAGCGAAAAACATACGGACATTGCCATTTTGTACATAACTATTATTATATATAGGTTAATAAAATTTCCCCTTTCTATTTTATATGTTTATTTCTGGTTAAATATTATAACTATTTTTCGTCTGCAACAGTGCAACCAATGGCAACTATGCAAACGAACAAATATTCAATTTTTGTAAACTAAAAAGAAATTCATATGTGATTGTGTGAGCCACCCTTGTCCAACCCCTATATAATATAATACACTTTCATACTATCTCATTTCCAGCATGGGATTTATAAATTATTAAATTCAAATAATAATATAAGTTTATTAATATTATTAATTTCCATTTCCATGGTTATTCAACTTATCTTATATGTTTCTTTAATACAAAATATTTATAATTTCTAAAAGACAAAAAAAAAATGGTATTAAAGTCTACTTCTATTCTATTATTTTTTCATGTCATGCGACTACAATCCATCTGATACTATGTACAATGATAATTATTTACATTTAAATGAAGATAAAAAGTATAAGTTTAAATATTTACTCAATCGTGACATTTTTATATCAATACACGCTATGTTTAGGGGCATGAAAGTAACCTCTGGAATTGTAAAACTTCATAAGGACGAAACAGACAATCGTTTAGGTTTGACAATAGATGGAGGACCACCTCACTGCCCTTGTATATATATTACACAAGTATTAATATTGGGTTTTTACATATTTTTTTAACAAATACCGATTTGTATATTATATCAATTGTTGTCATTATGATTATTGCGAATTGCAATCACCGCCGCCGACTTGCCGTTATTTTAACTTAATATTAATCATTAATTCAATTTTAATCATAAATGCATTGCACTAAGTGCATGATAATTTTATCTTAGGTCTTGGAAAATTCGCCAGCTGCATTAGATGGTACATTAGAAAGTGGAGATGAGCTTCTGGCTGTTAATAATGAACGTGTAAGCGGACGTCACAAACTACAAGTATCAGAAATGATACGTTCAAGTAGTGTGAGTTTAATATTTCTACTTATTCGCGCAAAACTGAACTATTCTTATAATATTTAATGTGTGTTCGTTTATGTGTATTTAAGAATCCAGTAATTTTGAAATATAACAAATTACACGCTGATGTCCAACAAGGAAAAACTTTGGATATTCTACTAAAAAATGTTAAACATAGGCTCGTTGAACATGTATCTGAAACTATTAGTGATTATTTGTGTATGTCTCGTGCAATTATTGTCAATGACAGTCTTGTTAAACATTTACAACGGCTGGAGAACTTGGAACAAGCATATCGTTGCTTGGTTTCTCACTTAGAACGAGTACTTGATGCGTTCTATGATCTAACCCAGTCTCATAAAGGTGTCTTAAGTCTCAAGTAACAGTTTTTTTAATGATATTATTAAAACGATATTGTTATTTGATATTTTAGCCAATATTCTATAAATTGAGTTGTCGTTATCTATTCTAATTTCCTGTAGAATTCGGGGATTCATTTGCAGATATAGCTATCCGAGAACCACAACCTAGAGCTAGTGAATCTTTAATGCGTTTTGCTGAATATCATAGACGAATGGAGCGCCAAGGCCTTGTTCTAATTGAAGTTATAAAGCCAGTAAGTATAAAAAAGCTTACATTGTTGTGTTGAATATAGTTTATACCTAGTTCCGGATTAGATATCTAGTTCATTTGGCACATATCTGGAAAAAGCTATTCCAGACACCAAGCAAACAATTCGCAAGTATGTCGATGTGAAATGTGAATTTTTATCTTACTGTTTAAAAGTCAAGGAGTTAGAAATAGCACAAAAAACTAATACATCCTCAGAAAATCCTGTGTATCGCATTGAAACAGGAAATTATGATTACAGGTAGAGATACAAAAAAATAATAATATTAGTCTAAATGTACCAATAAATAGAGTTAACGCACTAAGTGCATTGATACAAGAATGATGTTATACTAAAACAATAATATTATTATTTTCGTTACATGTAGGCTTTTATTGAGATGCCGACAAATAGCAAGAGAACGGTTTATCGCTTTAAGAAAAGATGTTTTGATCAAAATCAAACTGCTAGAAAGTAAACACGTCCATGATGTTGTAAAACAATTTCAAGTTATTGCTTCACAAATCATTAGTTACAATCATGAAATAAGTTGGATGATACTTGGAGGCGATAGCGGTGATAACGAACCACCGATATTTCCTATTGAAATGGATTTAAAATGTACCGCATTTGAATATAATTCAGTCCATCCTGATATTAATGATGTAAAAAATATTTTCGTTTTTAAATTAATTAATGTAATAAGCACACAATATATATTATTATTTGTATTTAAATTATAGGAAAGTGAAACATTCCAAGAGTGTACAGAGATTTTCGAAAAAAATAAAAAGGTACTTATCTTGTTTATTAAGTTTGAGTAATCGGCTAAAATCCATATTTCTGTTTTAGCTTTAATAGAATTTCACTCGGAGACAAATGAAACAGATAATGCGAACCAACCTTTCAACAGTAGGCATCTTCTCAAACATTTCAAGACTTAACATTTTTTTTTTTTGTATGAAAGTTTAAAATGTTGTTTTTTCCATTCCTATTTGTTTATGTGTAATATGTTTATTTAATATGTTTTATGCATAAAATACGTTTTTTGTATATACCTACTTATAATTGATAACTTAAACTATAATCTAAATGCTCATAATATCAGACGCTCTTATCCTAAGCTTTCGAATAACTACTAAAAAAACGGCAGTGTATCCGCATAAGCTTTACCACACACTTTCCATAAAAATTCAACCGATTCCACCAGGAACTGCCAGACAAGAACCTCGCCGTGGGTAATTCCCATTTATGTCTAACTATAGTTTCCGGTTAGGTACTTTTCAAAGTATTACAGGCTAAATCGCTCTGTGACGTTCGCTTACGGATCAACTTATGTTTTTCATACACTCGATTGAAACACTGACATCAGTAAGTCTACAAGCATTATTCAGTCTGTTTATATCTTAAGTACTATATTTAGTACATCATCTTGACGTACCTTCTATACTTAAGTTTTATTTTTTTTTTTAATTTTTAAAAATGTTTTGGCTTTTATAGAATATTATTTTTAAGCTCGTTAATTTGAAAAAATTATGATCATAACCACAAATGGCACAAAATTAACGATTTATTTCAAATATAAGTATTACAATATTTAAAACAGTACTTAGTATAAATGTATGGATCTTTTACTTATTTATACAATGAAGCCTTCTTTAACGGACACCTCCAAATAGCGGACGACGTTGCAACTGAGAGTGTCCGGTATTTAGAGGTGCCACTGTACATACTTGTTTACGGTTGAGCAATTTTTGTGCGATTTTCAATGTGTATACGGTTTTTAAATTAATAACCTTATTATTCATCGCAGATATCAGTGATATATTATCATATTATATATATATATTATGTCTTAAATACCGTTTGACCACCATAAGCACCGACACCGTATTCCGTAATTGAGTCGTATCATGAATATAATAAACAGTGCAAAAAGTAAGTTTTTATTTGCGTATCATTCAGGCCTCAGGTAGCTGCTATAAATAATTATCACAAATGGGTTATTAAATAAACTTTTCTTGTGGGCACCATCGTCATTATATTAATGCATTGTATGAATAGGTATACCAATTATTATAATACGTAAATACGTAATTATTCTTTTTATTATTATTGATTATTGCAGTCTGTTTAGAAGAAGAAGATTTTTTTTTAATTCGTTACAGACTAAAAAGGTGTCTAGCTACAATCTATAAACAATTTATACCTATAGGTTTATATTAATTTCGAAAACGCTCTCAACTACTGATCCGAAAGAAATTATAAATAACCCTGACGGATGGTCTTGGTAGATATTAATTTTTATTTTTTTTCTAAGGTCAATTCGTTTGTAGCTAAGTCGACGACGCATATCATTTCACACTAAATGCAATAATTTTATTGTGTTGCAACATAATAATGTCTACATATGTATAGGCACGGATCAAAGATTCAAAGGTGAACGGAGGTCATAAAAATGAAACTTCGACTACGGACAAGGTGATTTTGTGTTTTATTTTTTTATTATTCATATTTTATAATGGTTACAATTAATATACATATACAGTGAGACCTCCTTTAACGTATGGAATTTTGGGAACGGTGAAATGTGTATACTCACTGTATTTCCACTCTTAATAGCGGACATCTCCAAATAGCAGAAGACGTTTAAGCGACTGACAGTGTCCAGTATTTAGAGGTTCCATTGTATACATATTATATATAAATTTTATATAAGAGGTATCTACACATTTTTTTTTTTTTATTACAATCGCAACTGCTATTTCTTACACGAGATAAATAGCTATGGCCAATAACCCTAAACAAATTGGACTTGCAACAAATTTTTGAAAACTTACTGACGTTCGTATTGTTGAAACGTGTTAAACGAAATTTTAATGTAAATTTAAAATACTATTACTATTATGCTAATAATACTATTTAACTGGGCACACACAAGTAATCAAATATAAATACTACACACTGTCATATATTGTTTATACTACATATAAAGTCCTTTGTCAATAATTATTATAACCATAATGTACGAGTACTACGCGAGTATAATATTAATTATAACATTTTATAATTTGTAAATATTATCTGAATTTCATAAAAACCTATTAGACTTACTACTTAGTGAGTACTTTTTATTTTTTATTCATCCTAAGCCCGGTGACTATGAACATTAGCTGACATCTATTTTATATATTATGTACCTAAGACAATAATATTATAAGAATATTAGAGAATTATTTATCCTCAATAAAAATAAACTTTAATAACTAACTCAGAAATGAATTGTTGGAATTTAAATTTATATAATATACATACACATTTTCAAAGAATCTATCTGCTTTACAGTATAAAGAAAAACGTGTCAAAATAATTTGATATAAAAACATCTAAGTATTTTTAAACATTGATATTGTACTATATTATATATTATTCCCAAAATCAGAATTTGAATATAAATGCAAAATTATAGTACAAAAGAAAGTTGAACAATAATGAGTATTCTTGATTGTATGCAAATGTATTATTAAAAAAAAGCGATTTTCAAAAGATGCGATTATTGTGAAAAGTAGAAAATTACAAACGATAATATAGTTTTCTGAATTTCCTCAAAAGCATAAGAAACGTATTAGCATTAAATTATGAAAAGCTTTTGTTTTATTGTTTATAGTAAATATAATAATCTACATTGTGAACATGAAGGTATCTAAGATTTAGCAAGATAGATCTACACGATTAAAGTTAATAATATTATCATAGATATTTTTTATAAGAAAAAGAATATTATGTGTAGGTAAGTTATTATCTGTCTAAAAATCAATTTCAATTTTTTTTTTCATTTAAAAATAATCAATCGTCTGCTATTGATTTTAACTTCTGTATAAAACTTCCGAGTCCTAGTACATATTTAACATGATAACCTAAAAAACTTTTAATGTTCCGTGGCGCCTGCAATTATTTCTTCCTTGGATATCACGATTGGAGGACGTCGATAACGATAGTTTTATGCATAATTATTAGCATCGTCTATCGTCTACACACACACGCACACACACACACACACACACACATATACATATAAATAGGTAATATAATTATTGTTACTAACTATGAGACAACGAGACGCGTGATCACGTGTTACTGAAAATGTTGGCCTACTAACTTCGTTTGTTTCTATGATGCTAATATTTTTCTTTATCCTAAATATAACAATAATTATCGGCCCGTGTGTTCTCTTTATTATTATGATGATTTACAAGCACATTGACGTCGGGTATTTAGTATAGGTACGTATAAATTATAATCGCTCGTTTAGTAACCGTCGAAAAAATAATACGATTATTACTTATTATATTAAAATATTATAAAATTCTCCATCAATATGAAAACACACGTTTTAAGTATTTTTTTCCTCCGATCGGGAATATTATTATCGCACACGACGTGTACCTATGAAGAAAAAATAATATACGATACGAATTTTTTTCGCATTTTTCGATTTGCCGGTGAACTCGTGCAAAACGCACACGTTAAATATAATAATATAATATGTTCATCGGAATATAACAGTACCTAATCATAATTTTCGGAACGTTCGGTATAGAATAATATTATCGAAAACCACCTCTACAGATATTTAATAAAAATAATATATTATAACGTATATTATGACGTACATCGCAAACACATTCATCTTATTCCGTTATCAATAATATGATTAATCCATGTGTGTATTACATATATATATATATATATGTATGATACCATGGTATAATCACTTTGAACGAACAACCGTATGCAGACGACTTTAAAATGACGGATCTAATATATATCTGTGCACAGTTGATGCCTAACTTATGGACTTGACTATTAAGTTACTTCTAAGATGTGCTAAGCACTAGTTGTATATTTTTTCTATCACTAAGTATACGCTCTCCTTTTTAAGTCGACAAAGTATTTTTTCAGCGTGACAGATCCAAAAGCAAACAATATAAGGCTTTATTTTACTGTAATAAAACAGAAATATTCTATACATTATGCTGTTTTAATTTAATATTCCGTTTTTGTAATTATTTTTAGAGTGATTTTCTTGTAATCTTATATTTTGAACATCGTAATAGATAACTTGTATCTACAGCTGTAACTTGTAACATGTTTCGTATGGAGGCGAGTTAATCTTAAATCGATACACGATAACTATTTAGTTTCTTTTTCATAAAAAAATCCAAGATCAAGATAAACGTTCAACAAACAAATTAGTCCCGCGCGGCCACGTTGTCTTTTAATAAAACAAAAAAAAGTCATGCAATGAAATTGATATTATTATTAAGTATAATATTATAAATTACTGCAGGGTTATAAAAAATAATTAATCGAATGATTTGCACCCTGCAGTCTATTTTTAGTTTACTCGATCTTATGCCCTGTAATTATTATACATAATTCGAGGAGATGTTTAAAATATCACGTGTATAGGTTTACCAGCATTACCGCTAAAAAATGAACTGATGATTCAATTACAACGGAATGAATTTGAGCCTAACTACTATATCGATACTCTCCATTAAATTAATTAAAAATAATATTATTTTATTCAATGTATCATATTGTATTTATTCTAAACCTAAAAACTAAGAGCATAAAAGCATTTCAATTCGGAAAAATCGTTTTGAATAATCCTGCGCAATATTATATTACGAAATAATTACTTACGCTGCAGTATATCGCCCGACAGACGTTGACGGCAACGTGGCGTCGGACAAATTAGAAACTTATCGACGGGACACGTTATATTAGAATCGGCACATTTCCATTTATTATCATAATATCAAAAAGGTGCTATAAAATCATGCAGATTCGTCATCGGACACGACGGAGTTTCGCAACTGCAACGGTATAGTGCGTTTATGTATTTTACTCGCACGTATACGCAATATTACAATATTATATTATTGACCACGAGATTCTTATAATAATAAACGGCAGATAGATATCATTATGTTTGGACACGTCACAGACGTCTTATTGTTCGCCGTTAGACGGACGTGTAAAATTACGCAAAAATCGTAACAAGATAAAAGTAAAAACAAAACGTAGAGCGTTAGTGATCTATACATAATATAGGTGTTAGTATAATACATTAATATATATATATAGGTATATGATCTGCAGTGCGCACGAGTGGTAATTAATTATTATCTTACGCCGCGCCGAGTCGTCCACGGGTCGTCGGATAGTGGGCACAGGGACTGTGTATGCAAATTGATCGTCTGTTACAATAATGATATCGCGTTTCGAGACAATGGCCTGATAATTATATTAAGAAGCCTCCGCGGCATCCGCAGACGCTATGCCTGCGTATTACATGGTAAACATAATACAATTTGCGCTCATCTTTATAATAGGTAATACATAACATTATAATGTACAAAAACAACATAGGATGTTATAATTAATAATGCGTACAATACCAACACCCTTGACGATATACGTATCGTCATCGTCCGTCGCATTGACCGGCGGGATGTCCGACGACGTTGCACAACCAACGATTGTATACATATTATATATATATATATATATATATATATATATAATATTTTATTATGCGACCTCAAGTCACGGTCCAAATACTCGTGTGTGTGTGTGTTCAGCGAGTTTACGATGGGCCTTGGTGCGATCTAAATATTTGATCAAAAAGAAAAACAGTGATCAAATATAACGCGCAGCATCGCATCATCCGGCTAGTATATGTTTTTAAGAGATCACTAAGATTCTTTTCCATTCGTCCAATTTATTCAGAACCAATCGTAACGGTTTTTCGCGTTTTTCTTTCATTTCCCTTGAAAATGACTCGTGACACGACAGTGGCGACGCCAGAATTTTAATACCAGGTGGGCCAGGCTGGGGCCCAAATATTTTAGGGAGGGCCAAATTGTTGACTTGATATTTATATATACATATAATATATAATATAAACAATAGTGTTGACAGGCAATTGCGAAGAGGGGGGGAAGGTCAACTTCCAATTTTTCAATTTTTTTTTACACTTCATCGTGTTAACTTACTAAAACATTGATTTGTAAACATGTATTAATAGTATTTATTTCCTAACAAAATATATATTCAT
Source organism: Diuraphis noxia (assembly GCF_037042655.1). Taxonomy (NCBI): domain Eukaryota; kingdom Metazoa; phylum Arthropoda; class Insecta; order Hemiptera; family Aphididae; genus Diuraphis; species Diuraphis noxia. Next base: position 74,558,539 of record NW_028301711.1, read on the forward strand.
GTAAAAGTATATAAAAATAGAATGCTTTCCCTTGTATTTTCTTTATCATAGGTAGTTGGTTAATAATCTAATCCCGTTGTTCATGGAATTTTCAACAAAATTATTAATAACCTTGATTAATATTTAATAATAACTAGTAAGTATAACTTATTATTTTCGTATTCAGCCGCTGGAAAATACACGTTATTTATGAGGCTTGAAAGCATAGTGCATAATTTTTAACCCATTCAAATTGTTGTTCACGCCATCTATTATGACTTTATATTTTCACATTCATGAGATATTTTTTAGTATTCTAGTATGATTAAATTTAATTTTTGGGTCGGGCCACAGGGGGGGCCCGAGACTTTTTATGGTGGGCCCGGGCCCACCCCTGGCGCCGCCACTGTGACACGACCACCTCCGCTAAACCATAATAATAATTCATATGCAAGTACAGCTGGTAAATCGAATGATTTTTTCCCCGTGTGATCGTCACAAGAAAATAACCTTAGAATTATTATTATTATTATATGTGTTATGTGTACTATAGTTATATACAAATGTAATATATATAACAGTTACATACAAATAATTGTAATAACTTGGTCGACACAAGCGTAATGGCCTATAACACTACTGGTATAGTGTCCAATAAGATGAATCTAAAATGTGTTATAGGTAATTATTTAAAAAATTTGAAAGTCGCACTAGCGCTACGGGTAAAAAAATATGATGATTAAAAATACATTATTTTTAACTGATCATTAATTGGTTAATATTTGTCTCAGTACCTACTTTAAACTTTTTGAGTTTTTTGTCGACTTTTAACTTATTCCCTAAAGCGTCGACTTGACTTGTTTTTTTTAATTGACTTGCCCCACCTATTTGTATAATATGTTAATATATTGTATGTAAGATATTACAATACAGAGACAATACGCAACAATGCGCCGGGGCCAGTCTTAAAATTTACATGCTCTGGTTTTCTCGGACCGTTATTCACGGCCGATCTGAGTAATTGGTCGTGAATATACATATATACGCTCGTGTATATACATATATATATATCTGTGCGGTATGAATGAAATTAAAAAAAAAATTGGATTTGGCCGGAAAACCGTTTTCCGTCATAATTGGCGCGTGTCCTACTGATTTTGGCGATCGGTGGTTATTATGTATTGTGTAGAGACGGATACGTCATTACGATATTACTATTATTAAGATATAAAATATTGTTATCGCGTGTATATTATCATAAATTCGTCTGTTGACGTCACCGATGATAGGTCAATTTACAGCCAATCAGCATGATGGTCACCACTATTTTTATCCTTAAATTAGATCATATCCCACGGTGACCTGATGTGCCGATACCATTAAATTCACGCGTTTACTGCTGTTTAGATTAAAACGACATCTTTAGTGTAATAAGCAGACGATTCACAAAAAAATTTAAATCGTTGGACATAACAATATGAAACAACATAATACATGATATCGTAATGTGCAGTATGTACGGCGGCGCTCAATACTCGAAGTTATCTTTATGACCCCATCCGACTATTAAGCAGGATATACCTATTATGTCCTGTAAATATTGCCGCGGCAGGACGGATAGCAACTAGCAAGACGCTTCATCGTGGCGTTCAGTCGTTTGCCTACCGAACGGTATTTCGGTTGCAGTGGAACGAGAACAATGTGTAAACACATCCTTATTATAATACACGCACATGTTTATAATATAATAATAGGTAGGTACACACTTCATATCCAAATATATATGTGTGTGTGTGTGTGTGTGTGAGTACGACTGGTGCAAAGTTCCGTGTTGTCATCACGAGCAATGTTAAAAAAAAAAAAACGCGATGGAAAAATAATAATGGAAAAAAAAAACGACGACGACCACAACGGTTTAATGCCACTATACACACACTATAGTATTTATAAAACGATATTGTATTATAACGTTGGACATTATTATTATTATTATTATTATTATTGTGTATTTGTGATTCGTATAACATAACATATTGTAAATACACGCGCACGCGCGCGCTCGTAAATGTCGAGAACACAACGTCGTTTGTTCATTTCTTCGCAGTTACAGTTATACGCGAGTACCTACATAATAATAACATGTGTGTACAAATATACTATCATTATTAATATTGTCATACACAGAAATAATATAAGACACGAAACGTACGTGCTTATATATCGCCATCGTCATTATTAACTATATTATACAGTCGTGTTTTCGGACGACACACAGTTCACGCTGCAGAGCGGTATCGGTACGCCAAAAAATCATAATATTATATATATAGTCATACTATCGTAACAGCAGTGTGTAAGGTACCCATCTGTTTTTGTTACGACGTGCATGCATGATGTATAATAATAATATAATATTGTCATATTGTATAGGTATTAAAATAATATATATATATAACAACACAAATGTAAGAATAACCGTATTTGCACACCGCAACAGTATAGTGAATCGGCGGCGATGTGTATTGTATATTATTGTACATGATATTAATATTGTGTATACGCCAATCACAATATAATATAATAGTGTAGTTGTCCGTGCCAATTTATTATTTTATTATCGGAAATGTGTGATGGTAGTCATTTTTCGTCTCATTCTTCAACACACACACACACACAGCTTGTCAAGTATCCGAGTGTACACTATCGCACTATACAATGTAATAATATTATAGTGATGATACGACGTGTATTATTTATTATGATTGTGGGGTGGTCGTCTTGTCGGAGAGAGACACGACGACGAGGACGTTGACGCGCGTCCGCCTAAGGAATTTACCGATCGGCAGAGATCGCGATCGCCCGCGCCGAGTGCGAATCTATAATAATAATAATAACAACGAAATATTATAAAAGAGAGCAAACAAGTGCGCGCGTGGAACGGACTTGGCGAGTTGGCGATAAGATGAGAAGAACGACTATAATGCAACACAATGCGATGTTATTATCTCCGTGTGTGTGTGTGTGTATGTGTGGAGGTACACACCGTGGTCGTGGTAGCTGATGTCAATGACAAACGACAATATAGTGCAACGCAACTGTGTGTGCAGCACCTGTTTCCCATCGAAATCTCACGAACCAAATAAAAGTGCCCCATTGTTACAACAATCGATAACGTGACGAATTCGCTCGGCATTGTGTACGCCGGCACCAAAATACAAGCCGCAAAACACATTTCATATTATTTTATTATATCGCCACCGGTTCCTTCCTCCTTCGGGGCCGCGACGACTTAGGTATGAAACTATGGAATACAAGTATACATCGTTACACGTTATTCCATCTCCCGTTTCTCGTCTCGTTTTCGTCTGTTCGTCTATGAGTCTTCGTCTAGCTGAGTGTATCATTTTCAACACCGCCGCCGTCGACCCGCGCGTTTCCATTTTACTGTCTATTTACCATTCATTCCTCATCATTATCACTATCAATCATCCAATAAAATTATTGTTATAAGAAAATAATAATAATAATAATACAGTTAGATTCCCGCCGTTCCACATTCCCGTAATAATATTGTTTACCGTCATATGGTTATTTATCTCTCTCTCGCTCTCTCTCGCTCTCTTTTTCTCTCACTCTTGCTCCTTCTATCACATACGGTATAATAGTCAATAGATATTACCATCACGCGTTATTAATGAATACCGATTTAACGCTCATGTACCTAACGATGTCGCGAAAAAAACCAATTTTGATGTTTTTTTAAATGACAGTTGATCATTTATTATTTGGATCACTCTAAACCAGTGGCGATACTGGTTTTATTTTTCTGTCTACTTATGCCCCGACCTTCCTTCCTACTCAAAAATCAAATACACATACGTTACGCAAACGTTTTTTTTTTTTCAAAAACCATCATATTACCTATATATGATTATATTTGTTGATCGAATCGTCTTTATTTATTAAATTAAATCTTAAAAACTAATATTTTATAATATTAAAACAGTGAACTTTTGGCCCGAAAAAATCATAAATCTTTTTAAAAAAATGTGAGCAAAAAAGTTATTAACATTTTAACTCTGTTGGTTGAGTAATGGGTTATACTTGCGGCGTGTTATAACAAAAATATGTCTCTTCAATCGTAGTGGATTTTATTCCAATATAATATGTATGACGATCATATCGTATATCGTGCGATGGCCGCGGTGATGGGTTACCGCAAATATTTGGAACTTGGTCAATTAAATCATTATTAATAATTATATAGTTAAGTTGTGTTGCAAAATATTTAAAACAATATTATGTTCAGTGCTCTGCGCTCGAAGATCACTATCACAAAGGGTTAATATATATTATATTGTATATATAGTTGTGTGCGGACACTGCAAGAATTTCCTAATCGATAAAAAATCGGAATGTTTATTGATAGGTACTTCTAAAAACTACAAGTCACGTAAGTATATCCAAAACTATGATGTACGTGTATAATATAAACTATTATATTTTTATCACGGCGGATGCAGTAAATGGGTTTTTTCGGGGTTTTTTTTTTTGCCAAACAATATTTTTTATTGTACCGCACATTGGTTTTAGAACTAAATTCTGTATAACTGCAGTGTTCATTGTGTGGTACAGTGGTGTGTCACGGCGGCGATGGACTTTTGGTCGTTTGGTTCTCGCGGGACCGTTTCACAATCCGTATATAATAATAATGTAATTTAATGTCGTTTGTTGTATATAATATTGTAATCACATCCGGTTGTCAAAAGATAAAAATGGCGACGATGTGTCACGTAACATTATTTATAGACAATTTTTATTATTTCTGGTGCCCTTCCGTTCAAAAACCCAACATCGATGTTTTTATTTTTTTTAAATTAGTCACTAGAATCATTGATCGTCTATGGCTTTGAGCATCCTCATATTCAGAGCCCTAATTAGAAGGGATGGGGTTTATTTATAACAATTGACGTGAAATAATTACTTATATATAAGTAATTATTTATAGTTTATAAACTATTATTTATGGTATAATTTATATTTATAATCTTAAAAATAAATTGAATATAAATCACAATATAGCAAACAAATTATTATTATTTATAATTTAGGACAAAAAATTTGTCTTGTGCCCCAAAATTTCAAAATAGGGTTCTGCTCATATTTTGTCAAGTTGGAGACACCAACCACATATTATTATGAAGCGCAGTTGACGAAAAAAAGAAAAAAAATCGTCTTTATTATGGTCTATAAAATAACTGCTGAAGAATCGGCAGATCGTGTGATTTTTATACCATACATACTTTAGTGTCCTGCGTTCTAAAATATGTAAATTTCGGGACTGGATCGGACGCAGTCTGATCCTATAAATCTTTTCATCAAGACAAAACGTGCGTGTGCTACTATATGTTTGTCACTGAAACATCCTTAACTCGGTTATTGACAAATAGAATATACGACAGCGTACATGATTTATCATAATATATATAGTATAATATTATTTTATACAAGAACGTTTCAGCTCGGAAAAAAAATAATCCCGAGATGTCACCAATTGTATATATAATACGGCGCCAGAACAAATAATAACTACTTATCACCGCATGAAAATGTATATATGTGCCGTATACGTACGTATCTAATCCCGTTGAAAAAATAATTTTTTATAACTGGACCGGATCTTACATAGAAAGGACGGACCTAACAGTATATCATACTCACAATATGTCAAAGAAACCATATTATGCGACTCGCGATCAGACGCCGGAGACGAAATCTGGCAGTACGAGCAAAATTAACCTTCTTCCTAAAGTCTATGTGTAGACTCTTATGAAAAAAAAAAAATGGACGATTTATTTAGAGAAATGTATTGCTTAAAAGTGTCACAGATACAGACATGGGAACACGCGAGAAACTTCTACTGACATAATTTATAACAATATACAATTATTGTGTATACAAATTATTTGATACTATAGATAACCCTCTCCTAAAGTCAAGCCCTAATAATTATCTTACCAGTCGTAAGTATATACAGAGTGCGACAGAATTATCTGACTAAAATAATTATGCTTAGTATTATATAAGAAGTAAATAATTTAAGAAATATGCTACTCATGTCAGCAAATACTCAAAAATCATATTTATAAAAAAAGTTATTACGTTTCGAATAAATTTAATGAAAAAAAATATTGAATTTAAAAAAATTAATTACTTATTATTTAAATAAATCTTTTTACCATCAATTTTTTTTTATAATCAGATTCACAAATAGGCTATTTTTAATATATCCAAAAAAAAATTTTATCAATTATTATGTATTTTTATTTTCAGTATCAAAAAATAAAAATAAAAATAAATAATGTAGCGCAAGTGTCTATGAATAATATAGAAAAAAATTTTAATGTTGAATACAACATAATTTATTCCATATGACAGATCATCGTGAGACACCCTGTATATATGTATGTATATAATATTGTATATAGATTGTAGATGTTATTAAGACAAAAGATGTAAACGTGTGGTCAAGCGGAACAATATACAATGTCAGATGCCACCAGCAGTTGATGTTGAGAATTATAATAACATTATGATGATATGCTAATAGACTGCAGATCGAGTATAGTACAATTATGGTTTAATGACATGATATTTGCATCGGAAAAGTGCATCAGCCATCAAGAGACGTTTTCTTCGTATGCGCCGCTAGCGATATAAGACGACAGTGACGATGGTTGTGGTGTACGACGGGCAAAACAATAATGGTCCGTTGCGGCTGAACCCCGTAAATCGTTAACCGGAATTGAAAGAAATATCGTATTATCGTATACCTAGGTACAAAGGTTAAATGGTAGGTTAATCTAAGAAATTTACTCGCGACGACTGTCCGACCGACCCCGGTCGGACGTTTTTGAAAAAGGCCGTAACTTTATTCCTAAATAACGGACACTTTTATGGCGATTTCATTTTGATTTTGACAATTCTGAAATTTAGAATAACCGTGGAATGCCTTTATAAATATCTATCTATCTATTATAGTTTTCAGTTAATCTTAGCTGTCCATTATCGTGTCGATTAAAACATTTTTCTAGTTTATGTTCCGTGAAGTATCCTACATTATTATATTTTCGTATTTAGTTGTGTTTATGATTCCATTGCATACGAACTTATTCGTAAATGCATTGTGTCCAACGCAGTTGAATTAGAAAATGCCTTAATACACGAAATTACTATGCATCAAGGTATTTCTAGCCATTACCTCAGATATTTACATAATTTACAATTTATATAATGGTAAACATTTCATGATAAATAACACTAATAACAGATATATTAAGCTGAGCAACTTGATTAACTTGCAGGTTTATTGGCAGTCCAACAACTTAATAAACTATATGTTATTAATTAATTATAATTAGCTCAACTATTACATGTATATTGCTCCCACTTTGAATATTATTATGTCATGTTTTATTTATGGTCGACTACTGCAACCTGATGCAGTTTTCCTCATTTATTATTTTCACTCATGACAGAGTTTTAAATTTGTATGTGACCTATGATATGTATATATCAGATACGTCCTACCTATTATACACTTCGATAGAGCGGCGTGCGGATTTTGTGATAATAATACGGGAGCAGACTACTGAGCAACAAAATCGAAGAATTTCCAGGAATTTCGAGCGTCCAACCGATTGTTTTGAACGACTGAAAAATAATTCATACAGTCGTATATTATGGTCCTCTAATCAATATAGTCTATCGAGATATGTGTAGTACCTACGACTTTGAGTTATGCACGTGCACCCTTGAATCGTATTTTAAAATTATTTTTAGGTATTAACAATTTACTATTGATTACGATGTCGGTATAAGGATAGGCGTGAATTATTTTAATTCGATTTACGTTCTTTGGATTTTTATTGCGCGGGAACAACGAATCGTGAATACGTTTTTCATCTCGGTCACGATAATAAAATATTACACCTATATATTATATTATATTATAATAAATATGTAATAAAATATAGGTACTAACAAATCCGAATTATGCTACCTACATTAATATACCACCGCCAGTATTGTTCGATTGTGTAGGTATGTGTGTAATCTAGTGAGTGTATAATTTATGTATGTGTGTTACGGACATTACTTTTACAGTTTGAATGAGAAAAATATTATGTAAATCATTCGCGCTAAATACTCTTACATTTATTCAAATGTATCATTTTTTACAATGTCATGGTTTTAAATCGCAAAAACGTTACAATATGATAGCAAGGTACTATTATTACAATGCTAGTCGTAGTATAATACATCACACATCACTACCCTTTTCACCGTCGAAACGGTACTATATAAGATTCTGACCGCGTGGAAGAACACTACTATTGAAATTTTGTCCAAAAAATATTTATTCATCACTATTATTATTATATATGATATAATATAAAATAACTTTAAAATGTGCAGATCCAATATCGAACGTCGCGTGCTTGATTTGTATACATTGTGTTTTGAAAATAAAAAAATTATGAAAAAAAATAATATTATATTGATTGTGGTTGTTCAATATTCATATAATTAATTTTTCGAATGTACATAAATGTACGTAAAAAAATAAAAATAGCTAAACAACGCTCTCGTTTAAGTTTTTTAAATACGATAACCATGGTAATGATTTTGAATTCAATATAATAACACGTCTTGAACACACCCGCCGAAGTCACTCACTTACAGTCAACGCAGCAGGCTTAATGTATATTAGGTCAAATATATTATATTATATATATATTTTTTTACCTTTTCCAGACGAAATAAGCCATACATTAAAATAATAGTGCATTGTTGTAGGTATATATAAGAAGAAAAAAACAATTAATAAAAAATATAAATCAATTAATAATAATAATGTTGTCCATCACGTTGGCGTAGGTTCGGCGGTGGCGGCGGTGTGAGTATAATAGAATAAATCGAATTGTACGCGGAATAACTGCTAGAGCAATATTATATATAATTAATCACGTCAATGGGGTAACTATATTGATTTTCATCTGAATTTTTTAATAATGTAATATTATTATTATTATTATTATCATTTATTGCTGTTTGTTGGTTGGTTTCTCGTTACGACTCCGTGCAATTATCTCGTTATTAATAAAACGAGACAAATTTTTAATGCGTCATTTATTATTACTCGGTTCACAATAAACCATCCCACTTATTGTCATTATCTTTAGTGTAAAATAAGAAAAGTTTAAATCAAAAATAAATGCACCTGTGGAAAAAGTGTAATTGGGTCCGAATTTTTTGTTACACTCGTACAATAAAAATCGTGATAATTATTTCTAGTCGCAAAAAAGGTGATCCAGAAAAAAAGTATTTAGTGCCTACTGTTCACTGTAATATTGCATTCACGACTCTGACTCCGATGTCAGAAAAAAATTAAGTCAACAATAAGCACATAATACTGATAAGAGGGTCGCCAAAATACGTCCATGTTCTTAAATTTATTAAAAAAAGTTTTGTAAGGAGAAGAACTGCTAAAGAGTTTTAATTCAGAATGAAAAAATCAAATGCTTGACGTTATGAGATGTAAAAACATTGACCGAGCAGTACCAAAGAATAGAAATACATTTGTGCACAAACTAAAGGTCTGTAATTCTTATAAAGATTCTTATTTTTTCATCAAATATGGTATTATTTGTCTTACTAACAGCCTGAGAAAGATTTTCTACCTGATAAATGATACCTATTTACGTTTATTAATTAAGTTACTATGAATAAGTTAATATTGTTTTAAATTTTCATTTTTCCTTCAATGTAATTAAAATTGCCTACATTAAACCCCTTGAATACCTAGCCTATCCGATAGCGTTAATGGCAAATTTAAATTAAAAAAAACCTATGATTTTTAAAAATTATCGCGTGACCGAAATTAAAACACACTGCAATGTTATATCCATTCAATATGTCTTGTTTAGTGATTGATGATTAAAAAATATTACCTCGAAATAAACTAAAAGCCCTACGCTCAATAATATAATGTGTTAGGTAAAACAAATTTAGTGCTCGAAAATCGTATAGGTAATCATTATACAATTTTCTACAGTTTTGGTAGATTTTATAGAACAATCTAAGAAATATAAATTCACAATTATTATTTATAGTAATTTGTTTTATAATGACCTTCATCAAGTCGAAGTGCTGAAATCTTTTGAGTGCGGGTTTGAATGTTTTTTACCAATTATTTAGAGTTTTTTGACATTTTTCGAAAAAGAAAATATCATGGTCATGTTGATAATTTTTAAAATTGTGTTAGCTATTGTTAATAAAATAAAAATAGTGACTACTATAGATATAAATATACGTTTATTTTTAATGTCTAGTCTATACGTCAAATTAGTACGTTAGATATTCGATAAAATCCACCAAAATGTTTTATTCGAATCGAATGGGCATTTATAAAAATTGAAAAACAGAAAAATGTATCAAAAAATAATTTTTTAAAACGACTATTCAGATAAGTGTATATAATACCTACTATTTAATACAACTTCCGAGCACTGATCCATTTACTCAATACAGAACAGTGGTCAAATTGACCTCATATTTTACAAGCAAATAACAATTAATTAAACCATTGACTTACCTGAATCAGTAATAACGTGAACGCCGCGTACTGGCATCTGTAAGAAGACAAAAAAACCACGTTAAATATTTGTACCAATATTACAATACACAGTAGTATTATAATGTGCATAAACATGGTTATTAATAATTATAAAAATTAAAAAAAAACATATCTTATGAATAATATGAAAATAGTAAACTATTAATTATTCAATATTACTTAAATATAATATAATTTGTAGTAATCTCAAATCCAATACACGACATTAATAATAACAGGAAATACATACTATAATAAATATTATTATCATGAAACAACGTCGATAGACTAGGTAGTGATGATAAACTGGTCTTGTAGAGTAGTGTTGTTGAATATTTTTGCTCAAACAATTGTCCCCCCAAAATGCAGTTATCTATTTATGATTTATTATTAAATCTAGGAAATCATAATGAATACTGTAGTTTGGTAGTTATAATTTGGTTACACGTTTTTATTTCGTGCGTCGTTCGTGTGAAATTGCTGAATTGTGTTGTGAATACTCTATATGAACTATACTGTCGTAGTATTACAGTGTGGCATAGTGCCTCATACACATACTTGCATCATTATTTCCAGGTAACATAATAATATTAAAAAACTACATGGATTTCGTGAATAACCAGAGCGATAGGGAGTAATGGCTATAAACGTAAGAACCAAATGTGTTACAGAATCAGGAAACGGCAACTTATTAAATCCAATGACTATTTTGAAATCAATAATTTAATATTAATTTTAGAAGAAAAAAATGAAAAGTAACAAATAATAAATGTAGTCATTATTTTGTGTGTGCTTATGTTTGAATTATAAATATATCTCATACAATTTGTGATTATGTATACATTTAAGATTGGTATTTTTTAAATTTTTCTAATGCATTTTATGAATATAACAGTCCAAGATTTAGTATTTAAGACTAGGACCAATATAGACATTTATAGTTTTGATCTGCTGCGATATTTTTATAATTTATTTATATATATGCAAGGCTGGGCATTAACGAGTTAAAAAGTTAAAGTTAAGTTAAAAAGTTAATTTTATCTTAACTTTTTAACTTAACTAGTTACTTTTGGATATTCATTAACTTAACTATTAACTTATTAAATTTATTTTTTAATTAACGTGAAATTAACGAGTTGATTTTCATTTTATGGAATAAGTTAAGTTAATTTTAAAAAATTTTATATTTTTCTAATCACTCTGTACTCTAAAGGAACACCCTGTATAGTGGTATACATCAGAAAATAATTTATAATAAAAGGTTTTATATTATTAAATTAATTATATCAAGTTACAATAAATATAATATAGACATAATATTGTCCCTTTATGACTATATATGGCATTATGGCTATACCTATATCATGCGGGTATATTAGTGTTATCGACGACCGAAGTCGTCATTTCGGGAAAAAATAAATCCAACAAGTCTAAAAATAAACAAAAACCAATTATCGATATTTTGATTTTGTGTGATGTACTGATGTGGGCCTGACATTTTATCAGTATTCAGTTGTGAACTTGTGGTTGTACACGAACGTCAAATAATTTTTTAGTATAAAGATTAATGCTACCTATTTAAGTTTAAATTTATAGTTTAACTATATGACTGAAATGTGTATGTTAAAATAATAAAATATTATCCAACTATTTCAACTTATTTATTATCTTTCTATTTAAATTATAATATGTTATATTTTAGTATTTTAGTAAGTATATAGCCATATAGGTAATACCTAGTATCTATTTAATACAATATTTAGTGATTATTTATTAAACACAGTAATACTCTATTTCAAACACACACTCACAAATAGTATCTGTTTACAAGGCTTGATTAAATAATATTAATTCATTATTTTTAGGTATTTATTACTTGTTATATATAGGTAATTACTGTTCTTTTTTTAGAAATGAAAACTTCAATGAAATACAATAATATACTGTATAAAGCATAAACATTTGTTATATAGTCATAAAAATTAGTTTTGGGTTTCAGGGTTTGTAAAAAAAGAAAGTATATGTAAAAAAAAAAATTAACTTTTTTTTAACTTAATAAAAAGTTAAAAAAAAATGTGTATTAACTTTTAACTTAACTGAGTTAACCTATAATTAAATTAACTTTTAACTTTTAACTTTTTGTAATTGGTGCATATTAACTTAACTTAACTGAGTTAAAAAAAATCATTAACTTGCCCAGCCTTGTATATATGTACAATATCGGTTTGCTCATCAGCACGTCTAAACATATTATATTATATTTTGTGCGTCACGGGTGGCGCGAGGGTTAATATACGTCAAGGAACGGGTGCCGAAACGGTAAACCACCGTTTTGCGGTGCGTATAAATCATAATGATGAATGATAATAATCATAATTGAATGTAATATGATTATTAAATTTGCGCGGGTCGTGTTATCATAGTGCGATTAATTATCGTCGTTGACGGACGAGCGTAAAAAAATAAAATACAATATTACGGAAAACGACGCGCCCAAAACGCGTATAATATAATGTGTCACGACGTCGTCGCTTATATTTTACGTACATGACGTGTCTATTATATCTATAAGTACTACACACACACACACATACACCGACCATTGTTTACCCATACTAATAATGTTTCGTGTTTCAACGGAAAATTGTGATTTAATGGATCCGTTAAATATGTCTTCGCTAGCTGCAGTCGCGTCGCGTCGTCGCCACCGCTGATGACTAATATGATTATTATTATTACAAGTTTTAATATTACGTTAACAACATTTTTATAATCTAATGTCGTATTTTATAATTTCTTTCGCATCAGAGAATCATATTATATATATATATATATATATACAAATATCTATATATATCTATGCTCACAACTCGTAAGCTTGAGATATAATGGTATCCCAAAAGTCTTGGAGGTTAGTGTTACACGTTGTATACCTTCTCCTAACTTAATGAGGAAATGTTGATTACAAAATCCAGTAAAAATGATAATATTTTTTAATATTTATTCGATCTGAGTACATTTACCTATGCTGCAACAGCTACGCATACATTTAAGTAATTATATATTTTACTGTAATATAAAGAATAAACTGTATAAATAAGTTTAAGATAGTTTATTTATACCTTATACATTTTAACTGAGTATAATCATATTGATATATAGCCATATAGGTAACATATTTTGGCATGGAATACAAATCATAAAACAAAGGATTGTTTGACTTAAACTTAGGGTTCAACGCCACTGGTAGTGATGTAGTAAACAAGGTATAAAACACAACGCTACAAAATGAAACACACCGTCATGTTAAAATACGAAAAAATCATTACATTAATATTATGCCGTCTATTTCGGGATTTCGGATAAAACTATAAAAAAGAAAAATATAATATTTATTAAGGTCATGCTGGTAAAATGTATTCCCAAAACCACAGCAGTCTCTCTCTCTCTCTGTCTCTCTCTCTATATCTCTCTATCTCTCTACGATTCTGTACGAATATATTATTATTACGACGTAGAAGACTATACATATACATCGGACATTTTTAGCGGAATTCCGGTCCCGTGAGAGTTAAAACAACGCTTTTTTCCTTTGAAGTCCGATTTAGCTGCATTATGTTACGTCATATTATTTCGAGTGTACATAAAATAGTGACCCGGGGTGGCCTTGTCAAAACACGGTGTGCTCGCGATGAGCAGGTAAACATAATATTGCAGACAGGTAGTATGGTTACTATTACCACGGTAAGAGCAGAAACAGAATCGCGTGGGTAAAAATCTACGAGCGGCGAAGTATACCGTCCAATATATTATTGTTATTAATATTTGCTTTATTTTGCTATATACGCGCGTGCAGTATAACATTATTTTATATATGTATATATCGCTGAACGCCGGGTATTTCATGTTCGTACGTCAAATTATTATTGTAATTCGCAGACGACTGTGTATTATTTTGTCGAACGGTATAATATATTATTCGTAAAATATACTCTTCGCCGCCGACGTGCCACTAGCCTGGTAACTTTGCGGTAACGGTATTGTTCCCGCCACTGGGTTCAGGCCATCGCCGAGATGCGTACCCAACGGACTGGAAAATAGTCTGTTTTCATTGTTATTGTTATCATCGACATCGTCATCATTATCATCATCGTCGTCGTTGTCGTCCTCGTTATTATTATTAGCCAAACTCGCACTACTTCTGTACCATTTGCTATAGGTATTACGTTGTCGCCCGAATAATTGCAGTTTTCTTTCTATTTTTATGGAACGCGAACAAGACGAACCGCGCGGGAGAGATGAGTTTGATAACTGCCGAGAAACGATAATATATTATGTGTGATTAATATTCAAAGCTAAAAAATTAGGTATTTAATTTCGGATTATTCGATTTTCGAAAACCGGCTGCAGTCGTCTAGCTGCCGTACGCACGCCATTTCCCGTTCTCGAGCGTCACCCGCGCCGATACGCGAAACTATTTATGTTTATTGTGGATTTACCGAGGTAACGGATTTTTTTTTTTAAAGAGTTGGGCACATCGATTAAAAAAATATATTGACGAAAAAATATGATTCTTCTGACCAAATAATTGTTGTGTGCTGTTCTTAAAATGTACACACATATTATAGCCAGTGATGTGTATATAAGTTCCATAATATTATGAATTGTCGTCGCTGAACCTAAAATCGATCTGAAATCGCGTCCTAAATCGGTTCGTATATAATATAATATTATTATGTGTCTCTATCTAATAATAGATATATTATATATGTGTCTGATGTCTATATATAATATACTTTTCAACCATCATCGCCCTCTTCACCGCTATACAAATTATACAGTTCGCCGTTGTTCGGCGCCGCGTTCGACAAGGTCTGACAAATCAGCCATAAAAACAATGCTGCAGGTTGGTTCGCGGCTCGATAATAAGTAGAACGCGCCTATAATACTGCCAATAGATGCGTTTTTCCGATAAAAGTCATGGCCTACAAAATATTGTAATCTGGCACACCGCGAGCTGATGGTTTTGTTCATGTGATGCTCGCGAAAAACGTGCAGTAATCGTCGAAGGAACCAGCCGAGAAAAAAAATAAATGGGTTAAATAAGGTGTAAAACCGATCAGCCTCGAAACGACCGTTCGACATAAGTGGAATTTATATGAATAAGATATAGGTAATATATAAGAACCACAGAATAATGTAGGCGACAAGCCGTTTTTCAGTTTCGGGACATTTTTTTCTCCTTCCGCTTGCTCAATTCCGTTCGAAACGATACGTTAAGCTAAAAACCTCGCCATGTCAATAATATATTATATTATAACGATAAATGCGATTATTTTTTTACTATTTTTTTGGTATTATAACTATTAACGTTTTTTTACTCTTCTCTGATAGTTCTCTGTTTTGGGTTGCAACTTGGAATATATTGCCAGCATTATATATTATTATGCACTATATTGTATTAAAATATGTGTATAGAAAAAACGATGGTGATAGCGAGAAGTGTATTGTGACGAAACTAATAAACGAAGAAATAATGTGAACACCAGCTGTGTGTAGGCATTAACATAATATTATTGCAGTATACGTAACTGCTAAATATAATAATATTGTTACATGACTTCATTGTAGTAAGTAATATTATATTTTATCGAATTTTTAACGCGTTGTAACTACCTATTTTATGTACTCTTTTCATCATACATTTAGTTTTATGTCATAAACGATATTATTAGTGTCGCTGATGATGGATTTGTTTCCACATTAATTGATGTGTTTAACGAAATCATAAAATGTACTGAATGTACAACAAAAAAACTTTTTATCCAATATAGCAAAATAAAAATAAGAAATTTAAGTTTTTTTAACTGAACATATTTTCTACTGCACCTATCTATATTACTGTATACTTATATACTGATTTGTGTAATAGTTTACATTTAAACAAACATTTTAAATCAGTTCGAGATTTTAACATATTAAGCACATATTTACCAACATAATATTTAGTACCTATATAAACGAAATACTGTTATCGATTAATTTATTTTCAGTCGTAATATATCGAACTAAAAAAACTGACAAAAATTGTACGGAATTATAATATCCGAACGTGGTAATGAAATAATATAATATGGTTGTCATGAAAAAATCCGAACAAATTACCTAAACCTAGAAAACAGCGCACGACCGCATAAAATGTATTTTCCAAACGTGGAACAATAAAATCGTATAATATACAATTAAACAATGGGATGGGAAAAAGAAAACGCGAAAAATGATCTATAATGTAATTAGAGCGATCACTAGCTATATAATTACTCTTCAAATTTATGTGCCTACGATGTGTTTTTTTTTTCAACAATACAATGAGACCCGCAGCGATTTATATTTAAAACCGTTTCAACATTTTATTTCAGTCGATTCATTATTCTGTAACATTATGGTCAGAACAGCGTTAACACTGTATAATATATATTTTTATTTTTTGGTAAAAATATAAAATTATTAAAAATGGTGCCCATGACCTTATACCTATATGTATGCCTAAATATGTTTTGGAAATAATAACACGAGCGCGCTTATGTATGCCGATTACCGATTGTACGTCAACTTATATTATTTTGACTTCATGAAATATATATACGTATCATAGTTTATTCTGTAGGTACCACAAAAGTAAAATAACCCCCGTCAGTGGTTACATAAAGCCAATTGCATGGAAGATAAAGTGTTAAAACTAATATAATTACTTATTAGATTTGTATATTATGGTTTTTCGGTAAAATTGTTTATGAGTGTTTGTTTTCGAATCTTATTCAAATGGATAATAATTTCTATGACTATAGTAAAATGACTTAAAACAAAACACTTGTCATTAAAACGTTTGACAAAGAAATTTCAAGTTTAGTATCAACTAAAAAATAATAGATGGTGGCCTTTGAGTGTGTGACATGGACTTTGATGCGCATGTGATTTTATTTTATTAATTTTTTACTCATTATTTATATGATATGATCTTTTTCAATTGAGTGTACAGTATATAAATTCTTTTACTTACCTATAAACATATTCCTAACTATTCACCTAAATGGTATGTAACTCTATAGTCGGATCGTATAATGACTTAAAATTGTATATTCCTCAATACTTTATTTTGTACGACTATATTATAATATTAATATGTTAATCTGATCCAAAAGAAAACTGAAAATACATAACTGTACTCTTGCTATACAATTTAGGTGGTATAGGAAGTTTTATTGCTATAATAAAATATGCATTTTATCGTACATTTGAACTTTGGTAATTGGCATTTGCCAATGAAACTTTTACGTAGAACAAGAATTTTTTGATAAATGGACCTGACTTGTCATTTAAAAAAAATAGACTTGCACTGTTATCTTACTATCTGCAGGTATTGTTTCGCGATGCATTTGATCGATATTTATCAGTCTGTACTCGAAATAATACGTGCGTATCAAAACTGAACTCAGCATAGGACATGAGTATTGCATAACATTAAGTGGCGTTATGAAAGAAAATAATTAACACCGGATAGATGGATCGTATAATATACGTGCGCACCGCATCGTTATAATATTATTACTATCGTTGCATCAACCGAATAACGCGTTACGTAATTTACTATCATAATTTTTTTATTTTTTATAATCCGTTACGGTGCATGCGACTCTATGACGTCTATCGTCATCGTCGTTGTCGTTGTAGACATATGCTCGTCTACCTGCGCATCACTGTTATAGCTATGTATATACATAAACATAATTATCATCGAATATATAATATTATTATTTGATACGATATTAGGTATGCGTTTTGTATTGGACGGCAGAGTATAATAATCTTGTTATTACTATTGTTATCTTATAACACTACCAGAAAACTTTATTTACATTATTTTTATTATTATTTATTAATACAGTAGCCGGTCGTTCATCTTCCCCTTGAGCCAACGCCGCGTATAATAGTACCTACCCTTCATCAAAAGCCGACCGAATCAGCATCGTCATCGTCGTACGCGATCACTATTACCTATCATTTTTATTATTATTGGTATATCCGATAATGATGTAGTGTTAACGACATAATAATGTCGTGTGAGTGTGTGTAATTTTTATTTTTCTAGCTATTATTATTGTAATATAATTCGCATGCCCGCGGACAAACAATTTGTCACCGATAATCCAAACGATACGGCGACTGATGCGATCGACACAATGCCTGCATATCATTATTATTTATTTGTATTACATCGTGAGACTGAATACTAAAAGTCATTTTGTATAATATAATTTGTCTGTCATATAATACACAACATCTCGCGGGCATTCAATGAAAAGGCTCTAAAAAGTAATATGTATTTTCTTACGCCGTCAAAAAACGACAAATCTTTACGGTTTTTAATGACTTTTATATCATTTGGTCGAAGAGCTAATTCCATACGATCAAAAACTCGAACGTCCAATTATTAATGAAATAGCATCACAAGTATAATATTTTGATTTGTGATCTTCTGTATGGAAACGTAAACTCAATGAGATAATATTTGGTTTTGATCATTTACCAACCACGCCAACTCCCGACTAATTTCTAAAAGGTACACAACTTTTTGAAAATAATGTAGGTATTAACATGGCTTTTAAAACACTATTATATTCACATAAGCTAAAAAAAAACTAGTTAGGTATCTATAAAAACACGAATTATAACATTTTTATTTCGAAGTTCAGTTAAGTAAACAATGTTATAAATTGTATAGATTTTTGTAATATTATATTATCATACAATTATAGTATAATAGAGAGTAACGTTTTCGAAAATCACGGTTGATACTTGTATAGGTAGTTACTATTTTAGTAATATTGGTGTAGGACAAATTGCACCTTGTAGAAAATATTTTAATATGCATTTATGACGTCTGGTGATTTAAATTGGCTCAAACTGTAAACTCGTCACTATATTATTTTAGTATATTGTCGATCATGATGTACGACGAACCTACATATATTTACCTTGATATGATAATAATAAAAATACTTTAAGACATAATATTATACTGATATATTGATACCGAGTGTTTGCTGCGTGATTCCGATTCGTCATAGACGTCGACCGTATCCACGGGGTATGCGCTCACGATGGTGTATTAACAAACAAACGTACCATAATATAAGTAGGTAATAACTATATGTGTGTGTGTGTGTGGGTACGATAATAGCCAGAGAAGATGTGTATTTTTTTCGCATCCATTCTCCAACGAACGGAACACCAGAGCGAACGTAATAATATTATGTTCGCGCAAACACGATGTTCGTTTGATCTACATATTTATTATTATAATGTGATGCATAGGTATACATGCACACACAACCGTCGGGGTGTAAATCGTTTTACTGTTATGCAGCGTATAATAATAATTACAATTATTACACCGTCTTACGAAATCCACGGCGTTACGGATGGGGATCCAACAATAAAATGTATAATAATGTCTATATTTATTATTATTATTATTCTACATTATCGTTTTCGACGCGCAAATCAAATCGAAAATATTGTTTATAATTTTTCATTTCTTTCCGCGCAGCATAATATAAAACATGATAGGTATGTATGTGTTGCAAGGTGCCGGTGATGGAAACCGTTGGTACAGTATAATATAAAGGTTACATTATAGCGGTCCATTGCAGAAGTGTTTATATTGTTTTTAAATATTATCATATTATTATATTAAGTAGGTAGGTATCTAACACAAACATCACGAAGTGTGTTCCGTAAGAATGAGAAGGTTATACGAACGATCAAGGAATCGAATATAACGAATGAACAACAACGGATTTCATAATTAATAATTGTGTAAAAATTGTATTTTTTTTCTTAAAATCGTTGCACGATACAATAGAATAAATCATATGGGATATTATATATAATATATTATTTTTCTGAAAAACTTACTTATCAAAGACCCCTATTTCGATTTGAATTTTCTTCTATCAAGGTGCTGGACATTACATGTATTTCAAGTGAAAAATTACAATAAGATCTAAACAATAAATCGGGACATTGGATGTGTACTTTTTTTTAAAACAAAAGTACCTGCCCCGGACGTAAACATGAAGGCGACACTCGTCGTTTATTACAAGTCTTCGGAATTTGCGACGTACCTATCTATTCTATATTTCTATATAATATACAACTTTCGGCCGTCGATATATTATAAGCAGCAGGTGGGTCGTTTAGACGAAGGCATAAAAACAAGTGAATTATACCGGAATAGATACCGAACGATGATCGCGCGTTTATATTATTATTACGTTGCGTATACACCGTAGTTCATTATTATATAGATGTGTGTCATATATTATATATTGTTACTATTATCATCATCGATTCTCCGGGATATCCGTTCGAGTATAAAATAATATATTATAATGTCGGAATGACATGTAGTACTCAACATAATATACAAACGAAACGGGTTTAATCCGAAACGGCCGTAACGCCGTGTGAACGTGACGGGGCCGGACCAAATCCGCGAGATGATTTTCGTATTTTTTTCCGCCTTTTTTTGTTCGTCCGAAACGGTGCGAGGTATAAATCTTGGGCGCATTCGGTCGGCCGACTGTCGCTGCTGTATTGTAGATAACAGCAACAATAATACGATTACTATTTTTTGATATGCACACGCGGTCCTAACTATATATACATACACTACCAACGATTTCTTACGATAATATCATATCCCGTTGTATCGTATTTTATACGTCCGGCCCGATTTAAATCGCGAATGCAACACGTCATCGTGTTGTCACGACGTGCGACGGCGCGTTTTATATTGTAATATTATCATCGTGTTCACAACCCGATGTCGAGAAAATCGAGTCGGATTGGACGTTTGAGAATTTCCGAGTACAACGGGCTCGTCATAACGACGACGACGCCTATGAATAATATAAAATATTATGTAATATGTCGTCGCGGCGATCCAACGACTACGGCAAAAACACTACAAAATAACCATAATAATTGTACCTATATGACTTTCGTTGAGCTATTCTGTGTATTCCCACTGAGGATGAGTCTCGCCCTGTGCTCTCTATCATTCCTATCTTTGCTTTATTAGCATGTCTGCGAAAAAATGTGACACATTAATATACATAACCCTATATAATAATAAACACCAGTTCACTGATAAACCATGATGTGCAGGTTGAGTCCAACACGTGCAGCAATTGTATCAAAAATATCATACATCAAAGACACATAGATATCACCTATATCATTCTACATTGTTTTCAAAATGTCAAAACATCAAATTATATAATATTATAGAACCTATAAAATTAATATAATATTGTGTACAGTCGTATCGCGTTATTTCTACCTATGCAACAATAATAATTGTAGCAATGGTTATAATTTATGTTACCCGCGCGGTCTCTCACGTATATGTCATATATAGTGTAACGGAGGCGGCCGCAATACAACGTGTGTATCCACATATTATTGTTATTATATTTTTTTTTATGATTATTATCGTCGTCGGTAAGCATAGGTACGTACATGTACCGTTTAGAGTATCAAAAATTTCGCGGCGAGTACAATACGAGAATTGCTATCGCACTGATAATTGAAGAATACATGGTACGAAAAACGTGACGTCTGCGTAACAGCCAGCGTTATAATATAATGACATCATGTAGGTACACGACAATGATGTACCCACACAATCTCTATGCACACACACACACACACACACACACATTCACATACAAACAAGCGTGCGCGCGCCTAATATGATATGAAATGCACGCGGGAAATGACAAAATTCGTCAGGATCGCGTTTATTTGTTATGCGATTCGACCGGAACATAATAGCTGTATGTTCTTATTATTATCACCGTTGTTATTGTTGTATACACATCACGCGTGTATAGTTAGTTTTCCGACTGATTCCACGACGGCGACATACGAGCGGCGCGTAGGGAAATAAAAAGATTCCGCGGACGTATAATACAAATGAATATAACGTAATGATAACAATAATAAAAAATACTCTGCGCACAAACACCGTTACGCGATACGAATAATATAACAACAGTAATATGCGATGTATGTATAATATGATGATGATAATAATATAATAACGTCTTACACGTGTGCGTGTGTGTGTGCGCGATGAAGCGGGAACAGCAGCTGCACACGTTTAAAGCACACGCGCAGTGTATAATATTATGATAATATAATAATAATGTGTGATATTTGAATTCATATTATACTATTGGTTCCTATAATATGATATTAAATTATTATAATAACATTATTTGTTTATTTCGTTGGTAAAACCTAGTCGGCAAGGTGAACTGGAAGCTTAATATGTCATGTTATTTGTTTATTGATTTTTATCAGTTATTTATGCATTCATCGCTTTTTTTTGAATATTTTTTTTACTTTGATAAATATAAAAAGGTAGATGAAATTTAATGGTTTTTAGACAACAATTTCCACCACTCACCAGTAGATAATTTAGATATAGATAATTTATTTCCAGAGACTTCAACGCCAGTAATACAGTGTAAAACTTAATATAATTATATAGACCAATTTATTTGTCAGTACCTAATATTATTATTGCAGTTGAAATAAATTATGATACCTACCGAATCATGTGTATTTGAAATATATTGTATTATACAAGGTTTTCTTAAACGTTTTTCAATTATCTACGTCAATTATCGTCGCCTACTTGTACCAGCGTAATATATGGTATAACTATCATTTGTGCGACGACCAATGCGCATCTGAAACAATGCGAGCGTCAAACCGTTCACGAAAAACTCAGGGGTCTCTGCACCCTTCGCGAGCGCGCGTGTGTGACGATCGGAACGTAATATTATTACATTATAATATACAATACAATATAATATTATATAGTATTCAATCACATCGTTTCCGATTTTTCGTAAGAAAAAAACCGTCTTATGGTGCAAAAGACAATGTCGCGATGCCATTGTGCCATTACCGATGGCGCGTACCGTGGACGACGCACGTATTCGACATAGGCGGCAGGTGCGCGCCAATGATGACAATAATTGATGATCGTTTGCATGATACCTAACATAAAACAATAAGTGAATAAAAAAAATAAAAATCAGTGGTTATTCGATTGCCGATGGCTTTATTGTTTCGAGCAAAAAAAAGAATTCGGGTATAATGGACAGAATATCAGAATCACTCGGCCGAAAGGTGGAGGTAACCTGTGCACGACTTTGTGGTATTGGTCATATAGCTGGTCGTCGCACACCGGAAACTTACAGTATTAACGACAAAACTCTATGGCGAGTAAATAAAAAAACTCAATCAAAAGAATCACGTTCGAATCCTACTCAATTTCGTCGCGATGGTTTTTAGATTTCTGGATGGACGGTTCGTAAAAAACTCAATATTGTATATATAAGATTTTGTGAAAAAATCCAAAACAAGACCGTGATCGAACATTGTATCGGTTGCAATAAATATTTATGTATATATCTTCTAAATGGACAATCAGATGATTTGTGAAGCGGAAACGACTTGACATTAAACGAACTCGATGGACTGCCGCACGTTTCGGTCCGACTAGGGTGAATGCACTTATTTCGCGCTATGTGAGTGCGTGAGTATATAATATGTATAATGTCATATAGGTACATAGATACGTAATATATCCGTTTTTCCTGTAATATGGTATATTATGATATATATTATACATAAATAGGTATACTCATGCAATCGCGTGGGGCCGTATAGAGTCCCATGTATGTACCGTGTTGATGGTGTACTTATTATAATATTATTACATACTACAAGATACGACTTATTACTTAAGTTATAAGATGATATATTTTATTATTATGGTGACCTAGACGCATCCCTTATCTTCGCGCATGCGCAATAATTGACTAAGTTACAGTATATATAGAACACTGCAATGCAGCTAGTTTTTACTTCTTCATCGCATTAGCATGCTTTCGACCTAGAAGTAACAAAAAAATCGTCCCGCGAATATTGTAATAAATTATCGATGATTGTTTTCATTATCATAATATAAATTGTTAACCATAAAGTCTAATAATAAATAAATATATGGGTAGGTAGTTTAAAATATTTCATGATCGCATTTTAGACGTAATAAGGACGAAAAAAACTCAAATATTTGCGGAACGATTTTTAATTGGAAAACGCGTCTAATAATTTACTTATCATCCTGTGGCATATGTTTTTTTCCATCGCAGTTTTCAAGACTTTCACGCAAATCTCGTTTATAATAATATTATGATGTATCATTGATTAAAAGTCCTCAATTTCAAATCATGACCATGCGCTTGTATAAGTGACCTATTTTTATTTGGGTGACTCAATACAGGTGTCAGATTTAGTGTTTAATTATTATAATAATTCTATTACATGTCCGAAGAAAATTAAGAAAAAATAGATATTCACAGAAAGCACTTCAAAAAATGACACATATGAACGCTTTGTCATCCAGAACACCATAGTCAATTATTTATCTAAGCCGTTGCTTTTTTTTCTCAAATCGTTCGAACGCACATTTTTTTTTTTATGGAAAATACCGTTACGGGCTGTACCTACGTTTGGGTAAGTATACGACGTGTAATATTTGATATAGTTCACGATTTTGCTAGTAACGTAGTTGGCGGTTGTACAGAATATTTTTACATATTTTTTTTTCTCCGACAGAATCGACCGGATATTTGGAGTATATATATAACATAGGTGCCGTTTCTGTAATAAAAATCCGTGTCTAGTAGACGTTTTATATTATTATACAGCACACATTTTTTTTTTTAAATAATAAATTTTCAATATAATATTATAATATTATTTACGAATGCGTAAAAAAATTTTAATACGGTAGAATGATTGGCGTTATTGGGATATTTCGGTACAACGCGAATATGAAAAATCAAAACATGTCCCATGACAATTTGATTACCTATATAATTGATATTCTATCGACGGACGTCGGAAAACAGCAAAATATACAGTATATGATGGGTATGAGGACGGAGGAGAAAAATAATTTTTAAGGAGTTCGTATGGGCTTTATCGTTTGACCATAAAAGTAATAATAATAATACTATCGATGTTCACTAGGTATAAGAAACGGTTTCGATTACGAAACAATGTATAATATGATATAATTTATAAACAACGCAAACGATAATGAGCTTAACGGTTATCTAATGATATATATATTATATTGTTTACACGTCAGGTGCGCGTGTGCAATATTATTATAATATGGAGATTACGGCATCGGCACTGAAACGGGAAATAATTTCATCCGCATTTGTATATATAATAATATTGTAATGTTTGAACACGAATATATAGTCCGGCTTTCTCCGGGCAATGGTCATCGGTGCATCCTATATAATGATAATATTATATATACACAACTACGCGCGTTCAACTCACCCTGCATGTCCGTGCGTTAAGTTTTTACGTAACGTCCGACCATCGCCTTTTTATCCCGAACAAAGCACTCGACGTACGATAAACAGACTCGTATCACGGAAGAGGTATTATTATTTATTAATAGATATAGTCATTCGGCTATATTCAAACGACTGACGTACATAATATTAAGGCCGACAGTCAAATGACTGAAATGGTATTCGACTTTATATAAACGAAAAGGCAACAATAGAGTTAATATAAATTAACAATAATGCTTCGATTTTATTATCCTCCAGGGAATAATATTATGAGACTTAATTTTAACTAACCAACTGAATTGTCAAATGGTATTATACCATTTGCCCTCCGTTATATAAAATACACTTTAATAATATATTACAAGGTACTTATTGCACACTGCAATTTACATAAATGATTTTTTAATTTAACTTACTTACCACATTAAATAATTTTTAAATTAAAAAAAAATCACACACACACACACACATCTTTGTAAAATCAATACATTCCTCGCTCCGCTCAGCTCGCTTTTTTTTTTGTATATACATCGGTGAATATAAGTTGGTCAACTTTATATTTTTCAGCTATAGTTTGTATTTTGACTATTAAGTATCGGCCAAATTGGTGTAGGAAACTCATAAACACCCGTATAATATTATATAAATATATTTAAAAACAATATATATTTTTACTGATGGCTTAGAGCACACATGTATTATATAAGTCACAAATATAAATTATTATTCAAGAGAATATCAAGTGAAATTTTATGGTTATTATGTTCAAATTATAAAAATGTATGTGCAGTATATTATAATATACATTATATTTAATTTTAAAATTTTAGACTAAAGAGGACGTTTCACCGACAGTTTTAAGCAACACGTTGAAGAAGATCGGCTGTTAAATGATTTTAGAGTAACAAAGAATATACTAGTTATGGGGGAAATAAAAAATGATAACATATTGAAAGAAACGTCCTGTAATGTTTTTTTTTTTTTTTTAATATTACTTTAACAAATAATTGAAAATCGTTTCGAATAAAATATCAAGAAATACTTTCTATACGCAGTGCAAAAGATGTCTTATAAAATGGTATTATTTGTTACCTTTTTTATTTCTAATGAGTGTTTTAAATTTAAATTTTTACTATAAAATCAATAATAGCCGGTTTTTTTTTCAACACCAGAAAATAAAGTAATAAATTATTACTTCATGTTTATTATTACTAATAATAAACATGAATTTCTTATAAAATGTCGTAATCTTGCAATTTGCTTAAAGTTATTTTGAAAATTGGCATTTGAATATTGTTGTATAGATTTAAATCAAAATTGTATATTCTAAAAAATAACCACTATAATAACGCCAGTGAGACGTCCACTCAAATATTCTATGACTAGGAAAAAAATTGACTTATACCTTGTTTATATGTGTACCTACACTAATCTAATACATACATTATAAATATTTACATCACACATCTACATAATATTTATACGGTTATACATGTTTGATTTAGGCATAAATCACATATTATTTTTTTATGCGTAGGTATATTAGAGTATGTTAATATGTATATAATATATTTTATTATATAATACGTACGTCCATGTATACGAACGGGCTGGACCGTTATTTCCGTTCGATACTGGAAGTTTCGTATTATATCTCATATATACACGTGAAACAATAGAACTCGCACGAAATAATAATAAGATAACATTATATTATAATACGATAATAATAATATAGTGTCGTGATTTTCCGTTTCGCCGTCATTCGGCAGCGGTGGCCTGTTTTGGCGCGATTCGCTCAATGTCACCCAAACCGAAACGGTTTTTACATAATATTATACACAATAATTATTTGTGATAATGATAACGACAATTTTATTTTTTATACAATATATTATATTTATTACAACGATTAATAACGATCAATCGGTCCGGCTCTAATATAATGGGACGGGAGAAGGGCTATTTTGAAGTGCTGAATGTACCTATATAGGTACTGCAGACATTGGTCAATGCACTTATATTGACTACTTATAAATAATATTATATAGATTCATAGTCGAGTTTGCAGTTCGACTTCCCCTCCACGCCACCCGGTCGGTTAGATAAGTGGTGCATCCGTTCCGGAGTAATTACTCACGGAGTCTTATTATACAGATCGACCGTACACAATTTCGGGCGTGAACAATGAAGCAAATAATAAATGTACATATATATATATATAATACATACAGTGTGTAAGACAAGAGAATGAAAAATAAAAAAAAACCCTCTCCGATTTATCGCAAAACTATATACCTACTATTTTACCACGTCCGGAATTGGGAGCGCGTGGGACGAGAAAAACTCGAGCACTTACAGGCGAATGACACATCTTAAAACGTTCACATTGATATCTACATAATATCATTGTTGTATGATGGTTATTGCAGCAATAAAATCGTAAGACTTTTTATCTTTTTACCAACTTTGCGTCAGACGAGGCGGTGGAGAATAATATAAAATATAAAGCGGGACGACGTCGTATACGATATAGGTATTATATGGGGGGGGGGGAATTACCGCAGAGGTGTACTCACTTCGAAAATATCATTGTATGGCTGCGTCGGGCCGCGGTTCTGTGGTTACGACCGGAGCTGTTGATGCTGCTACTGTAGGATCGTCGACGACCCCACGTAGAAGGGCGACCTGGTTGCGATAACGAGTTCCGTTTGTAGGTCAGCGTCTGATTACGCAAGTGTAATACGACAATATAGGGGTAGGTAATGTCGTATTGCTCGTGGCACGGACTACACGCGGAAACGCTGCAGCGGGCCGCCTGTTGCGCGTGTTCTCGGCGATCGCGGTCGCGGGTGTGTACGGTATCGCGAAATACGCGGTGCGACAAGTCGGGCCGTAGTTGTCGGATCGTTTGTCGCGTCTGACCGAAACCGTGTCGACTTGTGCAGTGGACGTCAGCTCGATGGGTACGACAACGGCAGCTCTCTTCTGCAGCGCGGACAGAGACGTCGGTGAGGTTTCGATGGCGCCGGTGGACTGGACGTCGTGTGGCGTGCGATCCTCGTCTTCGTCGGCGGGCGTCTTGTCTTTTAGACGCGTTTCTGGTGGTGGCCGGCGCAGATCATTATTTGGCGGGCGGCCGCGTACGGTTTTTCCCACCAGTTTTTTTTTCGCCCGCCGATTTCGGCCAATAAGCGCGGGGGACGAGTCGAGTTTTCCGAGGCGAGAGATGTCTTAGTGGGGACGGCGGCGGCGGCGGCGCGCGGCAGCAGCGGTGATCGCCGTTTTAGTTTTTTGTCTTTTACTCGTTGCAGTTATAATACGCCTCTCTTTCTTTTCCACTATTTTTCCCATTATAATGTGCCGGAGTTTTCGCGCGCGTCGTTTCAACGCATCGCCGAACCCGACCCCCTTCACCGTCATGCCGCTCGCCGCGCACACGAGCGCCGCACGCCGCGCGCCGCCATCGGTGCTGCAGAAGAGCGGCGGCGGCGGCGGTGGCGACTAGACGACGATGTAAAATAAAAAAAAAAACGTAATAATAATTTCGTCGCGGCCTAGGCATATAACGTAATATTATTGTATCGTATGTAGATGCCTATATTTTTATACTTCTGCAGTGCGTGTGTGTGCTGGTATAGCGGACACGCAGGACGTGCAGCGACGACGACGACGACCTCGGAGTTCAATCGCCCCGGTAGTCATATACAGACGGAGACCACTCAATTATAATACTTATATGATACATATTATGATAATATTTTAATATACTCGTATTAATCGATATCGACTTGTTTATTAACGCACGTATGCTGGTCGTAAAATGATCGCCAAATTTCACCTCGCCACTACCCCCATATTACCACCACGCGTTCGTTTACCACCTCCGTGGCAGAGAATTTCACGCAAATGTCTGTGGTATCGACGACGGGTGGGCTCATATCTTTTGAAAATGTTTTATTGTAGTTAGTGTACCTAGATAGCTGAAATTATTAGAAGCGACTGAAGGCCCACACACAATTAACAAGAAAAAAACAAATGTTTTGGAATATGGATCTCTACAACCCCCGGTTCTCAGACACTACGTGTCTTTACTGTACTGTAAAACATCAATATCGAAAATCATTATTAAGAAAATATCTCCATACCGTATAGACTATACCTACGTATAACATATAAACATAATTACCTATAATATTGATGGTTGATTTGGGAGACTTCGACGTCCATCAAGGCTCTAGAACGAATTAATATTTTACGTATGAATAAAAATTTTAAAGTCTAAAAAAATGAAATGTATGAGGTAATCTTATTTAAAACAATGTAAGCACGGTGGTTGTAGAAGCTCTAATAAGTTTCGTTGAAATAAAGAAAGATTATACAGTATCCTATAAGTCATTGAAAAATTTTATGAAGAAAAATATAATAGCAACCCAAACAAAAGATGAATGACTATTTGTCTAATAGATCAAAAGAAACTGATTTGGTATTCGAACACGAAGTAAACATGGTTATAACTTATAATATGCATGAAACATATTTTATCTGAAATGCTTTTTTATATACTTGCAATATTACTCTTGATTGTAATATTTTAATTTATGTTTTTAGTTATGTATTAAAATTAATATAAAAATTAATAGACTATGGAATATTGAAAAACAATGAATAATATTTTTAACCATTTTTACTTCCTATATAGAAAGATTAAATTAAATTAATATAATTTTTAACATAAAATTATATGTTTATATCAGTTATGGTGTAGATGGTGACTACAATTTTATTTTATTAAGTGGTATGTGGTCACTGTAGGTTTATTGAATAGATAATTTATATGTATGGCATGCTGAGCCTACTAATATTTATTACCTATAAAGGTACCTATAACAGTCATTCTACTTGGCCAGTAGCTTATAGGATGATTATTATGTAGATGATTTATGATGTTACTCGTGTTTGCTCTTGTAAATTTATCTTATAAACATTTTCACTCAAACCTATCCAACCACCGTAATCATTTTGCATCAAACTGACCTGTTCTTAATATCCCTGGTGATTCCAGTAGATGTTTGATACGCAAATGATTCCAGGACCTACTAAACAATTCAATTATTAACTGTCAAGAAGTTCCATCAAGTCTCCAACCAAACAACTCCCCCGTCACTTGTTCTTATTACAAAAAACATATTTATAGATTGCATAACTAAATATTGTAACAAAATTATTTTGTTAGATATTACTCTTTCGTATAATAGAACATTTTAAATTTTTACTTCATTCAATGCCGATTACGTGCACGTAATATAATATTTAGATTTTCAGAAATTTTCCTCATATATTTTTATATCTTTCAAACGAAAAAATGTTTCAACATTTAACTACCCTAAACAATATTACTCTGCAGGCTCTTTTATTAAAAATGGATATTTTGTAAGTTCTTTATAAAATGTCTCATATACGTGGAATATGCCTACGACAAACTTTTCTGATCATTATCAATTTCAATAGCAAGTACAAGCACTTAGCCGCAAGCAATATAACTGTTGAAAAATCCCTACTCTCATACCTAACCATATTAATTTCAACCATGACAATAAAGCATCTAAAATTCCAACTGGTAAGACCTTATGTAAAGTACTTCTGATAAAAAAAATAAAATAAAAATATAAGGCGATGAATTTAAACCACAAAGAAAAACAACAAAAATAAATAATAATTCACAGTAAACCACTTTTTTCTCTACCAAAAACGGAAAGCTCCAGTAGAAAATTAAAATTAAGATAAAATCTCACTTCCCATATCATAGACCCAATAGATTTCTCAGATTAAATAAAACCTTTGAAAAATACCACAATTAAATTGTTTGTACTAAACATATACGATTGATTAAAATTTATCTTTGAAATAAAACAAGTATAAGAAATTTCTTCTTCACCACAAAAAAACAGATAAAAAAAATATATGTTAAAACCATCTATGGTTTTAGTGATCTAAGAAAATATTTAGAAATTAACAAATTTAAATGTTTCACATTTAGATAGATTAAAAGATATTTTGAAAGCTGTTTTCGACATTTCCTAATACCCTCAATAGAATATGAGTTTATGAAAGAACCCAAACAATCAAAATGCTGAATAAAATCAACCACAAGATGAACAACTAAAAGTATAATATGTTATATAGATATAAATGGATATCCCAAATAAAAAAACTTAAAATTTACAATAGCAGAAAAAGGCATTTTCGGAAAATGGAAACATCACATTTGGAGAAAACCGGTCATGTCCATATGGAAACAGGTGACTAAGAGGTGTCATTCGTAGTACTGTAGCAGTAAAAATAATTAAAATGTAATTTTATAAGATGATATCAGAATTAAATTCATTTATTTGTTGTGTAATTTTCTGTACCAAAAATATATCTTAAAATTGTTTTCTTATTACCTTACCTACCTACCCTCTTAATTCTTTACGGATGCGATCACGAGCCGCGTCGTTCAAGTTCGTACTTTCTCTAGTTTTGAAAAATAATATTTCGTTATGTTAAGATGGACTCATTAATGTTGCTATCTTGATTAAGTGAAGGTTGGCAGAATAAAAAAAATATTATTTTAACTCGACCGTGAGAGAATCCTACTTAGATTGTCTTTGAGTTCTTCCTCTGAGTTTTGACAAACACTGGTGTTTAAAAGAGCGTTATGAACCACACTTGACCAATAGTAAGTAAGGAGAAAAAAGGTCAACAGAACAATAAAAAAAATGTTTAATAGCCAACCAAATATAATTTATAAATCATAACATACAAAACAACTAAAAATAATATTTTGTATTATAAAAGAATCATCAACAAGTTCAATAACTTTAAAATTAATTAAAATTATTTATTATTACTCACATTGTAAGTAATTAATAAATACGCTTTACATTGTTAATCAACTTGTTCGCACATTAATTTATATAATATTATGATACTAAAACAATAATGATGACAACTACTGAAGTTATATATTTCATAGGAGAATCATTTTTTGTTATTTATTTTTCGAAATTATGACACGGCTACAATATTCAATCGATGAAACTTAATGAAATTTTGAACTGACTACCCCAGATGTGTTTTCCAAAGTTAATATACCTTCCATTATAAAACCAATATCTAATAATTTTGTTTCACTAAAATCTCATTACAAAATATATAGGTATTATGTTAATTAGTATAGTTTTAAAATGTTTATGATGAACACTTTGTAAAATACATTTTCTTTACGATGAACTTACTATAAAGTGTAGGCTTTAAGTTTGAGAAAATAAAATTATTTCATTAAACTTTTAAACATATTTTAAGAAAACAAACTTCAAAGCTTAAGATATAATAGGTCTGATAAAATTATCCACCTGATACATTTTTAAAATTTAAACAGAACTCTGTGTAGTTGGTTAATAATATTGTAATTATAATTTACTATTTGTTATAGCAATACACCTTATTTAGTAATATTTTTTTCAAATCGAATTAAACATACATTATAGTGATTTCTAATTTTCTGATAATTACTGATAGTTGATACCTACATATCAATCAATTGTACGTATTATGACGCACAAACATGTGTTCAAATCGATCGATGCTCTATTCATTTCACTAAAGACACGAATGACTTCACTAAATAATGATCATGACATCATATGACAGATTATCGATTTCGAACCTTTCATAAAGAGTAAACTTTCAAAAGTTGAATAAAATTGAATTAACGCAATTTGTTGTAACATCAGTGAAACTTAAACGAGGAAAATAGGTCATAGACACTATTAATTAAATATACTCCATAAATTATACTTAATACGATAGCTTTTGAGGATAATTGCACTGTGCACACAGCACAAATTACAGTAAACTATGGTTAATCATTTAATTGGATTTATAAAATAAATAATCAAACCAATATGTGGCATGCATACAATATGTGGGTTGGGTATATTAAAGATTTATTAAATTAATTAATTTCGTAAATGCATTCAGTATTCTAAGTACCCGTCTAATATATACTCATCTACGATCTATTAGTTTAAAACCCATATCGTTTGACAAGACATATATAAACACGCTGATAAAACAGCGATATTATACAAGAAAATACTTTATAATAAAATGGTTTGAAACACATATAATATGATATGGATATAATATTATCATGAAATTAAATATTATTTAGTAAATATTATATAGGTATAATTAACCGTACAGATTTTAGGATTATATAGCGAGACTGCTCTATGTAAAACATTAAATATTTTGTTTCAATAACGATGCATTGACGTGATTATACTAAAATCGTACTATTTTGTCATTTTTACAGTGAAATTAGGATTGCGGATTAACCGAGTAAACAGCATAGTACTATGACATCAAACTCTTGTCTTGTTGATATTTCGATTATTATGAAATAGACAATTACTGCTTATATTATAATATAATAATACAAAATAAATATATCGTACTCTGTAGTTATAATAGAGGAATGTAGAGGAATGAGACCATAGTCTTCGCTATCCGCCATTAACTCATATATTACACTCGGGTGTTTGTACAATACACGCGTAAACAATAGACGATATCGCTGGTAATAAAACGAACCTCCGACCTACTTCTCAATATTGTTGGACCAACAACATGTACAGAAAATAATTGTTTTTATAATTATCAGCGCTCTGGGTACGACAGTATAATATTATCTTGGATCTAAAATCATGGACGTCATCATCATCTACAATACTTTTGTAACCAAATCGTTGGTAACACAAACCTGACCAGTAATCATTGAATATAATAATATATTATGATGATGAAAAAGCAGCAACGAAACAATATAATATTATAAATTCGCGTGCATTTACTCCCACGGAATTTAAGAGATTATTTTCGACGACACTCAACTATATTGTGTGTTGTATGTTGTGTGTGTGTGTGTAGGGCGATAAGTCTCCCCTACATAGGTTTTTTTTTTTTTATAACAACATTTCTATGAATTATATTTTTAAATTTTAATCAGGGTTTGAAAAACGAAGAGCCCGCATTTTCTCGACTAAAGTTTTGAATATTATATCTTTTTCAATTACACTGTAGCAATGAACTATTCTAAATTATTATAAAATACACTAACACTCATATTAAACTAAATGGCAACTCTAAATTCGTTTACAGTTAATAAACTAAAATAAACTCGCCTAATTTCCAAATTTTAACTTAACCTAACATAATCTTTTCCTATACGATTTACTCGAATATATATGCCACCGTTATTATACTGAATGTCACTCATCCTGGAAACCACGGAAACATAAATTTTTAAGTTAGGATCCATATCACTTTTTGTTTTTGAACACATTCGTAACATATTTTGTAGCAATTTAATGAACATTTTAAATTTTAGATACATTTTAAGCACTATCGTAGATAGTAATAAAAATGTTGTTTTGTGTATGAGTGCTGAAACGATAACACGCGGTATTGGTGCTTGTATAATATTTGAAAAATATAAAACTAACCGCTCACACAAACCAGACTTTAATACCAGACAATATGACGTCGGCAACTGTTTGCTACTACAGCTCGTAATTACATTATTAAACACGATTGTGATGTATGAACTATGAAGTTGTTTTATATAGATGAAAATACGGGAACCACCACTGTAATAAATCATTTATCATTGGCGTAACGTGTGGAGTCCGTGATGGGTTTATAAACGACTACACAACCACCGAGTGAATCATCACTTGACTCGGATGTATGACGAATTGACGACTGACGAGGATACCCGATTTTTAAGGGGTTTAGTATAGGCAATTTCATTTCAAATAATATATATTTTTTCCTATCATAATGTCACACTAGGTGCTAATAAAACAAAAATTATATCATATTTAAAAATCAAATCAATAAAACTTTACTATTTATTTCGCCTAAAAAAACTAAGCTACACAGTTTAAGCTAAGAAACAAAATATAATCACATTGCAAATAGAAATAACTATAATATTTATTATTTGTTGTTTATTTTATCATCAAAATTTTAAATGTTGTGTATCAGTTATTGCTTATTTGCAGACACATTAAACATAAATAACTTATATAGATGGAGTGATGAATAATGTATTGGTTTTAGTATTTTGCATTAATTTTTTTTGTATAATTTTGCTATTTTAATCTTTGGATTTGGAGCAGTAAAAGTTTTTCAATATTCAACTTTAAAACGTCGACTACTTGTGGAAAATTGAATTTAGTTCATGTTTATTATTATTTTTTTTATTTTTTATTGATAGGTGGTTAGGAAGTAAAAAATTTCAAGTAATTTTAAATATAATCAGAAGAAATAAAAAAAAAATGTAAGAAACCTGAATATTAGTAAAACATGATGAATTTTTGACAGAATTAAATAATTTTCAAAATATTTTATCTCTTTAGCTTTTTTATAGTGATATTCAATACAAGTATAGTTAATATACACATTTAAAATTCAAGACATTTTTATTGTTTTTTCCATCTAACTTATGATAAAATTGTTGATTGTTAGAAAGAAATATAAAAATTGAATACAATGGATTCCTTCACATTTTTTTACTAGAAATTAAAAACAAAGTTTGACTTAAAATCACATAAATGTTCATGAGCAATAGAAGTTTAAATATTGACGACATTGGATATTTAATCATACTTAAACGGTTTTTGTTATTATTCAAAAAATATTATACATGAAGTTTAAAATATTCCACTTGAACACAAATTATAATTTCCTATGTATTATATTCTGACACATTCAAATATTTCGGTGAAGCCCAAAAGCGCAAAAAATCATTTTTTTTTCGATAAACCAAAAGCGCAAAACGAATTTGCGCTTTTGTACCTTAGTAGTGGTATAAAAGCGCAAAAATAATTGTATTACCTGATACAATATTGTACCCGTTACACTAAAGGTTTCATTTTAAAATTATTATAATAATATTATTTCAGTTTAATTTAGTATTTAGTATTATCGAATTTTATCGTAACAAATAACGATAAAAAATATTTCAAGATTGGATTACTTAAAAACGGTGGGCTTCAAATTTCAAATTTAATATTAAGGTACTTATTTATTTATTATTTTTATTGATCTTATACAAAACATCTATTAGTAGTTGTTATGAAATTAAATACAATTTTTATAATTATTTATATATTTTTATATTTAAATACACATTTTATAATCACGAATAGCATAGCATATTAATAACTCTATGATTTTAATTATATGTTTTTAACTATATGATTTTAATAAAATATACTTTTTTTTATAAAATTAATTTGCTATTATGGGTTAATAAAAGATTATTTTCTTTTGCGCGCATGGGATATTTATTTTTGTGCTTTTGGGTTGTGTTTGGGTCATATTTTGCGCTTATGGGCTACAGCCAAATAATTAAGCTGATTTTAAGTTGTCTATATATTTGAAAATTTAGATTTTTTAGTTTTTTTTTTTTTAATGTGTACAAAAATATGTGTGTTTGGCCAAAATTATTGAACATTTTGAAAAAGATAAGTTTTGATTAAACTAATTTGAAAATATCAAAAATATATAGCCATATTTTTTTTTACAAATAATTGAAGTTAAAATGTCAACAAAATTAATCAAAATCATGAAACATAATACGAAAATTATTTAGTGTTTAAAAATTCAGAACATTTTAAAATATATTAACTAAGAATTAATTGTAATAAATTTAGTACAATGTTCTTTGCGAGTTGTTTCTACAGAAACCTTTGTATAAATAATTAAAATTAATATACACTTTTATATATATATATTATAGATATTTCAAATTAAAATGTTGATAATATCCTATGTATAAATGAATGATAACGATTTTAATTAATTATGGAAATTTAGAGAGATAATGAAATATTTATTTTTTCTTGTAAAATAAATTGTAAAAATAATTTCAATTATATAATACCATCATAAATTGACTTAGCCATTTACGTTTTATAGATTACAAAATGCACTAAATTATACGACCAATATTATATTTACGTTTTCTTTGCCAAGCTGGTGTTAAGTGAACATAAAATACTTAATAACAATAATGTATACCTAAACGTTTTATCTCGTTTCAAATTTTGCGGTCATCTCGTGCCAAAATTCCTACCAAAGGTGTATTACAAATTTATAACATACTTTTATATTGTTTCGTAATTTATTAGTTTCGGCGGCGTAAAACGCAAAGCCGTTTACATCGTTAATATTGGTTTCCCGTCAATCTTTGAACCTAATTAAACTATATTTGAACACTACTGAAAACGGTCGATACGTACTATAATATTATAGCTCATATACGATTTGATTAAATTTTTTATTTCCGACATTCCCATCTGAGGTAACGCCTTTGAAATTTACAAATATTTTGATAAATCCTGCAAAAAATCGTATAGAGGTATCTCTGACTTCTAAATAAATTTGATTAGGTATATTAAAATATTTTAAATACATAAATTTGTGAGTGATTTGACCATAATCCAAAATGAATCTAAGTTTAACCTTATTAGGTAAAATATAAATAATAACCAATAGCTTATTATTCAGTTAGCTTTAAATAATATTAAGGTTTTTTAATATTTTAATATCTTTCATGTTTTATTTCTAACATTATAGCATATCATATTTACGTTGCTTGCACCCACATATTTTTTTAAACTTATTTCCGTCTGTCTTGCAAGGAAAATTGTATCTGCATTCAGATAAATCCAGTTAAGAATCTGAACAGAGAAATAAATGTATTGGTTTTATGAAATGAGAATTTTTTTTATGTATTTATATACGATAATATTGGTAGAATTAATAGTTTTCAACTTTAAGGGTGGTTTCTGATAGAAAATTGTATTTGTTTGGTACTTTTAACAGCTTAAAATTCAAAATGTTTAGCACTTTTTCAATAATCGGAAATAACAAAAAAAAAAAAATAATAATAATAATAATAGTAATAAGGAAAATAAAATTGTTTTATGCAAAATCAATTTTTCAAACACTGAATTGGTACCTGAGCCTAAATCCCACATGCCAAATCGATTACAGTTTGAAAAAGGTATTTTTCGAATTGGTTCACGTTTAATTAAGCACATTTTCCTTTTCAATTTTATAAGCTTAGGACTGTCAACTTCAAAGTAGAGTTGGTTAAAAATGTGCGTTAATAAGTTTAAATATATATATATATATATATATATATCATATACAATTTTAAATCTTTGAGGTCAACTAGTCATCACTTAGGTTAGATGTACAAAATAAAATAATGAAATATAATAATTACAATTTAAAGTCATTGATTAGCAAATTTAAAGTAAAGCTTCTTTAAATATTCAATTTGCAAAAGCTTCTCATCAATTTACTCAACCATACAGCTCCCTATGTATTGTCTATTTGTTTCTTGTTTGGTGGTGTGTTATAAGTGGTACGTATATCTCAATCATAATCTTAATCGATCGGGGCATCAGCAATAATTTTCTAAAATTAAAATACAACAATATATATTATTTACATGTTATTGTATATACTTCATGTAGAGTGTAGGACCTAAACTGTAGGTACATTTATATTTTATACTATCTAGTTCATATTTTTTATTTCAATTATTTAAAATTTAAACTTAAATTATTTTACCTAAACACAAACAGTAATCAATTAGGCTCCACCTAATAAAACACGTTTTTTTAACGGTAACAAATTCGGCTCAACTAAATAAAATATCTTTTTCAAATGGGAACCAATTCGATCAAATGGGAACCAACTCGGTTACTTCCTTTCAAAAAAATTTATATTGATTTTTTGTGTAACTAAAAAATGAATTATATTAGATACCTACTTGAAATTTTCACCAAAATATGTTTATATAATCGTATTATGTACATGATAAAATGCCAAAATACTTCTAGAAAAGATTTTTTTACATTGTCAAGAAGTTTGAAAATTTAATACGAGGTTTCTTTTAAGTTGTTGTATACCAATTTAAAAATATTGAAAATACATAGTAATAATATTTTTTTATAATCGTTCAAAATTATGATTTGTAAGAAATGCATAAACATTTTTTTTTATACCTAAGATTTAAAAACGTTATACAGGATTTCTCATAAATTATAAGTGTTTCTACCTGACAAAAAAACTGAACTTAAAAAACTTTTAATCAAACATCAAACACTAATGAAAGGTTACCTGTCCAAATTATTAAACAAATTGGTTTATAAAAAAAAGTTAAAACGCGCGTTCTTGGAAATGTTTGATTTTGAAATTTTGAACACTGGTAAAATTATAATATACAAAGTAATTAAATATGTTATTCACCATGAGTTAGGATATTAAATTAGAAAATTGCAGGTTTAGCTTAATGAATGCTAAAATAAACTAACAAAGTTTTTTCATTATTATATTCATTAACATTTATAACCATTACAATTATGTGGGTATATAGAAAGTAAAATTAAATA
Source organism: Diuraphis noxia (assembly GCF_037042655.1). NCBI lineage: Eukaryota > Metazoa > Arthropoda > Insecta > Hemiptera > Aphididae > Diuraphis > Diuraphis noxia. The sequence continues at coordinate 74,599,242 of NW_028301711.1, forward strand.
ATACAATGTTATTTATTTTATATAACACAAATAGTTATACTTAAGACAGATCTGATAGATATTACCTATGTTAATTAGTAGTTAAATGTGTATAACTATATTTTGTATCTGTAAATTATATAATATATGGATTGAGCCCTTATTGTAAAAATAAATAAAATAGGTTTGTTATGATAAATTATTTAATACAAATATTATATATTTTGTCTTAGAAATATTTCGGGATTTCGTATATTTAAGAATATTCAACAGACATCATACATTAATATTATTGTTGTTGATGTGTGAAAGAAACTATTATTATTATTGTTTATTTCAACAGACTACAGTTATACCATTGTCATTTAAAACGTCTAGTATGCTCGAAATATTCCAACTAATGTATCATTCAATACCAATTAATAAATTAAGTCTTAAAAATAATTTAAAATTTAAGTTTATTTTCACCATGTCCTACAGCTGTGCCCCTTAGTGCATTATACATTATCATCAACAATAATACATGACTCTGATGTGGCTACCCCGCATTATATAGGTTTGTTCCATTTTCCACCAAAAACGGGATACCATTTTTCTTCACTGTCCATTTTCCTCCACAAAAAAAAACGTTGGTTTCCAATTTCTTCCATATTATTTTCGACTAAAATTATGACTATATTCCTCCAATATTTTAGCCAGTGTTGTAGTATTAGCTAGGTTCCGTATTATAAAGATAGCATAAGGCTAGGATCACAGTTTGCGCCTGTTGGTTGATGATTACATTCTGGTATCGACTATATATCTATATCAGTATCAGTTATCGACCGAGCAATTACAAAAAGTAAAATAATTATTCATACTATAACTATAACTAATTTTTCTTTTCTTTAAACAGGTATTCGTTAGTTGCTGAAACGTCCTAAAATTATAAAAATAATATAATATTATAGGTAATCAATTTATTTATTTTTTTTGCGATGTGTTAACTATTTATTCTGATTATTTAATTATTTAATTTATTATTTATTGGAGGAAAATAGAAAGTAAAGGAAAATGGTCAAGAATTATTTTTTATTATTATTATTATTTTTTTTTTTTGGAGCGAAATGGCTATTATACCTATTATATATACTAATATATTCTGTACCTATAATATAGGTATTATAGCCTAAATATAATTAAAATAATATTCAAAATTAAATATTGTCTCTTGAACTATGAATTGGTAATATTGTGTTATTGCTGTTCGTATAAGAATATAATATTATATGATAACTTGATAGTACGCAATTTAGGTATTAGCATATTACCTACCTATATAAATACAAATCATTGTCATAAGTTCGTCTTGCACTGACAATAATTATTCGATAGGAAATATTGTGTAATCCAAGCGTAAAAACAAAAAAATTGAAGTTCTGTAGTTTTCAAGCCAACGATCACGTTGCTTCGGTAGTGTGCTATTATGCTATCACACCGCTTTGTCGCCTCTCAAAAAATTGTAATTATTATATCATCGCGTTTGTGGCATATTCAAGCTGCGACGTGCAGCATCCCAATCGTACTTTGCTCATCCGTCTTCGCAGCTATAAAGGTATCCCGGTGGTCATCATTATTATTAATAATAACAATTATTCGCGAAGGGGAGTCGTCGTGGCGTGCAGTGTTGATTTTTGAGTGTAAGACATTTTTCGTGCCGTAATCGAATTCCGAACGCTCAATTGAAAACGGTACGCCTAGGTACCTATATATATTATTGTATATATAAGACTGGAATGTCGCAGCCAATATCACACTTTTGCGATATACTGTTATAATATACACGTCTCCGACAATGCAATTCTCTATCTTATTTCGATTTATTTTCACAGTGTTCGCTGGCTTTCCGCGACGCAGTCACGATAATAATATAATACTACCTATACATTATTAGGTATATTGTTATAACAAGGGACTGGTGGCGAATACTGTAAAAAAAAAAAAATTGAAAACCGAGCGATACAGTTCGTGCAAGCCTCGTAATATTGTGTAACTATAAAATATGACAGTGTATTATTTGATGAAAAAGTCACCTGTTGATAACACTATTGATACGTCCTTTTATTTTATTAGATTTTTTAGTTGTAACCGTTTTAGCCGTCTCGTTATATCTCCAGAAATTGTGAGTATGGCCAATTTAGATATTATATGGTGTCGAAATGGGATGGAAGTTGTCACGGACTGGAATTTTTTGTTTCAATAATGTAAGGTTTTTATGAAATATTTTACATAATATTGTAGTTGTATTCGATATTATTACAGTTCATTTTATTTTGTTTTTATAGGAAATATGCTACATTGAATTTAAATGTCTGAATTAATCTTTACAAATATGTGTTGAAACGCTCGAAACAACCATTAAACATTTCGATTTATTATACTCGAGACTAAAAATTGTAAACGCAATAATGTATATTATAATATTGTGTATGTTTTAGTACAACAATATGTATACAGTTCTTAGTTGTTGATGTGGCTCTCGAGTGCAAAAGTTTTAAGATCCTTGAACAAAGATTATCGTTATAGTGCTGGAAAATTTCATGAAATTTAAAATTGCATAATATTTCATAAAATACGTATTTTAAATGCGTGCAATATGTCAGTATTATAACAAAAACTTTTTTTTTAATGAGTTTTATTTTTACGTATAATCGTCACAACTTATTACCTTCACAATTTTATAATATTAGGGAAAACAATTCTAACTTCTCATTAGTAATGGTTTTATTTGGTTAGGATATTGATAATTATAAATTATTATAAATTATTGTATGAGAAAAATTTTAATGTTTCACGTTTTTGTGAAATATTTCATACTTCAAACACTATATGTACCTATTGTAACGTGTATTACATCACGGCGACATTGCCTACGTGTATTTTATAAACGTCATAATATGCATAATAGGCATATTATGCGCTGACTATAATATATTAAGCCCCTCTGGTTTAGGCGCCAATTATTACTGTAAGTCTCCGGCCAATTTAGATATGTAAGAGAAAGACAGTTCGCCGCGATTACCATCACGCGCAACTGAACTCCGTACAATCCCACATTTTTGGTAACTTTGTTCGTAAATCGTATGAGTAATAATAAACTTGTTTGAATTAATAATAATTTAGATCAATCGTTATTTATTCGTAATATTAAGATCCTAATACAAGCTCCCAAGGTGCGGTGAAAATATATTCAAAAGAACTAATTTCTTCCCTGAATATCTTATATTTAACGGGTAATTCCCGACCACGTTACACTATGTATAATATAGTATTGTATTGCTCATATCTACAACGAAATTAATGCTCGTACACCTTCTCACTGCAGCAACAATAAACAATGTTTTACTTCGATTCTTTACTCGTTGCACTGTTATTACGATTATTACCTAAAATCAAGTTCACTTAATTATTCTAAGCCGGCCGCACATTGCAAATTGATAAAATAATATAACTTAAGACTTATAAAACATAAATATAAAAACCAAAAAAAAATACAAATTTCCATAACTATAGCCACGTGTCCCTCCCTCACCGAACGTCTGACGTCATTGCATACCAGTAATTATTTGCTGAATCGTCCTGAAGCATTAGATGGCATGTATTTCCTCTTCGTATATAATTATAGCTTGAAATGACTGTAAACTATACCGTAGTCGAGTGACATTCCTCTGAAATCAAAAGATTTTCGATACACATAGCAATTAAAAAAAAAAAAAATACCTTTGTTTACAGATACCTCGTCGATAACATTACTGTAGATATAGTGTCACAACTGTCGGAATGCAAGCCATTAACGATTTGTATAAATTAATATTAAAACCGAACGAGACGGAAATGCCTCTGCAGGTCGAAAGTCGAATAACTTTACTATTGATTTTGATTTTGACGATTCAAATTTAATAATAGGTAATAATTAATATTATAATTCATATTTTATGTCAAAAGTCTATACTCGAAAAGTACCCTACTATTATATATAGGTAATCACCCCATCACGTGGTTTAATATAAGTGCCTCGTGCAACTGTATAATATATTTATTGGAAGGGATCTCCATTCACGCCTCACCACACGTTCATTAAAATAATTACAATTTCTATGGATAGTTTCGTTTTTCAATTATACATTTTGACAGGTGCTATAAATATATACAGGGTGATTCATCTATAGCATACTCACCCTTTTTTTCTTTAATAATGAAGTTATTCAAAATATGACTTTTGGAACCATATATTTAAATTCTTGAGATTTTTTTATACCACTCAAGGAGTGCCCTGTGGTGATATAAACATTTGTTTTACAAATGAGAATCTCTCAAGGCATGACAGAAACGCCAGAAACCTACGTGTGCTCACTAGAAATTCTGCTAAAACACAAGTGTTCCAAAAACTATAGTCCCAAAACCCGACAGTAATATCCAACCTACTGGGCTAATGACTCCAGTTGCCGAAGCTTAAATAATAATTTAAAAAAAATATGTTATCATGATACTTAAATAATGATATTAAAAATATATAATTTCCTTCGTCTCTTCGAATAGTTGACAATTTGAAATTATATTAATTTGGGTTTAAAAAAAATATCTTGTAATTTCTACCGTTATTTGAAATGTTATAACATTTAATAATACATAATTCTTAAATGGCACAGTTATTCGAAGAATATTTAATTACACGTGCACACTAAACAATTTATCTATTCATCTTGTTACATAGGTTCCTTAAGCCAGTTATGCTCTGGCGACAATAATTATTACTTATGGACGGGCACGTGGCAATTCGTGAGTGTACCTACAAAAATTTACATTATACAGCTATTTTATTTTAATTATTTACAGTTGTTTTTGGTAAGAACGGTTTTTGACATTTTAAATTGAAACGAGTGGTTAAGCGGGTAACGCTCTGCTGTGTATAATAAGGCGTCTAAAGAAGTCACTGTAATGGAGATGTACAATTTGAATTCAACGTTATAAAATCATTGTATACATAAAACGATTCTGAACGAAGACGCTTTTTGTCAGCCTTTATCACTAAGTGTATTATTTTATACCATTGTTATTAAAGTAATATTTATTTTACTGTTATGTATTACTACTACAGTAGGTTTAGACGTTCATAAAAAAGTAATTTGGATTTACGCCAAACTTTTTGATTTGTTTTTCTACAAACAAAAACTTTTACAACATATCAGTAAGACCTCGTGTTCAATTTTAAAATATTTTGGCCGAATGAACATTTTCTTATCGAACGCAATTATTGCAAATTAATAAAAATTGACATTTTCTCGAACTCAGTCCAGGGCAAAAAAACATTTGTCGTCGACAAACATTTATATTATTGACTGTGGTTGGAAATCAGAATATTTGTTGATGACAAATTTTTCTTTTATCTATATGAGGCCTTATGACTTATGAATAAAACTAAAGAAGAATGAGATATTTTGAAAGTTGTATTACGGTGTATAAATTGCTAATATAAACACATTTGGTAAAAAATGCATGTATACCTACGTTTTCTAGGGTTTCACCAATTGATTTTTTAAACTGGTTTTACTTTAAAAATACTCATTTTTTCTATCCCTCCCCCCCCCAAGTTTTTGATAACTAGTGTGAATTTTTAACTTTTCATTTTTAATGCTCAGAATACCTACCAAAGTACCAATAAATTCATTTTTTACAAAAATAGAAACTGAAGTAGAAAATCGAGACCTTTTTACCCCAAAATATGATCAGTGATCATTGATGAGTAAAGAAAAATGTTTATTTGTCCAGCTACTCCCTTCTATTCGTAAAGTCCAGTCGAAAATTTGAGCCCTTTTATAGGGGCGCATCGCTTGGCTCATAATTTTATTTTCATCGCTGCGGGCCATACTATGTAAGTGCCTATTTGAACTTAATGTACACTACGATCCCGTAATTGTAGGTAAGTCTATACTGACGACCATAAAAATAATTTAACATTATGATACTTAATTTTTTTTAGGAGGCGTTCTAACCTCGACTATAATGTAGGTATAATATAAAATTTCAGCAATATTTATTGTGGGCGGCACATTACGGTTAATGCACCTAACAACTAATATAGACTAATAACTTCACCTGTAGCAAAGGTGTTGTAAAAATATATTATCAAATATCATTGGACAATAGGAATATAATATACACGATGATTCACCAATTACGCTCACCCCACTTCTTATTTTAATAATATGTATATAAAAAAAATTCTTATTTTAGGAATTTTTATGCACATAATATAATAATCACCATATTATCAGATACTAAGATACATTTAAAAGATATACCGTGGTGACAAAAAATTCTTTTTTTCTGTGAAACATCTAATTCGGTGGTTTATTATACCGGCTGTTGATGTAACGACGCTCGCCACTCGCGAACCATATAATGTGCCTACATCTGAATATTTTGTTTTTTTGATTATGCCATGTATATTTCTTTTGATAAACTGTCCTTTAAATTTTCATGCATATTTCTGTACCTAAAAAATAATTTTTATGTTTCTCATGATTTAATATTTTAACTAAGTACAGTAGATACTTATTAGATTTAGATAATTTTTAGTAATTTTATAATGGGAATAAATATTAGTATTAATTACATTATAATTTTCAAAAACTATTATAGCCCCAAAACTATCCTCCTGGATCTACTATCCACGAAGTACACTATTATTACACAAAGTTAAACACTAATTTCAATTTAGATACATTAATATTTCAAAAAAAAAAAAAAATTATTTGCTTCATAATTTACAGGAAATAAGGGTGACTTTCATTTGAAAAAAGGAGCTGATATAGCCACAGGAATAATAGTATAATATATTGTATATACAAATATTGCTGTTATATGTGTTTTAAATTTGTAGTATATATTTATAATTTAAAAAAAAAATTAGTTGCATATTATTCTCGGTTAATAGCCTTGTTGTATGAATATATAATGACAATATTTTCGATGCACAGATACGCATGACAAATCACAATAAGACTTGACCGATTATATAAGTTGATTAATTCTCTCCCTCTATCTCTCTTTCCTCCCTATATATATATATATATATATATATATACGTTTATGATTTACCTATTCATAGAATTTATAGATGATACGCTTACGGATATGCTTGGTTAAAATATATTTTGCTTACTAAAAATTTATATTTTCAATAATTTTTGTGATGTTTTTGTATTTTTTCTATAAATTTATTTTTTAGTGATACGGCAGTTGAACGAGTTCACGACACAACCTCCCATGATCGTAGTCATTAAATATATTAAATGGGGTTTTTACGTGAGGTCACTATATTATACTATTTATAAGCACATAATAATATTTTAATGGTCATGATATATTGTTACGTTGTAATGTATATTATCATTATAGGTTCCGACTTCTATATGATGGTTATTTTGTCGGTATTTTTCGGTGTACAATTTTTCCAAATCGACCATCACGGCCGTCGACCGTCTTGCACTGCACGTTAAATTGAATAGATTATAGGTTTACTATATGATACGTTTTTGCATAATAATGCACGTATGATCGTTCATCGTCGACGTTAATAATAATTATTGGTACTAATTATATTGTATTTCGTTTTCGTGTGTATGTCCACTTTAGCTACTCGTAACCAATGCCACGGTAACTGTGTGCATTTGTATAAACATATTAATATATAGCTGGTAGTTGATTTACCTACTGTGTATAATATATTAATATCGGGTGTAACAGAAGATAATATGATAATTGACAATGACAAATGAAAAATCGATACTAAATAGTTAATATAAGAAAACAATTATGAAATTTATAAATTTATATGGATGATGAATAATATAATATATAAGTTATTTGATTTAAATAAATATTTACAAATTTACTGTTTTGAGTTTTTCCAGATTTTTATTTCATTATCAAAGAATAAAAAAAAAAAAATATTATGTTTTGTATTTTTAACACAAGCGTCTATACATTTTTAATAAAAAACAAACTTGAATATTGATTGGAACAAAATGTATTTCATTTGTCTGATAATTCTTTTATTCGCCTAATATATATTAGGTATATAACTGTAAAATATAATAATTGGGAATGGACAAGAAATATCATAAATTAACAAGATTGGTGGTCATTGACCAACTTAGATATATTATGTAATAAACTAATAACTAATACTAAATAGCGTTTTTTGGTATGTTTCGCCTTTTTCATCTTATTGTTGTATAGTTGTAAACTAAAAAATATTATCTTCTGTATCTGAAATATTATAATACTACAATATTTTCAACTGTTGCTAAATTATTTAATTTCTGCATGCACTACATAATTTTAATATTATATTATTTAACTTGCATTTAGATAATATATAACTTATAATATAAGTTAATTAGGGTAGTTAATACATTTTTTTTTTTATAAAATGCAAACAAATAATTATTTGATTTAAGAATATAACATTACACACTTAACTGCCAAATAATAGGTACAATCATGAATAATGAACTACTTATTTTACATTTTCAATCCTTTTATAGTTATAAAAATTAAACATTGTATAATTTAGTAAAAAAATAATTTGAAAAATGTTCGTGATTTTTATGAAGTTTGTCGATATATATAATATAATATGGTCAATGGTCATCTTTATGACTGTATTCAGATAATGTCTCCGATGTGTTATTATAATATGTAAAATAGATTTTTAATAATAATAATAATGAATTTACCTATAGAATTCCAACGTTTCCCAATTTTTAGGGAAATGATTTCCATGGCATTTTCCGTCCAATTTGACGTTAATATCGATTTTCCACATTAAAGTATAGGTAATATAATTAATATAATATGATTTTCAAAACTTCACCAACTTATAATGCAATAACACATCGTAGCCATATGATATCTTGGTGTATAGATGCCTATTCAGTCAAGCAATATTTATTTGTACAGAAGCTACAGAAATTATACAAAAGACTAAACATTCTAGCCTTTATCAGGAATAAAAGACCTAGAGTGGTTTGGACACACTTGGAGAGCGATCAACTGATAAAAAAAAGTATTCGTGGAAAAAATGAACAAAAATATACCCCTAGAAAGATATAAAACCCGGTGGATCGATGTAGTTGCCAAGGATTTGAAATCCATAGACCAGAATGTGACTATGAGTCGACTTACAGTAACGAGAGATGGGGAGACCTGTTGAAGGCAACAATGGTCCTTAATAGACCTGTAAGCTGAGAAGAAGAAGAATATAAACACGAAGGATTTTAACCTAACACCTAGGTGCCAATTATTTTCCAAATAATTTACTACTTCAAAGTACAATAAATCTATAAATTAATAGATCAAATATTATATTCTTAAACACTTTTAAAGTATAATAACCTGCAATGTCCACAATTCCACATTTTATATTACTTTATATATTTACTATAAATTTTATAATTTTTATTTATGTTATTGTATAAAGTGCTTTTACGGTGACCACTCGAGTGTATATGATTGTTTTATCCAATCAATTGATAACATTCAATAATATGTAGTAATACACTACAATACATATTATTATTAATATATTATTGAATAAAAGGTAAAAAAAAAAAAATAATAATACATTTTTTTTTCAATTCTATAGATATTTATTTTCGCCGATTGCAGCTGAGTAAACGAAAATGTAGGTACAATAGCATAATATAACGGTATTCTATTCGAAGATCTATGGAATTTGTCATTCACATCAACACATTCCTCATTATAGATTATTCTTAATGATACCTGCCGTAGCTGTCATAATAAAAAATATTTTGTATCACTATTTTTCTATTATATATATATAATAATAAATCACATGGCATAACTATTGTGTGTTGAAAAATAATTTTATATGATCGAAATACAGGAATCGTTTATTCTTATTAGGTGCATATTATAGTTTATACCAAGTATTTTGACACGCTAGTAGTTCTAAAAGACAATGTGTAGATCTGCGATTCGTCTCAAACAATTTTGAAATTAATTGTGCCAAAAATGTATTTCTTCATATCAAATATTTGTACAATTTTCTTGTATATTGTATTAAAAAATTTAATATTTAACTAGTAGTTAGTTTTTTTTATAACGGATGTTCTCCATAGACAACTCGTTTAAACCTATCTTATTGTTATAATTTTAATTTAGAAAAAAGTGTATCAAATGAGATATTCAACTTAATTTTGATGAATTACACGAATTATTAGTGTGATAATAGCTACAAAATATAATTTAATTTTAATCTAATAAATCTATAAAATATATGAATAAATTAAAATTATTTTTAATGTGAATTTTTACATAGCTATTATAGTTCAAAAAAATTATTTTTATCGTTCATGAGTTAGGTACTAGGGTTGTGGCTAATGGTAACCACGTGTTAGATTGAGTTCAATCATTTCAATAGGAATACACATTTTTTTTTTTATGTAGTCTAAGCTTTAAGATTTCTTTGACTTTAAGAGTCTCACACATTTTATTTTTAAAATTCGATTACTGTTGTATAATATGTGAATTTGTAATTTGCATCAAAATAATGGTACGCAATTCGCATCATCATATTTCATTGGCACACATATGGGGGTGTCAGGGGGTGCTTAGCACCCCTAAATTATTTTGATTTAAAAATATTTATACCTACGATGTAGGTACTCGAAAATAGTGTTTGAAATTCACATCAAAATTAGTATCTATGTATTCAATTATTTTGTCGGTATGCTCGAGTTGACATTGATACTCGGCGGACTCATATGTCAAAAGTTAATTTTCGAGAATTCTAACTACATTTCGTCTTATCTGGTAATCAAGTTTGACATCCGATCCGTCAAAATCGCGTTTCCTATTACACAGTATCATGGCTAAATAACTAGGTATGATCACATAATTACCAAATTTGGTTCAATTGGCGCATTCATTGAAAAAACAACCAATTTATCTTTTTTTCCATTGAAATATGACGTCAACCAGAAGTAAATTTTTATGATTCTGTGTGATGGACTGTGATTTTATAAAATTGATAATAATTCCTTCCAGCTGATATCATCGACATGCGTATCACGGGATTAAGATTATACCGAGTTATTTAGCCATGCACAGTGTTACATATATAATTTATAATTTATATTTAAAACAATTATGCATTTAAATTGTATTACATTATTAATAATCATAATATTGTACATTTTTTCCGTTTTCATGTGAAATCGTAACTAGGTATCTTTAAATTCAATATTGACATACGTAGAATGACATGGGTGAAAGGCCGTGTTAAGGGGTCGTGCAAAGAGGACATTTGCCCCTAGGCGCCACAGCTTGATAAACCACTGTTGGTGACTTCTCAACTTATATTAGTGCCTCTGAGCGCCAAAAAGCTTAACACGGCCCTGTATTGGTGCAGAGTTATTATCGAAATAACCACTCAGAATCTAAAATGTTATATTCAGTTATATGCAAATCTACTAGCAACAGAATAATTGATTTGGACTTGGGGCAAATTACAATCATATTTCTTAGCATGCGATATGGTGTGAATTACACGTCATGCTGTAGGTATATGTTTTGGGTACATTTGGATAACCTATACTTAATATGTGTCGTACCATCATGATATAGGTTATACTATAGAGCCATACGTAGTTTCATTTTATCCCCAACTTGAGGATTAAGGCATTTTACCCCTTCTGCTTATGCCATGGCTATTAGAGAATCGTCTGTTTGGTAAACCCGCTAGACTTTTGAATTAAAAATTTTTCCAAAATCATTCACTGCACATAATCCGCAAACCAATTATTTACATAACGTCCATGAAGTTGGCCCACCCATTTTGACATAGCGACCCAAAATCTTCACCAATAGTTTGTGAGTTAATGGCGGGTATTTGCGAGTTAGCCGTTTACGAGTTGTAAACAAAATAAAAATGGGTGGGCCAAGTTCACACCACGTCATCCCTAACCTAACCATATTGTATATTTTAATATTAAATTGTGTCCGTGATGACGTCGAAGGATAGTGAGTACGCGTAACATATTATACAAGTTATATTATACTGCACAAGCTGACTATTTATACGAGTACCTATAGGTATATATATATGTGTGACGCGTCTCGGGGGTATTTACCTGTAACCCGATGATATTTTTCAGAATACGCAATCCACAGGTATTTCTTCCGTATCAAATCGCGTACAGTGTGATCTGCAGTATATATACGAAGACGGCTACGTGTACATGTGACCCGGGACCGGCTCTGCAACTATAAAATACGGTTTTGAAAATCGTGAAGCCAATTTCAAGGTTGACTGGCCATTGGCTAAATCGCCAAATTCGGTAGGCGATAGACAATTGTTTTTGCCAATTCCGCGCCTAATGTGTCACAATGGGAAGAGCATTATATACATCATAATAATATATAATATACTTTTGGGTTCATTGATTTCGTTAAATTAAATTATTATTATTGTTGTTGAGTATCTCTGTCGATACACGCACGCGATTCAATGTCTCATCATCGTTTTATATCGCGTCATACGACATCGACCGCAGCTCTCACGACCGGACGACCGTACTTACATATAGTTACTAGCTATTAAGCATTATACCTGCCTGCGTCCGAATTGCATGCCAAAAAAAAAAAAAATGTCCGAATTGCATGCGATTTCTTAAAGGGGTCTGTCCGAATTGCATGCTACCTCATAGAGAGTTTTGTCCGAATTGCATGCCGTGTACCAGCAATAGTTTACAACTGGTTAGTTTCTAGATTGAAATATTTTAAATTTTAGTTTTATTCTGAACTGTATATTTTATTATAGTATATTATAGTATACATTTTATATTATTAATTACTATTCAAATTATTTATTTTAAAAACTGGACCAACTTGTATATTATTATTTAAATTATTTATTTTTTAAAACTCGACTAAATTTAATATTATTATTATAATTATTTATTTAAAATATACCATGTAAAAATGTAAAAATTTAAAATACATCCAATTTATTATACTAAATTAAATGTAGCAAAAGCCCGTTCTTTCAGTGGAAAAGTAAGTTAAATTAAAAAAGTTCAAAAAAAGTTTAAGTTATACCTAGTATAATAAGTGTATGATAAATAATAACCCACCAACCTGATATTCTGATGGCATGCGATTCGGACAAACCCCTCGATGAGGTGGCATGCAATTCAGACGACAGACCCTTTCAAGAGATGGCATGCATTCGGACATTCCAATTTATTTATTTTTTTTTTTTTGGCATGCAATTCGGACGCACCTAACCTAACCTAACCTGTATCCCGAGGTACGTCAATTGACGTTTTTTAACGATACGACTCCATCTCCGAAAACCCGAAATAAATTGTAGTTGATAAACTTAGTTTTTTTGTGTCTGTCTATTCTGTTGGTGTTGGATATTTTGTTTTATTGATCAAATCGTTTGAATGTTTGACTAAATGTATAAGCAGTAAAATTTGAATACATAAATTTATGTGCCGTCATGTTGAATTTCGAAGGAAGGTAAGCGCATTCCGGTACCTTAAGTCCAAACAAAAAATTCTTAATAATCACCTTCTTACTTCGTTTTATATATAACAACAACATTGTTAAAAAAATACAAAAATATGATAATGATTTTTGTTAAATAAATCAAAATAATTAATTAATTAAATATGTTTAATCAACTATATATAAAAATACCTTTATATTTTTATGAATTTTGTATAAATTGCAGTATTGTTAGATTTCGTGGTCACTCGTTGGACAATATTGCAAAAGAAAAACACAATAAATTACAAATACCTACGAACGCGATCCACACGCTTGCATATTATTATCATTATAATAATAGGTATTGAACTATAGAAGATGAGTTATATTATTGGTTATTTATTGATAAGTATATATGACGATTTACCTAAGTGCATTATATCATATTAATAATTAATACCATTCGACACTCGATTATTATCACCTTTTCGACTTTACCAAATAACATTTTGAAACAATTATTTTAACAGCAGCTTACACTTTTCACTTAGTTAGGAGCATATTTGTTGCAGAGGAAAAACCACTTTTTTTGCTAAACCAATACACTGAGGTTTGATATCACTTGAAACATTATTTATTACAGGTTTGTATTATAATTTAAGACGAGAAAACAATATTTTTCTCGCATGAACGCATTGAGACCATTGAGTTTAGTCGGCTTTAGTTATGTGGTGGAGGTTGTAGCGTCTCGTAAAGATCCAATTAATTTTCTCTCATTTATTGTGCATTTTTTATTTAAACTTGTAATACCTATATAGTAGGTAAGACGCTGTTCAGCTAATGTAAAGTTTCCTTTCGCCAAAAGTGTTTAACATAATTTACCTTACTATGCTGTATATTATTACAGGTGGTAAATATCTGATCGTGATGAGCTTATAGCAGCTTATGGTTCACGTACTTATAAGTTACAATAATGTTATACACTGAAAAATATTATAACAATCGATATTTCTAAGAACAGATTTTGAAAAGTTGTACACAGGTTACAGATGTGTGTTCATTGCACCGCGTTTATTCAACGATAACTATTTTGCGATAACTTTTTGTTCAGTGCAATTTTATTTGAAAACAATATATTATTACAATAGTGAATATTTTATCGAAGAAAATTAATTTTTTTGAAAAGTATAAACTATTTTCAAAATTATGAAATCACGTTTTGCTAAAAATGTTAAGTTTTCAATTTGATTTTCAAATAGTGGCATGGGTGCCCACAGGTAAAAATTGACGGAGCGTCAAAATAAATAAAAACTTAAATGTAAGATACTAAAGATTTGATATTATTTTCACATATGAATGTAAATATGCATGTTATATTTGTATTGTCATATGTATATATAGGTACAGTTAGTTAAAAAACATTTTAATTAGTATAAAACAAAAAATAGAAAATCAAATAATCTAATCTAATATATTATTCCGTATCGGTAAATAAGAACTGCAAATTTCTTCGTTCTATTCCAAATATATTAATGACATCCTGAATGAAAATATCCTTGTTTATATTCACTCTTTCAGAATGAAGGCTCATCATACATTTGATCCAGGGGGGGGCAAGTGCCCTATTTTGCCCCACCTTCCAATGGGCGCCCATGAATTGTGGTGACTTATATTTAATAAAAATCAATAATATAGTCAACTTTTATGTTAAAATTAGTATTTTAGGTTAATCCGTTTCCAGAATATAGTACCTTTAATTTGGTGATTTTATGAAGCTACATTATATATTATTCGTTTGTCAAGGCCAAGGAGTTATCGACCCAAGGTGACAAATTATCAGATAATAACGATTGATAACCACTGTACTTATACAATAATAGATTTCCATGAACTATTATGCTCATTCATCACTGTAGCACTTAATTCTTATTCCTCATAGGTCCTTGTCATACTGCGGTATTTTTGACGTAGAGTCCAAACGGTTTTTGTTTTACGTTTACCGTCCAAACGGGCGCAGAACGTTCGGGCACATTGACCCAATACACATTTGAATACAAAAATAGACACAATAACGTTAGGGCACATAGAATAAAAGGTATTATATAATTTTACCTGGTAAATCAGAGAACGTTTGGGAATACATAATATTTTTAAGTCAATTAATATAAATTAATATTGTTTTTAATATTATACAATTATTATTGTAGTATATTAGTATATGCGACTACAAATAAATACGAATCTAGTATTTGTCATCTAGATCAGGAATTCTCAAACTTTTATGAAAACTGTGCCTACCCCTGTTTATCAATAAGCTATTTTGGGTGTCCCTTCTTAATTACTAAACTTTACTAAACAATTTAAAGACTTAAATGCATTTTACACCTTAGCCATATCTACCCTTAAAAATTTCTAGTAACTCCAAGGGGTACGAATATCATAATAGTTTTAAAATCCTTGACCTAGACTATATTATTCTTTATTACGATTGCACAAATATAAAATAAAAATATTTCTGTATTAAGTTCTTTATTCAATGAGTATGAGAATGACTAAGTTTGTGTGTCTTCGGTGTTATAGTGAACAATAGGAAATCGCGGATAATCGCGTATAACTGAAGTTTTTTTAACCCATCGTGTTAAAACCAGTGTTATTAATTATGGTTTTAAATTTAGCGAATTTAGAATGAATAAAGAAAGAAAAAATTTTCGTTTTACTAATCGTAATCATAACATAGGTAACAACAAAAATAACTCGAAATTAAAAATCCGTGATTTCGATTAATAGAGCCCACAATCATAAAGGTCTCAAAAATGAAGCCGGTCATCATCAGGTTACAAATACCTACAAATATCTACTTGTTGCATACGACGGGTGCGTAATGGCGTTAGTAAATACGCATTTACACGTTACCACAAAATACCAAATCGTTGAAAATATTCAAATTATCCACCATTTGGATGAGGTATTCAAATTTGGTAATCAATGAAATCGTTTCACTTAATGTTCGATCCTTTTGTCCAAAATTGATTACCGCCGGTCTTGGACATGGGTATGATAACTGACCGCGCTCGGTCACTCGCGTTGTTGGCAGCACTGACGTGTCCGTCGCCCTGGTCCGGGCAACGACGCGTACGCCGCCGCCAACGGTTGTCGCGTTGTTTACGTCGTTTTTGGTGTGTGTGGTTCTGTTCCGTTCGCCGTTGCATATTATTCACGTGCTCTCGTGTTAACGGCCATCTTGCCAAAAGTGTGCGCACACTACTAAATTACTGCTCTTTTGCTATTGCTATATTAGCATATTATAAATTTGCTCAATTGATCCGTCGACCTCATCGAGCTCCCGATCGAAACCGCTATCTAACGTTCCGGTACACAACTCGACGTTGATCCGCGTGTGAGACGTTCCGGTGCTTCCCGTCACTCACGTGTTCTTGAAGTCTTCAGTTCCGAGATATAGCCGTTCCGCCTTCAATCAACGATCCACCAGCAGTTCAGCGAAGTCACTGGCAGTTCCGCCCGACATTGAGTGTTCCCTCAGAGCGGTGTTCCCCGTCCCCTTATTTTGTTGTTATTATATATATGTAAAATATATCGATTGTGTTGTACCTATAAAATCACTGTCAGTTATTATTACAAGGTGTTACCTATTTCCCACCAGGCTCCGGAGGACCGTGTGACCGACGACAACCTTGTTAAAAGGCTCGTTGGCACAAACATTTGGTAGCAGAGCGTGGTTTGATCGTTCCATCAGACTTTGGTACTCAGGATCCGGGTGAGTGATGCATTATTGTTTGTAGTTATAGCATTTGGTTATAAGGTGTATTGTTCATTTACTCCTATTATCTTATTTGTATGTCACATCTAGTGTCAGTGGCGTTGAGCTGCCATTAGGGCTGCGTTAGCAGTGACATATACTGGTGTTTATATTACTAATTATTACCATTGTGCTCCCAATGTTAATATATTCAGTATAGGTGCTATTTGTCAATATATTTATTTAATTTAATGACTGCTCAGTCATTAATGTGTTATTGACATAGCTAATTAGCAAAATTAATATTTTTGGGGCTGATTGTTAAATTATATTCACTATAGCTGCTCGAGTGAGTGATATAGTATCAGCTTTTCATTATTTAAATTTAACTGTCAACATTTAATTTAGCTATACACATTTATGTGGTGTTAACAGTGCTCCATGTGTTAAATTGACATATAATTTCTTAATATTTGTATATTAGGTATAGGTATTGCTCGCTAGCTGCTGGTCTAGTTATTACATACTACATTATTGATATTTAAGCAAATTGCTCATTTTTTTATTATTTTATTACATGCTGGTTAATAATTTATTTTAATAGTAATATAATTAATGTGTTTGTTATAAGCCTATACTAGTGTATGATAATATACTATATTATGTTTTTTGGGTTTAATTATTTAACTTGATCAAGTTATTATAATTGTATTGTTATCATATTGTATGAATGGTCACCCGGTTACACTTTTACATTAAGCAAGAATTATAAAGGGTGCTCTCCTGTCGTTGTTGATAATTCTTAATTGTTGATTTTGTCCTTGTGCATACCTACTGTTAAGTGGTGTCGTTAACTTAAACAAGTGAGCTAGTACTGCTCTGTACTATTATTGTATCTAGCGAAACCACAGCCGGGGGGACGGGCACTGATTAACTTCGGTCGCCCGTCCGCCGCTGGGGTTTCGGCTGGCCGGGCGTGGAAAACCCGGCCAGCACACGAGCGTACCTCCCCGTGGTTCTGTATGGAAACACGTGCATATGACTGCACGTGGCGAAAGTTGCTCATCTCTAACCGTCCTCGGACGGGTGCGAACTACCCGGCTAGCGGCGTAGGCCGCTAGTCGGGTTTTTCTCTTTACAAACTCGAATACACCGCTACGCCAAATCTTGCATAACAATGCAGCCAAACGAGAGAGTTCACCGGGGGAAGTTGAAGGCCGACCGCGGCGGACCTCCGACAGTAGTCGGGGCGCTCGTCGCGGGCGGACTGATGCACTTCCTCGTGGAAAGAACGTCGGGTCTGAACAGGCCGACGAATAAATGCGGGCGGGTGATAACCGAGTGGTTTACTCGGGGAAGTCTCGGGCCGGTCGCGGCGGACCTTCGGCGGTAGCCGGAGCGCTCGTCCCGGGTGGCTCGACTCGCTCCCCCGTGAAGGACCCTTCTGATGGTCAGTCGGGCCCCGGGCGTCCGGGCGGGTCTGACGCGCCTTGGTGTTCTTAAATATCGTGCATATTCGTAAAAGCCCCCAAGGGGACATGCCGCTAGAGAGCAGATGGCATCGTTCCGGAGACTTCGGTCCCCAGTTACGACGCGTTAGCGCCGTCTCTGGTGCCGCGTAAGAAATCCGACAATGATAACTCACTGTCCTGATCCGATTACTCGGTGGCTATGATCATGGAATGACATGCTGGATGTTCGAACGGGAAAGGCGCGGCGGACCCGCGTTGACACACCGGCGGCACGGGACAGGGTCGTCGCCACGCGGGCAGCGGTGGGCCGGTATATCGGCGCCGGCTCGCCGGCTGGGCGCGTTGCGGTGGCTAATGTTTGACGATCGAGAGGGGCAGAGGTTGCACGAGATCGATTACAACTTGGCGAGACCGGAGTTGTGGACCGGCTCGGATAAGGACTGTGTCGAGAATGGGCGGAACCTAACGTGGCTAAGCCCGACCGAGAACCCCAACCGGGTCTAGGGAGCGCGGAGACGGCCGAGAGGCTGGCCGTGCCCGTGTGAAATAA
The DNA here is from genome assembly GCF_037042655.1 of Diuraphis noxia. Taxonomy (NCBI): domain Eukaryota; kingdom Metazoa; phylum Arthropoda; class Insecta; order Hemiptera; family Aphididae; genus Diuraphis; species Diuraphis noxia. The sequence continues at coordinate 74,618,566 of NW_028301711.1, forward strand.
CCCTATTACCCGTGGGATTGCGGCGCTGAGAGCGTGCGCCGTGTCCCTCCGTGGCGCCGCGCGGCTCGTCGATTTCGGTCGGCGGGCGGGCGGTGTGCCTCGGGGGATTGGCGCGCGTCTCGGATTGACCGTATTGAGCGCATAAACACAATTTGCACGGCTCTAAGACTTAAACCGCGTAAGCGGGCGGCGACCCGGGACCACATCCCGTGCCGCCGGGCAGGCCTGCATCTTAGCGATGCCGACGAAGGACCGGGACGGGCTGGCGTGCCGGCCGGTGGCTGGCGGCTGGCTGGTTAAAGAAACTACTGGCTGGTCGTCCGGTGGCCGGTCGGGGCGTGGGTTTCCTCCCGCGGGACTCGTAAGCACCGCAAATACCTTGACACGACCGGGGCGCGTGAGCGACCATGGAGCCGCGGGTGGTAAGGCACCCGCCGGACGACTGGGACGGTGTGCCTACGCCTAGCCAAACGAGGCACCCGTTGACGCGAGTCAACGCGAAACGAATTGCCGGTGAGGGCGGGGCGCACATGGGACCAGCGTCTTACGCGCGCGGCTTCGTGGCTCGTGCGGGGGCCCGCGGAAGTGACGAGGGAAGTCTTAGCATTACGCGCAAACCGGACGCGCGGGGACGGATCACGTCGCCTGCGACTTGCTGGTCATTCCCCCCGCGGAAACGAGGCGAGTGACGCGGAAGACTTAACGAAGCTTGTCCCTAGCTTCAGATCCATGGGATCGAGACTGCGTAAAAATTTGAGGCAGGTGATGTAGGGCGTAACACGTCTCCGCTAACCTCAAGGACTTATGCACCACCTAATCTCCGGGTGGCGAAGAGTCAGGACGCTTGGGATATACCAGGCCCCGTAAACTCTACGTAGGGAAAGGAGTCGGGCGGGCGATCGCTTAAGGCCGTACCCTTGGTCGCCCGCCTGGATAAGCCCAGCTTCGGTTGTACCGGGACTGATGATGGGCGAAACCGATCGTGGGATTGAGGACACGGTCATGCGAGTTCCAGACGGAAGCGGAACTGGGAAGGCTGGCAGCGGCCTACTCGGGTCTCAGGACCCCGCACCACTCTCTCAACGCCGGCGGAGGGCGCATCTCCGAACCGGCTCCCCCGGTGATATGGGGAGAATTCTGGAGAGTGGTCGACTCCAGTCTTAGAAGACCCTAAATCCCACAAACGCATGGACAAAATAGCGAAAAGCGCAACTACTCCGTGTATGCCGAACTGCGGTTCGGAAGGTGGGGATCGGATTGCGGAGTCCCACCACCCATGTGTCAAAGATTTAGGTCTTTGGACGGTGCTGAGCGGCCCGTCGACAGAAAGCCGCTTAAGCCAGGCTGCGGCCGCAGCTGTTAGCTGCGACCCAGTGCGGGCACCGGCTCGCTCCCGGAAGGGAGTGAGACGGAAAGTACTCAGGTTGAGAAAACGGGCTAAGTGCCCAAAAAAGACTGTCGATCCCGGGGATGTGGCACCCGGAGACTTACCAACCGAGTCAGGTGGTTTGGCAGATGCGGAAACCACTCTAGCTGTCCTCGCGGAGGAGCCAGCTCAAATTGAGGGTGACTTTGATAAAGAAGGAACGGCTGGCTCAGATGTCAGCGCTGCATCTGACGCCAGTAGACTTGAAAACACGGTCGGCCAAGTGCCACCGGAGACGCTAATTAAAATTTATCAAATAAATGCAGCCAGAAGTAAAGCTGTCATGCATGAAATTGAGAGACTATTAGTCAGGAACGAAATAGATGTCTGCCTGATACAAGAGCCAGCGACCGACGGCAGAGGGGTCTACCTACTGGATAGGCGCCCCTTTAGGGTGATAGCGACCGGTCGCACGCCCATGGCTGCGATCGTCGTCGTGAACCCTGCCGTAGGACTCCTGACTCTTAGACAATTTGATTCCAGCCACTTTGCCGTGGCCGTGCTGAGCTATGGAGACGTTACCTTGACGTTGGTCTCCGCTTACTTTCAGCACAGTGAGCCGACCCAGACATACGTTGACGAGCTAGACGACATTCTAGGCAAAGTCAATGGTGCCGTATTGATCTGCGCGGACGTAAATGCACGGTCATCGGTGTGGCACGACATGGTCTCGGACGCCCGCGGAGACATGGTCGTGGACTTGATTGGTCGGAAGGACCTCTCAGTGCATAACAGGGCGGGGCACCCTCCGACGTTTAGGAACAGGGGGTCGGCCTGCCTGGACGTGACGCTGACGCGTAACAACGTCAGGGTTGCGGACTGGTCGGCCACTCACGACCTTACGTCGAGCGATCACGCGTTGATCAGCTTTAATATAATAACGAGGGCAGACGTGCGCGTCGAGACCCAGGATACGGCAAGGAAATATAATTGCACCAAAACGAATTGGACTGAGTTCCGGAAGTTCCTGAGGGAATGCAGAGACGCGAAATCGCGAAGTCTCGAGTCGCCAGACGTTGAAACTTGCACGGCAGCACTCGCCGAAGTGCTGGAAATGGCCTGTGAGGTCAAAATGACCAAGAGGACCCAGGCCAGACGGAGACCTCCCCCGTGGTGGAACGAAGCGCTGGATAGCGAATTAAGTGCACTCGGCCGCTGGAAGGTCAAGCTTAGGAATGCAAAAACTGCGTTCAGAAGACGGGCTATCCGTACTGTCTACATGAGACGTAAGCGCACGTTCAAGAGGCATTGCTTCAGAGCGAGAAGAAGCGCTTGGCGAAAATTCGTCACTGACGCGGGAGATAGCGACCCGTGGGGACCCGTCTTCAAATGGCTGAAAACCGGAGGGACTAAGCCTTCGGAAGACCTTCCGGCCTCGATCCGTAAGCTGGACGGATCGTACACGTTAACTCTTAAGGAGACAGGCGATGCACTCATGGATGCCTTGGTTCCAGGTGATACGGAAGTAGGCGAGAACCTGGAACAAAAAGAAACCCGGGAAAGAACGGGGGTCGGCCTGGGAACATTTCGACCGGAACAAGTAGAGTCGGGACCGATTGACCCTTGCGATGTGGAGGAGGTCAAGGGAGCCATCTGGAGAATGGCTCCGAACAAGGCACCAGGCTTGGACGGCATAACGGCGAAAATACTGAGACAGGCGTGGCCAGTGATAGGCAAGGACATAACATGGGCCTTCAATTGTTGTCTTAGGACGAAGCGATTCCCGAAATCGTGGAAGATTGCACGTCTAGTAGTGTTCAGGAAAGCCTCGGGTAAGGACCCGGCGGAGCCGAAGTCGTATCGACCTATAAGCTTGCTGCCGGTGATCTCGAAAGCGCTTGAGCACATTATAGTAGAGAGAATCCGCAAAGATACGGATCCCCGCATGTCGAAAAGACAATTCGGGTTCACGAAAGGCCTCTCCACGATCGACGCGATCAATCACGTACTCAGCTGGACCGAAAACAGGACAGAGAAATACGTGCATGCCGTATTCCTGGACATATCGGGCGCGTTCGACTGCCTCTGGTGGCCCCAGCTCATACTCGATATGCAACAGGCAGGCTGCAGCAGCGGGCTCATCGAACTGACAAAGAGTTATCTCGACGGCCGTCGGGCCGGTATGAGGATCGGCGGCGTCGACATAACGAGGACCCTAACTAAGGGCACGCCGCAAGGATCGAGCTACGGCCCGGACTTGTGGCGATACGCGATGAATCCGTTGCTAACGCAGGAACTGCCTGAGGGAACAGAAATTGTCGCGTATGCAGACGACATCGCGATTCTAGTCTCCGGTAAACACCGACCGGAAGTCACTAGCAGAACAAATGCGTTACTCGAGAGAGCGTCGCAATGGGCGGAGCAGCGAAAACTCACCTTTTCCGCGGCCAAGTTTCAAACGCTATGGCTTAAAAACTCGCTCTCGAAGCCGCTGGAACTCCGACTGTGCGGAGTAAAGATAAGATCGACCGCCAAGGCGAAATACCTTGGGGTCACATTTGACCAAAAACAGGACTTCAGCCTTCACCTAGCGGAGAAGGCCGAAGCGACGAAAAGCCTGTTCAGCAGACTGCATGGAGTCGCCAAGACCCGATGGGGACTTAAGAGCAACGTGGCACTACGGATCTACAAATCGGTGTTCGTACCTCAGATGGGGTACGCGGCATCGATTTGGGCGGAGAAGTGCATGGCTTCGGGACACAGGAGAGCGAGGGCAAATATGGCACAGAGACAACCGTTGTTAGCGATAACGGGGGCCTATAAGACGACGTCCACGGTGGCGTTGCAGGTCCTAGCGGGAGTGCCCCCGCTGGACCTCGAGCTAAAGAAACTGGCCAGAATTGAAAGGGACAGAGCCGCGGTAAGGCGAGGCGCGATGACGGCCCTCGAGGCAGCGAATAGGGAGGAAAGATATACCGCTGAAACCATCCTCCTTTGGCAGCAACAGTGGGTCGCCTCTAGTAAGGGAAGGTGGACTGAGAGGTGGTTCCCGGACGTCCGGACGCGGCTGGACCGTGGGTGGTGTATCCCAGACCACTTCACGTCTCAGCTAATGTCGGGGCACGGGGACTTCAATCATTCACTCCACCGTTTCAACCTTACTGGCGATGCAGCTTGCCGTTGCGGGTTCCCGGCAGGAACCGCCGAGCATCTGCTGTTTGAATGCCCACTTGCTGACCGAGAAAGAGAACAACTCATAGCTGCGGCGCAAGCGACCGGTGCGGACTGGCCGTGCAGCTTAGAGCACATGACCGGATCTGAGGTCATGTTCCGGGCGCTTCAAAGATTCGCACATGAATCGCTTGAGAAGCGCACTGATGAAGGGCTGGCTCGTTAGGCGTGCTTCGGCGTTAATGTAAGATTCCGACACGGAATCCTGGGGAAGCCAGGATCGAGGGTAAAGAGGGATAACCCCTTCCTAATCCGCACGAGGAAAACCAGACCCGAGTAGGAATAGGGGCACAACTGAAAGGAAATGCCCGCAGATCTGCGACATACCGATGGGGAAATTGGGCGAGTGGAGACGGAAGGATCGGGAGAAAGTAACCACGCGTAGGTACCTCACGCCAGCCTATCCGTGGAACTCCGATCACATGCCGGCTATCACTCGTCCGACTCCGATCGAGAGTCCGACCAATTGAACCCAGACCGTTCAGGACGCCTAGTGCACGGAGAAGACCGGCTCGGGGTCATCGCCGCTAGTAAGCACCGCCGAGAAATCGGTGCGGGAACGGAAACCCGCGACAAAAACCGTACCGCTCCAACAAGGGTTGCGCCGCGGTGGACTAAAACTCCGTCCCCGACGATAATGCCAGCGGGAAAACGGTCGTTGTGGGTACCGGGAAGAATGGCTTCCGAAATCCCATTCCACGGGAACCAGAAATACGCCCCGCCGCGAAGACCGACAATGCCTCACGGCCCGGAAGGAAAGCGACGTTCTGGTTAGCAGTGGAGCGCGTGCCCGACGGGCTGCACGCGTGCGCCGGCCATGCCCCGCGCCCGCGCCCGGCTCGTCGCACACCCGCGCCTATGTGGACGGCCTCGTGGAGACTGTGGGAGTAACGCATTAGTAGAAGGGGAGAAACTTGTCCGGAGGTAAGATACCGGCGGTCGCCGACACGGGACTCGAGACCCAACGATCGATCTCAGAAAGAGAGCCGCCGGCGGGCGGGAGGCGTGACTGGCGTCCGGGCGCCCGCGCATAAAACTCGCCGGAGGGATGAGACCGTGTCACGAAGGCGAGGAGAGAGTTCGCCCGTGCAAGACGGATAAGGGCTTGAAACACAGCCACCGGGGTCAGAGCCTCGTTTCTCCCCGTCACAAAGTTGGTTATGTCTGTACTATTATTGTTAATTTATTATTTTGTTAGCTACCAAGCTTTTGGCAATATGGCTGGTGCTGAACGTGACGTTAGAGCTAAGGAACGACTGATCCTACGTAGGGATCAATTAATAGCTCGGATTCGTCAAATCCACGCGTTGGCTACTAGTTCAGCCTCAGATCAGTCCAAACAAGCTCAGCTAGCTATAGCTATTGTCGACCTTGATACTCTGTGGAGTAATTTTGAGATAGAAAACAATAATTTATTAGATATACTTTCCAATTTAGATCAATTGGGGGAGTATTCGTTAGATATTGAAACTAATACTCGGTCTCTGGTGATTGAAGCTAAGGCCTTATGTAATGTTCAGTCTACTCCGGTTGTTGGCGTCGGTGCCATCGTTCAGGTCACTGATACGGTCACCACTGACAGTTCTAGTTGCTCTGCTAGTACTGCAAAGGAATGTGCTAGTCCTCTGGTTGAAAGAGCTTTGGTACCATCCAAGTTACCAGATATTCCGTTACCATATTTTGATGGTGAATGTCAGAACTGGCCAGCGTTTCGGGACAGGTTTAAGGCATTAGTTGATCAACGTCCTAACATATCGAATATTGAAAAGTTTTACTATCTACTAGGCTGTCTTCATGCTGGTCCGCAAGATGTGGTTAAGGGGTTCGTCGTTTCTAACGAAACTTATACCTTAGCCTGGAACGCATTAGTTGAGAGGTATGATCGACCTCGTAAGCTTGCCTCGTCGATTATTGATAAGTTGCTGACTGCTCCTGTCGCCGCTTCTGAAACATTTGCTGCTCTGCAAGCCTTTCTTGCAACTTTTGATGAAAATATCGCTATTCTTGAGGCTCTGAACGTTCCAGACCTGTCGTCGTTTTTGCTATTTTCCTTGGCAGCCAGGTGTTTACCTCTGTCTTCGAGGCGTTTGTTTGAGACTGAGAACACCGAAGAATATCCGTCCATACACAACGTGATCAAATTTGTTAAAATGAGGATGCAGGTCATTGAAAATGCCGGCGCACAGCAGGCTGGAAGCTCGTCCAAACCTCCTGTGCACAGCAAAAATAGTGTTCCTCGGCGTGAAGGAAAGATTGCGTTAGTGTCCTCGTCGAAACCTGCATCGTTAAAATGTGCTGTGTGTTCGGGTGCTCACCCGCTAGCCGAATGTTTAACTTTCAAAGCGTTATCGGTTGATGAGCGGTATAAGGTCATATGCACTCATCGCCTATGCATGGTCTGTTTCGGTGAAGGTCACATGTCTTTCAAGTGTCCTTCCTCTTGCTCTGTCTGTAAGCGACGCCATCATGCACTACTTCATAGGGAACCTAACCCGAAGAAGATTAGTCCGCCAGCTGCTCTGCTAGGTCGGCAACCCACTCCTACAGTACTGTTAGGAACTGCTGTGGTACATGCTCGAGATACCGTCGGGATCTGCCGTTCTGTTCGTGTTCTAATAGATTCCGCGTCGCAAATAAGCGCGATCACTTCTGCCTGTTGTGATAGGTTGGGATTACAGCTGTCGCGTTGGACGGTACCTGTCACTGGACTGTCAGGGCAAAGGGTTCCGGATGTGCAGGGTGTGGTCCAGCTGACGATCCAGCCTCGTGACAAGATTACTCCGGCCATCCAAGTGAGACCTTGGGTGCTCTCCTCGATCACTTCCGATATGCCGGCCCGACAGTTGCCAAGTCAGGTTCGGGCAAGATGTAGTCACTTGTCGCTTGCCGATCCATATTTCGACAAACCTGCTCCGGTTGAATTACTTATTGGCGCTGATATATTTCCACAGATTTGGAATAACCAGAGTAGCTCGCTTGGTCCAGGGTTCCCTTCAGTTTATAATTCGATATTTGGTTGGGTCCTGATTGGCCCTGTCCAGGCACACCCGGATATAGGTGCGCAATCCATGTTAGCCTCCTCAGAATCGTCGATGGAGACTATGATCGAGAAGTTTTGGTTGGTTGAAGAACCTGAGGCCGCTCCGCCTCAATTTACTGAAAATGGTCAATGTGAAGAGCTGTTCCGCTCCGAGATGGTCCGAGATTCTAGTGGTCGGTTTTCTGTCCCTCTTCCCTTCCGCTCGGGTCGATCATCGGAAGCTTTTCCGGGTTCTCGACAGGTCGCTCTTAACCGTTTCTTAAACTTGGAAAAGAAGTTGTCTGCGGATAAGATCTTGCACAGAGCTTATTGTAAGTTTATGACCGAATACGAGGAGCTGGGTCACATGTCTCTCGCTGAAGGCGAAGGTCAGTACTTTATCCCTCATCATGCCGTACGGAAGGTCGAGGGGGATGAACTCAAGTTGCGCGTGGTCTTTGATGCGTCCGCCAAATGTCATTCCGGGATCTCTCTCAATCAATGTTTGTTGGTTGGTCCGAAGTTGCAACAGGATATTGTTGATGTCTTGGTCGGATTTCGGATGCATAAGGTTGCATTCACTACAGATATATGCAAGATGTATCGGCAGATCGAAGTCTTACCGCAATACCGGGGATACCAGTATATCCTTTGGAGGGATTCCCCGCAGGTGTCGGTGAAAGAGTATACCCTCAATACCGTTACTTACGGGGTGAATAGTGCTCCCTATCTCGCCTTACGAGTTCTTCGGTTTATTGCTGACAACGACTGCGAAGCTCTTCCAGAAGTCAAGGCCGTATTATACAACCAAACATACATGGACGACATCTGTGTTGGGACAGATTCGTTGGACGCTGCTAAAATGCTCCAGTCCGACTTGATTAAGACGTTCGCCAGATCCGGCTTACAACTGAAGAAGTGGGCCAGCAATAATCCGGATTTATTGTCTCATATACCAGCGGAAGATTGTTCAAGAGCTCCCTTGACCTTCGACCAGGACGATGCATCACAGGTGCTAGGTATGCGTTGGAATCATGGAAAGGACTACTTCTCATTCAACACAAACAACCTTAAAATGATTTTAACTAAGCGCGGTGTACTCTCTATGATTGCTAGGATCTTCGATCCACTAGGTTTACTCGCACCGTCGATCTTTTATGCTAAGGCGTTTATGCAGCGTGTGTGGCTCGCACACATCGGATGGGATGAGCAGCTCCCGGCAGACTTGGCTGAAGAGTGGACTGATTTTTATCACTCGTTAGGATGGCTCACGGGAATCGAGATCCCTCGCTATATCGGTTGTTCTGCCGGATGCAATTATGAGTTGTGTGGTTTTTGTGACGCTTCAGGGAAAGGATATGCTGCTGTTGCTTACCTTCGTGTGACTGATCCGTCAGGAGGTACGCATGTATATCTTATTGGGTCTAAGACCAAGTTAGCCCCGATGAAGGCCGTGACTATCCCGAGACTAGAACTTTGTGGAGCAGTGCTGTTGGCGCTGTGGCTGTGCAGATTGAGACGAATCTTAGAGAACCAGTTGGTGATCAATGAAGTGTTTGCGTGGTCGGATTCAACCATTGTGCTCGCATGGTTGAGTAACCCTCACTCATCGTTCAAGACATTTGTGTCAAATAGAGTTCATCAGATCAAGTCAACAGTTCCCGATTGTCAGTGGTTTCATGTCAGCTCAGACAAAAATCCAGCTGATTGTTGTTCAAGGGGTCTTCGTCCTTCAGATCTCGTGAAGGCAGCTATTTACTGGAAAGGACCTGAGTTTTTAACAACTCCAGTCGAAAATTGGCCAAAGGAAGTCGTGAATCTAGCTTTAGATCAGCTACCGGAAGTCAAGCAGGTGTGTTTGTTGACACAAGTTCAATCGACCTCTGAATGGTTTGCTCGATTTTCTTCATTTGATAACATGATTCGAGTAGTAGCTCGACTACGTCGTTTCGTGTTCAGATGTCAAAGGAAAGAAGTCCAAACTGGTTTTCTGCAACAATCGGAGTTAGACGCTGCCTTGATTGCTGTTGTCAAAGGTACACAGGTGAACTTCTTGCGTGAATTGGTCGAATGCTTAACCAACGGTGAAGAGATCAAACATAGGTCGTTGGCTCGACTTTCCCCTTTCATAGACTCTGTTGGAGTAATCCGTGTAGGAGGTCGGCTTAATAATTCTAATTTGTCTCAGCGTAGAGTTCATCCTATTTTGATACCCAAAGAATCGCACCTTGCAATGCTCATTGCTAGACACTGGCATCGTTATGCCTGCCATGCTAGTCCTCGGTTACTTACGGCAATAATATTGAGACGATTCTGGATTGTTAACATTCGTTTGATTGTCCATCGCGTGATCCGAAAATGTACAGTCTGCGTGCGAGTAGCAACAGTCCACCCTCAACCTCCGATGGCAGATCTGCCGGGGTTCCGAGTTCAGGAAGCTCATCCGTTCTCTGTTGTTGGCGTTGACTATGCGGGACCTCTGCAGATGAAAGAGCTAAGTCTCCGTAAGGCTCGTATATGTAAGGTATATATTGCTGTTTTTGTGTGCATGACTACCAAGGCGGTACATTTGGAGTCAGTTACTGCTCTGTCGACAGATGCGTTTTTGTTGACGTTAGATAGGTTCGTTGCTCGTCGTGGCCTACCTTCGTCAATATATTCGGACTGTGGCACTAATTTTGTTGGTGCAGCAAAACAGTTACGTCGGTTGATCAACCACCCAGACCAAAGAGATAAGATCTCAGGTCATGTGCCGTGCGAGTGGCATTTCAATCCCCCTGGTGCTCCCCATTTTGGTGGGGTTTGGGAGGCCGCCGTGAAGTCTGCTAAGTCGTTGCTTTTACGTACGATGGCGTCTCAGATTTGGACGTTAGAGGAGTTTTCTACTGTGCTGTGTAGGGTAGAAGCTGCTTTGAATTCTCGTCCGCTTGTTCCTGCGTCTTCTGATCCGAATGACCTGGAATGTTTGACTCCGGGCCATTTCCTGATTGGTAGACCGTTGTTGGCGATACCAGAATCGGAGAGTCCCGATTCGCAAAGGTCAGTCCAGACCCGCTGGAAGCTTATCCAGCAGTCGTTCCGTTCGTTCTGGCGACGTTGGTCGCAAGAATACTTAAACACTCTTCAAGCTCGTGGAAAGTGGGTCAAGTCAGGTGATAACTTGAAAGTCGGCACTATGGTGGTAGTGAAAACTGGTGATGCTCCGCCCCTCTCCTGGCCCTTAGGTAGAATTGTTGAAGTGTACCCGGGACCAGACCAAATAGTACGTGTGGCCAAAGTCCTCACTAGTCAAGGAATACTTACTAGACCAGTGGTGAAGCTGGTGCCTTTGCCTACTGATCCATAGACAAAATTGTTGAATCCATTCTTATTTACACCTTATATACCTATTTTGCTATGACTATGTTCGTGGTGTTGTTGCTCATCGGTGGTTCCATCACCTCTGCTACCATGGGTCTCGTCGGCTGCTCGGCTTCCGGGATCTTGGTAGTAGTAGATGTTAGTTTTTTAGGTATTAAGATTGTTTAATGAGCAATGGTTGTTTTTATATATTGTGTTGTATATATATATAGATGAGAAAAAAAAAAAATAATGTTATAGTTCCTATTGGACTTTGTGATAATTAACGATCGTTCCTACGCTCATGCTCAGACATATTATGTATTATTCTATGTTTATTTAATATTTAATATTTATTGTTTGCTATATTAATTGATCTATTAATATTGTAATGGTCAACGACCAATGTTGTCCCTTTGTGAAATCCCGTTCATCGCTCTGTTGGTAGCTGCTCCGCTCATCTGCTCAACCGCTCAATTCCACTGCGCTGCTCAATCCATGTTTAACTGCTCCGTTCAACTGCTCTGCTCGACTGCTCCGTTCTACCACTGCTCAAGCTGCTCCGCTCAACTGCTCAAGCTGCTCCGCTCAACTGTTCAAGCTGCTCCATTAAACGGTTAAATTGTTTAACTTAAACCGCTCCGTTTTTACTGCTCCGTACACCGGCTCAATAGCCCACCTTTCAGCTCCGAAAAATCGAACTCACTTTGCAAGGAAACGGGTACTTGCAAGGGGGAGTATGTTCGATCCTTTTGTCCAAAATTGATTACCGCCGGTCTTGGACATGGGTATGATAACTGACCGCGCTCGGTCACTCGCGTTGTTGGCAGCACTGACGTGTCCGTCGCCCTGGTCCGGGCAACGACGCGTACGCCGCCGCCAACGGTTGTCGCGTTGTTTACGTCGTTTTTGGTGTGTGTGGTTCTGTTCCGTTCGCCGTTGCATATTATTCACGTGCTCTCGTGTTAACGGCCATCTTGCCAAAAGTGTGCGCACACTACTAAATTACTGCTCTTTTGCTATTGCTATATTAGCATATTATAAATTTGCTCAATTGATCCGTCGACCTCATCGAGCTCCCGATCGAAACCGTTATCTAACGTTCCGGTACACAACTCGACGTTGATCCGCGTGTGAGACGTTCCGGTGCTTCCCGTCACTCACGTGTTCTTGAAGTCTTCAGTTCCGAGATATAGCCGTTCCGCCTTCAATCAACGATCCACCAGCAGTTCAGCGAAGTCACTGGCAGTTCCGCCCGACATTGAGTGTTCCCTCAGAGCGGTGTTCCCCGTCCCCTTATTTTGTTGTTATTATATATATGTAAAATATATCGATTGTGTTGTACCTATAAAATCACTGTCAGTTATTATTACAAGGTGTTACCTATTTCCCACCAGGCTCCGGAGGACCGTGTGACCGACGACAACCTTGTTAAAAGGCTCGTTGGCACAAACACTTAAACAATATTATTTCATTGGGTGAAAATGACAACACAATATTATAAAATGAACTAGGTACGCGAAACATGGTGACAGTGCATTAGTGTAAAGCCGGATTTTCATACAACCGTGAAACATGTCCCGTGCATTAATATATATGAACCAACCCATTGGCTGAAACATTTGTTTGATACTAAGTTTAATTTTATCATAGTAATTGGTGAATATCTACAGTGATAAGTTCCGTGAATGATATCTATTGTGACTTTACAACATGTTGAAATGAATACTGACTATGGTTAATATATTTGCGGTATAGGTACCACCAGAAGGTCGTGTTTAATTTTTACAGCCGTGTAATAACGTTGCCCGGTTGTATGGAAACCACTCAGCTTAATAATAATATCACTTAAGTGTATAAAACGCTAAACAATTGGTACGGTACCAGATAACACGGTTGTGTGAGTTTTGAATAATAATAATTCTTACGACATCGAGAAGACGTGACGTGATGACACCACGATTGGGTTTTTTTTTTGTTGTTCTTGACTCGCTTGCTCATTAGGTGTAGGTGCAATAATATAGCGGATACGCTAGTTTGAGATAAGCAAACAAATAAACAGCTAGGTAGCCTTGATCTCCTTTATATTATAGTCTTACATTGCACTCATTTATACGCATTGCACGTGTTAATAATATTACGATTGTGTCTTTGATGTGTTGACATAATAATAATAATAATAATATGGTGATTAACTATACACAACACACACCATAACTGTTGTACTTATATGCCTGCATTATGTATGACTAATTATAATAAATAATTATGTTATAATAAAGTTTGTTAGATATATTATAATTGTTATGGTGTAGCACGTGGCGTTGACGTACAATGGTATTTTATGTAAAGAATTCGCTACGCATTTGCGATTCTATCTATATAGAAATCACCCTTTGACACACCCCATCAATACGTCACGTAAATACTAGTCTGATATAAATCGCCGCAAAATTGGACACACTCGCCTCATAGTCATAACTCACGAAGAAAGAAGAACCGCCACCTGCACACGCTGAGGAGTCCTCGTCACCGTTTAACACATACTCATGGAGTGCGATGTGTATAACTCGGAGAGAAGAAGAATGCAAATATAAAAACACTTTACGGATGAGTCTCTAAGCGTTGAACCTTGCAACATCATCAAGCTTTGCCAATTTCTTTCGGCAACACAGCTGTTAAGTCTATTGTAATTTGCTTCACTATTATACTTCGTCTATGTATATATTGTTACTTCTTTATGTTATTTTGTATTATCTCATTTATCAATACATATAACCTAACTATTATTATTAACTACTCTGTAATTGTATATATTTAAATTAATATTTGTATTATGCAGTTAACGTAATATTGTATCGTTTCGTTAATTGTAATTTATGTCCAATAGCCATAGCAACCTGTTCCATATAAAAAAAAGAAAAATCACCGAAAAGGTAAACATAGAAAATTATTTGACGCATTTACAAAATAATAATAATAAACAATATTTTTTAAGACTACTTATTGTACACTCAAATTGACCAAATTGAAAGTTGTTATATAGGTCTTAGTATTATATCTTTAATTTCAATAGTATTAAGTTGATTTAAAATAATTTTGTGTTATTTTAACATCAATATTAATATAAAGCTGACTTATTAGATACTATAATAGCTTTCAATTATAAATACTTGTATAAACAACCACAAATGAGCCTTAGCACAAAACAGTATTTGATTGAAACTTATAAATTGTTAAAATATTTATGTGGGTGCGTGTATACTGTATACTGTATGTTTGTATTATATCTATTCTAAAATTTAACAATAAATCATTGTACAACGTAACTTGGTAGATATGCACAACAACATAACAAAATATTATATTGTAGACTGTAGTACAATTTTAAATTATAAGTAGAAGCTAGAATATTATATTCTTTTAAAATAGCTAGAACAAGATGCTAATATTTTCTTAAAAGTTGAAAATATTCTTGCAATATTCTTTAAAAATCATAGTAAAATATGGAAAAATAATTCTTTTTATTAATATATTCTCTTGGATTAAAAATATGATTTTATATCCAAAATAATAGGTAAAGCACATAATACAAAAAACTATAATACTAAATAGGTACATAATAAAAATAAAACATATTAAACAACATATGATTAAATAATTAGAAGTTACAATGAAGTGAAAATTTGACTATTAGTTGTACTTCATTATTTCGAATAAATAATTTTGCTACGTTTTTCAAAATGATGAACACGTGATTTATTTTTATGAATTTGTTTGACTTTTATTTCATTCCCATTTCCCAAAATTGTTACCACTAATTTACCTTTTTCGTGGTTTGTTAAGCTTTCGAATTCGCGCCTGACTACATCAACCGGTATTTCGCAGAACACCGGTGCTCCGTAAACTTGGCTAAAGTGTTCCACCAAAATTTCAAAATTTGAGAAAAAAATCATAAAATTATTGAGATAATTTAATTCTCGGTTTCGTCGTTTTTAATAATTTTACTTAATACAACACAATACGAGCACTTATATGTATGTAATTTTATTTAAAAAAAAGTGAAAAGTATTGTTTTATTTTACGTCTTTACGTTCCGTGGTACTAAAAAGGCTAAGAACCACTGACAGACATAGGCTCAAAAAAAAAAAAAAAAAATATGCAAAAGAATATAATTTCGGGATGTAATTATAATATAATTACATAACATTATTTCCGAAGGCTAATCATTATTTATTATTACTATTATTGTTATGATACTCGTACTTTCTATGTGATTAATATTATATTTAAAGCATTTTATTATTATTAAAGTATTAACGAGGTCTCGTTGTCAGACATTCGGACTGCGGTGAACGCGAATTGAGTAGGTATACAACTTCAAGCATATATTCTATTATTGTAGTAATCGCACGTCCTACACACACACTCAAGCATAATACTATACTTACGGTATGTTGTTATTACATATTTTGTATTTATTTACGACGAGGATCGTGCGAAAGAAGACACACACGCGCTTGAAGCGTCCGGCAAATAAACACGCACGTGTACTGTCCATATACTATAATGTTATCGAGTTAGGTTTTATTATTATTATTATTACTATTATACATAGGTGTACCGAATGTGTACTGTAATACGCGTTGCATAACGGTCGCACGGTCACGGACGGATAGTAATTATTTAGGTACAGTACGTACAAATATATTATTATTATAAGTCATACACGTACGGTGGTTCAGACGACAACGACGACAGTACTGTACATCATTATATAGGCACACACGATGATAAATAAAAAATAACAATCTTAACGTACTTGTGTGTGAGTGTGTGTTTTTTTGTATTTACCGCATGTGCTTACAGCGTAGGATTGGATCCTATTATAATATATGCAAAGAAAAATGTCAACGGTGTCCAAAAAATACTATAATTATAACTTTTTCTGTACCGTACGGTACAAAAAAAAAAAAAAAAAAAAAAATGAATAATGAGTTTTATGTTTTAATGTAATGCCTATACACCATGTTCAGCTGATAGGGTGGTAAGTTTATCGATGAAGTTTTTTAATGACTTCATACGCATTGAGTTCGTAATTTACGAATCGTTTTTTTATTGTATTCGAAAAACACTGCGTTCGTTTCTAGAACAATGTTTCATTCAAAGTCTCGTTTTTCCGTAAATAATTTATAGGTTTTATCATAAGTATCCTCCACTAATAATGTTATTGTATTATACTTTTAAATAATTGTTGTATGTCATATTTCTATACTGATTTAATAGTAATATAATCTATAGCCAATCGCAATAATTTAAACAAACAAAAAAATATTCTACTTTCTCGAGACAATACTAAATCTATATTTGGCCTAAGTCTATATAGAGTATAGATTATAGAGATTGAAAGAGTGAACGACAATCACTCTCCTATAGCTTTATTAACTCTATTGATATAATTTTTATTGGAAACGGTCCAGTATTTACTGAGTTCATTGAGGACAAACAAACAATGAAACAATAATTTTTGATTTATGAACATACATTAACTTATACCCTCGCTGTGTCCGTCCGTATGTAAGTTGTCAGTACATAGTTAGTGATTACAATACTGTTGACATTCATTTTTCCATTACAAGATTAGTATTTACAAAACAATAAGTTATTTATTATTATATCATTTTTTATTTATTTAAAAACAAAAACTGCCATTGATTAAAAATGTTACTATACTGTTTATCAAATAAATAGGTAGTTAAACAACGGTTGTATTCAACCACTGCAGAGTAATAATAATATTATTAATATTAATATTATTCAACATAAATTCATAGTATACAAGCCAATATGAAAAAAAAATATCAAAATACGAGTTAAATATATTAAAGATATATACGAAAATATAAAGGTCGGTAAATTGTGTATGGCATAGTTTATTTCGTAGCATAATATTAATATATATCGCGAAACAGGAATTTAGCATACGCTCGCAGAGTGAGCTATCCTAACTAAGGTGGGCAAAGGCAAATTATGTCAAAATAAAACAAAATCTTTAACTTAGAAGTTAACAGTTAAAACAAATCAAAAATTTAACTCGATAACTTAAAAGTTAATATGGAAAAACATATTATCTCAGTTCAAAAAAAGGTTACCCTATTTTTTTAAATAAAAATGTAGAACACTGCAGTGTCTGTTTTCTTTCTAATTTACTAAATTCTAATAAACAGTTTTATTGAACGTTTATCGAAATGCTTTATATGGGAAGCAATTGAATGAATGAATGTTTTTTTTTTTTGAAATCAGGAGACAATTCAAATTAAAAAAATTAAAATCGCCGAAGGCAACTTTAGTGACGCGTAAACGGGTTTTTGTAACGGAAATCGTAAAAAGACTAGGTACGTTTAAATTAAAAATTTTTTTTTTTAATTTCCCATCTCAAATGTTGACAAATAATTGTTATTTATGTATCAACTAATACTAAAAAAAAAATTGCATGTACCATAATAACCTAACCTAGATAAAAGTTAGATTATCTTTATCTCATCTAGATAAATGTAAAATGTAATTATCTTTATCTGCGATTGGACACATTTTTATAAATTCATCTGTATCTTATGTAGATAAAATTTTCATTATCTACCCTCAACGCAGTCGACGACGATGATCTCAAACACACGCCTCCACACCGTTATGTTGATCACCAAGATTCCGTCGGTAATTATTTTGAACTGCGTGAGGACGACCGCTCTGAAATTTTGGGATGATTTAATACTCGCGTATCATAATATTACATGTTGTGAAACTGCGCTCAAATTATAATGTGTACGCTCCCTGCCCAGCAAGTCGTTTAAACTACGCGGACAGGCGTTACTATTTTCGTGATTAAAACCATTAATGGAGGCGCGGTTACGGCGACAAATCGCGCACCAGAGGCATCTATCATGAGATTAACGCGTTTGATGCGAAACATAATAATAATATTATAATGGTACCTAACGAAACAATTATAACACCCACTCATTTCGCGTGGCGGCCCGGTGCAGGATTTTGAACTCTAGTGGCCCCGTCTCACAACAAAAAAAAAAAAAAATGATGATTTCTTTAAAAAAAAAATTCCATTATAAAGTACCTACTTATTTTTTATATTTAAAAAAACAAATTTATTATCAATTACGAATTACAGTGTTCATAATTATAGTCAATTGTTACTTAATAGCTGTGTCCTGCAACATTGTTCATCTATATTTTTACTCATCGCGCCGTTGTACCATTTCATGATGATATAAATTTACAAATTTCAATACTTTAAATGGCTTTAATAATAATACAAGGATTTTATTTTTTTAATTTCTGCATTCGATAGATATCGGTAAACGGCCACTACTACTCCACCGCCGACCGACTCATACACATACAATACATTTTTCAATCCTTATTTTTGTATTGTTTTATTTTCGGATTAATTGTGTCATCGTTATCTGTGAGTTATATAATAATGTGGATTACAAAACGCCACCGCGCCGGCTGGCCAATACAAATTAAATCCACAGACATTATATAGTTACCATGCGTCTATTGTATATACGGCCAACGCGACATTTTTAAGTTCACAAAATTATTGTTTTCCTGTACATATTGTATTATGAGCCCGAATCGCCACTTTTAGAAACATCATATCGACTTGGGAGTAAGTAGTAAAATAATTAAAAAATTGTTTGACCATTACACACAAATAGACTTACAAGATCACTTACGTTTATTTTAATTTCCATGTCCATTGCGAAATCTAGAGTGTGAAAAAGTTATTTTATTACGCTGATAGATCTAAAGAGTATAAAATCTATATAACTTACGACATCTATAATATGTATTTCAATATTTTAGAGCATATAAACATACTATATAGTGCTTGATGCAATGATGCTTGTTAAATCCATACGCTGTGGCCACAATATCGCAGTCATCAATCAATTAATTACACCACGCTTGTCGCATGTAGCAAGGTAATTATTTTATTTATCGCTGAATTGAAATACCCTATAAATAAATACCCTATATAAACTGTTCAATGATGTCCTAAAAATATGTATGGGTACATGTCTGAATCAATGGTAGAATAATTACTCTATGATTAGTTTATTTTTTTCTTTATAACCATAAAGAGCAGCATTGTGCACAAAATATTTTACTTTTTTCCATGGCTTATTTATTTTATTTTGTCTTGTGAAATTTTCACATTCATGCTTTATTAAAAGAATATTACTTTTAAAAAGTTGTGTGATTATTTTCGCAACTTATTTGAACATTTTAAAAAATGCTGAGGAAAAAGACAATCTTTTAGAATTTAATTAAACTGTTTTCACTTTTCATTGGTTTTAAAAATCTGTCCAACATCCTTATTTTCTGTGATGCAGCAACTGCTGTATAAAATGTTTTTCTTTATGAATTTTAAAATTCAATGTTTTAAATGAAGTTATTAGGTAGTCAGATTTTTCTACAAAAGTAATATCATCGCTCACCATTTTTAGAAATAGGTTTTTGATTTTCGGTAAATGCAACCAATATAATATTTTAGATTCTGAGTGGAGCGAGGAATGTATTGGTTTTACAATGATGTTTATTTCTTTTTCTTTTTTATTCTATAAACACTTTTTATTCCTCTAAACTTGTTCAAAAGTATCAAGTGTAGCATCTTTTCTGAAAGGTAATGCTCTTGAGCTGGTACTTAAGAAAGGTCATTTTACGATTTTCGAAATGGCACTCGAAATAAAAGCGGTAAAGGAAAAAAAACGTACGATTTCACGATTTTATAATATTAAATATGTAATTACGGACGACGTTTTCTACCAGGAATATTGCTTCAAATGAAAAATTATAAGAGATCTATTTTGTTTTATTTTAGATTTTGTTCTTTATGATTTAATATTCGGAAAATTTTAGACATTTTTGAGCTATTTATAGATATTTTAATTTTTGGAGTTTTTTGTTGTAATTCGGTTAAAAACATTCGTAAAACTTGAAATTTGGTTTGTTTACTTATGTTAGCTTACCTAGACATGGTAAAATTTTCCAAACATTTGAGCGACTTTTGAGCTTTTTCTTTTTTTTTTCATTTTTATGATATTTCCTAATTATAAATTATAATTATAATTATATAAATTACCTATTTATATAAATCGTCTTAAGCTGTTCTTATAACGCTTTGTTTATCACCATAGAAACGAATAAAATTAAATTAAAAAAGATTCCCTCATCCGCTCAGAATCGTTTTTTTATCGAATGCAATTCAAATCGAATACAGTAAAATTACACTATCCTGTAGTCCGAGGACCGAAGGGACGATAGACAAACATTCACCACCGAATTGCTGACCTACTTTTATTCACTTGATTCAGCTCTACATTTTCTTTCTTTATAATTTTTTACACAGCTTTTAGTTTTTTTAATGCATTTTGTACATACTATTGTAATATGGCGTAATAAATATTTTTTTGTTGAACATTCCGTAACGATGTTTACAAGGTAAATAGTCATCACTAATAAAACCGGAATAAAATAATTAAATTTAACTAAAGGCATACAAAATGCAATACAATTATTTATTTCAACATTTATGTTTCCAAGAAACCTAGAGGATGGTTCATTATTTTTTTTGCACTTTTGACACTTGTGAATACATCAACCCATATTTTTTTTTTTACTTCCGAGTTTGTTGGAGTACCTACTTTGCATAAAATTTTCCTTTAGGAAACTTTCTCAGATTCCTTCTTTCAAAGTATTTACGGTCAAAAAGATATAATAATATATTATAAAATTGACTTTCATTTCTGTAGGTAGTAAAGGTTCCAAGTATTATATCTGAAATGTTATTAAAGTAATTAAATAGTAATGATAATTATTGACTCTTGTGTACTTCTTTTTATGACTTCATCCAGAGGAAACTCTGGTAATGGTTTGATGGTCCTGCTAATAATGTGGGAGATGTAAATGAAGGCGTTTAGGCAAATTTGAGTTGGAAGCATTTGTATAAGTTCCCACCTTATCATTTATCATACAAGCCCTTTTTGAGCACCTCTCCAGGTTGGACCTAGCTGGTCAAATGGTGAATCTAAATCATTCCGAGTCCTATTCAAACACACACACATACAATTTCATCCAAATCGATCCAGCCATTTTAGTTGTTCAAATAGGTACACACGTAAAAAAGTATTATAATATTTATGTTACCTACCGGAAAAGATGAAGTGACCGGACACCGATGCTCGTATATAATTTTTCACATACGCAAGCACCAGTCAATGATACAGACTTTATCAAATATGCCATGGTATTAAAATTACAAAAAAACTGAAAAGCTAGATAAGATCGAGGAACTTGAATTCTACGGATTTTAATTTTGTAAATATATATATTAGTTAGCCATTGTGTTAGTTATTATAACTAGGGAATGGCCAAAGAGATTTTATTTATAAAAATTATTCTTCGGTAAAATATCGACGATTTAAAAAATAAGAGTTTTAGTATTTTATCCATTTAAGTACGCTATTAATTTTCGTAATAATTATAAATTTCCACAGTCATGCTTTAGTAGTGTTGTTGGCAATATTCAATTAGTTTTCAAAATTAAAATCTATCAAATCAAATCCTACAATTTATTTGTCTAGCGGCTGGATTGTTGTATATTATTACTTGTACCTGTCCCAGTCCCCTTCAATATAAAATACATTCGAATAAAATTGTAACTAATACGATTCAGAACTAGAACTTATTATACTCTGATATTTTTTAAAAATAATAAATGGCCAAAATAATATTACAATAATGTTACCTAATATTAATAATTAGGGTCTGTAAATCTATACAACAAACTGCAGCAATCAATTAGGTTAATTAATTAATTAATTAGTTAATTAATTAACCAAATAGGTCATATTTTGTAGACCTATTGAAATATATAATGTAATATCTTATGTACTTTATAACTTTACATAACTCAGCTCAAAAATCGTTCACATTTAAATTAAAATACTTCAACTTACATTTAAATAAAAATCATCTACTGTTTAACCTTCTGAGTAAAGTATTGTATAGTGTTTGAATAAAAGAAAATATGTCAGGCGACAAGATACTAAAAATAATGAAATAAATACTCAATACATTTTTATACAGCACTTTTGAGTAGTAGATATGCCTAATTCAAAGTTTCAAAAATCAGAATTAAAATAGATGGTAAGACGGGGATGATCGTGCTTGGCTAACTGTGGCCACCTATTGTTTAAAACAGATTTCGTATATCTCTATAATTGTGTGTCACGCGCGTATATAATACCAATATAATTATTGCGCGTTCCGCGGTGAATAAGTCAGTAAAAAAATACGAAACAACTCAAAACGTAAAGGATGACAAAAAAATAGCGATGATAATATTCATAATATATATATATTATATTATATGGTTACGAGACGAAGATGAATGCGACGAGATATAATATTCTATAATTTAATGATGATACATTTTTGGAGAAAAAAATCTGAGGAGACCGAGGGTCGAACAAAATGATAAATATAATGTAGCGTATACCGCATATAATACGCGTACGAGCTATGTATTACTTGATAATAATTTTACACAGATCGCACTCGAATGAGACGACAAGACGAAGACGAAACGGTCATCGACCGCGAATATATCGCGCGCGTACATAATGTAACAATGTCTTTGCATTCGTCATAAAACGTTTTTCGCCACTGCCCCGAGACCATTCAAAACGACAATTTATTCCACCCCCCCCCCCCACCCACCTATGCCACACAAAAATCGTCGAGTACTATTTTTTCGCTCGTTTACGTGACAGATATTCCGCAGACGATTAAATAATATATCATATTATAATGATATGTTTGCAAGCCGTACTTAAAGTATAGCTAATTCATGGTAGGTATAAAGGTAATGGTGGCTGCGGGTAGGTATAAAACTATAAATAATTCACACCCTAACAAACGAAACACCTGAAAGTATATTGTCCAAGCGAATAACAGATTTTTATTCTCAACACATGGATGATCATTTTTGTCGATTTCTTGAAACTGCTATCGTCGTTGTACGCACTTAACGAAAACAATTATTTGGATAAGCATCATTCACTATTTACAAATAACAATATAGCCATATTATAGGTGCTGCTTAATTATGTTTTCTAACGAAAAAGAATATTAGTTTTATAAATTATTATAATATTTCTAGAACCAATTTTTTTCCCTAAAGAATTATAAGTTTCCATATCATGTATCAACATTATACTATGTCACTTAAAACTTATACTAACTTATATTAAGTGGTGTATTGTGGCGTATACGGGGGTATACGCCGTTTTACAATCAAAAATTTAAAATTTAAATCGCATTTTATAATAGATATTACATTACAGCTTTCTTTTTTTTTTTAAAGGATACACATTTGCAGCTTTGGCAATGATTTTTTAATTTGTATAATATGCAAAATATAAATCGTTTCTCACCCAAAATTACAGCTACCACATAATTTTTCTATTATTTCACTATGGATCTTTTGTTATTTCTACGTTTTATAAAATTATTATATGAATTTTCCATCTGATTTTTAAAACAATCACCGTTTAGTATAATCTTTAAACATCTCATGACATTATTTATTCATATAAATTGTAATTATTCAAATTTAATGCAACACATATAATAAAGTTTGAAGGATCAGTAGATGAGTACTTAAAATTCACCTATAAATTAAATTTTGATTAATTCTAAAAATGTAAATGTAATAATAATAATTTTTATTTATTAATATTATGCCATTCTTATATCACACAATAGTGAAAAAAAAATATATATATTATGTGTATGTGAAGTATGAAAAAACTATACCAAAAAAAAAATGACAATAATAAAAAATATCGATACATTTCATGAAACGTTATAAATGTGTCTATATTGTGCGAAAAAAAGTTTTTTTTGTAAAACGAACAAAACGACTATTCGTTTCGATAAATGGACAAAAAAGATCAACTATATTGTGTAAAAAAAATGTGTAATTTACGATATGGATACTTTGACTACAGCAAATGTACGTCATAATATTATACAATAGTTCAATAGTACGACAATTACTATTTCGTCCAAAAAGAGGCGTTTCGTTTGGGTGAATTAAAAAAAAAATCATGCCATTTCAATGAATTGATAATTATTAACATTTGTGCAAATGACCTACTTTTTCTTCATTAAAACATTTTACTGTCTGAGTGACTGGGTGAATACAAAACTATAAAGTTATTCAAAATTGCCCATCCTAATTTCACAAAGGCATAACAGTTTCTATGAAAACAGTATGCGCTTATATACGATTAAAATTACTTGGTCAAATGCTTACTAAATATTTTATTATTTTATTTAAATGCACGTATGTGAAACATGTATCTAATTTAATGCATGAACATTTTTTTGATGAATACTGTTAAACCATTAAATTGTAATAACACAAATAAATTGGAAACAATTATAAGTATATATGTAATGAATTATTATGTTATTATAATCATGTTTAAAAATTGTAATTGTAAAAATACACAATATAAACCATTAGGTACTTGTGTTTTTTTAATCATCTTATCACCAAAACCTATGTAGTCTATGGGATGATATTATGTATATTGAATATATATTTTTTATGAATTATAAATAATTTTTTGGTGTAGATTATAATGGTATGGGAATTGGTAGCATTGCAGTGTTTCATGTAAACTGATATTATCTAAACAATTTAAAGTAAATCTCTTTTAAACGTTGATGTTTGATGGGGTGCAATTATGAATGATTTTAAACTTCGATAAATCAATTTTTCTTTGAAAAACTACCATTGCATTTTGCTACCTCGCCAATTAGTTTCTCCAAATTTGGCAATACCTGTATGATTACTGATTTTATTCAAATTTCAAACACAACATAAGAATACCTACATATTTATTTGATAAAATTACAATTCTGGTATTCTGATAGTTAATATACCAACTATCTATAAATTATGTTACAACCATTTAACATACTTCTAGAAATAATATAGTTTTCTAAAACAATACAACTATCTAGAAGTACGTGAAATTATGCGAACATTTGATATTATAATGAAGTACCTATCTAATTGAAAATTCAAATGAATAGTTTCTACGCAGTTAAAACGATTTTACTAATAACTGTAGTCCATTAAAATGGTTATTTTTTTAAAATATAACATAGATTTAATATCGGATCAAGTATTTATAATTACACTGGAAACTTTTGTACACAATTTTATAAAATAGATATTGATAGATTAATAATTGTATATAACTATAATTTATACCAACGGATTATTAAAATGTTCAAACCGTTATAGGCTCTAAACCTATTGGCGCGGAACTATTATTTTGCGTACGTACATAAGATTATAGATATCTAAAAATGTCTTACTCGTTCAAATTCTGATTTAAATAAGCACGTGAACATATTCAAAAAATTGTCGGTTTGACAATTTTCAGTAAAAAAGGTTGGTTCTCGTATCGCCAAAATACTCTCCCTAAATCGTGTGAAAAATCTAAATAATTGAAAATAAGGTCCTAAAGAAGGTATACAAGTTGTATTAGTCATAATTTAAATAAACTCAGTGTGCATATGCCATATAGCAATAATGGGAGTGAACACGCTTGGTGATCATTTGCGTATCAGACTCTGCGGAAAAAAATATTTTCCACAAAATCCGAGCACAACTAATTACATCATAATAGTTCACGAGTCTCGTTCAAGTGCGTGTACACGATTTGCATTAGATTATTATATTATATTTTGATAACGATTTTTGTTGTAATTATATATACGGAAATATCGGTTGCTGGTGTCTACCGAATTCATATTATAATAATGAAATACGTAGGCAGTCACGAAAACGTGCTGTGTACTCCTCCGATCACATCACATGCATTTTTTATTTTTTATTATTTTTATATCTTACTGCAGCGTTCACCCTATATAGGCACGTATCACGTTCCAGTAAGCTACTTCACTTTATTATTACTTCAGTGGTTGTGTATTTTTATGTAGACGATATTAAAAATTAATAAACGATACGAATCATGGAGCCTATTAATATTATAATGCTATAATGTTACTATTTGAAATTAAAAATAAGTACGTATTATCAGTGAGTGCTGTTGTGATGGGAGAGAGGTGCAATTTCACCAATGTTTGCGGAATCAAAGTATTTTTCATTTTATTTTTTATTGATGTTTATAGCTTCGACGACATGGGCCATTAGCTTTATACATAATTTACATTATACTATTACTTAAAATTTACATGTTTTAGGTGACAATTTAATTACAATAATATGGGCTGTTAACTATATTTATTCTAATTAAATGTATTTATCTATTTTGATTGTCCTGAGGAATGACATGATTTTTTCGGGTTGACAGTCGGGTCCGATTGATTCATATAAGTTGGTTGGTATATTTAGTTTTTTTCTTTCTTCTTCATTTGATCGTCGTTCTGTCATAAAGTGTTTTACCGAGAGGGTTACTCCGCATGTGGTGCATTCTGACGGTGGTTGGTTAAATCAAAGTATTGTAAAATTTTCTAATTTACAATGATTCTTATTTTTTAGATAGACTTATTAATTCTTGAAAAATATTCATAATATATTATTAAATAGATTTATAAATAAAATATCCACAATATTGGTGATGAGGATTTTAAAGGATTTTTTTAAATTCTATCGGAAAGCCTAAAAAAATGTACCCATTTGATTTTGATTTGTATAATAGAGTGTAGTAAAGTACGACATTTTAAAAACTGTCCTCGGGCGCTGGGTATTGTTATTTATTTTCGAAATATACGAATACCCATATTTATGTAACTTACTTTGACTAGAAAATTAACTGAAAATACAATTTTATATCAATTTAATAAATTATGTGATACTCAGTGTTAAGACTTATATCAGGATGAAAATTTTATCATCTATTTATAATGCATAGATAAAAAAACTAAATGTTTTCATTCTAAGAATTCAGTCGTCTACTGTAATTTATCAAAATGTTTTTTATGTATAGTTAATTAGTAAAATATGCATTATGTACATTATCATTTATTTTTACGCGATTTGTGAAAAACATTTAAGAATAATGGAATCGTGTGTGATTTGTTAATATATGTGCTATTACCAAGCTAGGTAGTAGATACGGTTCCGGGACATTTGGGGTCAGAACATTTGCGGTCGGCACTTTTTTCGTGCCGTTTGCAGTCAGCTTATTTATATCTAAATTTAAGGTATATATATAATATACTTTACATACTAAATTGATTTCCTACGTATACGATTTAATGTCGTTTTTACAGACAAGTAAACTGGAATTTCGGTCACTAAATCTAATCATTGATCTATTAATGGTGTAAACTCCGACTACGAACTCGTATACTACGTGTATACTATACTAAAGACTGAGTAAATGTTATCTAACTATATAATTGACATAATACAATTTTAATTTTAATACTTCCAAAGTTCTAACACTTTATCTATAATAATACCCATAGACAACTAAATAGCAAAAAATCGGTAAATCAAATAATAATACTATTTTAAACATATTTTTACAATAAATATATTATTACAGGGGTAGCCACTAACCTTAACTTTGGGAGCCGCAAATTTATAAAGTTAATTAGAGGCGAGCCACACATTGTAAAGCAATGTTTATAAAATAAAGATACATTTTTCATTTTAAAACAAATGAAGGAACATTTATTTACTTTTAATTTTAGTCTAAGTTTGGTTCAAGTGCCTCACGAAATTTATTTAAGAGCCTCGTTGTGGTCACCCCTGTATTATTATATACTGTATAGAATCAATTTAATATATAATTATTTTATTTAGTACATAATATAATATATATGTATATACCTTAGATTAGATAATCAGGTAGATAGAAATAATCTGACCACAAACGGCACGAAAAAGGTGCCGACCGCATCGGTGCCGACACCGTAGATACTAGGTTGGTAATCTTAAATGTGAAAACATTCAAAACAGTTACAAAATTTAAAATATTTCTGATGTACAATAGTCACTAATAATAACATATTGTTGTGTTATTTTCGATCGGTCGGCTGTGACGGCAGAAAAATACAATGATTTCATGATGCGTTATATTTAGTATTAAAAAAAAAAAATACATATCGCATTCCTATACATATGTACACGTTTTAAACTTTTTAGTTATTTTCCTGGAAATATTATTTTTATTACGAACATTATCTATCAACTATAGATTTATCAATAAAAACATATAGGACAGATCAGTTTTGAGCATACATTGCTCAGTATAACTAATATACTTAATTATTTATTTTATCTTTTTAAATAATTTGTTTATCCTTATCATCAATATACTTTTGGATATTTTATTTTTATTACCTTTTAGTACCACTTTTGTGTTGTCATTCCTCCCCCCCCCCCTTACTTTAAAAATTACAATAAATATCATGTTTCTCCGTTTATTATAATACTATACATATACACATATACACATTTATATAACAAATTTAAAATAATACAAATTTAAAATAAATGAAGGTCGTGAAAATTCAAAACATAAAATATTACTCTTCAGTGGTAGTGTTATTTGATGATGCAACTTTAATATTTTATTAAGCAGACAGTTTCTTTATTTCATTTTTTGGCCTCTCCGTATAGGTATACAGAAATATTGTAGTAGAGCATTGACCTGTAGGATCTGGAATACCTTATTTTCATTTTCGACGATCTTCTCACAATCTCTCTTGTGCGTGTGAGCGCCGATCAGGAGGTAACAAAAATTGTGCTGCTTATAGGTAGGTACTTGAAAATGTACAAAAGATAAATCGTGTTTAATTATGACATAATTTTTTTGACAATCCGAAATTATTATTGTCTCAAGACTATACGTTTTTTGATACATGCCATTTCTGATAAAATTTTTTTTTTAGAAAACAAGGAAGAGTGTAATTACACACAAGTACCAAACTATTTTAAATTTTTCTTGATAATATCATAGTTATACAGTTATCTATTCTATTTCCAACACTGATCAGTGGAGCAGGAAATACATCACTGATGCACAGCCGCACGGAAAATACGAGTACAATGAATGCGACAAGATAATGTTAAAACTATCGAATAATGCATCTAAAAATGTTATTCCTTTCTACTTTCTACTCTTTTGAATGGCAACAGACATTTTTAGCGTCCTAAATTCAAATTTTTTTTTCAATGTACGTACCTAAAAAAGGTGAACAAATTTTAACTCAATGACGTACTATCGTTGTAACCCATACAAAATAAGATTCTGATCGGAGACGATGTGTTAACCTAAGATATTTTATATGATATTAGCTGTTTTGATCTACGTTGTTTGGGGTCAAAGACTTGTATTTTTAACTAGATAATCCGTTCACTTTGTTGCCCATTTTGATTCCGTCCAACTTGTCCAACTGTAATCGATTTCCACGTTATAATTAAATACAGATCGATATAGGGATTAAACACGACATTCATTTGTTGTCGACTTCGAATCCATCCAACTTCATATCGCCTTCCAAATTTATCGTCAGTTTAATTTGCTCTTTTATATTTTTGACTTGTAACTAATCTGGTTCTGCGACTTAAGTTTGTACGTCTAATACCTGACATTTTTTAAAACAGCCTAACTAAAACACTTTAAACAAACGATTTTTTTTTCTTCATTAAACTATGTTTTTTTCGTTAGGTCGTTATTTAATTTTTACACCAAATTATATAAAGATAATTTTAAAAAAAATTTATAAGTGAGCTACCCTAACTTACCTATACGAGATATTTACATATTTAACTACAATATTATTTATACATTTTTATGATTCAGACGAATTCTACAGACTACTTGTCAGTATTAAATTCTATACAAAGATATCGTACACCTTTATAATTTTTAAATAGTTATAAAAACAACCTATGAGGAATCTATATAGGAATTCAGGTTTTTGACTAAGCGAATAATTTTTTATAGAAAAAAATTAATCAAATACGCTGTAAGCGAACCCTCTCCCCCGCTCAAAAAAGGTATTAATTAGATATAATTTCCTACCAAAAATCTCTTTCGAAGTTGATGATCAGATCATTCTATTAGTAAAGGGTTTCCAGAAAGTAAAAAACAATTTCAAAATCAACATATTCATTGTTACGCTCAGAATCTAATAATCTAATATATTAGTATATTTTATTAGTATATTATACTTTTGTTTTATGCAAAAAGTAATAAGTAATGACACAAGCCTAAAAACTAAATTTCTGAAAATTTTTACAGTGATAATGTGAGTGTTTATCAAAAAAATGAGAATCATCCCATATATAAATATATCGTAACAATGATATTATTTATATATTATATTATAGTTGAGCGATTGGCCTCGACACACACACACACACACACACACACATATAGAGAAGACACGATTCGAAACCGGTGTAAAATTCCGTTTTTCGGAGATCCACACATTCACGAGTTTCAATTACGATGGCAATTGACAAATACACACGCGTAGTGTAACGTTATACTATTATTTTTCTTTTATGGCACAATCAAAATACGTATAATATAATATAATATTATTATCAAGTCTGTGCTCTGCGTCCGTCTTCCCTCAGTATCACTGTATACACTAGGTTACTTTATTATATACTTATTAGGTGCAACGTGATGATCTGGTCGTTTGCTGCATCGGTCAGGCCGAGGAAAAGACGCTTGACTAGCAAGGTACAATGATAATAGTAACAGTAATATAATAGGTACAGTGGTGGATTTGAGAGAAAAGGCTCAACCACAACATTATGAAAATGTTAAATTCTCTCCAATTAGCCTAGTGAGTTTCTTATAAAATAAATTTCTTGGTGTTATATAGATATTATATCGATAGTAAATGTATATTTTTAGCATTTATAAACAATTTTACTTTTGCCGTCATATAGTGACGTTTAATGACGGCAGTTATTGCACTGAGTTATGAGTACGATTTAGGTACATGATGCGTTGAAAACGGAAAGGGATAAACGGATGAAATAATCAAAACACATTATTTTATATCATACCTGTCACACTGATGCGTTTTAACCGGACTGCAGTTTTCGAATTTTCAAATTTGTGATTTTTTAATTATTTTTTTATTGAATAAATTAAAAATTTATCAATTATCATCATGTTTGACATTGATAAATTTATTCAATGTATTCAAAATAATAATTCGATATGGGAAATGGGCTCCAAAGAGTACTCAGACAAACACCTTAAATTAAAAAGTTGGATGGACATCGGAAGCTCAATGTATTTAGATTGGCATGAGCTTGAAAAAAATGGAAAAGATGAACGAGGTAAGGAAACAACACAATGTACATATTTTAATATTTATAACAAAGATACAAAGATGAGATTTTGACGACCCAAAAATGTACTTATAAAAATAGCTTTTAATAGTTTAAAATGTTTAAATCGTAAATTGAGATAAATAATATTGATTATAAAAAATTGTTATTAAAAATAAGGTTTAAAAAAAATGTTACAAACAATTTTATTTTATTGATTTTATGTTTTATCGATTTTAAATACTTAAATACTTAAAATTTAAATATAAATTTATAAACCTTTACAGTTAAAAGATATTTTATAATTCTATGTATCATTTATAACTTATATAAAACAAAATAAATATATGTAAACGATATGACGTATGCTGTCATTGTATATCATGTATAATATAATATATTATACATTGTATATACATTTATTAAATTAATGTATTTATTATTAAATACTGAAAAGGTAGTATTATATAAACAATACTATTTTTTTAAGTAGAAAAAATTAAATAAAGTAAATAAAAAATATTATAAAAATTAAATTTTTTGAAATTGAAATGGCACTGATCCAGGTCCCATGAAATATTTTGCGAAGTAGTCTCTAACTTCTGTACCTTGAGTACGAGCACCCGTACCACGAACTTTTATATCATCCAACATATTGGTCTCTGTATCTTCATTGTTGAAGCCATCCCTTCTTCAAACAAAGTTGTGTAATACACAACACGATTTAATTTTTTCGTCCACTAAATCAGGCTCAACTTGTATTGGTGTATGTAAGACACGCCACTTATTAGCCAGAACACCAAAGGTACATTCTACCGTCCTTCTTGCCCTTGATAGCCTATAATTGAATATAAGTTTAGTATCATTAAGACCACGTCCTGGGTATGGTCTTAATAAGTTCGAATGTAAGGCGAATGCCTCGTCTCCAATAAATACAAAAGGCTGAGGATGTTCATTTGTGTTCGGTAAATTTGCTGATTCTGGTAGATTAAGTTGATTTGAATAAAGTTTTTTCCCAAAAATACTATCTTTAAACACATTTGAATCACCCTCTTTTCCATAGGCACCAACATCAATTGCAATAAAACATAAGTTGGCATCAGCAATCGCCATCAGCACAATCGAAAAATACTTTTTGTAGTTGAAGTATAATGAACCTGAATTGTTTGGAGCTTTACATCGAATATGCTTACCATCTATTGCTCCTAAGCAGTTCGGAAAATTAGTCTTACCATAAAAAGTATTTGCAATTTCAACCCATCTTTCTGTTGAAGGCTCTGGCATTTCTTTTGGTTGTAAAACCATCCATAAAATCGTACACGTTTCTTTTACGATTTCCCCAATAGTACTCCGAGCAATGTAAAAATCAAATTTCAATGCACCAAAACTTGTGCCAGTAGATAAAAACCTTAAATTAAAAATAAATGTAATTATTATTTTAGGTTAAGGCTGTTTTATTTCATTATAAATCACCATCCACTGAACTAATTATTGCTAATAATCTAATAGTTTATTATTATATACCTACTATTATTACCTAAAATTATAACTATTTCATTATTTTGATGCATTTTTTATTTTGTTTTAAAAACTAAAAAGTAAAAGAGATGAAAAATACCTGGCGCCATATTCGTGATAATTATTCAAAGTTTATCAATCAAGGGAAAAGTGGTGACGAAGGAACTTCAAAAAAAAAATATGTTTACGCTGATGCATTAAATTTTTTGCAACAAACCGTGAAAAAAAGAAAGTAAGTTATACTTAAGTTTTTTGCAAATTAAAAAATAAATTTAAGCGTAAATCCACAATACATTTCTATGAGCGTCTCAGTTTTAATTTTGACAAAATACGTATAAATCACAAAATGTGTTAATTCATAAATTTATAAAAATTGTTCTTTTAAATCTTTTTAAATCTAAGATTTTAAAATTGAATACAAGATTTCTCGTAAACAAAAAAAAAATTTCTACCAGAAAGTCAAATTAAATTTATTTTTAGCGTTTGCTAAATAAAATAGATACTTTAATTTTACAATGAATGTTTATTTTATCATTTCCGACACTTGATAATGTAATACAGGGCAAAAAAAAGATCCTATTTAAACGTATAACAAAAATTGTGAAATTATATGGTTAGTAAATAATTTTGTTTTTACTATCAAAATTGTTCTTAATCAGATTTACAAATTAGTCATTTTAAATTTACATATATTTCTCATATATTTTATTTTTTAAATTTGTACAAAATGAATGATATTATAATTTATGATAGTTTGTATTTGTATTATATTAATAAAGTATTATTATTAGGACGACAAGTAATATGGTGGAAAATGCAGCTGATGTTTTAAATGAAGTTGATGATATTTTTCATAACACTTCCGATGAGTCGGTTATAAGAGACACTGAAAATGACACAAATATGAATATTTCAAATTTACCTGGTCCGTCTCAAACAAGCTTTCAAAGTAAAAAAAGAAAACCAGCTGAGACTCCTTTCCAATCAAAATTGTTGAATATGTTAGAAAAGTCCGAAGAAGTAGATCCTGATATAGCGCTTTTAATGAGTTTTTTAAACCACGTAAAAAAATTAACTGAAGATCAAAAACTGGATTTTCAATCTCATGTAATTAATTTTTTCAAATCTCTTTCCAAAACAGTACAACAACCGCAACATTTCCAAAATCCTGTTCACACATCCAACTTAAACAATCCTGTACCACAACCCTCAAATCATAGTATCTGTAGTATAAATCCTTTACAATCCGAAATTCCATATAATTTTCAAACAAATTATCCCAATAGTCTCAACTCTTCTCTGCATCATAACATAGGAACGCCATCAACAGTGTCCACTTCATTAACATATCAGCCATCAGATATTTATCAACAACCTTCTACTTTAACTACACCAACATCTTCAACAATACCACCTATATTTAATCCTTATTTTGTTCCTGGCCCCCTTACAGATACACATCCTTATAAAAATATTAATGACTAATAATTATTATTTAATTAAATATTAATAAGTTATTAATTATATTATTTTTTTTAAATACCGGGAAGGTAATGTTTAAAGAAAAAATTAATTATTTTAAGTCGAAAATTAATTTACACTTATTGCTGTATCAAGTAGGTGCCTACTTAAAAAAAGTATTAACTATTTTTATTTTTTATAACTTTTAATGGATTTTACATTATTATAATTTAAACTGTTATGATTCTATGCATATTTAAATAAAAATGAATGTTTTAATCTAAAATATTTAAATAGATTTTTTAAATTATATGTACCTAATCTGTGTCGGCCACTTACTTTTAATAAAGTAATTTATACAACTATTACAAGACTAGCTTGATATTGATGTATAGTGCTGAACAAGTATTGATTTTATATTTTAATTTATCTACTTAAGTTTAGAAAATATATGTAGTACTTACCTATATGTATTATGTTATAATTATAAAGAAAAAAATATTAAAATATTACTTACCTCAGTGTCACTGTCAGACGCTCTTCGGCTGAAATTGCATTTCGAAAAGACGTATTTCTTTTAGTAATATATTCACGTATATATTCCAAAAGTTCATCAAACGATGTTATGGACATCCGATAATATTCAAAAAATTTATCTGGATATTTTCTTAAATTTTCAAAAAATAATGAAAATCTTTGCGATTTTTCACGATTAACATTTAATGGATGAACCCAAAATTTACGTCGCACGGGCTCATCTAGCAGTCCAAGTGCTTCCGCAATACAAACAGCTTTTATTTTTTTATTCATTTTTATTTTTAATAAGTTTAATATTATATACGAAAAATTATTTAAATAATAACTAAATAACGTATGTCTACTCAAAATCCAAGTGCAAACAAATGATCATTTCCAATACTACAACTGCATTACTAAATTATTGTTAACAGGTGTATAGGTCAAAATTTAGGTGGAAAGGGTAACCATTTATGCGGTAAAACCGCAATAGTGTGGCGACAATGTCCCGTCCGGTTTATAATGAACGTTTTCACCGGTCCGGTGAAACCGGAGTAGTGTGGCGGGGCCCTTACGATCACGTTTTACAATATAAATAATTTCTTAACTATCTATTACTATTTACCTACTTTCATTATTTAATTAAAATACATAAAACATTTTAGGTTGTAAAAAATTCGGTTGGGACATGTGTGGAACACAGAAAGGAGCAGCAGACCAAGACGAACGCCTTAGGTATAGGTACCTATTAAAATTTAAAACATACAAGTGATACAAGGGCGAATGACTCAATTCTACCACTACACAAAACGTCACGGATAATAACAATATTCGCAGTTAACCTAAGTTCAGAAGATCGTCATAATCGTATGTGGTACACAAGGAATTTATTTTAAGTATACATAACTGGTAAATCACAAATATTTTCGCTAAACTTAATAACAAATAATAAATATGAATATTATATTATAATATTATAAATATAATAAATTACACGTATCACGTTCCGTCGTTAAGATTGTACCTATATGTATTATGTATACCACTGATGGTAACATTTGGCCTATATAATGTAGAATAAACCTGAAAGTCTAGCGATAGATATCGCTGTGCACCAAATAAAACAATGAAAATATAATCGACACTCGAACCTTATTATGATAGATTTCTCGTAAATTTAACAATCGTAGCGTAAAACGACGTCCGGTGGCCTCTAAAGGTTGAATTGAAAACCCCAGGTTTGGTTCCAAAATTCGGAAGCGGGGATGCCATGGAAATTAACCTGATCTTCAATAACGTACCTCGTGGCATTATCAATTCTGCTATGAAAATTGTAATATCGTTACCTAAAAAATATAATATAAGTAATACAATAAATACAAAATTAAATTATAGTATATTATTATAATATAATACACTTAAAACTCGTCTGTATGCCAATGTCACAATAATAGTATAATAATAAGAGGTACCTACGGAAAACAGTTAATTTTCTAAAAAGGCATTGAAAGGACGTCCTTTGATGTTCCGGGATATTGTCATTAAACAATATACCTAATAATATGCGTCTTGTTATTATGCTTATTAGTTATTATACGAACATCCTTCGTGACTAATCGTGTTTCAAGTACAGTATATTCTAGTTGAATGTATAATATGATATTTTTTAGGTACTTACTACAATAATTTGTTTTTTTTTTTTTCATCGGTCTATAAGTAGCCAAATATTATAATAATTATTTATCATTATATCAATTACACTGTTATTCTATTAACCTGTAAGAGTAAAAAGGAAGGAATCTCCGAACAAGTATACATAATATTTTATAGATAATGTCAGTGTTTAATTTCATTCAGACTCAAAGGTTATACTGGTAAACATTATAACAATAATTAATTTTACTGCATACACATAATACTTGCCTACTTATATTGTAGGTAGAACAATACATAGTTTTTGGAAACGCACTTGGATTTCAAAATAAATAAGCGAATATTGTTTTTGGTATGGATCAATGGTATTGTAATAATTAGCGTTTAATTAACTATATTCATTCTTATTATTTTTTATTTTTCATGGACTACATTATTCGAATATTAATAACGATTCCCCAAGGTCACTTATCGCGCCAGTCTGAAATTAATCAAATATAATATTACATTACATATTTTATACTTTACAAACCTTCACGTTTGAGTACCTATACTTGCGTGAATCCAAATTATTATAGGTACAATGTATTAATTTATTTTATTATATTTGTTTGCGATATTCAAGACTCAGTTATTGGCTATGATTTTAGGTTGGTATTTGAACAAAACATTTTAATATTTACGAATGAGCTGATACTGCACAACAAATCACAATACGATTTTATTCGAACTTAATTATCGACTTCCTATACTATGGGTTTGATTATTGACGAATTATTTTGAAATAAATATGCAACGATATGTATTACGATGAATTATGCAATAAAAATAAATAGTAAATGGATGCTTAAAATTTAGGTATATCTGTATTTTTTTTTAACAATTATAAATTAAAATCAGGAGAGAAAATGATACGACCCGACGGTAAACAATTTTTTCTGACTGGACAATGAACAAAGTATTTCATATGAAAAAACAACTGTCGAAATAATAGTAATAATAAAATTTATCAATACTTCGCAATTTCGTAGTTATCCAGCTGTAAATTAATAATTGATGACAAACACAAAATCCTAACCTAACCATACATTTACTGAGTGGATGCCTATTGGTTTATTGAAAGTTGGTAGATAACTCGATTTTAATTAAAATTGTACAACCTTTTTTTATGAACGAGTAAACACAATTTTTAATCGATTAGATTGGTTCAAAAATACATGGTTATTACTATACATGGGTATGCGGCGGCTTCCAATGCGAGTTTCGAATGCTTGCTATAGTTGCTCCCCTCGTAAATTCAATATGACTATTACTGTAGCAATTATAATTTATTAAATTTAATCAAGCAAAAATACAATTGAAACGTTGGTTGATAAAATATCTGTTATACATACATATACTATTTAATATAGGTACAGACCGTATGTGGTCTGTTGTAATTTCCCATTATTCGTAAATAATTGGTATTTTGTATCTTTATGATAGAAATAATCGAACCAATCGATTAGTATTATATTTAATTTATCGAAAAATACTTATATGAAACACGTTTTATTTCCAAGTTCCAAATAACTATCAAAATTCAAAATATGTGACAAAACATTGAAATATGACAATGAAATCAATAATGTGACTTAAATACACTAAAAATTCAAAATACACAAAATATATATCATTATTTATCATATTTTATAAAAAGATTTTGGTTATTATTCATCGACAACTACATAATAAATCGTATTTTAAACTTACTAGTTACTTAGCATACAATTGGATCAACGAGAAAACATCATATTAAAATGCATTAATAAGTTCTTGATCTAATTATAACTCATTACTAATCAGATTTCATACTGATGTTTCGAAATAATAAATGTTATATGGCTATAAGTCATCACTGATTCTTACAAACACTTTGCATTCGTATTTAATGTAAATGATTGTAATATTCTACGATAATCAGACATTGTATTTATAACAAGGATTACTATACCGCTAAAAATTGGAAAAGTTGTTTTTTTTTTTGTAGGGGTCGTCAGTTCACAGGTGAATGGAGAAAACGAGTCACACCTATGACAATAATATTATTGTATTTCACATAGAATCAATTATTATTGGTTCGTCAAACCATTAAATGTAATATTTAATATTGTAGTGATAGGTATACAATAAACGAATAAACACAATGTAATATAATATTTGACGAAACGTTAAAGTTGTTATTACATAATGAGATGACAAGAAGTATTTTAAAAATGTATATAATAATAGTATCTATTATTATTATTATTAGTTATTAGTTAATTGTTGTACACATTTCACTAACACAATAAGTGTTGGCTAAATCTCGATTGAGCAAACTTTTTCGCTTGCCAATGTGAATTTACAGTCGAATAAGCAAGAGTGTAATTAAATTGACTGCACAACAAATTGTTTACTTAATTATATTTTGTTAAAAAAAAAAAATTTAACTAAGGAGAAAATACTAAAAAATTAAAACCCTAATTTCTTGTCAGGTGGAACTGCTGGGAGCCTTCCTTTTCTGTAATTAATGTTATTTTGTTATTTTGTCATCACACTTGCTTATTAGGTATATCAATCTGAACAGATTGTAAGTTCACCATTTTTTTTAATAAAAAAAAAAAAATGTTCAAAGGGATGCCTTCCTTTTCTGTAATTAATGTTATTTTGTTATTTTGTCATCACACTTGCTTATTAGGTATATCAATCTGAACAGATTGTAAATTCACCATTTTTTTTTAATAAAAAAAAAATTTTATTTTGTTAGTTTCTATGATGTGTTTAGATTAAAACAAATTATATAATATGTCACATAACAAAAGAAAAAGTCAAAAATTAAATTTTATATGCAATGGACAATTGGAGTTTCTGTAAATTTTATTTAAGTCATTTTATGAAATGTTCTGTATAAAAGGATTACAAATGGTATTATACTTTTGTATAAATTCATAAAAAACCTTTTTATTCCATAAAAATATGTTATATTTAACGCACTATTTCATTATTAATAGGGTTTTAAAATATCATAATAAACTTCAATTATTTGAAAAATTAAAAAAATTAAATTTTTTAATAGTATATCTGAAAGTGTAGAGGGTAGTTTAAGCCACGTTCAAAAATATACTGAGAGCTTAAATATATGAACTGAGGTACATTAAAACCGAAATACATTTGATAAAACGCTGTATATTATACATATATAATATTTTATTCATGCATATTAATATCCTCTAAAATGCGCATAAAATATGGTTTAATTACATTTTAATCAACTTACAATTAATTATTATTTATTTTCTAAAATATTTATTTTGCTTAATTCACTTCAAATTCTCTTTATTGTAATATTCAACTTATTACTTTGGCATATATTTTAATAGTGGTCCCATGATCCCACGATCCAGTTGTTAGGTATGTAATTACGTGGTTATACCAATATAATAACAAATTCACAAGTAACAAACTTACCAGTACAGAATGGGTGGCTACTAGTTGCGTCTTGCGTCCCGCGGTAAAAATTTCTTCCTAATTTCGGACCGAGTTTTTTCGGGTTACATACGAATTGTGGCCCGAAATTTAAAATTAAATTAATTTAAATATGTAAATTTAAATTTAAACAGCTCCATTTTCCTTCACATTTTTAAACAGACTTAAGACTGCCAGTAGCATCAGTAGATACTGCTGGTAGGGTTAAAATGATGCTTTGATTTTTTTTTTTCATTTCTCGATTGAATAGCCATTAAGTAATGTGTAAAATAGTCACTCACATCGGTCGAATTTAAAAACGGTAATAAACCAAAAAAGTATTTTTTAAATTTTCCAATTTCAGTTTTTTTTTTATATACTCACTTCTTGAGACCAGTTCTTAAGCTAATTGTCTGTATTTTTCGCCACCAGCTTTGGGCCAAGTGAAATCAGCATCCTTTTAAGCTAATAGAAGACCAAACTTTTAATAGAGCAAAATGAATCGCCTTTTCAAACTCATCAAAAACTGTTTTTGATGAAACTGTTGTGTTGAGTTTGCTACACTCAGATATGATGTGTATAAACGCCTTTTCATGTGTTTTAATTTCTTTGTTGGGAAGTATAAAATATAAGAGTGGTAAATAATTAACATTTTGTAAACCATGAAAATAATATCGGACAACTTTTAAAGGTCCAATCTACAAAAATTTTATCAACTTTACTCTAAAATGTTAAGTTAGTTTCAATAGAAAATAATAAAATGTTTGATTTGTTGTCATTTACAAGTAAAAAATGTTCGTCACAATTTGTAATTAATAAATGACTCATATTATCTAAAGAGTTGTGTAATTCATTCAAGTCCACCGGTAACTTTGACATAATAGATGATCGAGCATGGTGAATATTTTTTCTTATTAATGTTAAATCGTATGTTGTCAAAGTGTCTACGTCTTATATAAAGTAGCTATGAATAATTTTACTTGGCTTCTCATTAATATCATCAACAGCTTTACGTTTCACATGATTACAGTTTGCCTGTTTAATGTTTCAACACCATATTTCTTCTGGTTTTCATGATTTAAAACTTTTTTAGATTCTGGACGAAGTGAAGAATGTATTGATTTTACAATGATGTGTGTGTTTTTTTTTTTTTTTTTGTTGTTTGTTTGTTTTTGTGTCTGTAGTGTACAGCATAACTAGTGGAATTAATGCTTCAATTTTAAACTTTGGGGGTGGGTTCCGATGGAAAAGTGAATATCCTTGGTGCATTATAAAAGTCAAAAGTAAACATTTTTCAACAGTTTTCAAAAAAATCGAGAAAAACACAAAAAAAATGACAGAAAAACGGGAATTTTTACGCAAAACCAGTTTTCGACCAAATCGATTTTTTTATATGGTTGTAATTCAAAAACTAATCACTGTAAATACTTGAAATTTTCACCAAATGTTTATGTTAGTGATATTTATATCTATATATACAGTTTAATTTTCAAACATTTTTTTGAGTTATTTATAGACCACTGAAATTTTTTTTGTGAAGTGTCGGTAAAAAAATGTTGAATTACCAAAAAAACTTGAAAATTGAATACAAGGTTCCTTATGAGTTGTTCTTATCGTAGCTAAAAAAAATTAAAAATCGTTAATCACAATTTTTTTATAAGCGTTTATAGTTCAAATTTTTACGAAATCTGTCGAAAACGCGAATATTTGCAAGTAATTTTGAAGTTGAAAAATCATAAAATTTATTGTGTTTATAACTAAGGATTAAAAATACAACACTAAGTTTTCCATAAGTTTTCCTTCAAGTAGCTATAGAGAAAACACGAAGCATCATTATAGGAAAAATTTTAAGTGCGTTTGAATTTTAAATTTTTACGAAATAGCGTAACGATAACGATTTATCCTCAAACGATTTTAAATATTTGTAATTATACAAAAAGTATAAGTCGTAGATACTTAAAATTTCACAATTTATTTAGATTGGCATTTTCTTTACATGATTTAATTTTAAAAATATTTTGACTTATTTTGAGATATTTATAGACAACTGAAATTTTCAATTTTTCTGAAAATTTTCTTTTGAAATGTCAATAAAATTGTATTGGTCATATCAAAATACTTGAAAATTTAATACAAAGTTCCTCATAAGTCATTCTTATGGTGATTAAAAAATTATAAAAATACATGGGCACAGTTTTTTTTTATTAGCATTTGAAGTTCAAATATTGACTAAATACATAAAAATAACGGCAATTTTCAAATTATCTTATATAGAAATTTATAAAAGTTTTTCTTTTTAAACCTAAGATTTGAAAATTTAATACAAGGTTCCTAAAATATTTTTAA
Source organism: Diuraphis noxia (assembly GCF_037042655.1). NCBI lineage: Eukaryota > Metazoa > Arthropoda > Insecta > Hemiptera > Aphididae > Diuraphis > Diuraphis noxia. The sequence continues at coordinate 74,660,938 of NW_028301711.1, forward strand.
AATAGCAGTTGAAAAATAAAAGAAATGCATAATCACATTTTTTTTTACAAGCATTTAAATTTTAATTTTGACAACACACGTAAGAATCACGAAAATTTGCAAATTATTTTAAGCTAGAAATTCATAAAAAATTTTCTTTTTAAATCTAAGATTTGAAAATTTTTAATAATCTATAATATATCCTAGACAGATAAACCGTCTCCGTTCAGAATCGTTTTTCGTATACAATGATATCTATCATTGCATTCAAATTTAACCTACCCTAGTCAGAGGTCCACCCCACCCCCAACGAACAGCAGAGCGATACCCACTTACCCGCTATTTATTAATAATTACGGTATTATTTAAATGAATTATATATGCTGTACAAGTCTTTTTAGCACAGCAATATCGTTCAATATAATTTTTTAAATTCTTATGGAAACGAAATTTATATCAATCGATTACGTATAAACTGTGATTTTTTTTACTCAGAATTTCAACATTCGACATTATAAATAAATTAAAATACACAGAAAAGCGAACGAAGCTAAGTAACGACCTAACTATAATGAAAAGTTTGCTTCATGGAATCCAGTTCTTTAAAAATTAATTTTTATATTCAATTTACATGCGATTTCTTTTTTTTTGTTCTATATAGTTATTTTCAATCCAAGATGGAGATGTATTTAATTTGTTTTTATGGATTCATTCTTGCAATGTATACTGCAGGGCAATGACATTTTTAAAAGTAATAAGACTTCTTCATCAAAAACTGGTTCAATTTCAACGATGGACCCCCCCCCCCCCCCGACCCATCATTTGATTCAGGCTCAAAAATATACGCCGTGTCAGTGTTGAAAAAATACTATTTTGGTATCTAGTGTATTTACTTACGCATAACATTCTGAAGTAATATTATGCTTTGATCGTTGTCAAAACGGAATATAATCATCGTACCGCAAACGCGTTATCATTTCACGGATTCCTTGCAAATAAAAAAGTCATCGCACAAAAATTTTAATAACTAAAGTATATTAAAAGCGCTTGAAATTAATTCGAAACAATGTACACAATAATTATGAACCACAGCTCAAGCGTATTACGTGAAATTGTATCTTGCATCCCCATTTTAAATAAAATATCGTGTTGAATACTTTTTCAGCATATTAGTCAAGTTCATTGTTTAAAGTGTACAGTGAAGTCATAAACAGTGTTTGAAAAATTTAAATGAGTTATTATAAAAGCCTGCCTCACATTTTTAATATTCGCACATCACAATTGTGTTATTGTACTGCACTGCTATAGGGAATAAAATAATGTTTCAAGAACCACGACATGTTTAAACATATTTTAATGCATTATAAAAAAAAAATGCTGATAATCATCTCTGGGCTTTACTTTGTGCAATCTTTTTCCGTTTATGGAACTCAATAAATATTTCAGAATCAGCCGATTCAGGGTTTATAAAATATAATTTGAATTGTGTTGTATTTTATAAGTAGGCGCGTGACGTATATTTTATACCTCTATAATGATTCATAGTGTCACAAATTATGATGTTACACGGAATCATATTATACGGAGGTCCCACGTCCAGATTGTATTATAGTATCATTTTTGGAGTACAATTTTATTATTTTTAAGAAAACAGTCATATACAGTTTTTTTACGTATCTATATTTATAAATGTAAGATAGCCATTAGTCTATATAAGTAAATTGTAGTGAACTATTTAGATTTTTAATCACTTTTTCAACAGCATTCTATAATTTAGAATTTATTTATTTTACAAGGAGCTAGATAGACACATACTTCACACTTAAAAACCTTTTTTCAAAATTATTATAAAAACCGGCTTAATGCGTAGTCATTTAAATAGATCACTCTGTATACATAATATAATAATATTTCTACTTTTTATTGGCTCCGAATTTGTAGGAGAACGTTTAAAAATATTAGAATTTAATAAATAAATATATATTTATTATTTATTTGTACCTATACGTGACCTTTTTGTTGATGATTCAAACATAAATAATTGCACTCCCGATTTCAATGACAAAATATTAGGACGCTAGCGATGACTGGTAATTCCAATATTATTACAATTATTATTTACTTGAAGAAAATTTAAGAAAAAAACGAAATTGAAAAGCAATAAAATTAAAAGTAATATTGTTCACTGCATGGTAACAACTGGACGTGGAAATTATTTGTATATATAGAAACATTGTAGTTATGTATATAATTTCAAACAATCCCGGGTATCCGATTACTACCGAGGACCTTTGACAGTTGACATATTCTGTAATATTAATAATTATAATAATATTACATTAATTAATTCTGATAGATAGAGTACTATAATGCCAATATTATAGGAGTAGGTATTACCGACCTTATACATACAACCTTTCGAACGATGCACTTTACCGTGAGGTAATACAATATATACTATTATATATATATATATATATATATAATTGAAACTATTATTAATGGTATTATAATGTTAATAAGCAGTCATTTGATATACATATTTTATACTCCTAGGCCGTAATAATTATTATAGCTCAAATTGAAATCATGTCTAACCATTAGGCAACTGCAAAAAAGATTATTATTAAACATCGAACATACTTATCTCACTTTTGTACTATAGAAATGCATTAATATTTAAATTTGGATTTTTAGATTTTTCAATTATTATACGTCTCAGATATATTTCAATACTTAGAATTCTTTTCCATCGAAGAAGTTTTGAAGGTCGATAAAAAATAATTTATTTCTCAAACGAAAACCACCATTTTTGAATTGTATAAATTGATAATTCTTTTTCTTTTCTTTTTCTTTTTAATGTTAAAAATTTAAAATATCTAAATTAGTTTCTGGGTTATTAAAACAATCTTTATAGACTTATAGCTTATAGGTGCTAAGAATAATAAGAGTCCTTTACAATGATATAACATAAAATATAAAAAAAGATTTTATATTTCAACTTTTTGGACAATTTTTACAAGTTATAAAAATGTAATTAATTAATATTAATTACCTACTATAGTTTTCAAATTATTATAGCATACGTATCTTCAAGACTGTTATTATGGACCAATATTATCCTTAGTAACTCAGAAACCTACTTGTTTTTCGAATTATATCATATAATTATTTATTATATCATAATTTTTGAAAAAAAATAATCCTCTAATATTATTGTATCTACCAACTTACAAATTTACATTGAAAAAGGGCAGTTCTTATTTAAAAAAAAAAAAAAAAAAAATGATATAAAAACTCCAATACTAAAATTATTACCTGATTAAAAGTCCACGAATTTAATATATTACAATAAACAATCTTCTTCAATAGATCATGAGAAAAAAATTATAATTATAAGTCGTCATAATATAATATAAAGCTTAAGTCGTTAACTTACGTTAAGCTATGAAAATAGAAATAGTACATCTCAATTAAATTCTATAAGATAAAAATTAAATGTATTTTAAAAATTTCGAATAATTTTTAAAATAATTTATATTTAATTTGTACTAAGTCCAAACTAAAAATAATATTCAAATGCGTGTACTAAATTATGATAATAATGTATGTAATAGGTAATATAGTGGTAGGTTTATAGACATATTATAATGAATATGATTTATGAGTTTTTGCTATATATTATATTAATGTCCATACAGTTGGCACTTCGACTTTGTTTGATGGATTTGAAAAAAAAGCAAAAATTTTGAAAATTGTTTTTTAGAATATTTTAAAATCAATGTTTTTTTTTTTTTTATATTTGCGTAAAATTCAAAGACTCCACAGACCACAGTCGTAAGCATACTATAATCAAATAGGTACATAGTATACAAAACATTGATGTGTGCTAAGAGATTTTCAATTTGGGGTTGGGACTAGGGAGGGAAGATTGAACAAATTGTTTATATAAAATTGGCTTCTATCAAGATTTGAGAATAAATATAAACACAAATGCTACACGTTATTATAATATAACGGCGGTCAATAGGGGATTTTAACTTCAAGAGTCTCCCCCCCACCGTGAGAACGTCGACGATATTAATATAGTTTAATAAAACTAATTTATAATTTTATATGTTTATCCACGGGCTGCGTCTGTTATAGCTATCTTTGTAACTTGTACCTACGATATAATTCATTAAAAATTTAGCTCATCATCAATAATGATTGAAACTGTTTTGGCTCAAATCGTATTGTATTTATCAATGTGGTCATCGAACATATTGTCCATGTTGGCCAACGAAATTATAGACTTATAGTCTACATTATAATTAGTTTTAAAAATCATTTATACAACGATATAATGTGATGATGATTCAAACAAACACTTAAACATAATTGAGATTGTATCACGCGTGGCGTATAATGATAATAATAATTAGTAATTATATGTTCTGTACAAGTACTGTAAATCATAATATATGGTCCTACTTATGGTCTACGCGTTGTGTGATTTTTCTGTCTTAATAATTTATTTTATTGTATTCGTCGACTTGTTCGCAGTACTTTATTTATAAATCAATACCACGTTCAACCATTCAACGATTGTGATGATGACGTCAAACTTTCATTTCATCTCGAAATCACTATAATAAATCTGTATATCATAATCCAAGGATCAAACGCACCAGTACGTTCGCGTACATACAATATAATATAATACGGTTGGTAAATATCGTAACTATATATAACTATTATATCCGTAAGGAAAGTACAAGCCGTGTCGATTTGGCTATATAGTCGGGTGTTTGTGTGTAACATGATGTGAATAATACAGTTTATTTTGTTATGATATTTTTCTTTGTGAGGGGTTGATTATTTAAAGAAGCTCAATTAAGATCCCTGACATTAGCTACAGCTCATGCCGTATGTTTATAAAAGTTGTAAACATGGTCATACGTTCTACGTAATACTTTCACATGCATTACACAGAACACTGAAAACATTTTAAAATGTTTATACAATTTCAAAGACTGCAACCCACTTGGCCAGGGAGTCTATTTCACTGATTTCACTGATTTCATTTTTTTTTTTTTTTTTATCCAAAATTATATTAAATTTACCTTTGTCGTATATAAATAAATGAACAAATAATATTTTAAGCACTTTTTTATTAACAACCATCGTCTAGTAGTAATCACGTCACACGATCACTACCATCACTGACCCTTTTTCTGTCTTTACATGATATTCTTTGTATATCAATTGTATATTAATATAGATATATTATATCGAAATAAAAATCAACCCAGTACATTGTACTTATTGACTAAAATCACACTAATTGTTATTTTATTACATTTAGTTGTTATTCTAATCTAACTAGTATTTTTAATATTGATAAATGATAATGTTTATTTTTTTTTATCATATTAAATTATATTATGCATGATACATTGACTACCGCTATACACATATAGTCTATAGGATTTTTTTAGCGATGACTGAACCTTACGCTTAATCACTTAATTTAATTAAAGTTTAAGAACTATATTATAACTTTCAGCTCTTGACTGGAACCATTGACCTAGATAAAAAATATAAATCAATTTTATTAAAACAAGTGTAAAGAAATTTAAAGCAAAGTATGTGCGGTTACATGGTCGTTCGTTATTGAGGTCTCGTGCGTACTTGGTATATTATATGCATGTTATATTAACATACATAGCTGAGAATTTTTTGCATATTTTTCAATAATCGTTCAAAACACAGAGTAATGTGATGGGTGATAAATGTGTTTAATAATACCTGGAGCGTAATTGTTTTTAAATATTTTACAAGTTATAAGTTCATGTTTCGTGCATATAGTTATAATACATCATACTATTTTTTGACATATTGTTATTTTATTTAGGGTAAGACAAATGTATGCTGTCATCAAGCGTGTACAATTATTATTATTTTATTTTTATATCTATATTTTAAACAGCTGTTTTTCGATACAACAACGCAGTGCTATGACCCTAGAGTTCAAATAGTATCAAAGCACTCAGCATTTATCTGACGAAGTGCTCGGTATGAACAACTATAATCATCATCTGAAGTTATTTTTTAGCTTTTAATGCAGTACTTCTAACTATATAATTAGAAATTTACGTATCTTTAGACTTCCTAAACTGGAAAATATCGTCAAGTGACGTGTAATAAATAAATAATAAATATTAATATAGAATAATGATATAGGTACACTATTTACAAGTTACAACATGGTATTATACCTACGCACCTCAGTCGTCGAACTTGTGTGTGACAAGAAAATATTATTTTGATTACATGCGTTTACAATATATATAAAATAATTATGACCATTTTTTGCGTCACTATAGACAATAAAATACACGTTGTAAAATAATAGTTACCTATTTATATGTGTATATATTTACAACAAATTGCAAGCAATATTGTATATTTTAGGTTTATCGGGAACATTTATAGTAGGGATAACACTTTTAATAAAATATTATTCGTCTTTCTTGATCAGTAACTACAGGGTTACATCGTTTATTTATGTTGTCGCTGGTGAATTAAAAGGTATGGAAAATAAAACTATAACATTCTCGTATTTTTTGTTTTCATTTTGACAATTTCAATAATATGATTTAATATTATAATACGTACGGTAACATCAATTGTTTTTTGTTAATTTTCAACGGGCCAAAAATAAATTCGAAAAATAATAAATACATACCGGGCACGAGTGTTTCATTAATACTACCAGCCTTTATTTTTTTTATTTATTAAAATTCAACCCACACATTTTGTTGTGCATTATTATTATAATGAGAATAATTCGCTTAATTTGTTTTTAGTAAAAAAAAAAGTTTAGGCGACTAATATAATTAGTAATTATTTTAATTTTATTTTACAATTGAAACCACGATAAAAATGTATTCATTAGGTAGATACAAAACAATTAACAGGCTCTTGATTACATATTTTCTGTAAAGTGGGATATTTGATTTAAAAAATAACTGATCCAAGACGATTCCTCGTCATCTTTCTTGTTTGAACTTGTTTCAAGCATGACACTTTTACCCCAACTTATAATAGGTACTTAAATATGCCTAATATTAATGTTATATGTAGATACTTAATTACATCAGACTGCTGCAGAGGACAACGTAAATTACATCCGACGAAGGAAGAAAATTATAAATAGCATCCAATACATATCAGCTATAAATTTATATGCAGTAAAAATTGCGCCTGTTTATATTTCAGGAATGGATTTTCATGGTGCACAGAGGATAATATGTTGAGGCATATTAATTTAAAATTACTTAGATAACAAAAAGAGGAGATGAAAAAATATCCTTCAAAAGTTTTTTTTTTATTATTTAGTTGAAATAAATAATGGGAAAAATTAAAACTTTTTTTATATTAAATATAAAATTATGACTTATGGATGCGGATATATTAATTCAAGTCTTAAATTGTATTTTTTAGGTTATATATTTACGTAATACAGTGTAACTAATAATAATATTAATAACAATATAATAAGTTAAATTTTATGATTTAATAAATTTTTCCATAGGTACGTTGAAATTTTTCACTTAGCTCTTACTGGTTTAGCGTTATTTATTATATGAGCTCTTTTTAAAGCTTATATTCACCATGAGCGTAATATTTACAATCATCCGCTGCAGGAATGGACATTATTCTTGAAGAATGTAGATACTATATTATGTTCTAGATAGTTAATTTTTTTTTTTACAAATGTCAATAAAAAATTATTTGTTCGTTCAAAAAACTTTTTTAAGTTAAAAATTTAATACAATGTTTCACATAAGATGTTATTATATTGCTGTATGAAAATATTAAAGATACATAATATAATAGTTATATTTTATCATATACCTAATTTGAAATTTATATAAATGTGTACAAAATATTTTTAATAAAAGCGCAATATAGCTGGAGGTATCCATAAATGGGATTGATTGAAGAAACTATTCAATAATAAGACTTTATGTAGTAGGCAAATATTTTTTTATAAGCATTTATAAGAGAGCATTTTGACCGAGTTAATTTCGTAGGTAGGTAGTTCAATATAATATATTAAATGTTCAACTTCTATAGGTAAAGCTTGGTTTAAAGTTTAAACATTTTTCAAAGGGGCTTAAGATGTAGTAGCGTCATTGGAGGGGGGTATAGTAGCCATTTGTTTCCCCCACCCTTGTTATTAGCGGCCAGCAGGCCATTATTGGGTTAGTTATGCACTAGTATCGGACTAGTTTTGAACAGCAAGCCCGTAAACATGATTCATGTCATTGCTGAATAAAATTCAACTATGATTCGTGGCTCGTACTAATACATATATTATGTACACATTAGACGAAAGAAGAATTTATTATAGTCTATGAAACAGTTGTAGATGTCTCATGTCCAGGGCTAGAATTTGTATGCAACAGCATGTTTTTTTGCGACTTCTGATTGTTGATTTTGTCAGTAATGTCCACGAATCACCTCATGATGAGATAAATGGTGGTGTTTTTATTTTGCATGTTTTTGAATATTTTGGATAAAATGCATATTAATGCATATATTATATTAAATAAAATTAATATTATTGCATATTTCCATTATAAGAATGCGAAAAATGCATGTTTTTATGCATTTCGTAATTAATATTTATAATTTAATATTAATACTTCGTATTTAATTCTAGCTCAGCTGATTAAAGTATTAAACTTGATTTTTTTGTTAAACACAAATTTTATTTTTATAAATACAATCCTATGGTACAATAGGTATGCCATTAAAGATTGAATAGTTTGACGGAGAAAGATAAACACAATTAATAAAAGTATGTCGGTCAATATGAAATCTAAGATAGAAATTAAAATGCATACTTTTGCATATTTTGGTAAATAAAATGCATTTTTTACAATTTTTTATTGCATACAAATCCCAGCCCTGCTCATGTCTAATATAATATCTACAATTTGAATTGAGTTAATAATATAATTATAATGTAATCTATCATAATAAATTGTTAGTGAGTGAATTTTTTTTCAGTTTTACAATGGGTAGGTCAAAATGTTTGACCTCCACCTCTCTCAAAACTGAAATGACGTCAATGTGGATTGTTTAGACGGACTGTATAAGTATTGATCAGCTATTCGTCGGCTGTTTAAAATTTTAAAAACTCCTAAAAATATTATGTAGGCCTATTGAATCTCCAATGAATCTCGCACAAACGTAGGACCTATATATAGACTGACTATATCACTTGTTGTCTTTAGACACTTAAAAATGATAATTTCTCGATGCGTCGACGACCTCTACGTAATATTATAGTGCTCTAACGGGTGACAGCATATTATAGTATTATGTTAACAATCGTAATTCGCATCTTGTGCGTGCTAATACGCCACTTGCACACGCGCGCTGCACCGGAATCGTCGTAATTGTTTGATAATAATAATAAATATTAAGTAATCTTATATTTAACATTATATTACAATACCGACGATGACGACGAAGTCGCGTTATTATCTAATTGGTTTATTCCTCCAAATTCGGTTTCCCGCCGCCCATATATTACCGACTGCGGTCGTCTCGAAAACGAAGGTCACCGTCGTCGTTCTGTCTCCAGCTCGATGAACAAGACGACTAGGTATACCTACTGTAACACTTAATACAAACCTATACAGTCGTACGACCACGATAATAATGTTGTAATTTGCAGCGGGAAAAATAATAATACACGCCAGCGCCAAAAAAGAAAACGGTTTATTCTCCGTTCCATCGCGTGTGTTTTGTTTGTTTGGCCATTCCCCCCCCCCATGTTTCGTGACAGTGGTCTGAAGAAATCTCTGCCGCCAGCCCATCAGCCAGCCAGCAGCTTGTCCGCGCACCGAGCCGAGTAAACAGTTTAATTGCGAGTGCCGTTACACGCGTTTTGAATTATTTAAACGCACGTCAAACATAATACACACAACAACAACAACAACAACAATAATAACAATAACAATAATACGTACACGTCCGTGTCAAGTACACAATACGTATGGGCACAACACACACGTTTTCAGCGTACGTACGAAATGTGTAACACGATTGTACGATATAAATATTATATTATTATTGTACATCACTATAGCTGTAGTCTTCGTCTATAGCTGGGTTAAAATTAATCCATCTTTCTACCGTTTTCCGTTTTGCTTCAGTTCAAATACATAATACAAACACATCGCAATTACAATGATTAATTTCATAAAGTTCCAATTCTTGATAATATATTATATTATATTCTGCACATCGTATTATATTTTTTGATTTACCTATAAACACCGAAGTAGGTAATCCGACATCGTTTACATCAACAAATATGTAAAGAATAATAAGCAGCCAAATTATATAAGTAAATATTGTAATCATTATTGTGTTCGTTATAAAAGGCACCTGCTTATTATAAGTATTTTATGTTGACATTTGTTTTAATGCCATGTTTTTACTAGATAATTATAAAATGTAAGCTACCTAGCTCTATAGATACTATAGAATCTATAATAATCATCTACAGGAAAGGAATAGCAACTCTTTAAATCAGGGGTGGCCAACAGGTCGATCGCGACACCATTTGGCATTATTTTAAATTTTTGAATTTTTTTCAGAAAAAAAAAATTATTATTATTATTTTTTTTTTTTTTGTGTAAATGTGTGTATTTTTGTATATTTATCCCACTAATACAAAAATTATATTTAGAAAAAGGCAATAAATAATTCTGAAAAATACAGTGATATTTTATATTAGTATAATAGTTATAATAGAAATAGTTTGAATTAAATATATTAAATTACGTGTTGTGTGAAATTGTGAAAATTAAACGTGTTAATAATACTTGTGTACAATAATAATACAACAATACCTCTATTTAATTAATAATTAATTTTTGTTTTGTTTATTGAACTTTTATTTTTTTTTGTCGATCGCGCGCGACAACCTTAAAAACTCAGAGGTCGATCCCTAGTCTTTTAAAGTTGGCCACCCCTGTTTTAAATGACCAAAAAAGTGTTCGATTTAGTGAGAGCCATGCAGAATTAAATTCATGCAATAACCACCCCATAGCAACAATTCGTTAGAGATTGAAAAATAAGCTACATTATGGACCCTCAAGGAATCCTGATGGATTATTTTAACATAATATTAAAATGTTATTAAAAAAGATTTTACACGTGACAGCAAGTTGTTAATAAAATTTCGCATTTCCGGTTTGGGGATTTTAAAACGGACCTCCGTCGCCGGAACTGCATCGGTAGACTATAAGAAATATTATGGGACACCGTTTTGAATAATAATTTATTTAATATATGTTTATGCACTCGTGCGCGTTATAGCTGTACATTATTTTATAAATGCACTTGCGGTGCAGGTTGGTGCTCGCTGTTATTATCATCGTTGTTATTGATGTGGTTATTGTTTTTAAATTTCATAAACCGACGGCCCACAATATTATCTCTGACCGTTTTCATTCGACCGGAATGTCGAAGTGTGCGAATTATATCAGAATAGGGGCGTATATCGATTGCGCCGAAATTACCTTTTTACCTGTAAAAAATCTATTGATTCCGCCGGCTATCGACTTTGCTGAACTTAATCGCATCGGTTTTCATATGTCATAATCAATATAATCTATAAAATTGTAGACATATTTTGTTACACGTACCTAGGTACATTGATATTATTAGAAATGCATAATATTAGAGAATGCTCAATTCAACAAAGCACATCCTAATATATTTTTGTTTAGGCATGTATTAAATTTAAAAATTCAAACTGATACATATATAATAATAAGAGGGCTCGATAATAATAAAATAAGTAAAAATAAAAATTATGAAAGAAAAAATAAAATATATTATATAGAAACAATTATTGAAGACTATTTAAATAAAAAAATTGATAGATTTATAAAACTCAAAGCATTATTCTGAAAAATAAATCAACTGATATTATAACTATATTTTATTATTACATTTTTATCACTATTTACTATTATTTATTTTATTTTTACTATACTATTTTTGCTGTTTTGGCATTAGCTAAATAAATTTTAAAACATATTATTTTACTATTTTAATAAATTTTACTTACGAGAATGTTTGAATTGTTTTTTGAAATGTTTTTATTTAAATTTAAAAAAAGCATGGTAAACTAGGTGATCTTTTATACAAACACTATTGATTAAAAAAATACAGTCAGTGGAATCAACATAAACAAATATCCACCGAAATTGATAGCCGGCGGAATCAATAAATAAAAAAGCTCGCTGGAATCGATAGCCGGCGGAATCAATATCAACAAATATCGGGCGGAATCGATAAAACCCCATAGGTATGTAGAACTATGTACGTACATATTTAACGTTATTGGTTTGCCACAAAGGGATTATTATTATTATTATTATTAGTGTGTAGTGACTAGAAAACCGATATTGCTTCCGCCATCCACCTGACACAAATTCATCGTTTATTATTCGCTTCTAATTTGGCTGCATAATCCCCGTTGTAGGTATATTCTGTTCATCGATACCTCTATTTACGGTGAATTTAATTAATTATTTATTATACTGCAGTGGTTAAAAGCCACACTCGACTTCCGTTTCAATTAAGCGTAGAGTAATCAACAAAAACGGAAATCGAGTTGCCGTTTTAACAGCGGGCATCAAGCATATATTGATATAAAAAATAAATAATATATTACATTACAATATATTCTACTTAATTATCGAAATTAATAGAACTCAAATTAATTTTTCTCATTCGGTACCGACAATTTTCTCCGCTATATAGTTTTATTTTTATTTTTAAATGTTTCTACGTCTTTTTTTGTTATTTACAACTTGACAAATTCGATATTACTCAAGCCATATAAATGAGAGAATTTTCAATTGGATATGATTTTTCTGAGTCAGATATTCAGAGACTTAAGCCTTAAAGAGCAGTAGATTTCAAGTTTCTATTATTATGATTCGTTAAATGCGATTAAACTATAGTAACTTTAATATTTTTAATTAGATATAATCTGGACTACAACGCTGCGTAGGTAGCTACTAATGTATACTATACTGCCAATAACAAACAATGTATTCTAATTTGCATTTAAAAATAAATAAATTGCGGGCAAATGTTTTCAATGTGTTCAAGAAAAGATTTTACTGCATTACGATGACTGCTACCCCAAAATCACTTAAATCCATCGATCAAGGGTTTAGCGAAAAACGTGACGAAAAATTAATTTTGTTTATACCTATATCGATATCATGGCACTTAGTAATGCTCCAGGAGTCAGGACCATGAATATTTCTAAAGAAAATAATTATCATTTCTGATAAAAATTAAAAATATTGTTTGAAACGAACAAATGTCAGACGAAATACTGCAGCAGACACTGTGCACTCATTACGCACTTGTATTTACTTGAACTTGACACAATGCAAACTGAAGGCATTATATTATTAATTTACCATTCGAGTTCAACGTTAATTAAAATAATAATACCCACGTGTTTAAGAAAACGATTGTGTTGAGTAGAACTCAGTTCACCACCGTATTTAGTATGATCGTGACGTCTAGCCCAATCAAAATAATAATTAATAATTTGTGACAATGAACAATAAATGTATGAATTCATCATCTCGTTAAAATATCAAGTTTTAATTATTTCCAAACCTACTTTCAATAAAAAATAATTATAAATCTGAAATTCAATACAAATATAATAAAGGTGCCTAATATTTTACTGCGATGTTTGAACTATACGACTATATATACATTATTACAATATTAATTGTGAATTATAATCCTGGTAGTCTTTGTTAATCATTGAAACTAAAATGTCGAATATTATAATATTACTTATATAGTAATTATGCCACTATTCGCATATCTGGTCAGCAACGACCTGCTGACAATCAGGCAACTAAAATCTGTATAAGCACTTTTACGTTTTTAATTCGTCAATATACTACTCACATATATTATTATACCTTTAGGTTCAAATGAAGTATGGTGATCCTCAATTGTATAATGATATACCTATAATATGCAACGTATTTTGTTAGTATAAATATAAAGTATTGAGATATATTAAAATATAAATATCAACATTCAACGTGTAACTGCTGCTTTCCTAAAATATACTTTCCTAAATTTAATTTTCCTTAGAATAATATTCTAAATAATATTTTATGTTCCAATCACAAATCTATAAAATTATACCTCATGAATACTTTTTCTTGTGAAAACACTACCAAAAGCATCTTACAAGAAACTAATCTAACCTGAAAGCCTGACATAATTAGACCTACTTGACAAAGATTGGATTTAAAAAAATAAATATCTTAACTTTACTAATCAGCTTTTTAAGTTTTTATCTGGGTTATTATGAAAATCAATTTCCAGTTAACTTCTTGAAAAAATCAAAACAGCAAAAGTTAATACTCAGCATTTTAAAAAAATTCGAAAAATCGAAATGAGATTTGAACGAAATTTTAATTAATCAATTGTCGCAATGACCTCGAAAAGAAAATTTCAAATCTTTTTATAACATTGAAATGCAGCAGTTATTCTATAAAGTTGGTGTAATGCGGTCGGACCTTTTGGTCTGGACCATTGACTAAACACGGTGCTTCCGACTGAAACTTTAAACCAAACTTTATGACGAACTTAATACGCAGTCACCGCTATTGTTTTCTGGCTACCGACTTTTCACACTTTAGTCTTTTCACGAACAGTGAAACCTTAATGTTATCATTTCTTATCCAGGCACATTCGCAATAACGGCGACGTTTATATTACCTGCTATGATAAAGGGTTGAATAATTTACGTGTCGGTCAATGGCTGTCGTAAAATAATATTATGCACTCATATATTGTTAGCTGACTGATATTGATTGACGGCACAGTTGTGGCTGTTGTACGTTCACTGCAACCCCCCCCCCTTCCTCCCCACACATACCAAGTATGATGATGATGATAATAATAATAATAATAATATTCGTCTCGTAAATCGTTAATTAATTGAATACCAACAGTGAATATTATATCCGGAAATTGCCGCGGATAATGTTACGCACATGTCCCATACGTAGTGGGGCGGGCGATGACTGGTTATATTACACGTCATACCGGCAGAATCTATCAACTACGAATGCAGTCGAAAAATACCTATACCTGTCAAATAAATTAACTGATTTTTTTTTTTTTTTTTTTGCTCGGAAATAATACATTTTTTTTTTCGTTGTGTTATCTAAAAACGCAAGCGTCAAGCGTCGATCGCATAAAATATATTATATTAACATAATAACATTAATACGACCATGCGCAAAGTACAATAATAATGTATTATTACATAGGTATGTATAAATGGCTGCAGATAGCGCATTATTCCCGCGGATTATGACGTGTTATTGTAGGATTTAGGTTCTATATCAGTGTCGGCGGCCTCGACAACCGCAACGGATTCTGCACGCACGCGACCTACACGTCGTCATAATTATTCTACAATGATGTTAAGGCGATATTATCATAATATTATACCTATATACTATTATATCATGCCCATCATGATCATAATCGCCGCCGTCTGTAATTTGATTAAATAATTTATTGATTGTGGTTGCGGGTGTCTGTCCGATTCCCCTCCCCCGCCCCCCGACGTGAACCTGTAAGCCAATGTCGACTGTAAACTGACAACCGATGCCGGACTCGTAAGTGCCTGCCAATTATCTCGAAATTATTATTATTATTATTATTATATTGTATAACGGGATAAATCGTTAATCATTCATCAATATAATATGTAGGTAATGTGTTTGTGCGTATGTGTGTGTGATAATATGTACATATAAATATATAATACAATAATTTGAACAATTTGAATAATTACATTGTGGACGAAACGAGCGCAGGAATTTTCGTTGAAAATAAAGGCTGTATGGGTGAATTTTTATAAGCTATACAATTTATAATGGGTTGCAACGTTCAAAATAATTCTACATCATTTTTTTTTTTCCAAGAAACGTAAAAACAAAACATAAAAATATGTTCTGTTCTACACATGCTAAAATATCGACGGATGTACCTGAAGCGCAACTTGCGATCATCATATAACTATTTTCTTGATGTTTTCAATTTTAACAAACGGAGGGTGGTCCCATTTTAATGATTAATCTTCATGATAAGTATGATATTACTAAGTAAATGTATAATAATAATATTAGTTCCAATCAAATAATATTATAATACACTCATCGCTAACGACCATTATACCACGTTGAATTCACCTACAGTTCTCATCCGATCATTGAAGTCAAGCAACGTCGGCCGTACTTGGATGGGTGACCGCCTGGGAACACTACGTGCCGTTGGCCTGTTTTTATTTTTTATACACTTTTCATTCAACAATCATCAATTTGGATTTTGGATTTTTATATTAGGCTTCTACGCTTGAACATTGGTTCGGCGATATTGAACAAATCTAATTTATGTTTGTGGCCAACATATAATTTGTCAATAGTCGGAAAAAATAAATGATACAAAATATACCATTTTTTTTTTTATTTAATTATATCCCGTTCATAAATAAATATGGACTAACTTTTTTTTAACTAAGAATACTAAATTAGTTAAGTTGGCAAAATTAAGTAGCAATTAACATATAATACAGTTGTTGAATAAAATTACATATGCCACAATAATTATAGTTCTAGACTCTATAAGATTATAATATTGCGTGGTTGGCCCAAAAAGCTAACGATTAAGTAGTTTGAAATTTAACTAAATATTTTGAACATTGATTATGTATATTTACTTTTACTTATTAAAAAATAATATATAAAATGGTACAAATGTTCAAGTCCTTATAAAATAATGTAAAAAAAAAAAAAACATTATAACAATATTACTTAAATATCATAATTTATCGTATAAAATAAATAATCATATATTAATGTTAAAAAAAATTTAATAATAATGTTAATCGTAAAAAAATGTCGAGTATACATTTTTGATATTTTTAGGTTGCTTTAAGATGAACTTATAAGGAAATATTTATGATAATTTCAAGCTTAAGCTATTTTAAATTTTTATAATGAAATAAAATGTTCGTCATTTTGACAATTTTCTATTAGAAAATTATAATTACTTAAGTATCAATGGAAGTTTCAAGACTAATAATAAAATTATTTAAAATGGTTGTTTTTTATTTATTGGACAGATATAAATAAACATCTGAAACACGGGTCATTTTAGTAACATTATAGGTAGTTTTTCTATTATGACTAAGTATACAATTAGATGACAAATTTTTTTTGTTTTATAATAATTTATTATTATCATAATATTTTATCACTCGTAAACAGCACTATGAAAGTTTTCTGCTCAAATCTTCGTTTAATACATCATATGATATGATCAATGTATTAAATCCGGTACCGGTATGTAATAATAATATTTAGCACTGTACCTAGTTGGCAAACGACGCAACTTAAATAATATATTACATAGTTTCGTTTCTATATAAATATAGTATTACTTACTCGGGACCTCTAGCGATTTCGAACGAACCGTCGGTCAGTTATATTGCGATAGTGCATGCATCATTAAATAATGTAATATAATAATTATTGTACCTATAATAATATTTCGTCCCTTTCACGAAATGTTGAAATATGAATTTTACATGAATAATTTCACAATAGACATCGCCTGTTTAGTTTAATTACTTTAGTTAGAAAACCCAAGTCTAAGGTCTGTCAAATGGTCGAAGCTCTAGTGACATATAGCTGCATTCCCCCGAGGTATGCTGCAGCCACGTAGATAACGGACATATTAAATGTCTCTATAGGTTACATCTCATAAAAACCATTTGGCGATTCAACACATCTCATCTAGACCAAAATGTCAATTTAACTACCGAAAACTCAATTCTCGCAATGTAATACTTAAGCCAGGCATCCAATTCGCTTCCTCTAGTATAATCCCAAACGCCGTCTTAAGAAAAAATTGTGTCGTTATTTATTAAACGATTGACGGCTAACAAACATTTAATTTAATCAAAATTAAATTAAATTAACGATGGGTTCTACCACTGGATGGCCTCAATCTTCATGTGTTTCATGTTGTGTAAAATTATTTATTGTATGTTCAAATTTTCTTAATATGCCTTGTAGCATGGATTGTAAATTTTCTTTTAAATGAAAAATCATAAATGCTCAGAATATAATATTATCCTATAGATCAGATATTTGGATAATAAACTACGGATTTGCATTTATTATAAATAAATATATTTTATAACAGATAATTTTGAAAGCGATTGAATAAACAATAAAAATAATATGTTAAAGCGTGCGTGAGTGTGTGACAGATTCACTCTATATAACATAATTTGGATATTTATACAATAATATATTTATATAATGCACGCACATGATTGCGCCGGAAATGTACATAAGATGTCAATTGCGAAATTAACTAAGCGTCAGTTACGCGTTTATCTAACAAATGCTTATAAAATAGACCTATAACATGCCAACATTATTGTAGCATCAGCTCATGTATGAAATCGTTGCGTTGCATTATTTTATCTTTGGTCATAGGTACAAATCGCAGTCTCGTTGGATCTGTTATACAAACATTTTTACATTCTTAAATCTTGTTTTTTTCCAAAATACATTAACGAAATTGATTCAATTAATATTCAGTGAAGTCAAACCAAGAAAAATACTAATAAATTGTGGTTTTTTTCGTTGGGGTATTTGGTACCTATGTGAATAATTGTACGAACTTAAAGTATTAAGTTTGTGAATCTTTCCTTAAAACGAGTTCTACAAATATAAAAACCAAACCTAACCTAATCTGCAATCTGTATAATATTATATTTTAACGAATTTTATAAAAATCTCCCTTAGTTAATCATGATAATTACTAACTGATTATTCCAAAAACAAAATATTATATACGATGATCGTATAAGTTATAGTACTCTATACATATAATATTATTATATAGACGGTGTTAGGCTTTTCACACATCAATTATGGAGTTATTTCGTTATATAAAGGTCACTTCATTTATTGCAATAAACTATAAAATACGTTTTCTTTTCTTTTGGATATTATTTGTCTGAAAAAAAATATTAGGTATATAATTGTATGATCTAAACTAACAATGAAAATTAACATATAATATACTTTTTGGATTATACGGTTGACCGATGGTGTTTTAACACCCAAAACACCCACTGGCCCTTTCATAAAATTCTAACTATTGGGTACCATAATAAATCTGTCAGGATGTTATTCTTGAGCAACGCGTATAATGCATATAATACATCGATAAAATAATTTTTGATGCGAACATGCAATGTTGATACTAAAAAATTTGATCACAGTAGCGATTGGAATCAAAAATCACATTGCCTTGGGAATATGAAGTTGATGTAAATTGGACTATAGTTTTGTTTGCAAATCTTTATGTGAAATTTCTTTTGATTGTTTTGAGTGTTTAGATTCACAAAAAAATGCAGCTTTTGAATGCGTAGATTCAAATAGATAATGCATAATACTTATAAAGAATATAAAGATAAAAGAAAGAAAATACTTATTTCCAGTTTTTCTGATTATTTTCGCTTATTTGACCAGTATTTCTACGTTTTTATGATGTTTTCAACTACAGTATAAATATTGTTTAAATTTCATTTTTCAGAAAATCCCTCGGAAAATCCATAAAATCCTTAAAGTCTCAAAAGTGAAGTTTAATTTATTTTATAATATAAAGTTAAAAATTTATTTTGATTTTGTTTGATTTTTTAGTTAGAATTTTTTGATAAATATTTTTGCAAAAATTTAAGTTTTTTAAATGCTTATTTGAGTGCTTATAATAATGTTTTTAAGAGCTTATTTTAATGATTTTAAGTGCTATAAGTCCCGAGCCCAGCTTATTATACTATAGGTATAACTTAAACGATATTTGAACTTTTCTAATTTAAATTACTTTTCCACTGAGAAAACGGGCTTTTGCTACATTTAGTTTAGTATAATAAACTGAATGTATTTTACATTTGTACATAGTATAATTTAAATAAATAATTACAATAATAATATAAAATTCGGTAATTATTATTAATATAATAATATTAAATTTGGTCGAGTTAAAAAAAAAAAAAATTTAAATAATAATATACAATTGGTTCAGTTTTTAAAATAAATAATTATAATATTAATATAAAATGTATACTATAATAGACTATAATAAATACAGTTTAAAATATTTCAATCTAGAAACTAACCAGTTATAACAACTATATCATAGAGTGTTTCTATAGATGCGTTTTTTTTTTAAATTAGAAAAGTTCGAAAAAAAGTTTAAGTTATACCTAATGGCTAATATAATAAGTGTATAATAAATAAACTTTTGCTGATACATGGCATGCAATTCAGACAAACCTCTCTATGAGGTGGCATGCAATCCGGACAGACCCCTTTAAGAAATCGCTTGCAATTCGGATATATTTTTTTTTTGTCATTCAATTCGGACGCAGCCCTACTTCAAAGTGCGTGTGTGCCGTGTGCATACGTTTCGTGTCAATGTCAACTTCTAGACATATTAAAATATATTATTTCAAAAGTCTCATGCGATTACTTGGGTAGTTGGATAGTGGGTACAAATAACACGAGATAGGTCTATTTTGATAGAAAACACGGTACCTAGCTTCCTTAACAAGTATGAAAAACCTATGGACATAAAAATATTATAATACGATGACCGATAGGTACCTTCGTAGTACATACCCGTTTTAAATTGACCGTTTCAATTAGTGAAATTAAAGTATTCAACGCTTACCGCTGATATTATTATATTAATATAGCATCGATGTTACCCGGCCATACTTGAATCGGGTCAAATACTTAATATAATGGTTCTTCGGTGTAAGTGCATTAGAGTGGAAATACACTTTCTTTGGTTTTGTTATTCCATGTCAAACCACTAATATGTTATACATATGTATAATTTTTTTTTGATCCTTAGACGTGGTTAAAAGAAGAATAAAAAACATTTAACACGTTTCCGTGTATAAACGTGGCTGCCTAGGTACTAATTTTTTTTTATATTCATTTTATTCTGAAATTATTTTGCAGTTAAGTTATTTATTGTTATTTTATTATTGTATTGATATGAATACCTAAAACTACCTATCAATAACTAACAATATTGACATGTAGTTAACACTACAATTTTGTTAATACTACTAATAAAATCAAAATATCAACGCAATCTTATGTAATTAAATAGATACTTATATTTACTACTTCGTTTCCATTCATCAAAAATGTTATGACCAATATTACAATTTAGTTCAATGAGTTGGGAATTCCGCATTAAGATGGAGTTCTTATATAATTACCTAAGTAAAACTCCGTTTTTAATAAAAAAATAACAAAAGGATTTTTATCATAATTTAATGAGAGATCTAGCACTTTCCTACATTAACATAGGCGTATCTAGACTTTGACGCAGAGGGTGCAACCTGGTGCGTACCCAAGGGGCTAATAGGCGCTAGGTCCCTTTTTTGAATTAGTTTTCTTAATAATTCATGGTGCCACTTGAAATTGCAAAGGGTGCAGGTGCATACCCTGCACTCCCGTGGACACGCCTATGTACATTAACATAACATTTTTAAACAAAATTGCTTGTGTAAGCCAGAATCGTAAATTTTCTAGACATAAAGGTCTCCCATAGATGATCCCACATTGAAATAGATAAACGCTTTTCTAAAAAAAATTTTTTTTTTTGATTACAAGTATTAACATTTTAAATGATTAAAGTGAAAAAAAAAATTATCCATTCTTCTTTAAGAAAGATAAATTCATGTATTGAAAATTTTAAGTAGGTATATTCTTTTCTGGTTAATATTATGTCTTAATACTAAATGGAGTACATATTTTTTTTATTCTGTATTATTATTAAATTGTTATCCTTTTTAATGCTTGTATACATTTTTTAAACTATCAAAAAAGTGTATATAGCTTAAAATATCGAGTATATATATTTTGTTTTGTTTTGTATTCTTATTATGTGATACTTTTTTATAATGTTTAATATAATGTTCAGTTATAAAGTTTTTTGTTAAAAATATGGAATACATATTTGTTTAGTTTTGTATTATTATTATTAATACTTGTTCTAGACAATTATATGACTGATATAAAATAATTATCATAATATTGGAAATGTATTCCTTTTTTTAATGTTTCTCCTAAAAAACTAAGCTAAATGTCTTAATAGATATTTTCTTCAATACCTAGCAACTTATAAAGTTTTAAAAAAACTTTATAAGTTAAAGTCAAACTTTTATTGAGAAAATTATGTAGTATAATAATTCATAATATTAATCATAAGATAAGGATAACTATATTTTATTTTTTAATTTTTTTTTTTTTTAAATTAGTTAAGTCTTTAAAATCTGAGTTCATTAGAAGTCCACACAAGACCAAAATTATATTTGATTTGTGTTTGGATTGGCAATAATTTAATTTTTACTTGCCTGATGGAATTTTCAAATTTATAGTAAAAATTCCGGAAATATTCCCTCACTTTTGATTTCCGGAAAATTACCCATCACTAATTGCGCCCCTGTCTAGGTACGCTATTTTTCTACTAATTGAATATAAATTTCATTTAATTTTTAATTAATACATCAAAAAAAATTAGATTTTTGTAGCTAATTATAGTGTTCTATGAGTCCTTCTTTAAAATACAAAATCTAACATTTTGGTTTCATTATACATATCCCCTGGCGTAGAATACTTCCCATCTGCTTGAGAGTGTAATCTTAGCAATGTGGATCACTTGCACACACACACACACACACACACACACACATTGATTTTTATTAATATATGTATATAATATAATATACGCTATTTTTTTAGGATACAAAAAATAATTGTTGAGTGACGACATATAAGTCATTCATTTTACCACAGATACGAATATACGATATCATTGTATTATATAGGTGTGTATAGTTTTTTTTAAATTTTAAACTGGAATCGTGAAATAATATAATTTAGGCGCAAAGTTTTTTTTTTATCTATTTTTCCGAACAGGTATAGTGAAATAATATGAATGGATGTATTGCCTTTTTTTTATTTTCTTGATTTATATTGTACACTGCCAGCGGATCGCGGTATCGATGACGGTAATAATAATGGTTGACGGAGTTCAACGAACATCCAGCGTGTACAAAATACAGACATAATGTATTGGTAGGTATCTATATATAATATAATATATATATATATATTATATATATATATTATAATATTATACAATATTATATAAACGATCCATAGTGATAGTGTGTTATATTATATTTCTGATATACATATATATATATACATATTAAATAGGTACACGGCGAGTGTCTATATGTATATAGGTGTAATATGCGTAGGGAAATCAATAAATCCGACACTTTACTTATCGATCGTGACAGCTGTAACGGGACATGCAGCCGCCGTGTAAAAATGATAGTATTTACAAGCAAATTAATCGGCGCAGAGGAAGTAGTCATTTAGGAATCAGGACGATGACATAAAACGTGACAGTCTATTGATAAACGAAACTCGGCGGAAGGAGGCAAGAAGGAGGAAGGAATGACAAAAAAATAAAAAATAAAAAATATATAGCACGCTCAAATAACTGCGGCATTGAACTGAATAATATAATAATATATAATGCGTTCTCGTGCTTTGGACGCGCCTGAAACGTTCACATAATGCAATCAAATAATGTTCAACATAGATGGCGGAAGAAACTGCGGCAATGATGCACGATTAATATTCCACGGATCCGGCAATTAACGTAATAGTAATTTTTGAAGCGTTTATATTCGCAAGACGTCATAGGTTGGATATAATAATAATATTATAATAATTTTTGCGCCACAGCAGCAGGTTAGCAATATATTATAATGATGTTTTATAAATCGGATATTTATAGAAAAGTATTCTGCTGTTAATATAATATTATAGATATTTTCCTTTGAAAAAAAATAAAATAAATACTTAAAACGCGATAAAAATTTAGCTATTTTTTTCCATTTGAAAAACTAAACTATTGACCCAGAAAATTAGTGTGAACCAGTTAAATGAATCACTCCGTATATTATGCATTGTACAATCTACAAACGTTCTGTGAACCTATATATATATATATATAATTGGTATTTATCGAAGAAAAACTCTTATAATATAGTTGAAAAAATTATTTAGAACGATCGAGATAATGTTTGATAGTAGTTTTCAGGCTTATTATATGAAATTTGCCTAGATTTAGTCTATTGTGAAATACCAACGTATTCCTCTTAAAACAATAATCCCAAATATGCACTCGATCAATATGTATACGCATTGTAGAAATTATGGTTATGTGTGCTATTTACGATATTATTTGGTCTACTACGCCACCTTATGGAGAAATACAATGGATACATCATGTCATCGCAATGATACTCGACACATACCTCTATCATGATACATGTGTATTCAACGGGATACAATGTTTGACAACCGGAACATATTGATGGATGTAATAATAGACAGTAGGTAAAGTTTATTATTTAGTGCCTACCTATATATACTATGTAATTTACTTACCTGCACGTAATGTCAAACAGTGGTGTAAATCATTTTTTTTTTTCACGCCAAATACACACACGCCATAATATACGAACTATAACTTTTTTTCTTTTATGGGGGCACAAATGTGCGTTCTCCACTTGCAGCTCCAGGGGATTTGCGCCACTACATACTATATATAGGTCATAGGTATTAAGTTTATCGAGGCAATAATATTATCAATCTCATATTATGTCTTATAAATAATAATAAATATATTGAAGGACGTAATAATAATAATAATAATACCGAGGTGTTGTGGCTGATTCGGGGCAGAGAAAGGGGAGCGCTGGATTGCGGACGAACTGGAGGATACATCACACACGTCAGGGAATGGTTGAATAGATGAATTAAATCAAATGATGAAATTTTTGATTTAAGTTAGAATAAAAACGATCAATGGTAAGTATTTTAATACTAATAATAACTCATGAAAATTTCATACTTTAACCATAAAATCTTAGAAATATATAAACATAGTTATTTTTTACATGCATTTTAATGAAATTACATATTAAAACCAAGAATAACGATTAAACTTATTTTGTTGTAAATTTAATATTACTATTCGTGAGTACTTGAAACTTTTAGAATATAATATTATTAATATATTATACACACAATGGCATTTAAAAATGATTTTATTTCGGAAAAATTAATTTAAACTACTGAATAACTAAATAGTAATGCTCGTTAGTAAAATAAATAAATTTAATTACAATATTAAAATAAAATATACTTAGGTACTTTGTAATATTAAAGGCATTAGACTATCTTTATTCTAATTCATTTTTTGTGTAGGTAACTACAATGCTTTTATATTATTGAATTCATAAAAACTTACACTTCATTAGCTCCCCACCACTAAATACAAAATTTGAACTAATAACACTTGTATGAATTTTTGCGATGCCGGCTATATTCGGAAAAGCAGTTCGTTTATTTTTCGTATTTACCCATCCCCCCTCTAGGAAACAATTTAATATTATAATTTTTCTTTTGCCAAACATTAGTGCGTCATTAAAATTAATTTTCGCGACAGTCAAATCCGTGTTACTTATTTATTAAATTTATTCATTTATTTATTGTGCTATTAATTATTTTATTCCTTTGTAACATTTTTTATAATTTTTACCAATAACAAAGTTGTAGACATTTATACCTAAATAAAAAATTTTTTTTTTTTTTTTGAAGAATTTAAAAATGGTTCTACCCTAAGTTTTGAGTGTGCCATGAAAAACAATATATATATATATATATATATTATATAGTATATTATAAGCAAAAAATTATCATAAGTAACGTCCGCTGCCAATATACAGGGTGTCCCACAGAGTTCTGATATTCTGACAAATGAAATAGCTTTTGTTCTAATCAATATTTTAAAAAAAATTTCTTTTAAATATAATTCATATAGACACTTGCGCTACATTTTTAGAACACATTTTTTATTTTTTAATACTGAAAATAAAAAACTTAAAAATTGATAAACATTTTTTTCGAAATATTCAATATAGCCAATTTGTAAATCTGATTTTTAGAAAAATGTATGTGGTAAAAACACTTATTTAAGTCGAATGGCTGATTTTTTACAATTTTTTTAAATATCAATATTTTCGTTAAGTAAATTACGATCTAGTTTATGTTAGAAACCTTGTAATTTCAAATAATAATAATAAAGTTTTTTTTAAATATTTTATAAGAACATTTTTAAATAAGCGCATGTTAAAATCTAGTAATTTTTTTTATTGTATTTATTTTAATAATATGTGATGTACCTATAAACAATAAATTACTATAATTTAAACGAAAATATTTATATTTAAAAAAATTGTAAAAATCAGCCTTTTGACTTAAATAAGTGTTTTTACCATATAAATTTTTCTGAAAATCAAATTAACAAATTGGCTACATTGAATATTTCGAAAAAAATTTAACAATTTTTAAGTTTTTTTTTTCAGTATTAAAAATAAAAAATGTAGCGCAAGTGTCTATGGATTATATTTAAAAGAAATTTTTAAAAAATATTGATTAGAACAAAAGTTATTTCACTTGTCAGAATGTCAGATCTAGGTGGGACACCCTGTATATAATTATATACGTATATGTAATAAAAATATTTAAATTTTTTGTGTGCCCTCAAAATCTTATAGCGTGATACCTCCGGTACGCATGCCATAGATTTGTCATCCCTGGTCTATATGAAGTCAGGGAGCCAGGGGTTTTTTTTTTGTTGTAATATAAGAATTATGATAGAATACTTCCAGATAACTGGGAAATAAGAAAGTCTTTGTATTGTAGATTTGTGTTATATGTAATAGATTTCTTAGGTAGGTTTCTGATTACTTCAGGAGTTATTTGATCAAATCCAGAAGATTCTTTTAAGGAAAGCTTTTTATCATTAAAATACTTTAATTGACTTATACTATAATATACTATATAATAACTTCATCACGAAAAAGAAGGTTTTTGAAGAAAGGTACATTTTTACTGAAGAATAATGGTAGTAATAGAATATATAATTATATATATTATAATAATAGTAATAGAATATTATAATGCAGTTGAAAGGTATTTTCAAAGTGTTTCATAAATATGTATGATTTATCTTGGTGAGAAACAGCCCATATAAAATCACTGTTACGTAGAGTAGGGATGAATACGTAAAAGTTTCCTAAAGATCTTCTAGAGTGAACTACCGTTATGTGAAAGTGAAGATGCGTAATTTGTGATTAGAAAGATGAAGGCATTTGAGTCTTAACAAAAGTGCGTTGTATTGATGATTATTGAATGAATATCTAGTATGTTGCCAGATTGCTCGGGCAAGACGTTTTAGTGATATGAGGGTCCTGATGCGAATAGGGAGATTATGTGCAACCTTCCTTGGAGGGGTTGGTTTTCCGACTCCCAGACAGCTGATAGAATGTTGCTTGTAAGTGAACTGCATCATCAAAGTCTGAGGCAATTTTAAGTCAGTTTTCTCAGATAGGATGCTATTAATTTTTTTCAACATGTTCGATATTGAGATTACATTGATGAATTGGATTTATCAGGAGGACGACAGTCTATAGCAGGGACCATTAACTTTAATTTTGGGAGTTGCAAATGTATGAAGCTATTTCAAAGTCAGTCACATTGTAGCTATGTTTATAAAATGAAAACACGTATTTAATTTTATATCAAATAAAGGAACATTCATTTTTAACACTACACAGAGCATTATTGTTCAGGTAGGTACACATTAAGAAATGGGATTTTACTTTTGAGAAGTGCTTTTTATAACATATGAATTAATTTTATTCTAAACTTGGTGTCAAGAGCCACAAGAAACTCACTAAGGAACCACATGCGGCATGTGAGCCTCGTTGTGGCCACCCCTGGTCATAGTAAGCAAAACAGATGAGTAGTTTGAAAATCGATTTAACAAATTTTGACCTTGTGTGTGGAGACTATTTGGAATTTTGGAGACGAAAACACCTAGAATATCATGCATTTTATGATGGGATGTGGGTCTGTAGATAAAGTTTGTGGATAGAGGATTGAAATAATAAAGTTGGAGTTTGAAGGAGATAGTCACCTTTAGGGTTATAATGTAAAAGAACGAAATAAAATATAATTATTGTAGTTACAGACCACGGTTCCTTAATACCAGCTCCCCAATAGCAAAAATAGCATATAAAAAATAATTCTCCATAAACGGATTTTGTTAACAGTTATAATACTTCATATCAATGATTTTAACAAATTAAACACATTTTAATTACCATCCAATAATCTACACAACAATATTTATAATGCAAATACACAATAATATCACATGCGTCATGCGTAGATAATTTGTATATCATATAATATATATAAATACATACTCGTACGATATAGCGGGTATTTGTCGTTATTGGTTTACATGGGAGCCCTTTGTTGTTGTTTTTAATATAAAACGTGACATAATAGTAACTACAGCATCAAAACAACGTGACAAAATAAACTTTTACCACGCAAAATCTGTAGCCAGTACATTATTTTATTGTTAGGATTATAAGTTACTGTGATATTTCCTTTTGTATATATTTCACACACTTACATGGTTTATTTTTTTTTAAATTATTATATTATTGCTCTCAGTAAATCTAAGACTGTACGTGGTTATTATAGTCAGATTCGTATGATTGTATCTATTCCTGTAATACAATTTTCAATGATAAGAATATCCTATGATTGCATTTTTGCAGATTTGTAATTTTCAAATGGTACTTATCGTAGTAGATATAATATGTTTAATATATATATATATATTATATTAGAAATCAGAAATCAAACCACCAAAAAGTTGCTCAACATTTGACGTTCAAGTATTTTTAATTTGTTATTCTTGTAATATACCCAAGTATAACAATGATAAATAATAATATTTTCACTAAATAAAAACCCACTGCAGAATTAGCAATTGGGATTCAAGTTATGTTACAGAAAATTTTCTAAGTACCTATCTAATTCTGATATTTATATAGACATTTGTATTATTGAATTATCATTTACAGTAACTCGAAATACAATAAGTAGGTATATCATAATAATATCACTAATCACTATTATAGTATTATATTATATCACATTGCAATTTAATTTAAAGATTCGCTTTTTTAATGAAATTATTAATAACAACACGTAAGAATAGGTCAAGAGATAATGATAAATATTTTAAAGCGATAATTCTGTAATTAGCATAATATGTACGGTGTGTCGAATTTTTTTTATAATGTGCGTAACATCAAACCCAGAAACCACAACTATAACAGGGATGGCCGGATGGGCTTGATTAGAGAATCGTTTTTCTTCATTAGATGACTGTGAGACTCGTAATCTCAATTGGTACAAAGTTTTGTAAGAATAACTTTGAATTTTCTTGGTTGGTTTATATGGACAATTTCCATATCTTAAATACATGTATTTTCTTTTTACACTAGGTAGTGAAAATATTTATTTTATTTTTGTTTGTTTCATAACTTTTTTAATTTTCACATCTATATTGCTATGGCTTGAAAATTGTATACAGGATTCTTCAAAGCATGTTTTATATTAAAACTTAAGAAAAATTTTCAGCTTAAAGTTACATACAATTTTATGAGTGGTTCGAGTTCAAATATTTAAGACATTGGATAATCACAAGTAAAATAAACATTTCTCCTCAAACGATTTATTTTATTTTGTTTTATCAAGAACTTAAAATACGCTAATATTATAAGTACCTACTTATATTATATTATACATTTATTTATGCAATAAAATTTCAAAATACAGGTTAGTACCTACCTGTTTATTCAACATCCGACTTCGTTGAAACTTGGATTTAATATGTCTACGTAAAAAAAAAATGCACTAACAGTAATTATTTGATAATTTTATATCGCTGTCATTACGATCAAGAATAAGACATATTAAGCTTCTATTCATTTATCAATCCTTTTGACCGAGAATAAAACATTCTACGCCACTGAATATTATTATGTATCATTTATAATATCGCGTTGGTACATGGTTTTTATTATACCCTCTCCGCGATTTGTCGGTGACGATATACGAATGAATTAAAAAACAAAAATTAAGGACTCCCGACAACGTGCCTTCCGCCGTGAGCTAATAGAATAAAATTGCAAACACAATAACAATATTACTTCAATATAATAGACACACACTACGAAGGATGTAACATTATTAATATTATTTGTTAGGTACCGTAATTATATGACAACTCGTCGTCCGTTTTACTATACAGTCATCGCGACGCGTCGTACTAAGTGTGTCGTATAATCCACCATAAACCCGTTCGCGCACAAAGGTATAACCACAGTTATTGGATTCAGTTTGGTTCGTTATATTATCATCGATCTATATTAATTGTTTCGGCGGGATGTAGAGTTTTCGCACAACGGCGGACAAACGTAATATTATAATATTATATCCGGTAAAAATAGCTTTGGCCGCCGTATTAGATATAACACATGCAGGACGTCTCCCCGATTTTTTTAGATGCTACTACTATTGCTTAATATTTATATATCAAGTGAAAATTTAATTTAAAAGATAATATTGAAATAATATAAATGATTGACAGTTTAATTTTTTTTTTTATTTAAGTAAACTCACTAATCGCACATTACCACTGTTGGTTATTGCAGAGTAACGTAATGGCGTAGACAATTCTGGTTGATATTTAATTTCTAATTCGTGTATTTCTTTCTTTTTTTCTTAACATTTCGTTAAATAATATTAATTATTTTAAAAATCTAAGGTAATATGAAATGCCTATATTACGTCTTGTGCAAACCAAAAATTATCGATGAGACGTCTCATCTATGAATAGTATGTTTTCAAATTTCAATGCATATACATTGGGCACTACATAACATTTTTGTGCGTTAGATATTGCAAAAGACATCGGAACTGTTGAATTATATTACTCTCGGCTCATCATCTTTTCACGCATTTTCACTGTAAAAATAGGTACAATAAAAGTTAAATAGCACCTGCACGCACTGCTAAATTGAAAACTGTACACAAATTGTGCCTCGGGCAGAATATCCTTTGTTCGTTTCGATCACATTTAGGTACACATAAATACTAAAACAGTCAAAAAATAATTATGCAATAGTTATAATAATAGCTCTGACTTCTGTTGAAATTTAAATCGACTGTGATAGAACCAAATGTAGTGCACATATAATATATATGAAATAATCGTACGTTTGTTGGGAAACCAAAAACTAATGAATTTAATTTATAATAATATTGTTGTTATTTATTTCACTGCGATCATGATGTAATAAAACCATCCTATAAAATTTAAATAATTATCTGGTGCAGTTTCCCTGAAAAATCATTTCGTACTTGTCTGTTTTTTATTAACAGTTAAAAATATTTTACTTTTTTTATCATTTTTTTGAGCTATATACATTTGAAACATGAAATTGGATTTAATTTTCTATAAATATCAATAAAAATAAACTTGGTGAAAAAGCTTAAAATTTAACAGCAGTTCAAAAATATTGAAGATACATAGGCACAACAAGTTTACTGGAAAGTCAAATAAATTTTCTTTAAGTATTTGATGTTTAAATTTTAAATAAATTCGCAAAATATTTTTTAGCCAACATTTTATAAAAAAATCAATTTTTTAAAATTTAATGCTAGGTTACTATTATTAAGTACTATTAAAAGTTCGAATTGGAAACAAAAAATTTGAAAAAATATTTGTGCATAAATTATTCAGTAAATATTCTAAATATTCAAATATGGATTAAATTATATATTCAAACAAAGAATAATGATTTATTCATATTGTTGTAATTTAAAAATGTTATTCGTGGATACTTGGAACTTTTGAAGTATTTAATCATATTATTTTATACACACAATGACATTTTCAAAAACAATGTTTACGGAAAAAGTTAATTTTATTTACCGTATTATACTAATTAGTAAAATAAATAGCATTAAATTAATTGCAATAATAATAAATGATAATTAGACTCCGTGAGATCGTCTTTGCTCACAAATCACGATTTTTTTTCGTCGCAATAATTTACCTAACCATTAATTTAAATTAAACACATGCATTACAATTTACAGTGATCTAATCGACATCTTCTGTACAGCTGCAGCTGTCCCTCTTTTTTATAAATTGGATTATTATTATAAAAAATAAAAGTACAATATATACTAAATGTCCATTATGTATTTATTTAAAGAAAGAATCGTCAATGGGAGACTGTAGCTATCATTAAATTATTTTGCCATTCATAAATTCACATATTATATTCTTATTGTGTTACATAAAATAATTGGCATAAGTACAATTAATATACTATTTTCATAATTATTTTTTTTTTCTTTTTATAGCAACATACGAGTACTTTTAAAATTTAATATTCATAAGCAGAATACCTAATATTCAGAATATTTTAATCTATATAAATAAAATTTCGGACTATTGTAGTATAATTTTTGTTACAAGTTATAACTTGTAGTACTTATATTTCTAACCTAACCTACCCTTCCAAAATCCGATTTATATAATTCAAAGTAGGTACATAAAAAAGTATTCTGCTTTAGAATACACATTATCCTTGAAAAATAATAAAATACAAAATGATAAAACATTATTTCTCAATAAATGTTGTTTTTAACGACTTAAAATTATGTAAAGCAAATATTTTCGAACCGTTAATACTTTTTTAAATAATGAGATTCTTACATTAAATATTCTTGATATAAAAATAAAAAATGTTTTAGTTAAAGCGATTTGTTTATTCAACTGAAATATCGATGAACATGAACGTAAAAACTAAGTTTATATTCTGAGCTGAGCGATAGATGTATTGTATTTACAATGATGTGTAATTTTTGAAATAAAACTTCTTTAAGTGCGATATCGTAAGTTGGATTCATGGGCACACACTCATCTCTAAGGTTTTAATGATCATACATGTTTAAGTATTCTCTATAAAAACATTTGCATTGAGTAAAAAAGCTTGAAAATTTAATTCAAAATTTCTAATAAATTTTGATAATGGACGCTCAAAAATATTAAAGATACAAAGGAACGGATATTTATTATATGCTTAATATGTAATTCATAAAAATCTAAATCATTTTTGAATTATTTTTTATTTTTAAATTTATCTTTAGACAGTAAAAGAGTTAACCTTAAATAAAAATTATTTTTTTAGTATTTAAATTGTTAACGATACTAGAATTCCTCAGGTAAATTTACGAATTTCTATTTATTGATTTTTAAATATTTTGTTATAATTCAAAAAAATGAATTACCATAAATACTCAAAATGTTCGCAAAATATTAAAATAAACATTTTACATACATGATGGTAATATTTTCAAACTTTTTTTCAGCTATTTATAACCATAAAAAATGGTTAAAACGTTTATAATTGTTCAGTTATAATTTTATAAATTTATAAAAATTTTCTTTCCATAGGTTACATTAAAAACTTTAATTGAAGATCCCCCAATTGTTCTTTCTTAAACAAAAGAAACAGTTCACTGAAAAGTTATGCTACATAACAATATTTGGTTAGGAATTTGAAACTTTTTTGCTGTACAGTAAGGCGGCGGCGGCGGACCTAAGTAAATTCTAGTACCATAATATACTGACCAGTTTACGCCAGAATATGTATAAAGAACTTAAAGTAGGTAAAATATCACTTGTAATATTTATTGTTATGAATAACTTATAAGTTCAATGCAAAATTAAAGAATAATAATTGTAATAATATAAAAGAATAAATTGATAAGCGTTGTAAAAATAAAAATAAAACGATTCATCAGTTTCAAACAGTTTTTAAGAACTATCTTAAATTAAAGTTTTAATGGTAGTAAAAAGAATACCGGCTCGAAAACTTAGTGATGAAAATAACATTTAATCAGTGAATATTAATAATGACAACATTTCTAATTAGAGAAAAAACATTTTAATGAACAATCTTACTTATAGCCACCATGTTGGTAACAGTAAAGGCAACTGACGGTACACATGTAAGTGCACACTGGATAGAAACCTTATCAGTGCAACGTTTACAACAATTCGTTCAATAATAATGACCAACTAAAATTACACCATCGGACGTACATGAGAGAGAAAACTTCCCTGTGTGACATATGCAACAAGTTGTTAATTCAATGAAA
The DNA here is from genome assembly GCF_037042655.1 of Diuraphis noxia. Lineage (NCBI taxonomy): Eukaryota > Metazoa > Arthropoda > Insecta > Hemiptera > Aphididae > Diuraphis > Diuraphis noxia. The sequence continues at coordinate 74,695,356 of NW_028301711.1, forward strand.
TTATGCATTTTAAAACATAAAATCTGCATCCTAGAATATGATCTATTCTCTAGATCTGTATTCACACATGTTAGATTAAACGTAATCGGAGATTAATTAGGTCTAATAGAGACGATATTTCTATTATCAGTAGAATACAACAATATTATATTAGACACACGTCGCGTCGGTACGTATTGTATATCCTATATCCGATATCAGTAAATTTATCTGCTGGTAAATTCCAATAATTGAAGTTGAAAGTGTGGCGCAAATTACATATTCCACTTCGTTTTCTGTCGTGGCACAAATTATCAAAATTAATTTGTATGTGTGGTGTAAAATACATGTTATATTTTTATATTTTGGCTCAAATTACAAGTAATTAAATTGGCGCAAAATACCATCTCCCAATTTTCAGGGATCCTAAAATATCTACAATGGTTTTATAGTTTTTATAAATCATCATGTTCAACAAATTAAATTTGAATAATATGTTAAAAACAAAAATAATATAATGTCAGCAATCAAAATGAACAATAGACACAAATAAGTACATACAAAGTTGTGGGTATTTAAAATATACAATTTATGATCAATAATAACTATTTCCCACACTCTGCTATATTATTTAAAAAGGGTCTTGTTTTCTTTATTTAAATACCTCTCACATTCGTTGTGTAATTTGACTTGTAAGTATTTTTTCTTTTCTTTTTTAAACTTTTAGGCGTTAAGGTATTGTGTATATTTAATTCAAACCTGGTTAAAATAGTGGTTATTTTCACTCTCAGATACTCGTGATTTCCCATCGATCATCGGTAGAATTAAATTTAAAAAATCGTTCATATTTTATTACTTCATTTCTCCATAAAATTTTGGGAAACCATGATTATTTTGGATTGTACCAGTTTTCTGTTTACCAGATGATTATATATTATATACTAAATAAACAAGTAGGTACAAATGTATTGTAAAAATACAAATTAAGTACTGTATAGATCAGGACTCCACTTCAACTCTAACTTTTAGAGGAATACCATCTATAAAAGAAGTTAAATTTGGATAAGAGAATAACAAATTTTTTATATAACAGATTTTTTGATGTTTCGTGAAATTTTTAACAAACATTATAAGCATTTGGATTCTTCTTTTTTCATTTAAATTATCAATTCTATGTGTAGTGTATGGTTAGGTTTAAATGTATATAGAGAGTGACTTGCGCAATGAAATAGTGGGAGGTAGTTAAAATAAAACTTATTCTAAGTTCTTATATTTTTTGTACCTATATAAATAATACATATACCATGGTGAAAATATCGATAGGGGAGGGGACAAAGAATATATTTAAAAATATAAAATTGTACAAGTTTAACTCTATTTATTTTTTTGCATTAACTCATAATTGTGAGAAACTTACGAAAAACATTGTAGTCAATTTTTAATTTTTTTGACCAAGCGAATATTTTTTACAATATTTAAAAGAATTAATAAAAGTTTAAATTTGTTAAAAATATTATTGGTTTTATGTGACATAATTTGTGTAATGCTTGTCGATATTTTTACTTACATTTTCAATGCATTTAAGCTTGAAAAATACTCGTTTTTTAAGTGGTTTGTTTTGATCACATTAATAATACAAACTTAACTACCTATAAAAGGAATTTCAAATATAATTTTTGAAAATATCCAAAATAGCAAAAAGCTAGTCACATACGACGGTTATTTACATAATTTAAAGTTTAAACAGGTCTGCAAATTAAAATAAAAGTATTTGGCGCTATATAAAGTTTATATAAATATAGTTTCCTATCGTGTCAGTTACTAAGCTAGTTAACAATGTTTAATATATAGTTATGTTTGTTTGTATTAAGATTTTACAATGCACTACATTTCACACTACTACAATACACTTAAAAAAGTATTTTAATAAGCAGTTATTTTTTTCACAAATAGTTTAAGAAACTATAAACAGTAATGCAGTTAATATTCTTAAACTAGTTAAATATTTGATTGTAAGAACTTTTGTAAAACAGAGTTTGTAAAATAACTGAAACAATAAATAAATAACTTTAGAAATTTACTATAAATAATAACCAATAAGTATATTGCTAGTTTCCATAACTTTATCGAATAACATTTACTAGTTAGTCATCTATTTATTTATAAAAGTTACACTATCTTAAAATTAGATTCGACGTTATTAAATTGTTGTTATTAAAATATTTTAAATTATTGACACACTTTAATTAAACATTTTTTGAAAAAGTAAATAAATAAATAATAAATATTGAGGGAATCATTTTTATTTTTAGAATAAGATAGTTATTAGTAGGTATATATTATGTGAGCGCAGCGATATTTTTTTTTAATAGGTAGGTATTAAATACATTTGTTTTGCCCCTACCCCTCCCCCCATAATTCGAATTAGTTTGCGCCTCTGCATGGTAATCTATGGTGTTATACTTGTCATGTGATACACTATGGCTTCATCTACCTGCTGTACCTATGTTTTAAGCTATTATACGTTTGTACATAGTGCAAAAAAGCCAAAGAGCGGTTCGAACACCTCTCTGCCATGTTGTACACTACTGCTTCGTGGTGTGTATTATAATATTTTTATTTCGTTAATAAATTAACGATATTTCATTTTATAATATTTCAAATTGATTTCTTAAATATTATAACTTTGAATATCAGGATGGTTCTCATTTAAAAAATATTATTTTTTAACACAGGACTCACCATGGTTGAAATATTCAAAGTTATTGCATATATACCTACTCTCTCTCAATTAAATATTCGATAATAAAAACAAAAATGGCAGCGTTAAAGGAGCCAATAATTATCAAGTATATACAACTCGCGGAAATTTCTATGCCAGCCGCTTTCAGCCAGCTAATTTTTCATGATAAGAAAAATTGATATATTTTGTAATTCGTATATTATCCCTTTACGCAGCCATTTTTTATCGGATGATAACATTCTTTGTCGATATATGCAATAACCTGTATATTTCAACCATAAGGCTCACCTAAAGGTGCATAAGAGATCTAATGATTTGAAAATATTATTCTAAGTACCTAACTACGCTACAAAAAAAATCCAAAGACCAACATTTGAATATATACCTACACTATTTAAGGCAAAAATTGTAGATGAGCATGATTGGTGAATCGCCCTGTATATACAACACACACACACACACACATTCGCACGTACGAATACATTGAAGGATGAGAGTGGGATGGTTTTGGCACGGGGAGCATATAGTTTCACGCAACAGCGGATCTTTGAGACGCTTTTGTATGTACTTAGGATGCGATTATCCTTTTTACAGCCGGACCCGTCGAAGAAGGGGCGTCATCCTGCCTCCACCGCCAACACAGCCATCGACGCCACCGACGCCACTGCTTTCCATTATCGTCTACCCGCCACAGCAGTACTTCCGAACGAAAAATGCGGTGGACAATAGCAGGTAAAAAATGCCTCGACTAGATTAAAAATAATTACCCGACCCAACGCCTAATTTAGTGCATATTATATTATATTCGCATGTACGATATATTATTATTATGTTATGGCTATTTTAATGATATTATACGATGACGCGGATATACAGTTATATATATATATATATATATAGAAGTTCAGCGACTTTAATGTTATTTAGATGTGTGTGCAGTTTGTACATCATAATATTATTAGATTACTATACATAACCTCGTCAACACTCTCGAATCGTTCCCTCTTTATTTCAATATTTCAAACATGCACCCCATAAATCGGATTAAATTTTAAGTCAATAAAAGTATAGCGTATTATAATAGCATGCCGTAGGTACATGATAAGCATATATCATAAAACGTTGATATTATTATACAGACGTTCATGACTCGTGTGTTCACGTATGATACATAGCCATATATATCTTTAATAGTGTTTTCAGAATCTAACTATAACAACAGAACGTGAAAGTTATGTGATTTAAGTACTTAACAAGGTGTAAATTTGACAAACATGCAGTTGGTACCCATGCTATTTTAATTACGGTTAATTAATAATTTATAACGCTCGGATTATGACTAGTACCTACAACCGAAAATTATCCTTCAATTTTTTTTTTTAACCATTTTAAATTTGATTCGGTTCTTCTATAAGCAAATAATTTAACCGTATCTTTTAACGAATTATTGATAAATGTTATGCGCGTAGAGCACTTTTTATGAGCCATATGCACATTGTACGGTATTGGACGGCGCTGCAGAGTGTATACACATTGCACGCGTATATTTATAATAATATAACTGGTTATAACTGCTGTTGAATATCCCTGGTATAGTGGGCTCGAAGCGTGCGTGGTGTAATGGTGTATAGTGGCGATCGGAGAGGAGGAAAATGTGTTGGCAACCGTTTGTCCGTTTATAGATCACGCATCAAAATCGGCACACGAAATTTCTGAGGCAGTGTTCGCATCACGACTTTGAAAATAATATTAATCCGCAGTTTTCAGCCGATTTCGAGACGATGCGAAAAACTAAAAATTTCGTCCATCCAGTCACCTCCCCCGCATCACTACCTCCTCGTCGATCTTCCCGCAAACCGTGAACGACCGCGTCTCACAACAACCATGCACAGGGAGAGTCACTTATTTTAATATGTATAATAAAAAAGACTTGTTGTTACGAGAGAGTGAGGTGCAAGGCGTCTTGGCGCCCGCTCAAAAAGCAGTCTCCGGACGTGCATTTATTTTTGGCCCGACTGTTGAACGGATACACGATGGGCTTGTGCGCGATACGGTTACACACACCGCCGTGGTGGAGGGACGTTCACGCGGTGTGTATTATTTTAAATGTTTATATATTGTATCCGACGACCAACGACGTGGTAAACTTTTCACAGTGACTAGTCCGATCTAGCAGCGATGAGTGTCCGCCCGTCCGTCTGTCTCAGTAAATGACAATAATAATAATAATAATACCATAACATAACACAAAGCGTGTTACCGAGACGCCACCGGGCGGGTTGCAAAAGTTTGAGATTTACAAACAATCGTATCCATATAGTATTACGATAACGACGCAAAAGTCCTCCGAAATGTATAATGATAACGCCGACCATTATAGGTACGTGCGAAACAATTCCAATAACGAATTATTATTATATTATATAGTTTGCAATAATATTATATATACCTACACATTTAACTTACATATAAACAGTGTGATTTTTAGTGCACGTTCACCCTTTACTATTACTTTTATGCTTAAATTATGCAAACCTACATTCTAATTCTGATCTTTAGAATACACTTGAAGACCATAATTTCGATTCCTTTAGATATTTTGTACCACTCGACCACTCAGGAATGATTCTGTGACACAATACAAGCTTCTGTTTTTTCAAAAAGAAACTCCACTTTTGAATTTTTAATTATCAAGCAGATATTTATTTTTATTTTATTTTTTTGACAATTTAAATTTGCCTAAACTCAAAATTCAAGCGAGAAATTCTTGAGATATATAACTGTGAATTAAAGATAATATGTCTATGATAATGGTAAGTAACTTAAGTAGATATATGGACTAAGACAATAGACAACTTGAAATGTTTAGTAATAACTATTGATTTATAAATGCAAATAATTTGTAAAAATATTCCAAGTATAATAATTATTAAATACTACATCTATTCTAATATCACACAACATTAGCAGATATGAAACTTCTCGTACAACGTCCGTTCATAATATTATATAATAACAATGATATTTAATATTATATTATTAATTACGATTTAAACATATTATGCGCAAATATAGAAGTTGATCGGTGGGTATGAAAATACTCGGATAAAAGAGGAGGGGGAAGGGGGTTAAATTTCTCCTAGTAATTAATTTTATAAACTGCTTGTAAATAATTGTGGTTTGCACTTGAATTTTTTATGTTAAATCACTTTAAAAAAAGTGAATACTTTTACAAATTTTTTTTTTTATCAAATCAATGATTGAATCTCAAATAAATTATACTTATAACTGTTTTTATTTTCATTCATTTCAATAATATTAATTTAACTATCTTTTATTGATTCATTAAAATGTGAAAATAAATAAGCATAATATGGTCTTTTATATTTTTATGCAATATAATATACATTTTCTGAACACGCAATAATAGTATTAACTATTAACCCTACAGCCGTCATATGTGTGTATCCTATTTTTCTAAAACGATTTTCGCAGGTCTAAAATAAATATGAATGTTTGAAAGTATTTTATATAATTGTTGTACATATCAAATATGTATATACATAATATATACATAGGTGTATAAACGATGAAAAAAATATCCAATAGTGTCCAAAATTAAACTTCGAAATTAAAATGACAAACATAAAAAATTACCACACAAATATTTATAGAAACATGGTACAATTTGTTTGCAAGTCGAAACTGATACATAAAAAATACAATTTGTAAAAACAGCGAATTTTTGTGGTTATTGATTTTTCGAAACCTACTCTGAAAATGCATCGATCTCTTAATTATTATTTTATGTACGCACTACATGCACAATAAATGGTAGGTAGATAAACTGATCCACTCGAAGAACAAATACTTTGCAAAATATAAAATTATAAATGTGTAGCCAGGTGATGTCCTATAGTAGCCTACTATATTATACCTATGGAGTATACAGTATACTATAAATTAAGGCTTTGCACCCAAATGATTTATTCGGGTGCTTTAAAGAAAAATAGAGGTTGTGGTATCAGGTTTTCTTAATTTTAAAGAATATGGGTTTGTTCAGCCAGTATTGTGTTATTTGGGTTATGGGTTATTTAATTAGAGTGATATATCAATTTTGTTGAGCGTAAATTTTTAAATTTTTAAATTTTTAAAGTTTTAAGTTATATAATTAATTTTTCAGTACCAATGTCTAATACAGTAGTACCACACTTAGTATAATTAAATTTAATATACATTTTAATGTTTTACAATATTAAATAATAATATAATAAATAATTGAATAAAATATTAAAATTTCAATTTGAATAAATATATCTATAAATTATTGATTATTCCTTATAATCAAAATGTAATAACTACTTATCTAACTTATAAGAGATATATGAAGATTGGTTGCAAATTGCAATACATTTTATACTTGAATAAAATGAAAATTATAGGTAAATAGTTAAATTTCAACCTGACACACATACTTACCAGTGTTAACATTTAGTTTAAAAAATTGATTTACACCACTAAATTTTTTTCTAGGCATTTTAAAATTTAAAATTATTTTAATATAAATGAAGTAGAAAAGTACGTACACAAAACAATTTTCACTACGGAGTACGGACATAATAATAAGTAATATTATATAAAAAGTTTAAAAATAACACAATTCAATTCAAAATAATCAAAACAATAGATCTATGTTTGTTTGTTACATGTAACCAGTGTTCCCTGCAATTATGAAAAACTGAATTCGTTTTCACATTTTTTTTTATACGGGTTATGGGTTAAAACCCGAATTTAATTTCGGTTTTGGGTGTTTCGGGTTATATGGGTCTATGGTTTTATCATTTTTAAGGGTTTTTTAAGGGTTTTGGCTATACGGGCTAAACGGGTGCAAAGCCTTGCTATAAATACTATGTCATGTACTATGACATACTATGTTATGTAGTTATATTCGATCAACGTCCATGATACGGTTCTATAGACGATGTGATGATAAAATATAATACGTAATTAATTAAAAACCCATAAAAGTGCACGTACACGAATGTTTAGAACAATGATTTTTTTAATTCGCCCTTGATAGGATAGAAACATGTATAGTTACATTACGGATTAATGTGTTAATGGAAAACGTATCAAATTCGTCGACAATATCTTGCGGTACATGCATTATTAGTTAATGATTTTAACGTTGACTTGTTCAACTGTTTACACTATAATATTATGATATAGAAATATAGGCACTTGGACAGAAAGGTGATGGCTGTATAGATGGTGTCTGACATTAAGACTTATATTGTTAATATTTGGCGCAATTTAATTGGCTCCCAAGAAATTACTATTGAATTGGTTCCAAACTATTTTTTTTTTTTTAATATATTGGTTACAAAAATGTTAACATTTTAAAGTTAGATAGACATTATGTCCTAGAGTAGTAGGTATAGCACATTTTTATAAAAGTATATACTAGATGTAATGTAGAATAATATTACAATAGTAATTTATTAAATTTTAAATATATTCTTATGTATACTATTGAGTATTATTAAAGTTCATTATGTTATTATGTAATTCAATAAATATGTATAGGTATAAATATAATAATATAAAGTTATCCTGCGCTATATTATATTTGAGTGCAAATTTCCACGCTAGATTAGGTTTACGTCATAAAAGTAAACGCGTATAATATTAGAACCCCTAGTTAAATAATAATATTTTGCAGTTTAAGGAGTCAATTCAAAAATATATTTTTCAATAGCCAATTCAAGGGTCGAATTCATATTTACCCAAAATTGGGAGCCAATTCAATAGAGCCCGTTAATTCATCCTATTTGAGTCATAAACGAATACTGTGTATATATACATATTTAGGGATACATTTAATCACCATTTATCTGACTAAAATACTATTTAATGCGAATAACATTATACACCGGCATGTACCTATCCAGATCCGTCGTCATTAGATATTTTCCAACCTAAGGCTAGAATTTTAATATCGCTATTCTTTATCAATACTTATTTATTTAATTTTGCTGTTTTCTATTTCTTTAAAAATTAAAATGTATACCACCTTCAAGCAACACATGACTTGCTTGTGTCGTAGCGATAGGCCTTTGGTAGGTACTCTTATACCCTAGAGAAATTTCTAGTCGCTTCACTGTTATGTGATACTTTAATAAACAAGCATAGTAATAATATTAAACATGAATTAAAAATTACACATCTGTTTACATAGGTGCCCGTAAGTAACTTTTCATTTTTAGCTTAAATTTGAGAATTCCTAACAAAATTCTCAAATTTAAACTAAATAAAGATTTAATATAATTTAAACATATAAATATAAATGATGTGCTATTATTTAATTATTTATAATATCAATAATTTTATGATATATAACATTATTATTACATTTTATTATTCAAAATATAGAAAACATAATGAAATATATAATTCGGTATCGGCAAATACAAACTACAAATTCTTTGGTTCATCAAAAATATTAATGACATATTGAATTAAACTTCTTATGTTCAAGTTCATTTTTTACAATGAACGCTCGTCATACATAAGAACCTATTTCATATCCTAAAAGTCAAACATTTTATTTTATGTTGTCAATATCATACTAATATTTATTAAATTATAAGTTCGCATAATTTGTCCAGGGAGGGCAAGTGCCCCGTCGTGCCCACCCCCTCCCAATTGGCACCCATGTCTGTTTAGGTATACAATATTATTATATCGTATTGCAGTTGTACTTGGCCGTCTGCACAAAGTGTAGCTATATTTTAGATAAGACTTCAGGCTTTCTATGACAAATGCTTTTTCGGGAAAATGCTGTGACTATTTATATACTATTACCTACATGCAGAGGTATATCCATCAATTATCATGGTAGACATTGTGTGTACACATAGACCGCAAGCGAAATCACGTCATTAATTTTAAATCAACTTGTGCACACACACACACACACTTTTGAACACATTTATATCGTATACAGAGTGATTCGCCGAGCATGCTCACCACCTTTTTTTTCTCTTCAATTCTATTATTCAAAATCAGATTTTTGGAATTTTCATATTCTTGAGTTATTTTGTACTAATAATCATTAAGCGTGTTATAGTGTTACTAACTCCTACTTTTCAAACGATGACTTAACTATTAGAAATTAGTTAGATAATTATTTTTCTGAACATTTTGACGTATCAAAATCAAGAGAGCTAATTAATGATCTATAGTGATTTGAACATTTTAGTGATTAATATTACTTTTATACTTTGTAAAAATCGTCAAAGTTTATTAAAATAATAGGTACTTGATCCAATCAGTGGTGCAACTGGGGGGGGGGGGGGAAGTTGACTCCGAGTCCAAAATTCTCCTCCTCCTTGGCACGTATAATAGTATTGTTAGTAAAAACATGTACTTTTTGTTTATAAAAATTAAGATGGTTTATTTTGTAGGACCTCCCCTATGAAAATTTCTGGTTATGCCACTCGATCCAATATTAATGCATATTATTGTATTTTTGTAAAATAGTATTGAAAAACTATTATCCCTGGTTTAAGCACTTTAATAATAACTGAGAAACTACTCCTTGGAATTTCGAACTAGGTGCCTTCATCAAAATATCATCCATTAAATAATTTACGATTAACAAAAGGTGAAGGTTCTGATTTGAACTCATCATTAAAAATTACGAACAAATCTCAAGAATTTAAAAATATGGCTCTACATATTAAAAAAATCAAAAAATCAAAATTCGAATAATCCAATTTGTTAAAGAAAACATATGTATGAACCACCCTGTATATGATGTTACAATATTATATTATAATATTACTATTATTATACCTATAATCTATATGTATGACGTTGTGCGCTCGTATTGCGTTTTAAGGGCACACTGTGTACGATATTACACGCACAAACACACACACATGCTTGGAAATACGCTCGCAAAGAACAAGCGAAACACGCGACGACGTTATAATAATAATATGGTAATCGATTCAGTTTATAAATTTATAAACTTATATAACTGTGAACGGTAAAAGCCCGATGCAGAGCCCGTGCGCCGGGCGCATTTGGCTGATTCGCATTTCGTGTCGCGTCGTGTCGGGTTTTTTCTTGTTTTTTTACCAACAAAATAATATTATATATTTTTTATCATCTAAATATATATATATATAAACAATAGTAATATACTACTACTACTAATAATAATCATGATATCATGTGCTAACGTTTATAATATTATATTATGTCGACGTACCCCCTTTTGTTATTATTATAATATTATGTATTGTTTGCGCAGAAATCCGCGTACCTAAATGTATACTTAAAGTTGTGTGTTTCTTTTGTATTTCAGTTGTCGTGTTGGTTAATATATCGCTGTCCCGCGAGGAATGTTTTCCCCGTGAGTAACAAAACATAACATATTATTATAATTTTAATATATTACTTCAAAATGATTTAATACACAATATTATTATACGTCTATTAAAAACGTGTCTGTACCTATACGACGGACAACGGTATCACTTTGTTACATATTGCTAAATACTTATTATATCGATATTCGTCGGTTATGGGCGGACTTTTTTTAGATTTTTTTTTTTTTTGACAAACGGTTTTTCGCATATTGTTTTATATTTTATCTTCTTAAACACTGTAGTACTGTACCATAATTTAATATATTATTGTTTACCATTTTATTTGATTTCTGTTTACAACATAATATTATTATAATATACAATATATACGCAATCGTTTTCATAAAATCTCCAGTCATATTATATTATTAATTTGCCTTTTTTTTTGTATAATTTTATTTTCAAACGCTTTTAATATCTATTTATAATATTATGAAGCATGTAAAATGTAATGCATATACGTAAAATTATAATACTACATTACGTACATCAATCTTAATACTACAATATCGACCCGGATGAAGGACCTTAGAATAATTTCTGTTTTACTCATTATTATCACACCCGGAGTCATCGGTACTAGTACGGAATGCTCAGCATATCAAGGTAGGTGTGTGACGTAGTGCAACCAACTTATATAATAATTAATAATAATAATAATAACAGTGTGAAAAAATTTAAATGTGGGCCTTGCTGAGTGCCGCTGACCTGTAGGTGGTACATAATATTACGCTTATAGTATATACGACAGAGTAGAAGTAATAATTTAAAATAAATAATAATAATAATTACCGTGATAGTATACGCACTAGCACACATACCTACAAAATATTTTACATGGCACGAAATAGATATACGTATATAGCCATATAGGTAAATATAGCACAGGGTTATGATACCTTCTCGCTGGTGCACTATATACCTATTATATAATATTATTTTTTAATAATTGCATCATGCAAATTTTCAATTATATGAATCGTCATAGTTTTTAATATTCCAATTAGGGTTCGAACTTTATAATGCTTTAAAAACTAAATATTTTACGTGGAGTGTACACAAGTCTAGAAGTCTAACACAAAAAAAAACTGTACGTTTTAAAATGATTATAACTATTACTTAAAAATAATAACATCAATAAAATCCTACGTGGGACTCCAAATGATAATAATATTTCCTTTAAATTTTATAATAGGTCAATTCACACTAGTTACTAGTATAAAAATTAACAGCACACTATTAGAAATTGGTGATTGAAAATTTGGTATGTCGAATGTTTGTAAGACGAAGACAGCACAGGCTGATGCGAGGTCCTCTAAGCTTTAATGATAACAATAGTTATAGTTTGGTATATTTTAATTGTAATATTATATTTCATACAAATTAGGAAAATAGAGTGCCTAATACATTGTAGATTCTAACGATTTTGTAAAATTTCAACTATGAGGCTGGTTTCTGGTATCAAATTAGATCGAGTTAGTAATTTGATCTGAAGTTAAAAATTTAATTTTTATAATCATATTTCAACAATTAATTTGACTTGCCATATTACTGATAATAAAATTAATTACATTATTAACGGCATACATAATATATACTTAGTTATATAAGTAAAACAAAATAACATAATTACTTATAATTATTTAAAATCGATATAATGGAAAAATAAATATGGTGATTTCGTCTTTTCTTTGTTAAGAGCATGCTAGAGTGAGGCTGGGTTAGGTAATAAAGATTTTTCGTGCTTATATATATTATTTGGGTATTTGGTCACAAGTCACAATAATGTAATTGATTGTAAAGTTTTCCTTGCACGTGTCACATTCTGAAGCCAATTAATAGTTATTTGGTAGAGAGAATGGATTGGGTTAAATCGTTGAATGTTAAATGCATATGATCTATTCTGAATTTCTGACTCAGTGATAATTAGATTGAATACTTCATCTCAGTATCTAATCTAAATATTTCGTGACAATGTGACCACATGTGATCTGTGATCAGAGCCAAAAGAATCATCTGAAAAGTTTTTTATTCTCTGTACATTGTTCATAAGAGCATACAATGTCCTATTTATTTAGGAACGAAGTAGATTCATTTCATATTTATACAAAATATAATGTACCTACACCTAATGCACTTCCTGAATAAAAATAGATGCATTACTCCCAAAACTGAATGATTTATAGTTATAGATGCCTATTATAACGTCTGTCAATCACACAAAGTAAAATATTCCTGGTGCCCCTATTATAAACGTATATATATTGTTTAGAGGTACATACTAGTAGGTACTATAATGAAAAATAACCGAATTATTGACACGTAATGTGCCTACCACTAATTCCCTACTAATAACAGATCATCACTCAATGGTCACTTTAATCCAGGTATTTTAGTGTAAATGCAAAAAAAAATTTAAAAACAAATACGGACTAATTAGTTATTTGCGTGTTGTACATTGAAAATTATAGTTTTGAATTCACCCTTTAGATAAGTTTTAAATTACATAAAATAGTAGCTTATCCTCGTGCACCTTGTTGCCCGTTAAGAATATCAACACTATATAATTCAATATTTGTGTTTAATTCGTCGTTAAATATCCAGCTATAGTCATGTTCAAAACTTCCCGAGACTAATTCCGTAGATTTACTCTATCTTCTTAGAAGACTAAAATTATATTCAATTATAGTATTTTCTCGAATATTCAGCATTGTAAAGGTGAAACAATTTTAAAGTAAACTTTTTTCTTGAGGCATGGGTGAAAAAAATGGTCACGAAACATGAAATGATTTTTGTTATAGGTAATGACAGCTGTTACACTTTTGTTGTTCTTATACGAATCTATATTTAAGCATTAAAGAATTAGTAGTAAATTATTAAGAAAATGTTAGCATGATATCAAATATAAGCATCTGAGTGATTTAGATGTACAACATATAGAAAGCTCTGATAGCGTGTTTTTCCAATGAGACTCGTCATCCAATAAACCCAACGCTTTGCATGCACCTTGTAAAGTGACACTTTACACTGTGCAAAAACTTTGAAAATAAGTTGGATCTTTATCTTTATGGAGTAGCATCCTCAAGTGAATACATTCGGTATTGCTAGGATGGATTTTATTACCCTGCCAAGAGCATTAGTTTTTTGACGCCAGGGTGCCCTTCTACCGCAATTCCTTGTTTACGCCGATTACACTTTTACCAGCCTGGTTCCATATATAGTAACCTGGAATTTTATCATAAGTCAATGTTTTAGCACTTTCATCTTCTGTGCATAATTTGAAAAACATTGATACTTTGATAGTGTCGTATCTGACGGATTATTAAAAACATTACTTACATTACTTTCTGAAAAATATACATATTTACAATGAATATGTAACATGTCTTGTAGAGATCTTTTGCATTTGTCTTTCCATCTCAGATCTTTAAGCTCTTCCATTTTCACTTTTATACATAAGTCAGAAAATATAAATTAATGAGTACTTATTATAAATGCAACTCATCCAAAATTTTAAAAGCTCCAATTATTGTGTTTATTTATAGCTTAAGAAGTATTCAATCATATTACTTCCTACTAAAACTTGTATATACCTACCTCAAAATATACGAACCAACATATTATTTTTGATTCGTTGACTTTAAAATAATTTACATAGCGTAACAATAGCAATAAATAAACAAAAATAAAAATTGAATAAAGTTCGAGCTCTAATAGGTATAATCATAGTTAGTAATTTTACAGTTAGTTTTATAGTTATTAATTTTACATAGGCACTTACTATGTATATTATTAAAATCTAAACGTTGGTTGAGTTTGTTTATTATTTATTTCTTCTACTCGGATATATTATAATACTATTTTATATCACTTGTGGGTAGTTTTGGAGAAGAGTGTCAAACATAATTTACACTTTGGTCACAACTCCCTCTTCATTTGTAGATTTATACAGATTTTAGTATGTACAGGGTGATTTGCCACCTCTTTTTTCAATAATTTAAATATTCAAAATCTGATTTGTAGAATATTTAGATATTTTAAAATTCTTGAGATTTTTGTACTGCGCTTAAGGAGTAACTTGGGGTAATAACAAACTTCTGTTCTTCAAATGGAACCAAGAGATGCCTTTTTTACTATAAATTATTTAGTGAATAAGTTAATACTTAAAAAAAAAATGATGTTTTCAAGAACTTGATTTTATAATATTTGAAACTATATATTTGAAGATCAAAAAATTAGATTTTGAATAACTGTATACTGCATTATTGAAAATAAAAAGGGGTGAGCATGCTTGGCAAATCTCACTGTGTATTCATATAATATACCAATACGTATACGTACAACTCACCTGTCATTACTCTAATATTATTTAATATTATTCAAAATACCCCACCTTTTTAAAGTATAAAATAATGATAATATTAATAAGGTTGACTTTATTGACGTCCACTAAACCTCTGCAGACCAGCGAATATTTTTTTCAAACATTTTTAGTTTGAGAAAGTTTCTATTTTTTTTTTTTCACTTTTAATGAATACCTCGGTTAGAATTACTTAAAAATATCATAGTATATTGCAATATGAATTTTAATTTCCATATACATTTTGTTAAATGTTTTATAAATATAATAGATATCAAGACAAAAATTAGTTTTAAGTTTCATTCCTTAAGTTTCAATTTTTATTGTTATAAAATTTGTGATTTACATTTATCTTACAAATATTTTCAAAGAATTTAATTTTAATTTTCAATGTATTTATTTTTTTGTCATACCTGTTCTGACAATTTTGATTTTGGTACCTGTTCGAAAGTGACATTTTTCGGGTCAGTGGGTGGTAATTTGGGAATTCCATAGTGCTGGGCGGTGAAATTTTCAAAAAATGTCAGGTGGTAATCCCCGAAACTGCTAGGCGTTTATCCCCCGCACAACCAGACACTAAAATCAATAACACGGAATAGTGGCGTATTTACGGGGGGGGGGGGGGAGGGATCAAGGGGATAAATCTCCCACATACATGCAAATAATTATAGTCATCTTATTATTTAAAATATCATTTTTTTTTTTATCAATAATTGATTACATTTGCAAGAATTATAATACATATAGGTATTGTATATTAGTATCGCTGGTCATTGGTCTGTGATCAATGATCACACCGGGTCTATACGGTCCGTATTATCATAGATCAAGGCATGATAGAGTAAGAATATCAAGGTCATTATTACCGTCGTTATGGCCTATCCATTCGTATATTATCTACAGGTAAGACGGATACTATAGTATAGTACCTAATTACTAACGGACATGAACTAAATATACCTCACATGTTATCATAATTGATAATATCACAATCGTCTTATAATTATCTATTGATATTTATTTAACAATTTCCAGTTTTGAGATTTTAATCTGAATTTTGAAGACTATGACGATTTTTAAAAAGTATTAGATGTAAAATATTAAACCATAAAACCTTCAAAAATAAATATTTCAATGACAATTGACAGCAAGATAAAAAGCTGGAAACGAGCACTGAAAAAAATACTCTAATTTATCATGACATCGAGGTGGGCACAGTTTAGACACGTTTAAATGGATTAACACTGTTATCAATTCATTGAGACATAAACTTATCAGTTGAAGAAGTTATAAATGAATAAATGATTTAGCAACAAAATCTAGAAAATTAGATTTTGTTTAATAATTGTAAAATCAGTTTTCAATTTTATTTTAATAAAACATTAATTAATCTCAAGTAACGTGTTATATATTATAGTTTTGACAACATCCTCAAACATAGATTGTATATTTAATATTAATAAGCTATTATAATTCATGGAAACTTAGGTAGTGAGGGGGGACGTAGCCCACCTCGGGTTGGTAATTTCTATATAAAGTCATATCCCCCCCCCCCCCCATGACAAAAACCTAAATACGCCACTGACACGGTACTTACAAAACATATAATTTTGATTACTTATCTAATATTCTTATTATAACCTCTTTGCATGACGCGTAAACATTTATCTTTTATGAACTTAGTCTGGTTGTAGCATAGATCCCTGCAGCGCTGATGAGAGGTTTAACGGAGACCGTATACATTTTTTCACAGGTCAATAGACATTTTTTTCATGAACCCAAAAAATGTTTTTGGACGAATTCGGTGCACCCAGTTTTTTCATACTTTATCTATGGACTTAATATCAACGACACCTACAATCTTCTATGCAAGTCCAAAATTTAGTCTCCATTTTTTTAACTTTAAACTCTTAACATATTCTATAAGCGTCCTCAATCCTCTTGAGTCATGACTTAAGCGAACCAAAATTGTCGCAGCCCACCGAGGTATCCTCAATAACTTGTCAGGCTAATCGGACCATTCGTATGGCCAAGTACTGCTGAAATTTTTTTCTATTTCATTTAACTTATGTAAAACCATTTATATACGCATACAATTAAACAAAGTATTAAACTTTACTCTTAAGTATTTATTTATGTTTAAATTCTGAGCGTAAAGAAGTGTATTGTATTTACAATGATGTGAGTGGCATTATTAACTTCTGCATCTTTTCTGAAATTCATCAAAATCTCAAAAATGAGTAAATTATTTTTCAGTTATAAATTCATAAAATGTTTTCCTTGATATATGCCTACATACAATTTGATTAGACGATTCCCCATAAGTTTTTCTATCTTAAATTAATTTGAATTTAAAATTTTCACGATATTCAATATTCAAAAGTAATAATTAACGATAAATTCCTATAAATCGATTTTTTTGTAATTCCAAAACAAAAATATTTTCGTCAACATCATTAAATCTTATTATAGGCATGGGGACCCTAGAATGGTAGTTCTCTGGGTAGCTGCCGCCTCATCTGCCTTGCTTTTACAGCTCTGCGTTAGATTCATGAATTACCTTTGCCGTGACCGATAAACGTGGAGGCATAGTATGTGAAAGGTTGTGTGCTGAAAGGTATATTCAATCTTGGATGAAATTCGACCAAAGCTTATGACCAGCTCACTTCCCACTCTTGCCACGTATAACATATATATTATTTTCATTTAAATTTTTTAAATTTGTTAAAGCAAGTTTAATTTTTGATGTAAAAGTAAAATATATGAACAAATAGTTCAAACGATTCTTTCCATATTGAAACCTTATTTATGTTCTAAGTTGAAAACAGAACCCCTGATGGTGGCAATAATTGAATTCATATAATCGTACATTAAATTGTTTTAATATTTGTATTAACTAGATACTAATATATATCACACATCTCATCACATGATTTAAAAAATATTTATTTTAGCTAAAAATCATAATACACCAAATGATCCACAACATTAACCTCGGCCAACTGAGATTAGGAATATGAGAGACTTTAGACAAAACTTTAAACGATCGTGATACCTAAATAAATCAATAAATCGCATTTTACGCTTTGTGGCTTAAACAATAATCTTGTGATGTGTAAAATGATTGATCGTTTTGCGTATAATATTTCTATAATCATATTCGCTGGTAACTGATGAATGTCACAATAATAATAATAATACTGAGTGCAGTGATATACATAGCAGTTAAACTCTAAAAAAAAAAATTATAATTCATCATATCGCCATCACGTTTAAAGCGTTTATACTGATATTGGTTTTGTTTTGTCATGCGATCTCCTGCGACGCATTCAGCACGATCCATTTACTGTTACGAGTGTGATAGCGCCAAAGATCCTCGATGCAAGGATCCATTCAACTACACAGCCATGCCTCAAGACCAACCTCCATTGGTCAGTTGCAACGGCTGTTGCGTTAAAATGGTCCGATACGTGCGAACGTGTAAGTACTATTATTTGTTTTATAATATTATTTTTTTCAGCGAGACCATTTTATTTTTCAAAAACTGTAGCTGCACTTGAGTACTCACCAACAGTTTTTTTTTTTGTTATTATAGTCTTTAGGATGATAAAATGTTTGCATCTCAGTCGTACATTTATCAATGATACATTTCCCCGATATTCCACAAACATTTTATTATAACTTGAATTTATGTACGTCCAATGCACCGCCTTCACTATTTTGAAAGAGTGTTCTATACCTATATAATATGCAGTAGGTTTTTTTTATAAAACTTGCAGTCTTTTTCTTCTCGAGACTCGAGTACTGTATGTGAACTATAATTACCATTTAGTTCATCAATAGAACCACTTAATCGCTTCACCATATTAAACAATTTTAAAATGATGTTTTAGTGGGCATCACGGTTCACGTTATTTTAATTAACAATTATTGAGTGTGATTAGTCACCTTAAGTTTCACGATTGATGAATAGTCGATTATTGAAATCGAAGTATTTTGATGGAAATGCGATCGAGTACGGACGATTATTTTTTTCTCACATGTGTTTTCACGCAATCAAATACACAAAATTGTATTGCGTGGGCTGAGAATAAAAAGTTTTTATATTAATACTTTTTATTTTACAGGAAAGCATTTTGGTTTGTTCAAAGACATAGAATCTTTTTGCTTTGTGTAGATCATTCTTTATAACTTGTACCAAACTAATTTCTAGTTTAAAACATTCACCATTGAAAACTTATAGGGAATATTTAATAGGTAAAGTAAATTTCAAAAAAAAAAAAAACATTTTTACTCTTAGCCCACGAATATGGAATAACCCGAATAACTATATGATATTATTAATATATTATTATTATTTATTACCAATACATATTGTCAAAGTTCGACAACATAAGTCATGTACGTGCAGAAAATGGGCCAAATGATGGCTAATTAAATTGATGCCCTGGTCTAATATGGTTAATTCGGTTATATGGCCGGCTGAGGGTGAGTTGCGGTCTTTCGTTTCCGGTGTTGGAGACCGGTGAATTCCGGTCCGATAATATTTTAGGTATAGGTTAGTTGCGGCCCGAATAATTATCATTACATATGTACCTTACTTATATAATATATATTATATTATATACCTATTACCTATGTACCGTATAAACGAATAACGATAAACGAAATGTTCAATACGTATGGGAAGTTATATTTTTGTATATAATATGATAAAGATAATATAGATCGTTTTATCGTATTATCTGCCATAGGTATATGACTTACATTATGAATGCTTTGATTTTTTTTGGGCATTATTATCATAATATATTACACAAATAATTTTTTTTTTTTTTTTTATTATTTATTATTTAATATAATGTCATAATATTAATATATTATATTATATTCAATAATTTTATTATATAGGTTAGGTTAGGTTAGGTTAGGTTAGGTTAGGTTAGGTTTTATAATAATTTTATAATATTTTATTTTCTTTACGACCAATATTATTATAAGTACGACAATTTATTCTAGAAAATACCTACATAATATTGTGATGTTTATATACTATTACTATATATAGACATATAGTATATAATATATATATATATATATATTATTGTATGGCCGCAATTCGTACGTACCTTTCATAAGCCCGGGCCGCAACTCGTACGTACCTCTCATAAACCCGGGCCGCAACTCGTACGTTATTTAGGGTTTGGGCCGCAACTCACCAACACTGATATGGCCATAGCCACGGCCCACGGTCTAAACGTCGGACAACTTATAGATTCTTCCGGTAGATGAGAAACAGTTTGATTTTTAAAATTCTAACACAGTATAATATATAAACAAGTTTGCAAATAAATTATTATTGCATATAATATTATGCTTTATAAAATTACATAGCGTATTTTCTCATGATTAGGTTTATGAATTATTGTTATTTTTATAATTATATAGAAATATTTTATATAAGTAGTTATTTAAAAGTTGCTATCATATGAAAAATTATACTATATATTATATTGTTAAACTATAATAAACTTGAAAATCAGTATAAATTTAATACGATTGGTTGCGATTTTTTAAAAAAAAATATCAATAGTAAATTATGATATACATATGCAAACCAACATAAATTTAATAAATCGGTTAGTTTTAAATTTAATATTTATTCACCATGGCACACGGGTACTTAGGATTTTGGCGTTTATGTACGATGAAATGTTGGTGCTTTTGTACAATGTGATTTTTTTTTCTTATTTTATTTTGGCATTTGTCTTTCACCAAAAAAAAAATGCATCACAATATCCGGACAGCGGTATTCATCGTCTTTTCGTATACACATTCAGAATATGGAATTCGGCGAAAACAGTTTTCCCCATTTTTTCATAAACTACCTATGCTACTGCAGCTGTTCATAATACAACATAAAAACCATATTTTCAAATTCTTGGGATATTATTTGTACTGCCTACAAGAATCGTGGCCTTTTTGGTATGTCAACAAAGGATATGATTTTCAACAGCGTTTGG
Organism: Diuraphis noxia; assembly: GCF_037042655.1. Lineage (NCBI taxonomy): Eukaryota > Metazoa > Arthropoda > Insecta > Hemiptera > Aphididae > Diuraphis > Diuraphis noxia. The sequence continues at coordinate 74,716,899 of NW_028301711.1, forward strand.
CTAAAAATGTCAGTAAAAATTTATCATACCTACCTAAAATGTTTCGTTGCTTTTTGACTGTATGTGGTTTTTTGTAATTAAGAATAGCCTGGAATTTTCATGGAAGTGATTTAGTTTCCATGTGCTACTTATACTATATCCTATAAAAATCAATCTGTTCAACTCTAAAAATACATTTGTTTACATTTAACAGCTACAACAGGTATGTGTTGATAATATGCTTTCTTAAAGTCAATTTTGGAAAAACAATTCTTCTGCAATTGTCTTGTAATTGAAAGCTCGATAATCCCCAACATGGCCATCAGCTTTTCCAATCAAATGTAGTGGGCTTGATCAAGAGCTACTTGATGGTCAACAAATCTCCAACTCCACCATATTTTTGAATTCTCTTTTGGCAATTTCCGAACGATCCGGTGGTAAACGTCATGGTTTTGTGCTACACGTTGTTCCAAACGTTATAATATAATGAACTACATCATAACATTCATAACTTACAACTAAATGGCCTGGAAAAATGTTTGGGAATTAGTGGGAATTACGACAATATACTTGCATACGGATGGCTTTTTTGTACGATTTTAATTGAGATGTTCGAGCATTCGAATGTTGAACTATCATTGTATTGTTAACTTAGTTAAGTTATCAATAAATCTATTATTGTTGTTAAAACCGACGAGTAACCGGAAATACTTTAGTAAGTCCTGCGCCTATCATTGGTTTTGTTACATCTGTAATAACAAATAGCCAGCAGTATGTCCGACATAAACCAAGGTTTAGAGTTATGGCCTTCGTTCCATACGTATTAATGGCTGTACTATTGACCAAGGCTGGGCATTAACGAGTTAAAAAGTTAAAGTTAAGTTACTTTTAACTAAATTATTTAACGAGTTACTTTTATTTTCAAAAGTATAACTTCCAGCTTAACGAGTTTCTTTTTTTTTAAACAACTTCTAACTTAACGAGTTAATTTATTAATTTGTCCTAATATAAATTTCATATATTTAAAATTATATTTTGATTTTTATAACTTATTGATATTATATATATAAAAATAATAATTGCGGGAATAACCAAATACTTTACTATATGAATGTGAGTGTTTTGCATTATTTTTATATTTGAAATTTCAATAGATATTAGAATAACGTGTATAAGTACAACTATTATTCCCTATATAAAATTTGGGAAACGATTTACGAGTAATAATAATAGCATAAGATAATAATATTTTATTTTATTCTGCTTATTCGTAGAAAATATGTATACAAATATATATAATATATTATTATAAAACAAAAATGTTATAGGACCATAATAGGGGTAATCATTATTTTGAGAAAAGAAAAACATATTATTTAATTTTAACCTATTTTTAACTAAGTTAAGTTACTTTTTTTTCAAATTAACTTTTAACTTTCAACGAGTTAAATAAATAAGAAAACTAACTTTTAACTTACATTTTTCTGTATTAACTTAAATGTCTTAACTTAACGAGTTAAAATAATTAGTTAACTTGCCCAGCCTTGCTATTGACGACATATAATATTAATGAATTAGGTCTTTGTTGCCTGTCTGTGTTTGACGGTGGTACAAATGAGATGTCCACCCCACTGCCAACGAAGTACCTACTGTAGTTTTCTGGTGATATCAGTTACGAATAAGCGGTTTGTTGTGTCTGCACAACCTGCAGATGCCTTCTCGAAAGGTTCGCTTTTTAGTTTTTAGTCTTGTTGTGGCTTGAGTGAATTTCGCCAAGAGCCTTTGCATATTCTAGTTTGATCATTGAACTTAGAATGATAATAACATAGACCATCTCTTATCTCGCTACTGTCATGAATTCGTGAGAATTGGACTTTGTTCTTCTGTAGGTTCTAAAATTTTTTTTGTCATTCCTACGCCCTCGTTGATTTAACTCTTAAATTGCTTTAGTGACTGAAAGAATTTATAGCTCAAACATTGAAAGCGAATTACTGCTTTTGCATGAGTATTGATTCTCAGCGTTTAGGGCTGCGATAGTATTTATTTCGCACTTACTTCAGGGATTTTATCCGCCATCTTCGACAAATTACTCAAAGAATCCGCGCTTGTCGTAAGTATAGTTTGTACTTGTATTGGTAAGCGCTACAACTATAGAATATGATTGAATATAATAATATAGGCAATATAATTATATTCTATGCAACAACCATACATTTTTCAACAAATCTTCAGTCGACGGTTCGCCCACCAACTGCTGCATTTCCCGCAATAAAAAAAAAAAAAGTTTTTTTATCACATATATAGCTCTAAATCACGCAGCAACTTTTTTAAATTTTTTTTCTCCCGGTTCCGATAAACACTCGGCGAGTACTTGTTTAAGTTTTAGGCGTTTGTTACTATTGACAGTGTTTTTTTCTAAGATATCTGATACATACGTTAAGATGTCCGCGTCTAGCGCACCGACAAAGTGATGGAACTTGGTCACGTTGTCCGTGATATTCGCCATTACGAAACGGGACTCGGGCCGTATAAACCAAATTTTTGGGTTTTGCAACCAAAATGGTAGTTCTTTGAAATGGTGTATTTGACTGAAAGCTGATTGTACTTTGTGTACTTTTTGTGCCATATTTTGTTTTCTCCGTCAAGCCGTCGAGGTCAACACACATTGTAGAGATATTCAATTAGTGCTCTATCATTTGTATTTCCTTTTAGAAAAAAGTATATTTTTATAGTAGAAATTGTATAATTCACAAGAAAACATCGTCTCTTCTTTTGTAACAATTAATCAATATTATAACCTAAAATTATATGGTGCAGTTACAACAACATATAAATAATAACACAAAAGTAATAAAATCTAATTATAACAGTAATAGTAATAATAATTAACAATCAGTCTGACCATCTGCACCACAGCGTAAAAAGCACTAAAAACTCATCGTTATAAATATGTAATATAAAACCAATGAATATAAATACATCTTAAGTTAAATATTGATATAATAATTGACTTAACGTTTGGTAATTATTTATTAATGTCAACATTTCGATTTAAGCCCCTCTCTTCCACCGATCAAGTCTCATAGAAAGTGTAGAAAATCGTGTAAAATATTTTAGCTTGTGGTACCACAATTATGGACACTCGTAAAACACCAAAATCTTTATATATATATATATACAGGGTGATTTTTTTATCATGAACCAGTTAATATCTCGGTAAGTATTAGGAATTTTAAAATAATTTTTTTTTTAAACTTTCTAGGTTTTACTATTTTACACTGTGTTACAATTTTCATAATTTTAACTACCTCCCTTATTAGATAAAACACTATCAACTTTAGATTTTCAAATGGTAATACCTATTTTTAATAACGAAAATCTATAAACATACTGAAAAAAATAATTTTAACGTTTACAGAATTTTATTTGAGTAATTAGTTTGCGACTTATTAATGCTTAAATATTCGTTCAATTTGCTGCTACTGGGCAATTTTACAAACCCAACAGTAAAAACCAGAAGTCAAAATGAAATTTTATCTCAATTTAACAATACCCATAACGGTCATTATCGATAATAACAAGATAGATAAACAATACCAATAAAAAAAAAAAAAAAAAAAAAAAGGTGTCTTATCATCACTCCCACCCGAACGCCAAGTGTCGGTGAACGACTAGCCAGCAGAAGCGCAGCTGTATCAGCTATAAAGTATAAAAATAACATTTTAACATTTTACACTTTACCATCATGGTTACAAAATATATCACTGGTTACTGATTCCTGGTATACGATCTTATCACGTATTAGTAGATAGACGATAATAAATGTCGGTAAACCGTTTCTGAAAACATGTGGTTAATCGTTATTCGTTAATGTTAGTTTTCCATTATCAAGTATGGAATATTAATTATAAATTAATTACTATTCTTTGACTGTTTAACCAAAGAAAACGTTTTAAGTAAATACTATGTTATGTCGTTATGTGTATTATTTAAAATATAAATTTAAAGGTTAAGCCAATTATTCCAATGCATACCATACCACGAATAATAATACGTATCTTAATTCGTGATGCATACCTGTTATATTTTTTGATCGTGTTTTAATGTTGTATTTTGGTTAACAAATTTGAATTTAATTAAAAATATACCTCTTTCCAATCAGTAATATTATAAGGTATTTGGGAATCAGATTTCGTACTTTGCCGACACCTTATTTGTATAATTTATTGGTAAGTTCAATCCAAATTTAATACAGTATATTAGAATTTTATTTATTTTTTTATTAAATGATTTAAATACATATTATTGACAAATAATAACCATGGTTCAAATATTTTAATTTTATTTCAGTGGCAATTAGTAGAGTTTATATGATTAATCAAAAAATACAATGAACTATATGACTAGAAAGCTTAATTTGACCAGCAATTAATGCAAATTTACATTGCTTGCTACTGGTATCCGATGACTATAAATTAATATGGAATAAAAGAATAAAATATCCATATTTCTTTACATATTATATTTTAATCTTTAAACAATCTAAACAAATTATTATGTAAGTATGAATTTTTTTTATAAAATAAATAATTTGATATTTATCATAATTTTTGCTTATATTTTAGAAAATTAATTTTGTTTTCTTTCAAATTTCAATTGCAATTTGTAGTACTAACTTTTAATTCAAATATTTATAACAAGATTGGATGAACAAATACAATTTGTTATTGTGGTTAGTCACAGCATAGTACATCTCAACTGATAACTTAATAAGTATGGATAAACAATTTTTTTATACAATAAATCATTTCTATAAATAACTTTTTTTTTTTTTTTTTTCAAAAACAATCTGTACAACAAGCACATTTAGTTATAAATAACTTAATGTTTTTTTTTTCAGTTTCATTCAGATGAAAAAAGAAAACAGCGCAGCATCAAGACCGCAACTACTTCTATATTTGTAACATTTGTTGATTGTCACATTAATTGTTAATTTTATGTTTAAATAATTAAGTTAAGTTAAGTTAGTGATTTACTATTTTCTATAATTAGGGCTATGGAGTTTTTATTAACCTAAATTGGTAAATTGAAAATTTTTTTTTGAATACGGTAGTGCCAGTTTTACGTAATATTAAAAGATTTTTATATCATAAAATATTAATTAAAAATTAACATAATTTCAAAAATAAGTGTAAAATTGAATAATTTTTTAAAACATCCATAGCCCTAAAAATATGTTGCAATCTAGAGTAGATAATACATATAAAGTATGTTTAATGTTCATTTAATTTTTATTAATTTATCTAGGGTAGTGGACATGTTAAGTGTTAATATTTTTTATTAGTTATGACCTTACCCAAATCCTGCAATAACTTGCACTACGGAAATTTGTTCATACTCTAGTAAAATTATTGATAACTAATGTGTTTATTTCCTTAGATAATTTAGTAATGAATTAATGTCCATTATTTGTCTATTCACACACAACTACACAAGTTATTTTTAATATGAAATGCAAATTATACACTATATCAAAAAAAAAAAAAATATCCCTGAATATTTAATATTTATAAATGGAAAGTCGGGTAGGCACTATGAACAACAGGCCCTGGGCCTATAGCCTCGCATCAGATTGACTCACTTCCTCAATGCACAAAACATGTAATCAAAATGACTTACCTATTCTATTTTTTTTTTTTTTTTAGTATACACAGATTGATTTGTAATTATTTATTTTTAATGAAATGAAAACCTTAAATGACAGGAGCTTTGTAAACATATTATATAACTTAAAAAAAAAAAAAAAAGGAATGTGTGAATAGACCTTTAACTACTTTAGTCTTGGCTCTAAATCTTGAATCCAAGTACATAAATAATACATTTTTATCTGCATATTTATAAATTATTTTTCTAAATACATAGAAATTGTTGATTTACTTTGTTTTAAAATGAATATATGTTATCTGTTTAGTATAATCATTTACTATAGAAATTAAGATACACCATACTGTTTTTAAAAAATATTTATTTTGTAATTTACTCGTCAATCTGATATAGAAATATAAATTATATTAAATAAACACAAATATTTATTTTTTTTGGCAATTTTCTGTACTGAACTATAAGAAATTCCTACTTCTTCTAAACAAATAATAATAAAACAAGATAATTAATAAATAACAATAATTTTATGCTTGATTCACAAAAAAATGAGATATAGTTTGGCAGAATTGCATCAATGTTTATGTGAAATAAACACAAAACACAACTAATAAAATTGCATAAAACATAATTGAACTGAATCAAATCATACTCGGGGTACATAGATTATCAGTTACGATTATATGGGCCTAAAAAATTAACTGGAGTACACATTTGATCATAATATGGAAACCAGGCAATAAGTGTTTGAGAATTTACTGTGCCAGAGAAGACCTCAAGCTCAAATATATAAATGTATATGTGTCAACTTACTCGATACTATTCTTAAAGATGTATTAGGATTTTCTTCTAATTTTTGCAATACAATTTGGGAATATTCTTCCGTAGTTTTAGTACATTTCATATTTTTATTTTTATTGAAACTTCCAGTAGATTTTAAGTTTTTTTCCAATCTTGAAAAAATACTAGAATTTGGAACTTGCCTCTCAAGCCCAAATCGTTGGCTGTACAATAAAGCGGCCTTCCTTTTATTTTTTCCACATTCGATGAAGCATGACCACATATCCATTTTTTCAGGTATAGAGTAGAACATTGTAGTATTTATATTTAACAGAAAAGTAATATATTTAAAAGTAACTCTGTGAGATGTTAACTCAACGGAGAACAGATAAAATGTGAAAAACCAATAGTACTATAAATGTATGAGATAGATAGGTACCTTTATCTTTTTTATGTGTGTGAAACATGTCATATTCATCATTAAATCAATTATGTTTTATATTGATATGTAGGTATACATATAGGTATGTAACTTAGATAACTAAAATTAAATAAATTTGGAAAACCCAATGCTTTATGTTAAGAAGATATTATGTTGTATATTTTGTTAATTTATTTAAGTTTATTATTTGTTAATTATACATAATACATATGTGTTTATTTAATATAATTTATATTTCTATATCAGATTGACGAGTAAATTACAAAATAAATATTTTTTAAAAACAGTATGGTGTATCTTAATTTCTATAGTAAATGATTATACTAAACAGATAACATATATTCATTTTAAAACAAAGTAAATCAACAATTTCTATGTATTTAGAAAAATAATTTATAAATATGCAGATAAAAATGTATTATTTATGTACTTGGATTCAAGATTTAGAGCCAAGACTAAAGTAGTTAAAGGTCTATTCACACATTCCTTTTTTTTTTTTTTTAAGTTATATAATATGTTTACAAAGCTCCTGTCATTTAAGGTTTTCATTTCATTAAAAATAAATAATTACAAATCAATCTGTGTATACTAAAAAAAAAAAAAAATAGAATAGGTAAGTCATTTTGATTACATGTTTTGTGCATTGAGGAAGTGAGTCAATCTGATGCGAGGCTATAGGCCCAGGGCCTGTTGTTCATAGTGCCTACCCGACTTTCCATTTATAAATATTAAATATTCAGGGATATATTTTTTATATAGTGTATAATTTGCATTTCATATTAAAAATAACTTGTGTAGTTGTGTGTGAATAGACAAATAATGGACATTAATTCATTACTAAATTATCTAAGGAAATAAACACATTAGTTATCAATAATTTTACTAGAGTATGAACAAATTTCCGTAGTGCAAGTTATTGCAGGATTTGGGTAAGGTCATAACTAATAAAAAATATTAACACTTAACATGTCCACTACCCTAGATAAATTAATAAAAATTAAATGAACATTAAACATACTTTATATGTATTATCTACTCTAGATTGCAACATATTTTTAGGGCTATGGATGTTTTAAAAAATTATTCAATTTTACACTTATTTTTGAAATTATGTTAATTTTTAATTAATATTTTATGATATAAAAATCTTTTAATATTACGTAAAACTGGCACTACCGTATTCAAAAAAAATTTTCAATTTACCAATTTAGGTTAATAAAAACTCCATAGCCCTAATTATAGAAAATAGTAAATCAATAACTTAACTTAACTTAATTATTTAAACATAAAATTAACAATTAATGTGACAATCAACAAATGTTACAAATATAGAAGTAGTTGCGGTCTTGATGCTGCGCTGTTTTCTTTTTTCATCTGAATGAAACTGAAAAAAAAACATTAAGTTATTTATAGAAATGATTTATTGTATAAAAAAATTGTTTATCCATACTTATTAAGTTATCAGTTGAGATGTACTATGCTGTGACTAACCACAATAACAAATTGTATTTGTTCATCCAATCTTGTTATAAATATTTGAATTAAAAGTTAGTACTACAAATTGCAATTGAAATTTGAAAGAAAACAAAATTAATTTTCTAAAATATAAGCAAAAATTATGATAAATATCAAATTATTTATTTTATAAAAAAAATTCATACTTACATAATAATTTGTTTAGATTGTTTAAAGATTAAAATATAATATGTAAAGAAATATGGATATTTTATTCTTTTATTCCATATTAATTTATAGTCATCGGATACCAGTAGCAAGCAATGTAAATTTGCATTAATTGCTGGTCAAATTAAGCTTTCTAGTCATATAGTTCATTGTATTTTTTGATTAATCATATAAACTCTACTAATTGCCACTGAAATAAAATTAAAATATTTGAACCATGGTTATTATTTGTCAATAATATGTATTTAAATCATTTAATAAAAAAATAAATAAAATTCTAATATACTGTATTAAATTTGGATTGAACTTACCAATAAATTATACAAATAAGGTGTCGGCAAAGTACGAAATCTGATTCCCAAATACCTTATAATATTACTGATTGGAAAGAGGTATATTTTTAATTAAATTCAAATTTGTTAACCAAAATACAACATTAAAACACGATCAAAAAATATAACAGGTATGCATCACGAATTAAGATACGTATTATTATTCGTGGTATGGTATGCATTGGAATAATTGGCTTAACCTTTAAATTTATATTTTAAATAATACACATAACGACATAACATAGTATTTACTTAAAACGTTTTCTTTGGTTAAACAGTCAAAGAATAGTAATTAATTTATAATTAATATTCCATACTTGATAATGGAAAACTAACATTAACGAATAACGATTAACCACATGTTTTCAGAAACGGTTTACCGACATTTATTATCGTCTATCTACTAATACGTGATAAGATCGTATACCAGGAATCAGTAACCAGTGATATATTTTGTAACCATGATGGTAAAGTGTAAAATGTTAAAATGTTATTTTTATACTTTATAGCTGATACAGCTGCGCTTCTGCTGGCTAGTCGTTCACCGACACTTGGCGTTCGGGTGGGAGTGATGATAAGACACCTTTTTTTTTTTTTTTTTTTTTTTATTGGTATTGTTTATCTATCTTGTTATTATCGATAATGACCGTTATGGGTATTGTTAAATTGAGATAAAATTTCATTTTGACTTCTGGTTTTTACTGTTGGGTTTGTAAAATTGCCCAGTAGCAGCAAATTGAACGAATATTTAAGCATTAATAAGTCGCAAACTAATTACTCAAATAAAATTCTGTAAACGTTAAAATTATTTTTTTCAGTATGTTTATAGATTTTCGTTATTAAAAATAGGTATTACCATTTGAAAATCTAAAGTTGATAGTGTTTTATCTAATAAGGGAGGTAGTTAAAATTATGAAAATTGTAACACAGTGTAAAATAGTAAAACCTAGAAAGTTTAAAAAAAAAATTATTTTAAAATTCCTAATACTTACCGAGATATTAACTGGTTCATGATAAAAAAATCACCCTGTATAGGTACTCTATTTTACCACAGAACATTACAATTTTACTACAACTGCGTTTATTCCATATTCCTACACCATTCAACTGTCAATAATATTATATTTTGCACTGTTATCAATAATTGAATATTAATAACCTATTGTATTGTTTCATGGGTTCCGCACACAGCATATGAGAGCATCAAGAGGACGTGCACGTCACAACTGCAAATCAACCTGTTCATGGTTGACCACGTGTGCATGATGGAGGGAACGGGTACAGGACATATGTGCTTCTGTGAGGAGGACAACTGCAACGCGGCGACCGGACCGGCGCGATCATCGGCGATAGTGCACGGTGCTGTAGCACTCGCCATGTACGCACTTAAACTACTGTTGCACCGGTAGACCGGGTCTAAACGTCTACGGCGTTTCATCATACATTTATTTACAAACTTTTATTTTTCCCGAGTGTAAATTACAATTTTTTTATTATCATCTCACATAATTCTATAATATGTAAGAAATGACATGTAATAAACCAATAATAATAATAAGGTATGTTAACAATACAAGAGCCTTAGTTGACAGAATAAAAACTAAGCCCCCAATGTTATACATTTTTAGTTTTTTTTTGTTTTTTGTGCATCATAGATACTATATTTTACCACCATTAAAATAACTAATCATTAAGTACGTTTAGACCTAAAGCGCATGGAAAGTATATTGATTACATCACTACACCAAGTTTTTGACACAAAAACATTATTTATTAATACAGTACAGTATGTCAGTATAGTTTTTAAAATAATAATAATGATGATGATGATACAATGAAATCAATACATTTATCATTAATGTGCATGTAAATTATGTATGTTTCACCTAGAATTATCAATATTACAATAATTATGATCCGTATTATGCTTAAATTTTCTAATCAACAAGAATATGTAATAATAATGACTTCGTTTTCTGGTTAACATTAAGCTTTTTAAGTTAAATGAAAATACATACATTTATTTTTATATTATATATTATTATACACACACACACACATAAATATATATATACATATATATGTATAATAAATAACTAATAACAATGTTAATATTCACAATGAAAAAATAATAATTGTAATAATTAATAGAAAATAAATAAATAAATATTACTCTTTTATGTAAAATTTTAATTAGTAAGGTGAGTACTATAAAAGTTAATGTTAACAATTACAACAATTAGCTAGTCATTGAAAAAATAAACATGTTACAAACACTTTAGGTGTAAAAAAATGTTAATGTATTAAGCCGTTTCAAAGAATTATGCAAAAAAAAAACTAAATATTTACTTAACGACACATTTAGATGGCAAAATGTGTGACGTGATGATATAACATTAATTGATGTGACAATTTGATTTTAACATTTTTACTTAACTTTAAGTTTAATACAAGATCAAAATATCATTATAATGATTAAACAAAATCTTGTCATACAGATTTGTGAATTAGTCTGCAATTTAGTTTTTAATAGTAAATATATATATAATTCATTATTACGTTAAAACAAAATACAAAAATAAATATAATTCATATATTTGGTATGAAACATAATTAAATAGTTCAAACTAAATTTAAATTTAAAAAAAACCAATAATAATTTATAGTTTTAACAGTATTGAGTAGGCATTTATACTAACAAAATCTTATAATCAATGTTTTCCGAAAATGTCAGTGCAGCTGCTATTTTAGTGGTATCTTGACATGAAAAGGTGTACAAGGACACATATTATTTAAAGTTCTTCTCTTTGTACATCATTAAAAAAGATTTACTATAATTTCATAAAAGCTATTTTATTGTTTTCAATATAAAATTGAATAGCTATCATGATTCACGAGTAATCTTTCAATTGCATATTATTATCATATCATTGAATATTTGAATTAGATATCAAATTTATTTAAATACTACACAATAGTTAATTTTTATATCTTTAATTCACAATTTTCATGAAAAAAAAAATATGTTTAAAACTATTAATTAAATTTTGAAACTTAAATAATGTTTATTATATATTCATTTAGAAAATTTATATAAATTACAAAAATAACTGCAGTTACGTTATTTAATTTTTAAAGTATTATGATCAAATTTTTATAATACATTTTGTTAGTACAGACAACTCTTAACTTACTAATATATATATATATATATATTATCTTTTATACATTTATCATGATACATAATAAAAGTCTATGTCCACAGAGCGTAAAAATTCGATGTTTTTGCTGTTGTAAATACTTATTGGATAATATCTACAATGCGATAATGCCGTTGGGCTATTAAAAAAAATTATTAATTTAGATTATTTATATAAAAAGTTAGCACAAACAACTCTTTCCAAGTTAGAGATTATCTAAAAATACAATAAGCACGGTTAGTCATTGGTTTATGTAGACTGATTTTGATAGATCAATAATTTTGAGTTTCAGCAATACAACCATATTTTTTTTTTTTGAGATAAGATTGTAAAACTTGAAACAATTACTAATTGAATGATTTAATTGACTAGAATTTTGGAAATTAAGATTATTTTAACCGTGATATACATAAATAATTATATATATATATATATATATATATTGAGTAATGATTTTTATTATTATTATTTTTGTTAATTCACTACAACAAATACTTAGTGAGTGAATAAAAATTTAAAATACAAATATGTATAATAATATACTCGTTTTAGGAACTATGTTAAAAACAAGATACTGTTGTGAATAATGTCACCGAATACAATTAAAACCAAATAAGTATAGTTGTTGGACGCATATTCTGATATATCATTAAGTTACAAAACAAAATTGTACAGACAATAATACAGTAAATCAAATACATCAAGGTTGTTAGTGCTTTACATAAATAACAATAAAACATGAATTATTGGCTCTTGATAAGTCTTTAGTGTTTGTGTAAATTAATAAGTGCAAATGTTTAAGATGGAGGGGAGCAACATAATTTTAAAAGGAAATATTTGTGTATGGGTAATGTAATTGCAAGATAACAACAAGAATTCTGACGCTCTCATTCATTGACTGTGTAAGATTTGGTCGTTGTTGTTGTGTTGTTGCTGATTGTGGATGAGCAATTATACTTCACAGTGTTGTTCTTGGTAGACATCGAGGAGGATTTATTATACACATTTTTGGGGCTCGAGCCTGAAAAATAAACATTAATACCTATTATATATTTATATATATATATAATTACATTTTAATACTAGAAGTATATGGCATGCATTTTGATTGTTTTTAAAAGGTGGCTTAAAAGCAGTCTACTAAATTTTTAAATTGGCATCATAATATGAAAATAGAATATATTAAGTTAAAAGGAATCATAATATTTATATTTTTAATCAAAACAACTTTTTAAATAAATATTTTACAAAAAAATATATATATTTATTTTTTTGTTACAACAGTAACAAAATCTCGTTAATTTTTCAGCTGTATATCAATCATCATTGTTTATAAATCCATTTTCAAATTTCTTTTTAATAATTATCTTCTCATCTTATACAATGTATACAAATAATATGGATATACGCAATTTAATACATTTACAAATAGTATAATCATTGTGAAATTCAGAAGTTGCTTAATAATGCAGCCATATCATTAAGTATAAATTAAATTGTCTATACAAAACTAATGTAATAACTCAGAAAATAACTGAAAATTCCATCAATTAAAACCATGAAGATTAAGAGAATGCTATACCACATGTGTTATCTCCAATCTCCATCTTATAAATTTACAAAATACCAAAAACTGTTGAGAACAAGACTATTTTACCACTCCTCTATATTTGTAGTAGAATAACAAAATTTTATTAGACTAGGGATGAACTTTATCTGTGTCATAGTATTTTTAGTATTTGGAAAATATAATTTAAATATCAGTCTGTGAAGATAATTTTTTTTTTTTTTTATTTAATATTAAAAATAATTGGTTAGTGTTGTAAATTAAATGAAAACGCTAAATCATAAATAAAGTAATTCTCAATGGATTGTGGAATTATGGTAATATTACTATAAATACAGAGGGGTAGTTAAGCTGTCCAATGCTCAACAGTTTTTACTATGTTATACGTTGTAAGACAAAGACAGCCTCATATGTCCTCTTGAAACTAAAATCATCATGATTAAACAATAAAAAAATTGTAATGTAATGCAAGCAATAAGTCTAAATACACAGTTTTTGTACATTGACTTCAATTAATGGGATTGTCATTAAGAGGATGCTACACATGTATTTGTTATCTCCTTTATATCCTAAAAGGAATCTCAAAACCATAAATCAGTGAATTTTTACACAACGATGCATAAAAACCCAGTCATATTATCTACCTGTCTATGTTTACTTTATATATGTACATTAAAATGAAGAAGGCATCATAGGAATATACAATGTAAAATTATAAGTTAGAAAATAGTTCAAATTTTTTGGATACTTGGATATTTTAAATGTGTATGCCCTTACTAAATTTTATAATTTTTATATTACAGTAACTAATAGTAGTTAAAGAGCTTAAGGTCTAACCTCATTTAATATACTATATGTCGCAATAAATTCTCTCTAGGCAGACCTAATTTTAACCGTAAACTGGGAGGGAGAGAATAGCATTTTAGGTCTGTGCTACCAATTTATTAGCTCAGTGGTAATTGCCTACCAAAAGACTTGAGTTTGATTCCCAGTCTGGAGGCTTGATTTTAAATGATATTTACCCAAAAGAAGTTAAGTGATGTTAAAATTAAATATAAATTAATTTGATTTCATGTAAAATTGGTTTTGTTGTATATATAAAAAAATCAGTGATCATTAGAGGTTATTAGGCAGCAGAAACACAATAAGGCAAAGCAAGGAACAGCAACCAGCTATAGAGTTTTCAAAGCTTTAAAAAGGTCTTAATAGAGAGCAATATCCACCACTTTATTGCTCTTTTCCACCATATAAAGTATATTTATCTGTAGGCAGTATACCTGCTGAATTGTATGTGTACAATTTATTTGTGCCTGAATGAAACGTTTCATTAAAAGTGTTCAGACTAGTTTGATCATTTGAGTTGTTGAGAAGCTTGTATACGTTGTAGGCATTTGCCTGAATGTTGTCTCCATTTTCATCCATACTACTATAGACGTAGTTGTCAGTAGAGGTTCTATAAAACATTAGCACTGATGTTTTACCAATAGAATATGAATCGCGCTCAAATAGTTTATAATGAATACCCATGCCTTTTCAACATGTTTAATTTCTTTAGAATACAGGAAATGTAGTAAAAATAAACACGTCATAAGAAATACTATGTCCTAGGCACCTAAACTATTATCATAAACAAAAATGATGCCATTATGATTGAATCAAGTGTTAGTCATGTTTTTCACACATAACGCAGTCTAAATATTTCCAAACAACAGACTAGCATTTGAGAACAACAAAAAAATAATCAATAGACAACGGCTAATGTTAAAGAAAAAAATATTGAAACAATGAAAGCTTTTTCAATTTATTTTAATCTAAATTTACCTGCTCCCATTTAACTGTTGTTCGAAAGATGAATCGTTTTCTAACATTTCTGTAGGACTCGAATCATCACCTTTGGCCTTGTATTTGGCTTGCCTGATAACAACCAACCGTTGACGGGCATCTTCTAACTCACGCTCAATCCTTAATACTTCTGACCTGTTCAAATACAGACAGTACACGCTTATTATCATAACTAATTATGGGTAAAATTTTGAGAGTTAAAATAGATGATAAAATTCTCAATCAAGTGATTACCTGGCATTTATTTCTTGTGCGATTCCTCCCACCATCCGTTTGCTAAGAACCAGACTTCGTTCTTCGTCGTTCTGAATGGCTTGTTGGGCTGCTTTAACTAGGTTATCTGTTGCACGTTTGACAGCATTTCCGGCCGCCTAAGTAAAAATAACAAACAAGTTAGAAACACAGTCACATAGAAAAGTCATATCATCAGCCAAGATGTGGAAAAATAATAATTTTAAAACGATGTTTTGCTGCGATCTCTAAAAAATTAAAAATCAATTTAAAGTATTTTGTATGTAATAGTCATGTAATTGAAGTAGTTTGCTGAATCAGGATATTACAGGATTACAATATTAAATAGAAAATGTGTTAAAATATTCAGTCAGAGATTATTGGTTATTACTGCTTCTTATACAATTTTAAAACTACAATGTTTGCTATTTCTCATATGAGAATTAATGTTACAGAAAATCATATTTTAGTTTTTGAATACATTTAGTATTTACTAAAAGGCAAATTTAAAGCTAATCAGCTATAAATTTATAATTAATTGTTATGCACTATTTTGAAAAACAAATACATTGTAATCCTCAAATATTGTTTACTTCAAATTATGCGAAATGTATTATTTAGCAGTAACTAATATCTATTGTTCTTCATACAACACTAAAATTATGTTAGTTTTATTTACCAACAATCTCTTTGTGGATGCACTATCAGGGTCAGCTTTAACCTTGCACGATACTAATAACTGTGCAGTTGATGATGCCACTTGTTTAGCTGATGATATCAGCTTTTCTTCACTGGATATCCCTTGCACTAAAGCATTTGCTGATTCTACTAAACTATGAGTGGCAGCAGCCACTAAACGGGAAGCTGATATCAGGCCTTCTGACCATTGACCATCATCAGAACTGGTTAAAGGTCTGCGACTGACCTGTTTGAATTAAATGTACAAGTTTAAATTATTTACCGTATGTATATTATATACAGGGTGATTCTTTTATCAAACAACTCTCATTATTTCAAAAACTATTGACTCTTTTCAATTTTTTTTTTTTCAAAATTTTAGATCCATCTTGTTCTAGAACTATATATTTTTTTAAATATTTTCGCCCTTATATTTATCAGGTAAACCATTATCAACTTTTGATTTTCAAATGACAACCTATACTTAAAATGTCATAAACTAAAAAATCTATTTTTTCAATCAATTTTCAATTTTCGTTAATCCGTTTACAAGATATAGCCTCCTAAAGTTGGGTGGCGTTTGTGTGTTATAGGTGTATGTTAGGTGGTATTTACACACCAACACCATATAAGTGTTGTTTGATAAAAGAATCACCCTGTATGTTTATATTTTATTTTATCTTTCTAGGTGTTACACATAAGTATCTTACTTTTCCAGAATCGATTAGTTCACGTTGTGCAGCTGATGCTGCTTTTACTAGAGCGGATGTGGCAGCAGCAATGGATTTAGCTGCTTCTAAAATCACTTCATCAAAATTCCATGACGCATCAGCAGCTTCCTGAACACACATGAAACACAAATATATTATTATAAAATAGTTTATTACAGAAGTTCAGAATATTTGTTAGTTATAATACAGTTCGTGTTTTTTTTTAAATAATAAATTTTCAACAATTTTACCACATTGACTGATTTTCTGGGACGTAAACTAGCGAGTTTTTTTGCAGCAACATCTATAGATTCCGCAGCACCCAACAATTCGTTCTCCGCAATTATTGTAGGATCTTCAGGACTGACCCAATCATTACCTTAATAATTTCACAAATTTTATAACATTATACTAAATATTAAAATAATGCAGATTATTACCTTTAATAATTTCAGTTACAGATATCAATTCCGTAACATATTGTGCGATCATACGAGAAATTGTTTGTAACATATGCTTGGAATCAGAACTTGAATTTGGTTTAGATATTATAAACAAAACGGTCTGCAACAACTTTCTGTATTCTTGGGAAATATTGTACCCAGCTTGTAATGTTCTTTCTCTCAAATCAGCATTTTCAATAGTATTACTGCATCCCTATATGACATAAAATATATAAAAAATATATATATATATTAATAGACAATAATGCTTCTAAAATCTTAATGGCAATTTTAGTACCCTGCAGACAGTCAACAAATCCGAAATAGCTTTACGTCCCATGTTTGCTGCAACAATAACATCTTCTTGTTTACCACTATTACCGGCTGATACAGCTTTTGCTGTAGCCATTGTAATTGGTTTAGTACAACGTATCAACTCTTCTACAGTTGCTGTTGATTTGAATGTTTCAGTTGAATTTAAAGCCTAAATTTTGATCACATGTAATAGTAATTATAAATAGACAAAATAAATGCAGAATAAAATCATCTATGGGGATTTAAATTTAATTAAAAATGAATGTGTTTAAACTTAATAGTTTGTAAAACACTTGTTCTGCAATCACAAGTATCAAAATTAGATTTTAAATGAAGCTTAACTATAAACTTGCATCGCAATTTATTTTTAACTAAAATTTCTATAGTGATGACAATATAATTAACAAATTTTGTTTAAAATCATTAGTTGCCTCGTCTTACAAGTGCATTACATACCAAATTTTACGCTCAGCTAATCATGTTTAGCACCGTAAATTTAAAATTTAGAGTGAATTTACCTCTTATAAAAATTAAAGGTAAAATTATTATTGAGGGTTTCTTATAGGCTTTTAATTATATTTTTATTATAAAGTGAGTTATAAGTATTTTAAGATATACAAACAATTTACAATTTTAAAATACTTTAAACTCATGTTATCTGATAAATAAATTAAATATATGAAAAAAATTGATGAAGAGAATTTTTAATAACTATGTCATATCATTCTCTAGTTATGGAACAAAAATTATGAATATTATTTCTTCGTTCTGAAATGTTTTATTACTGTTCTCTTCTTTTGCTTTATGATTATTAATTTTTACCCGAATTTCTTGGCCAATAACTTCAATAGTTGATTCAAGGGCTCTTGTTCCACGTGTGTGTTCATCTTCTACCGCCTTCACAGTTTTTAAAAGTGAAGTTACATTTGTAACCATTACCTGAAAATATATAAATAAATAAACTATTTTTATTAGATAAAGTATTCTCAATTTGGTATTAATTTTATCAATTTACTTTAGCGCTTTCTTTCAGTTCATTCATTGATGGATCGTTGATATTTTTTCCGGAAGCAGCTTTTGTTGCTTGGATTAGATCCCCTAATGCAGTAGCCACATCTTTCACAGCATTGATTAACATAACCTAATAATGTAAACATTATAACGAATAAGATTTATTTTTTATAATTATACTGAAATATAATTATAAAGACCGTCTTTAAAAATTAAAAATGGTATAAAAATGTATAAACTTGAATTTAACTTCTGATTCATATAAATATTGGTTTAATAAATGACAGTAACACATCCATATGGAATTATATAACCTTATAAACACCAACCTGAGCTTCTGGGTTGTTAGCTCCCAAAGATGCTGCACCAAACTTGACTACGTCAGCTAATTGTATTATGGTAGAAACAGCATTTTGAGCAGCAACTGCTAACTGTTCCTGTGAGGAAGCCGCACCTAAAATACATTTACTATTATAATTACCCACAATTATTATACATTAACACATAATAATTATTAAGTTGTCCATTTATTATTTAAATTCAATGATAATATTATAACTTCACCAACTATTGAAATTTATTACAAAACTCTTTAAATTTTAAATTATTTATGTTTCAAAATAAATTATGACAATCAATACATTTTTAAAATAAATAACAACAATCAAGATTACAAATATATTTTAATGCAAGGTTAATTTGTACTTAAACTATTAGTTAAAAATGTAATGCTTCAAAAAAATTGAAATTGAAATTGAAATAAGAAATATTATGTGAACATTATTGTTTAATGATTCAGTTTAACAAATGAAGTAATATGTGAAAACTCCAATACTGACCCCGCCCCCTTTATTAATGAAAGTGACGTAAAAACCAATAATATCAGTTTTAAGAAAAATGCCTGATTATGTTTTTCGTGATATTAACCTCTATTATTTGTTATATTTTTTACACATTTTTATAGTTGTTTTTTTTTTACAAATAAATGAAATAATAACAAAAAAAATATTATTCACTTGTTACATAAATAAAAGTTAATTTAAAATTTGTATAATATAAAGAGTTCTTTCATTTACTAATGAAAAACGAAGTAACTAAATATCATGATTTTCATGACAATCAGAAATATACTAACAAATATTAATCAGAACAAAGTAGTAATATCAAGTACCTCAATGTATTGTACATAAAAAAAAATAATAAACTTTCTAGATATAATGAAAATAACAATTAATATAGTGTTGTTAGTTCAGAAAAAAAGGTAAAAACACTAGGATATAATGCCATGATTTAGCTAGAACATGGAAATATTAAGTAAAAACATGGTGTCTATAATAATATTTAATGAAATAATGCTCAGTAAATGTAAGATAAGACATTCTTACTAAGTACTTCCAATTTTATTTGTTAATTAAGGCATATTCAAAAAAACATCAGTTGTGTTTAAAGCTTATATTATGTAATTAAAGGGATATTTTTTCACAAAAAATATGTAAAATTAGTAAACTTAATAAACTTATCAGATGCCATATCTGTAACATTTTAATTTTTATTATCTAAATAGCTTAGCAAGGCAAAATAATTGAAACAATAATTAGTTTAGTATAATAATTAAAATATTAAACAAAATTAATACTAACCAGTAACTAAAGTTTTAGTATCTTCTACTAATGCCTTAGCAGTTTTCAAAATATTTTCTCGATGATCGGAAAATGTTTCATTTTCATTTTCAGCATGGAGAGTTCCAGCTGTGGCAAAGAGAATTGTAGTATCTAAATCACCAATAATACCAGACACTGTACTGGCAGCATTTACACATGCTTGAGTACCGCGAGTTCCACTAGATGATAACTTGTGCAATATCTAATTGGTACACAATATTTGGTTAAATGTTAATAACAACAAAACATAAATAACATACTTGCTGCTTTTCAATTTCTGTCATAGTGTTTTGTAACTGGTAATCATGTGTCGACTTATGATATCCATAATTTTGATTATTTATGTTTGTATCATGGTTATAATCATAGCGTTTTGTCAACGTTGAAATATCTAACAAATTATCATCTGTAATGATAAAATAATTTAAAAAGCGGGTAAGTGGGTATCGCTCTGCTGTACATTAAAGGGTGGGGTGGACCTCTGACTAGGGTAGGTTAAATTTGAATACAATGATAGGTATCATTGTATACGAAAAACGATTCTGAACGGAGATGATTTGTCATTCTAGGATAATATATTATATTTAAATAATATCATATATTCTATTTTGAAACAAATATTTTATTTTTCAATTAGGACGCATTTTGCATAAGGCATGGTTAATCAATTTTTCCATAAACATTGCATGCAGTTATCATAATTCATAATACCTTATATTATCATAGATATGCATATACCTGGTTTGAGGATAAATCATTACCGTTACGCGATTTAAAACAAATTTAAAACTTAAACGCTCAAAACATTTTTCCTATAATGACTCTTCGAATTTTCTCTAGTTATTTGAAGCAAAACTTATGGAAAACTTAGTCTTGAATTAAATAACCTTAGATATAAACACAAACAATTTTATGAATTTTGAACTACAAAATAATTTGCAAATATTCATGGTTTTGACAAATTTTTGTCAATATTTGAACTTCAAATACTAATAAAAAAAAATTGTGCCTATGTATTCTTATAATTTTTTAATCACTAAAAGAATAACTTACGAGGGACTTTGTATTAAATTTACAAGTATTTTGATTGGGCTAAAAAAATTTTATCGACACTTCAAAAAAAAATTTTTAAAGAAAAATTGAAAATTTCAGCTGTCTATAAATAACTCAAAATTATAAATATGAAAATTAAACTGTATATAGATGACACTAAAATTGACATTTCGTGAAAATTTCAAATATTTACAGTGATTAGTTTTTGAATTACAACCATATTAAAAAATCGATTTGGTCGAAAACTGGTTTTGCGTAAAAATTTCCGTTTTTCTAACATTTTTTTTTGTTTTTCTCGATTTTTTTGAAAATGTTTACTTTTGACCTTTATAATGCACCAAGGATATTCACTTTTCCATCAGAAACCACCCCCAAAGTTTTAAATTGAAGCATTAATTCAACTAGTTATGCTGTACACAGACACAAAAAAAAAACAACCATCATTGTAAAATCAATATATTCATCACTCCGTTCAGAATCTAAAATATTAATATTTTTGGTATTATTGTTACATTGAAAACATTATTATTATTACATTATAAATACTCGTAATGTATCAAATATAATATAGAAAAATATTTTAATAAGGAACAGTATAATTGGTAACTTACTAGAATTAGTTGATGAATTGGTCTGATCTATGAAGCCAGTATCGTTAGATGACTTTGAATACTCTTGGACTTGAAAAGTTTTTTCAGTGTTAAACCTCTTTTCTTTTGAAACAGGAGATGTGCATACATCTACCAGATTACTCAAACTTTCTCCAACAGCTCTATATAATTATTAGAAGTCAAATATTTAACCTCGTTATATAAATGGGTAATTTGTTTAACCAATGACTGCGACAATAAATATTTACCTAGATGCGCTTGTAAGTCTATTAAGTAATTGGTTTAATGTAGTAGTAACTTGATATGCTGCATCAGAAAGCTCTTGTAATAAATGTTCATTATTTTCATGTTGTGTTAAATTACACACAGAAACTAGTTCTTCTACTGCATTAACCACTTCTCTAGCAGCAGCCATCAACTGTTCTTTGCAACTTGGATTTTCAACAGTACCAGCAACAACCTAAACAATCAACAAAATTATTATAAATTATAAATAAAAAATAACATAACATAAACAAGTAAAATTCTATTAAGGGATATACCTTTGTACAAGCAACTAGCTGTGAAGTTGTAAGTGCACATGTGGTTGCAGCACTAATAACATTTGACTGATGTTGTGGTTCAACAGTTGCTGCGACATTTTTAGCTTTAACAACAAGAGCAGCTGTTGTATTAGCTACTGCTTTAGCCAAACTCAATAAAATGTCACGAGATTCATCAGCTCCATCATCACCAATCTGTGTTAATACTTGTTGAGAAGCTTCGCCGACTTTACTAGCAGCGTTAAGTAAATTTTGACGTCCCTAGAATATTCATTAAAATATTAAATTCACTCTACTAATATATACTTGGCATAAACTTTCCCATACAGTGTTTGAATCAGGTTGAACAGCTTTCAAAAGGTCAGTAAAAGCAGAGCACAATTTACGGGCTGCATCTAACAAATGATCACCAGTAGGGGTTAGAGCAGCCAAAACACGTACACCCTGACTCATTTCTGGTAAATTTGTAGTAATAGATGTAATAGCTTGTTCGACACTTGAATAGTCAATATCTCCTGAAATAGTTCATAAAAAAATTGGTTATTTCATTGACAACAAAAAAATAAGCAATAATTACCTGAAGTCAAAGTGACAACTTGAGCTGTAGCGGCATTCATGGCTGCGATCTGGGAGCTAATATTTTGTTTATTTGAATCTATTGTAGTCTCTTTCAGTTTAGTTGAAGCCTGTGAACATCAATAATTCATTTTTTACAACACCAAACCACTTAAAAGAAAATTATTACTTACAGCATCGTTACCAAACTCTGGAATAACAGCTTTTGATATTAACTCTTTTTCAATTGTAGTTATAATTTCTTGACTATTTGATATAGTCATACATAATGCTTTTTGAGGCGCGCTCAATACCTTAATTTGTTTATTTTGTGGTCCCTATAACACACACACATTGTTTCATATTTTATTAAATGTTAGTTAAATTGTATTAATTAACAACACAAATCAAACATACCACTGATGGTGTATGTTGTACATTTATTCGTCCACTAACTGTTGTGTATTGAGCATTTCCCACATGTCCCAGTCCATACGGACGAGCACCTATACATAAAATTATAATTTTTTAATTAATCACATTACTAAACTATTACACATTTATAATCAGTATACAACACATAATTTATTCATAATAGTAAGCTAATAATGGCACAATTACTACTCTTCTTAGAAAGTAAAATATTAATATAATTAACAAAAGTAAAATAGTTATCCAAAAGAAAAAAATGTATTCAATTACTAAACATAAAAAATACTGACTTTTCATACAGTTATACAAAATTGACAGTTATACAAAATTGACACTTATATAAACTGAACTATTTACAAATGAAAATCAATTTAATTGGATATATAAATATATTACTGAACTATTTAAAATGCATAATAAAATTTTAAGTAAACAAATTATGTGATGAGGCCTTGTGTTTAAGTATTTTAAGAGGATGTTAGAACATCATTTTTTTTTTCTCTAGACTTTATATTATTTTGATATTAGAGTGAATTCACCTATAATAAACTTTATGTTAAGAACATAACTTGTGTTGCTACATTGGCTGTTTTACAATATTTTAATTTCCATGCAATTTATAAGCATTTTAAAATTGTAATAATTTACACGCTCATAACTTTCATAAAATAAAAATATAAAATAGCCCATGTAGCAACAGAAAATATTAATATATTTTTAACTTTAAGTTTGATACTACCGAGTGAATTCATTTAAATACCAAAAGCAACCAAAGAATTGGTTTTTCTGAACACAAATTATTTGTGTTTATTGAGGGTCGGAGAAAGAAAACAAATAATGTGTTGACACCCTCTTGGGTCAAAAACTACTCAATCTAATTCCAATAATAAATTACCGGTACTAGAATTTTATTTTAAGAAAAATTCAAACTCTATACTATAAAAAGGGTATGACCTAGCTACATTTCTTTATGTTTTTTCTTTGGATTTTAATTAAATTAGACAATAAAATCAACAGCCAATTGCATATGAATTTGCTTCAAAAGTGTTCTTTAGAATCTAATTAACACAAGGCCTCTTAATCAAGGTGACTTAATGTAACGGTTAGTTACTTAGATTAAAAGCATTTTTATACTAAAATGTATATTCCCAAAATTTTATTATAAATATAATAATAAAAAAACTATTGAGGTGAAATTTACCATCACAAAATAAATACAAAATTCTAAATTAGTTACTAGACTATTAAGTACTAATCATGCACTAAATTGGTTTACTTTATAAAAAAAAAAATCATGCATTTGATTTGACTATACCTCAGGCATTACTACTATAATATTCATGTTAAAAAAAGAACTAAGAATTTGCAACTTCAATCAATTAAAGTATACAGTATGTTTCCTTGATATTAATCTATATCATATTTTATATTTTTATGTAATTATAGTTGTTTAACATTTTTGAAAATTGTTCACACACATAAAAAATCTTACCAAAAAAATATTCATTAGTTCAGAAGATCTTACATTGTTGAAACATACTGTTTTATTTAACTAGTTTTATGTATTTGTGAATATTATTAATCATACGATTACAAATACAAATTTATAATCAATAAATAGTATTCACACAAAACTACAAATATTTATATATGCAATGGATGATAAATATTCAACGATTTATAAAAAAAATTCTGAAGAAACCTACAAGAGTTTAATGATCACATAACAATATACAACTGAAGAGGGCAAATGAATAACAATGAGGAAATGGTAAAATACATTTATTGATTGATGATCAATCAATATTACCTTTAAAGCTCCAGATTGTCTGCATCACGTTGTATTTTTTTAACACAATGCCATGAATTCTATTTTCCTGAATAAAACATTTTTCTAAGTTGTATTTAATGTTGATTGAGAAAAAAAGATTGAAATACATATACTCCCCAAATAACACCAAAGTTTTGAAAAATGTACCTATTAATTTTTACTATTTTATAATATATTATGTACAGTGTGTTAATTTAAATTTTCTCATTTTGCTTCTGTTGTACGATTTTTTTTACCGTTTTTAGATGTACGCCATTTAATAATCGTGCAAATAAACTTAACACATAATTATTAAAATGTCTATAATATAGAGAGTATTTTAATAATAATTAAACAGGAAAATATTTTAAGATAAATTCTAATAATCTAATAACTCTTAAAAAAAAAAAAAACAATTTAATTACCTATGATAATAATTTAATACTTGAAACAAAAAAAATTAAATTTTTTACTTGTATAGTGATATAAACATAATACAAAATCATCAAGTTTTTAAAAAAATACTGTTTATTAATTAATGTGATACATTTTAACAGTCAATAGAAAAAAAATATTTGGGGTAAATATTGTGTATATTAAGGGTTAACTTATAAATAATAAAAATTGAAAAAATCAGTAAGAATCATTCTATGAAGCTAATCATTGTACAATGTATGGTGCAATGGTAGATAAATTCAATCCAAAAATAAGATAGATTCCTTGATATTTATAGATATAAGTATACATATTATATTAAAAAGTGTATTAACTATTAAAATTGAGCACAATGGTGTATAGGGATTTTTAAATCATAGCAGAAAAATTATAATGAAATTGTAAATGAGATTATTTAAAAAAAATACTGTACAAAAATGTAATGGTTAAAATAGTTCTTTAACTTTTCTTATCATTAGCAAACCATTAAAAGTGGTTGCTTATATTTAAATAATTCAAAAAATTGGAAAACTCATTAATTCTGTGATTAAACAAAAAATTGTTGGTAAATATATAAAATAATTGAACTCATATTGTTATCAAGGATCAATAATCTTTATAAAATATAATAATTGAATCAAAAAATTACATGTAGCTTTTCAGAATCATAGTAAACAACACATGAACATGTAAAAGAATACAATCTAAACCATAAAAAATAATTTGATTATTTCCTAATCATACAATTACTTAAGGTTAGTATGAATCAACTAATCAAAATATGTTTTATCAATAAATTACAACAAAAGACTATATTATAATACAACAGAAAAAATAGTTTCACTTAGATCATCTTGTTATATTATATACATCTATATTTAACATAAAATAATTATTTATTAAGCTTATGGTATTTACAAAAAATATATATTTAGCTATATACCAACTCAATGTTTGGTATCATAAATTTCATTTATTTTCATCAACAGACAAGTTTTTAGTTAAAAACTTATCGCCTATACATTTAACATTAATTATAACAGTGTAACTCATCAACTAAATCAAATTTATCTGAATGGACGTTAAATTCTATCTTCTACTATAAATGATTAAAAATAAAGCAGAATATATTTGAATTATAATCATTAAAATAGAAGCGAGTATGTTTAGTGTAAAATATTAACTTACAAAATATCAGACATTTTATTAATGAACATATCGCATGTATTAGGTGTTAGTAAAATACTATAGACATGAGTTAAAATATTATGTTTTACAAATCTTAGTTATATTACATTTATACTGTTTACAAATGTAGGAAACTAGTGTGGTTTTCATGAAAAGCATAATAAAAGCTTATATAAACTATTTATAAGCTTCTACAAAATATTTGAACCGTGATTATTAACATTATTCCTGGTGCGAATGTCATAATAATAATTTTATTTCTAAAATAGAATATAAAATTAACTCACCTTCAGCTCCAGCTCTCATTACTGCAGGTTTAGCCACTGATTCAGTGTTTACTTTTCCAAATTGACTACTTTCATGTTGTAAAATGGTAGCCCTAGAACAATAAAGATTTTAACATACTTCAATTTAAAAAAGCAACTGGATATTTAAGAGTAAATTTCAAAACTTTTTTTTAACCAGTAAATTAAAAAATAATTACTCTAATTTAGACATAAACTTACTTAAGCGGTGAAATACTATCCTCTACCATAGTCGAACCTTCATCTCCTTCAATACCAAAGTGATCTTTAGACTTTTTCTGTAACAAAAATTAATAAATTAATAATGCTTTTGTTATACAATAATTATGATGTATTCACTTTTTTCAGAATAATGTCGATATAACCAGAAATTAATTGAAGTATTTGTTCAGCTTCAGTAGTTTGTACTGAATAATATTGATCTGAATAATCCCCAAAGTCTAAAGTGAATGTATTTGGAGAAGCTCCCCATCTTCTTACTGTTGTTAGAGGCCAAGTTTTTAATATCTCTTTGGTTCTTTCGTCCAAGCGTAAAACTGAATCCTTTGTCACTCCCAAAAGACGAGGAACCAACTTATTTTTTCCTTTCATTTTTTCCTAAGAACAAAATTTGATACTTAGAAAATATTACCAATGTTATATTTAATTAAGTAATGACTTTGAAATAAAGATGATAACATACTTTAACTAAGAAAAATGTTACTCCATACGTGGGTAATGATCTTGCAGTTTTTGTATAAAGAACTTTTGCATCCAATTCAGATAATCCTATATGATTTTTGTGCTCAGAAAATATTTTTTTTTCAATACCTTTTATTTTTGTATATGATTGAGGCAAAAATTCCTTCAAGCTAAAAAAATATACATGTTTATTATTATTTTATAAATTAATATAAATATTAAGCTATACTCTAGAAATGGGGGGCGGTGTTTATTTTCACAATAATTTCCAAATTGAATATGTGTTTGAATACCAGCAAGCTGTAAAGCAAGTTCTTCTGTAACTGGGTGTGTTCCATCTAAAATTGCATCTCTTGCCTGAAAATCAGAAAATAAAACAGATCGATTGAAGGATTAGTTGATTTGTCATTTTTGTCATTTTTGTAACTAAGATAATATATAGTTAGTCAATTACCTGAACATATAATAAATTTAATTGTACTGGATCATGGGAATCTATGTTTCCATCTGAGAAGAAAAATTTCCTTCTCAATAATACAGGTTCACCTTCATCAATGCCTTGTTCTCGAAGAGTTTTGGATGGATCAACCCAGTTGACTGAAATAATAGTAATTCAATACCAAACCACATTTGTGAAAGTATTCAGATACATGGTATTAACAAAGTATTTTTAATTATTTATAAAAATAGCAAAAATGCCGTATAAATTAGACGTAAAAATTATAATGTATAAAATATAAATTAATATTACCTTCATCATCTGTTTTTAATTTTTTTCTCAATTGTTCCATTTTAGCATCTTTTTCGCGTTCTCGATCTTCTTTTCGTCTTTTTAATGTCAATGTTCCAAAATTAGCTTTATTTTCAATTTCTTC
The DNA here is from genome assembly GCF_037042655.1 of Diuraphis noxia. Taxonomy (NCBI): domain Eukaryota; kingdom Metazoa; phylum Arthropoda; class Insecta; order Hemiptera; family Aphididae; genus Diuraphis; species Diuraphis noxia. The sequence continues at coordinate 74,745,921 of NW_028301711.1, forward strand.
TTCAGGAGTTTCTCTCACAAGACTATATTCATCATGATTGGTGATTCCTTAATAAAAATGTACGTAAATACCATGGTATTAGTTTATTTAAGTCAATATAAAATTACATGAATTATCATTGATCACACAAAAAAAATTGTTTGGCTCATACCAATTTTTGTGCAAATGACCACCATTAGATTTGCTACTGGTTGGCTGTCATCGACAAGAAGGGTTTTCAATGTTCCATCAAGCATATGCACTTTTAATGTTCTCATCTTTTTTCGATATTCTAACAAATCCTAGACCATTAAAAATAAATCCATAAATAACACATAATTAGGTACATTAAGGAATTTGTTCTATTCTACATAGTGGTGCATCCAAGAAGAGTAAATAATAAAAATGTGGGGAGTTAAGCTGGGCGACTTATCAATAAATTCAAGGAAGGTGCTCTGTTTTATTTTAAATTCTCATTGTAGAATAAAGTGATGGAAATAAAGGAAGTCTAATCTACATTATATTGTGCATGTGATATATGGAGAAAATAACCATATCATTTTATAATTTGTGTGTAATTAAACAGAAAAACGAAGTATAAATATTTAAAAATTCTTAATAACTTATTGTATTTATTATGTAAACCAATATACATAACTATTTCCAGGTAAGTAGATATTCACTCATTTCATTCTCAAAATAATATTTAATTCAAAATAATTTTTTTTGAAAAAATAGTATTAAATATAATAATTACTTTAAAAGTATATGTAGATACTTAATGGATTTGATTGGTTGAGAATTGTTTGATTACATATTTTAATTATAATCAGTTAAGATCAAGATCAAGATTTAGATGGAAATACTATAATTTATACAAATATGTTTCTGGTTTATAAGAAACCATAAATATAAGAACAATTAAAATAATAGATATTCTGATACTATAGACATGAAAGTTAGATTCAATAATTTATAATCAATATGTAATAATATTTATTATTAGTAGAGACCAGAATTTTGAGCAGCTAACACCTAAAAAAACGTGCAATTCAAATTAAATGTGCAAAATTGTGCAAAAACATAATTTCATTATAGGTACTTTTATTAATAAGTAATTTTATTTTTTTATGTTTTTATTTATTAGGTAGTTGGCATTAACTATTAATTATTATATTAAAATATAACATTTTAAAAATTAAATTAAATTAAAAAAAAATTTTAATTGAATTTAAATTAATAATAATAATAAACTGACAATATGTATCTAGATAACTGACTTTACAATATTTGGTTAAAATTTCTGGCTGCTGCAGATAGACTGTAGTACTATATGTGTACATTATGTAATCGATAATATATTGACTATCGTAGTAGTTAGTCTTAATTAAGTTGTATTATATTATATATATATATATATATATAAATCCAATACTTCATAATATGGTAATATAATATATCAACAATAAAAATAATATAAAAAAATTGTACAAAATTAAAATTTAGTACATTTCTATAAAAAAAAAACCTGTAACGTGCAATTTTGTGCAACATTATACTTTGTTTAAATTAATCTACATCTCTTGATTTGGATTTATAGCTTGTTTCCATAAAATTAAGAATACACCCTAAAAATATGCATTTGCATGGAAATCTGGTCTTTAATTATAAGTACTAATTTTAAAAAAAAAATGATTAATGATTTTAATTAAATCTTTATAAGTTTTTACATTCATAGTTTGCAATATTTTTTAAATTTTAACTAGTGAGTTGTGATACCATAATTAATTAAATCAATTGAGGCCCAAGTGTAAAATTTAAATTTGAAGCACTTTTTATTCAATATAATAACCAGCCGCAGACTCGCTGGGATGCTACGATGCTACAGCATCGCTTACACTAAAATGCATTTAATATAATTTTTTTGATCTAACATTGTACAATTTTGTTTGAATATATTTTGTTGTAACTTGGTACCTATATACGAGTTTTATGTATTTTCAATATTTTAAACATAATCTACATATTTTAAATTTTCAAACATTTTTATTTGCCCTTTTTCCCGTGCCTGATAATAATGATTACCTAGTTATAAGCACGGCTTAAGATAGAATGGTTGCACAACGAGTCATTATTTTGTGATCACCAATTGTTCTTATCAGAAATCTGTTAAAAGTTACGTTACACCGCTATCTAGTTGCTTACATATACATCATCAAAATTCTATTCTTATTTTATATTGTGGTATTCAAAAAGTACTAATTAGTAATTTACAAATTTTATGGATAATCCGATAATCCTTTAAAGTTTCAAACTCATCAAATTATGAAATAAAAATTATTTCATCAATAATAATAAGGTGCTTATAGTGGCTTCACATATGTAATAAAACTTTATATCCCAAAACAAATAAACACTAATTTAAAATTTACTATTTGGTAAATAGCAATGTGTGTAATAGCCTCTATACAATTTACATATTAGTAAAAGATATAATATCTATCAGCAAATTGTAATTGCTATTTACTACAATATCCACTGGGTCCACTGCGGGTTCTGAAGTTTCTGGTTCACACAATTTTAATGGAATTGCTCCCTTTCTTAATTTGTATTTTTTTAAGCATATCGATAAATTAAAATAATACCTACAGACTACAACATATTTTAACACATAGGTACATAGTGTATTGAATAATATCATATCATTCATAATACAACAAATTCTTATTGTATGTAGCTCAATAAAGAAGTAAACTTATGGTGTACTTATTAAGTCCTTCACCAGACTCCCATGTGCTAATAATATCACATTCTTTAAAATGTGAGGCGCACACTCTAAAACTTTTTTTTAATTTAATACCTAGACCATCCTCCCAAAGTTTTTATAATTCGTCCTCTTTAGGAACGCCAAAAAGAGTTTTGGACGCACAATGAGACTCATGAATTGCACAATAATTAGGCATAATGACCAAAAAGGCAATAAACGTAATTGAATATTCACAAAACCAATTATCAAACACAGACTACAGTGATGAGATTTCGTTTAAAAGATAATACATAAACATAACATTGTCATTTAATTATTATATAGATAGAGTATGAGATCAGTGAATCGTGATTATAATAATTGAGTTACTTATTAACTCAATTATATTATATTTATTATTGAAAATGCAATAATTTAATATTATGGCGGGAAATGGGAATATTTTAATACTGTAGTACCAATTAACAACCACCAAGAGCGTTAGTAGTAGTTCACTTTTTCGTTTGTTAGATAAGAACTCTCGTATACCGCCTTCTAACATTGCGTAGTATAGCCCGATGTGCAACCTTTCTATCTTAAGTCGTGGTTATAAGTAATAACTTATTACTAATAACTCAATGATTAATAAAATCCATATAATAGTGTATAATATATAGGTATAATGAAGATAAGAAATAAAAGCATTTATTTTTAAAGAGGGAGACTATCCAATATCTCTATGCGCAATAGGTAGTTTGTCTACTCTAATATCTACTGATTTTTTTTTAATTAAGTCCACACGATATGAATGATTGATAAATTTAAAAAATCTATGGATTATTAAACCTTAAAAATGGTAATTTGTACAATCAGTGTCTTAAAATATAGCATTATTGACACTCCAAACTGAAGGAGGGAATAAAGCAGGTATTTGTGTACTAGTCCATCAACTAGTGGTAATTATTAGCTATTATTTTCCCTCCTACATATCAATCACAAATTAAGGAAGGTAAATAATAAAATATCATTGGTAATCAAAATTACTCATTGAAATTTTTGTAAAATAAAATTTTGTTCAAAGTTAGGTACATTGATTGATTTTAACAAAAAAATAATAGCGCCAGTTTTATTTCTGTGGACTGTTTTTTTTTTTTTTTTTTGGACTAGGGAATTTCACTGAATTATTGTTCTTGGGCCATTTTTTGAAAGACTTCAAGTATCCCAATTCATTTTGTTACCTATAATATTATCAATGTGGATTCTTGATGTAGACATGAATTATTTAAATATTCAAAATAGGATTGTTTGTAATTAAATTCTATGAATATAAATATATATTAATATATAAAAATATATTATATGGTAATATAATATAATATAATAACTATAGAAATACCTACTTGTCTTACTAATATAATTTTTAATACCTAACCTTAAGCTTTAAGACATTATCACTATCACAAGAATAATGAATAGATAGTCATAAATATACAACTCAAAAAATTATCAAGAAATAAAAATGATAGATTGTTATTTAAGAAGCAAAAATATCTTGAATATCTACGTAATTAGTTTAAGAAAATTACATTTTTAATTTGACAATAATAAATACTTCAGAAATAATTGGTGATTAAAATCTAAACTTACATTGTTTTTATAAATATTGTTATCAATAGATCATTTGATTATTTATCCAACTGAAATAGTATTAACATTTTATTGTACATGGTATTAATATGCTGAAACTCTTATAAATATATTGCATGGTGACAATTTGTTTTTAAGGTATAGTAATATGACTCTTGTAATGAAAGATTAGGTTGGGTAATGTGGTATCTATAGAGTAAAATACTACTATCTTTAGTTGATGGGACTATCATTAATCACATCGTCAGAGATCTTATTTGTAAACCAATGACAGTTTAGAAGAAATTACATTCTATTCAGCACTTTATCCATAAACGTTAAATACCTACATCACACACTCCCCATAATTTTTCAATTTCTAAAATACACTTTCAACAGTTTAAATTTAAATTTAAATTCTATAACTTCCAAGATAACTAAAATCTCAAGAACCTTATTATTCTTTACTCATCGTAGATTTATCATCAAATTGATTAAGTATACTATGTATTCAAAAAAATTTATGGGTTTTAAAAAGTAATAATTCACTGTTTTGAGTTTTAAAATAACCATAAATCATTATAAGAGTCACTAAAATTGTCAACATTTAAAACATCTAGAGACCAACCATCCCAAAAATTGAAAACTGCAGAAAAGTATCTTAAAATAATATCAAAATAGGGAATATCATTGTTTTTTTTTTTTTTGTACCTAATGCACTTAATATTTAAATTTTTATGAATTACATAACAGCTGATAAAAACAGTACAATTTAAAGTACTTAAAAGAAAATAAGAATTTACTCACCCCATTTCTCAGAATATAATATTCTAAATTACGCCCAGGTTCCAACCAAACTCCTTTTTTTATGTCTTCATCGGCAAGAAACAATCCATAATCTTTTGCTAAAACAGTTAAAAAATAAATAAAACTATTATATCTCACAAATTAACATTTAAATGTTTATAATTTGCATATCAAGTTATATATGGAAAACATATAAAAAACATTTGATTTATAATGTTGAGCAATATTTTAATCAATACCTATAGTTTATACAATATACATATATTATACACCATATACATTTTCTCAAATAATTCATTAACTATGTATAATTGGGAAAATATGTTATGTGATAGTTAATCCTATCTCAATACAAAAAATGTTTTAATATAATATCATTGTGGCATTTATGTAGTGATGGGAACTATCGAATAGTCACAATCGAACTATTCTATAGTAGTTCACTATTCGGACTATTCAATAGTTATTGAATGACTATTGAATAGTTCAAATAGTCAACGTATATTCGATAGTTTTCAATTTTTCATTGGAATAGTTTATCAAATAATTTTCATTTGAATGTTTATTTATTTCAAAAGTTTATTTATTATTAGTTAATCGAATTATTTTTATTTTTTATTCATTCAAATTTTGATTGGTTGTAACATGTTAGTTTGTTATCTTATATTTAATACATAAAAATGTATTTTTATCCATAGAAGAAATTACATCAGATTTAAATTTTAGAGTTCTTCAAATATCTCTATGAACAATAAGTTTATTTACTTTCTAAATTTTAATGTATAATTATTTATTAGTAATTTTTTAAGATAATTTTTTACAGCTTATATTTTAAAATTGTCTATAGACCAACTACATTTTTATAAAAGTTATGGTATTTTTTTCTTTAAGTTAGACTTTTGTTTGAACATTAGAACATTAAATATAAAAAAGAAAAAACACAATTTTAAAGTGAATTATCAAATCATAAGTTAGTTTTTTATGTATCTAGTATTTACAATTTATTACTTGGTATTATTATTTACTATTTATTAAATTGTATGCATTATTAAAAAAAAAATTTATATCGATCTTAATATTTGGAAATTGGAGTACGTGTTTATGTGGGGACAATGATTCATCGCTAAAAAGTAAAACCTCAGGTGGTCAAAAAATAAATTATAAACTGAAATTTGAAATATCAAAATTCCAAATTGTCCGTATAAAAAAAAACTATTCGATAGTGCTATTTGAATAGACTATAAAACTATTCGATAGTTTTTATTGAAAAACTACTAATTGGTTATACTTAAAAACATTCGAATAGTATTCGATAGGGTAAACTATTTGATAGTGCCCACCACTACATTTATGCTAGGTAAGTACTACAAATATATGGGTGGATTCCAAATCAATGAATTTGACTATAAACAAATTGTTATTTATTAATGATATTAGTTTATGAGCATTCTTTTAAGATGTGTTTAATAGGTAATCTTTATATTAGTGCTAGAATTTAAAAACATATTTGAAAAAAAATCTATATTGTATTTGTTGTTCAGAAATTAAAATACTTTTATACAGTTTTAAGCAAGCATTATACAGTATACTTTTAGAATATTAACCTATACATAAAACTCTGCGTCTCTGTTTTCATACATTTTCACACATAGAAAACTAGCTCTAAAATCAAATGTTCAGATAGAAGATAAAATAAGAGATTTAGGTAGGTACTTAAATGAATTCAGGTAGTAAATTATTAAACATGATATTTAATTTCAAGACTTAGATCATCCAAAGCAATAAGAGTCTTCAACCTTTTTCAATGGCCTGACTAATCTGAGATATGTTTTGATATTGGGGGACATAGTTGTTTAGGGGAGGAATGTCACCATTCATAATAAAGCAACGAAACATTAAATTATCTAATATAATAATATAACACCATGATTTTACTAAAGGGAAACAATAATTGAATTTTCTTAACAACAGCTGTAATACATAGATAAATACCCAGGATCTTGAGTTTTAGAGTTAAAAACTTCAAGATCAACATATTAATGAAATTGGAGGCATATTCAAAGGATAGAAACAGTTGAGATAAGATATACATGGTAACAAGTTAACAGGGCACTTGATAGGTAGGTACCTAACTTATAAATGTTTATGATAATGCTAACAGATAGTACCTATTACAACATAAACTTTGACAGTACTCACGTTGGTCTAGATTGGCTTCGGATATCTTTTCTCTGATCAGTCGACACGCGTTGTACACGGATATGGTCGGATCGAATTGCATCGTTTTGGTGACATCTCGTTCGACGATGGATATTCTCAGAGATAGCGTGGCCATCTGAAAGCATAAAACGTGCACGGACGCAATCAGCTAAAACCTAACAAGCCATCCCGTGGTAGGTACCTACCGTGTAGTCCCCCGGCGCAACGGACTGCTACCTAATCGGGCAGGGTGTGTTGAGAGCGTCGGGCGGTGGCGAAGGCGACGAGTTGGCGGGCACTGCGTGCGGGTTTGTGCGATCGCGATCACGAACGGGCGATGAAAATAATATTATAACAATACGAAATGTGTTTTTTCGCGGCCGAAAAAGCCAACGGCTACGGCGATGACGAATCGATCAGGAATCCGTCGTCGTCCGAGCAGCGGTCTCGGTGGCAGTGGTGGCAGCAACGACGATTGAACAGCGGCGGCGCATGATAACGAGTAACGACGACGAACGAGAGCGACGACGACAGAGCAGATGGACACGAGTGACGACTACGACGGCGGCGGCGGCCCCGTTACCCCTCCTGCCAATCCGACGGACCGGATCTCGAACGCACCGAAATGAACGTGCGGCGATATACGACGGCAGAGGAACGCGACAGCGGCGGTGGCGGAACTGAATATCAGCAGCTCTCACGCGTTTTATCACCGAAGTCGACACTCGGCACACCGCGACCCGTTCAGCGCCGATCGCCGCCAACACCGTCCCGCACCGCTCGCAACGTGCCCGTCCCACACCGGCCCGCCGTACACTGTGGCACTGTGCAGACCAGAAACGTCTATTATTATTGTTGTTGCCCCGCCGCCGCCGCCGCCACTCGTGAGTACTGTACCGAGTGTACCGACGGCGACGCGGAAACGGAACATCTGTCGACGACGTCTCAGCGCGCCCAAAAATAGAACCCGTGGCCCCGGCCAGCGGAGGCCGTGTTTTCAATAACACACGTTGCCGTCATATTATTATTATTATTATTTATCGGATTGACACGATTATTTGCACACGCAAACTTTTACACACCACACGTTTGCACGCCGACGATATTGTCATTGCTAACGCGTACGTCAGCCGTCATAGTGTCATCTCTGTGTTGAATGAATCACCTTATAATGATAAAATGTAGGTAGGTTCTTATAAACGCAAAACGCGGTCTTGGATTATTGACTATTGTGGTTTATTATATGTGTGAGCTGTGAGCATCAGTATATAAATATATTAATATATAATAATATGTTCATTTAATTTCAATAAAAAATATAATTTACACAGTCCAGTGGTTGAAAGAGGTGGGCAAGTTGTACAAAACAAATGGATATAGATCGTAGGTACTGTCGTAACCCTTAAATAATGACATAAAAATTTCAAAAACAATCTCAAATTACGAATATTAAAGTATGGCTTTTTTATCACAGTCAAAATATTTGGTTATCGTTATTTTATTGTTTAGATATGGTATTGGAAAAAAATCTATGCCTATTAATTTCTACTCCTAGAATTTAAACAATTGAAATCTTCACAGACTACAATTAGAATCTATATACAGTCAAACCTTGACTTAAAGTTAAAGCTTGAGTACCAAAATGCTTGTGTTATTTTTTAAATAACCTTTTTTTAGGTATTTAATTATAACGGTAAGTAGTTACCATGTTTTTGTGTTAGAATCATAATTCATAAGTCATAAACTCTTAACCAATTGTACTCTAACGAACTATTAATTATCTATTACATACTGTAAACAACAAATTGTCAATTAAGAATAAATACTGACCTTCGACGGTTGTTAAACTTAAATACCAAATTTAATTTCTAGAATATTACCATTGTATATCTACGAATATACGGTTATTTTTTTCATTTATTAAATTTCAATTGTTTCAACAAAATCATTGTTTATACAATTTTTAAAATTTTTTTTTTATATATATATTCTTCAATAAATTACATAATTAGGTAGGCATAATAGAGCAATACAATTATTTTAATTTAGCAAAATGTACTTAAATTATGAGTTGTTTTATTAGGCCATTGTTCTGATAATACCGATGAAGATACTGATGAAGATGATGATATAATGATTCTGGAGGTACCTAGCGGCTAGCAAGCCATCTTGTAGGAGACGTGACTTTAGTCTGCGCACGGTTCTTGGTCTTTTTCCCAATTTTTAAGTGAAGGGCTCCTTCTATTGTTTTTAGTTTCGAATTAGGTTAAAATTAGACGTTTATTATCTATAAAAACGTTTTCATTTCCCCAACCCCAGAACAAAATTATTATCGCAGGCTCAAAATACATTAAATCAGCGAATGCCTATACAGACAATTGTATATATTATTTAAAATATAGACTTGGTTATTACGTAAGTAGGTACCTACAATAACAAACTGTCGACACTCCATATTATAGCGATCGATTCTTTATTAGACGAAACAGTTAAAATGTACCTACTAAAAGACCGGCCCAATAGTGACTTGTAATGTTGTACTGTATAGAAAACTCATTTATTAGTCACTAATATATCTATATAGTATACATATAATACAGTGGTCGTCGCTTATTAGACTCACTTTGGAACTAGTTCATTTGAATCCAATATAATAACCGAATGACTCAATAAATCGAAAGAACCATAAATTTTAAATATACACTTGTTTACTTAAAAAAGATTTCAGTTTTTATATAATTAAATATATGGTCATAAAAATAATGTACCTATGTGTAATAAATAATAATCATCAGTGGCGCCCAGACAGGTTAGCAAGGAATGCAACTGCATGTGTTCTCGAGGGGGGTGGGTGTGTACTACTGCAGGTTTCACAGGGAAATTAAAAATGTATAACATAAACTATTAGTCTATACTAATTGATTTCTTTGAATTACAGTGAATAATAAGTGAAAATATTTGTTATAAATAAAAAATTGGGTGGGTGGGTGGCTAACTTTTTTTAACTGCATGTGCTCTTAAAATACCTCTGTGCGCCACTGGTATGTAATAATGTATTTGATAGACAAAAATGTGTTTGATTAAAATTAAAGATGTAAAATATTGTAATATGCTTGGTACCCAATTAATTTTTAATTAAAATCCATCCAGAGTTCATTGGTTCACAATGACCACACTAACTTGTGTGTGAGTCCTAATAGACTTATTTTTTGCTGTATGTTAGTAGATATACGTGCAAATCGGATCATCGGAACCAGTCGTTTTGATTCTATAATAGGAGAATTATAACAGTGAGTCCAATAAACGGCGACTATTGTATCTAAATAAATGTGAAAACAACAATTGTTAATGCCAATGATCTTGAGATTGAATTAAATACCATATATATATATATTATATGTATCGTTTCTTGTAGTACATAGACCGTATAGACCAAGATACTTGGCCACCCTAAATTTGTGTACCTAGTAGAGTTATATACTTATATCAGCTATTTATATTTTATTATCTATTTTTAATTATACTATATATTTATTTGTAGGTATATTCTATGTGTTTATCGTGTTTTATTTTTGCCTCAGTTTAAGTTTTACTCAAGTATAAATTGTAATGACTATATTTGTATTATTTCAGTATAACCTAGATATTATTGCGTGTGAGGTGTGACACACGCCGTGTGTACAGAAATATTGTAGAGATACTTCATCAAGCTCCGTAGTAATCCACATAAATTATATCATGTAGATTCAGAGACTATGGAGAGTAAAAAATCATAAAGATTTTTAGATATTGGGATTAAATAATAATTGTATGGACAATTTTCAAAATCTACTGATTTGCATTTTTCAGTATCAATAAATACCTATTCAGTAACAAGTTTAGTATATTCGAGTAGGTATTCTTATAAAGTTATAATAAATGTCTAATAAGTGATAACTCCTAATAAATTATGATAATATACTATTTATACTAATATGTATAAAACTATAAAAGTATGATTACATACTCCAATACGAGGAAATAGAATTATCTGAGCCCTGATGCAAATTATTGCATTTATCTTCACACTTTTTTTAATAGACAGTTCGTTCCCCTTATCTGAAAATAAATATAAGGGCGTTATTTAAGAATACACGATTTTAAATAGCCTTTGCACATAAACGATTAATGCTAAAATTTTATATTTAAATATTGTCGTAGCCATTATTCAAACGATTGGCGATTATAATATTAGTAAAGATACTAGAATAATACATATATCTATAACACAGCTTAAATGACGATAATTATTTACTCGAAAACATGCAACTATATTAAGATTTCGTTCACATGTTTAGAACTGGAAAAAAAATAAAGTCCACCTATTTTAGACTTATGAAATAAATAAGCATGCAGTGTAAGGTTACTTCGGTGTTTTGGCAAGCTCACAGGCAAAAAAATAAATAGCTTAATACCGGAAACGGAACTTACAAATAATGTGCTTGCAATAATATTTTGATTGAACATAAAAATATGATTAACCAATAATTTTGAGTATTTGTTTTCTTTAAAGTCTAAATAGTAACCAAGTTGTAAATTAAAATCTTTAGATGTGTTCAAATTAAAAACATTATTGATTGGAAAGTGATTCTTGGCGAGATTATTTTTATAATATTTTACAAAAATAATAAAATTTAAAAAAAACCTAAATTTATAAATTTTTAAAATGAAAATATAATCGAATATACTAAAACACGAGGTATTATTTCTCTAAAGAGTTAAATTCGCATGACCATTTACTTTAGAATTGAGGACATTGAAAGCTGTATTTAGCTTTGTCAGCACATCATACTGAATATTTAACAATTTTATTTTAGTAAAGTTTTAAGCCAAATTCCAATTAAATGATGTATTTTCTTAATACTTATGAACGCTTTTGCCTTTATATCCATAGCCTATTTACAGTATATTATATAGGAGCGTAACTATCTTTCGCCTAAGTGACCTTTGACTGTCATCAGTTTACCAACATAAAATGATCGTTTTCTGTCAAAAATTATTTAAATATTTAATTTCAGCAAAAAAATATTAATTTTTTGAGAACCTTATAAGATTTCATTTTAATGAACTTAAACTAATCATAATATGGTAATGATATCGATACCTATAATACGCTCCACGTCTCACCCAGTCACCCAAAATAGTATAGGTATATATATAGGTAGTCCTTATGACTCCATAATATATCAAGATCACTTTTTTAATGTCGAAATAATATAAAGAATATAGATAGATTTTATACACTCGGCCACGTGCCATTTTATATAGGTATATATAAAGTATACATTTAGATAAATTAATATTCTTTTTAAATTAGCATGATCTGCCACACTGTTACTGGTGATTTTTCCAATATTTTCAGACGTTTTAGTAAAATCGCAAACAATTGTCAACACAGTTGAATAATTAATTCAAATATCAATTTAAGCAAATCCTAGCTAATGTTGTTGCACTATCAACTGACCAATGACTGAAGCTTTCAATAGTAACACGTTCGATAACAGGTTTCGGTCGCAGTATTATTAATTATTACAATATCTGAAGTATGTTAAAATTATTTTCTTTTAATTTAACATAAACACGTATTATACGTAAATGCACTAGGTATTCGTAATTTTAAGATATTTATAAAACATTAACATTTTATTGGCATTATTCATTTTTATCTATAATATGTTGTGTATCCACATGTGTGGCGCCGGTGTATAAACGTTATGTAGATGTAAATATTAAACTGAAAAATAATTAGATGTCTAGATATACCTACCATAACAATGTCTAATAGTAAATAGTAATAGACGTATAGTAGATATACAGGTAAATTATAATCTGCATATTTTGAAATCAATTATATCTTTCATTAATCAGTTATATATCATTATTCAACCTGTAAAACAAGATTATGTTATTGAATTTCAAATAATATTTAACACATATAAGTTGTTCGTTTAAAAAAGAGAATAATATTTTCAAAATAATAAAAAAAAATTATAACATTATAAAATGTATTTTTCCCGATCAGCTATACGAGTAGTGTAAAAAAATAAACAAACATAGTGCGTGATTCACTCTTCACTCATATCAATTTTAAAAATCATTTCCTGTAATAAAAGTAAGTGTTTATATTATGCAGCTATATGTTTTGGTTGCCATGAAATGCCATCTTTGGTGAACAACAGTCTGTCGGCGATTTTCTGGCCAATTGCTTCGTAAAATTCAATCACGTCGGGCACGAGTTTATAAGCAACACTGTAATTAAAATATATATATATATATATATATTATATAAATATTACGTCAATATTCTTTAAATATTAGTTATTCCTATCAATTTTATTTCTAGTGTTTAACAACATAATATAGCAAAAACTTAAATACAATTATTTGATTTTATTTTTTGCACAGTACCTACCTATATTATATAATTATAAAAATAATTTCAGTTATCACTCTATGAATGATATTTTGGATATATTATACCTACTGATCGTTGTCAATGGCTGTGACTTGTGAGTTAATAGTGAGTATAATAATCAGTCTTATTAAGTATTCGAATACTTGTATTAAAATACTTTTTAAAGTATTTTTTGGTATTCTAAATACAATATTTTTTAAGTATTCTGAATACTTTTTAAAAATATTTTTAACATAATATAAAAACTTTTATTTAAATACCACATGGTTCGTTTTATTAATTATTTTTGACAACATGCAATTTGACGTCAATAAAAATAATATTAAACCGGCTTAATCTGTAAATCTTAACTCCAAAAATATAATTTCATATTTAATAATATGATGAGCATGGAGTATCAAAGATACATTTTTAACTTATTGACAAGGCTATATAATTATTAAATTAAATATATAAAAAAAGCAATATATTAATGAAATTAATAACAGAAAACATTTTGTATAGAAAAAGTAGGTAATTTTAAGGTTTAAAATTTTAAAAATGCAACACCCAATTTTATACGGGTTCGTCGGGTTCTGTATTGGATTTTTTTTAAATAATTCATATTAGCGGTTAATACCACTTTTTATTTATTTTTTGGTAATTTAATTTTAACAATAAGAATAAGATACCTGAACATGTATTTACATCTAAATAGTCAGACATGTTATTTTTTTTCGAATTGTTAAAATCTATGTTAAGTAGTAACATAATATAGGTACCTATACTGATAAACATATATGTTATATGTATAGTACCTATATCATTTTTAAAAAATACTTGTATTTGTTTTCAAATACTTAGTAATTATTTGTAAAATACAATTTTATAATAGTATTTTAAAAGTATTTTTAATACTATCTTATTTTAATACTTTTTCAAAAGTATTTTTTACAAGACTGATAATAATAATGTAAAATGAATCAATAATCACCGTGATAAATTTTCATCTACCAGTTCTGAATTTATGAATTTACTTGTAGAACTACAGCGAATTATTTATTCAATGCGTTTGTATTGTTTTTAGCGCAAAACTTGAGTATCTATGACTTTATCTACAACTTACTATATAATAGGTTTGTAAAACAAATAAAATCTATATTATAAGATTCATAATATAGTTAGTTATGTAAATATACTCTTTAATCAACTTTGTTGACCATTAGCTAATAACAATCTACTGCAGTTTACTATCGAGAACTTTTTTAAGAATATTTTGTTATAGCTAGTTGTGGTGGTGGTGAGGAGGCTGTAACAATATTTAGGAACATGACCAGTCCTTTCGACTTTTATGCATTAAGCTCGTCTAACCATTTTATTACCTTATTAAACGTAAACACACTGCAGTGAGTAAATCAAGTCTGTATATAGTATAGTGCATATTATTTACTATGAATTATGCAATAATCGAATATAGAGGTCCAAAAATAATTTTGATATTAACGACAAAGGACTAGTGTGTTTCTAAAAATACGTGTGTATAGTAGGTACCTAGTAGATATAATAGATTATCCTGCATTATAATTTATAATATTATGCGTGTCTTAGATATACTGTGTTCATGCTAATTAAATATTAATTATTAGATATATCCGTATAGGTATTAATGTATTATAATTTATAGGTAGGTATATATTACGTACACATCTGAAGTGGCGACTAGCAGAGTTAATGCTTATAGCTTGACACAGCTTGAGTATTATATCAAAACAGAATCATTAAACCATATATAGAGGTGTTATAATTTTTGTATAGGCTATAGAGTATAGACAAATCACGTTTTAATACACAAGCATATTATTAATAGTATAATATACTAGTGTAATATACTACATAATATAATTCATTAATTTAAACAATTGGAAATTGTGTCATACTGTAAAATATGTGCCCAAATATATATAATGATTGATAAATGCCAACTACAATTTAATTATTGGAATTTCCCATTACACAATCATCATGTTTCAATGTTTGAACTTCATTTTCACGCAATCTGCTCTATAAATATTATGGTCAATCTATGCTCAGAATTATGCACCCATGATGTATCCTATCATTAAATACTCTATACGTATAAATAGGAACTTATAGTAGATATATTTTAAACATATGATTGATACTTACACGTGGTCGGGCTTAGGAAGTTGAACATTATACTTGGATACTTTGTCGAACAATTGATCGTGGTCGCGCTTTAGTTGATCCCACTCTACCACCTTTCCTTGTTCACAGACTTGCGCACGGATCTTACAAAACAGCGGTTCAATGTCGTACAGCTCTTTCATGTTCTCTGTGGTCAGCTTTTTGACGGTGCCTTCGATACGCACTTGCCTGGTCTGGGGCAAGTTGTCAGATGTATGGTCCAACCACAAAAACACCATGGAAGCTTGAGGATTTTCCGCCTATATGCATATAATTATCTACATTATAACTTAATTAGGTACACAATATTAAAAAATAAATCTTGGAATTGACTTAAAAATAAACATGTTAAAATTGATATTATAATATAAATTATCATTAAATACCTATTTTTTATATAATGCGAGCATACTGGTATACCTACATATATAATAATATCTAAAAGAATTCAAGACTTATTTATGAACAACGTTTCTGCTGACACTATCTAACTTTTACAATTATTTTTATGAAGTTATCGAAGTGCCTATCCGAGGGTCTCTCTATATTTACCTCCCCTCCCAAAATTTTTTTGACAATAGTAGGTCAGGCATCGTATTTTGTTTTTACTTTTTCAACGAAACTTCTGAATGATTTCACGATTTATCTCAAACAGTGTTTTCCCAAATATTTCGCCTTCGAATGTCGTATAACATCGCTCAATGCTCTCATTTTCGGCCAGGAGAAGGTTTTTTTTTAAAAGAAATTATTCAGTAGGTATTATAAAGGTCGTTTAAGTGAAGGCAAAAATTTTCACGTGATTCTTTAGTTCTTTACTATAACCAAGATCAAAACCATTAATCTCGAGCTTTACAAAAAGGGACCGCAGGTCATAGGCTGAAGCCCCTTAATCTGACCGATAAATAAATTATAAAAGGTTATTATATTATTGGTAATAATTATAATAAATAAATATACTACGAAATTAAACAATAATACTCTAACACTTTAAAAATGATAAACATTCATTACTAAGAAGTAAGAAATCATTTTTAATATATTATAGTAGGTAGATATAAGGTATACCTAATAATACCTATTTAACATTTTTATTAAGTATCAATGTACCTATTATATATGTAACTTATATTATACATTTATACAACATAATATTATATTATATTTATGTTACAAACTATTTTATACTTGTAGAATGTAGGTAAGTACCTAATACAATTATTTAATTCTTCTTAGAGTTTAAATGTTATACTTTGTAACCTATAACCATGTAAGCAGTAAGTTAAAGCCATAGTTTTTATTTCCGGGTAAATATTGTAAGTCGTATAACTTATCGTACCTACTGGCTACTATTCCTAAATTGTATGCAATTGTATATGTATTTTCTAAAAATAGTTTGAAACTTAAGGTCATGTTATATAATATGAGCTATATCGTGACATTATATAAAATACATTTTAATATAAGTTAAAGTAGGTACTAAATATAGTATTAATATTTAATAACAGTGTATATGTATAGTGTATTATTATAACAAAATGGTTAAACTAAAGCCTTTAGTTAGTTTAACATATACAATTGCATAAAGTTTAGGTATAGTAGCCAGTAGGTACGATAAGTTATACGACTTACAATATTATTTACCCGGAAATAAAAACTATAGCTTTAACTTACTGCTTACATGGTTATAGGTTACAAAGTATAACATTTATACTCTAAGAAGAATTAAATAATTGTATTACTTACCTACATTCTACAAGTATAAAATAGTTTGTAACATAAATATAATATTATATTATGTTGTATAAATGTATAATATAAGTTACATATCATAATATCATCCAGCTCAACCCAAATTAATGATGTATCCAACTACTAATGGTCGTCGTTTTAGTATAAAATATTATCAATTATATGAATGGTTGGAATATTCAATTTCCTTAGATGCGCTTTATTGTTTTGTTTGCCGACATTTTGCTGCCAGTATTACTGCACCAGGTGAAGTTTTTGGAAAATTAAGTTTTGTTGATTATGGTGCTACCTGTAATAAATGGAAAGATTTTAAAGAAACTCTAAATAAACACGAGAGAAATAAAAGGCACATCATTTCCATGCAACGTTGGATTGATTATAGACTAGTTCAAAATAAAAATGAATTATCTGTATCAAACCAAATAATACATGTTCGACAAAATAATATAAATGAGAATCGTCAACATATATTATTTTTTCTCAAAGTAGCATTATATTTAGCTAAACAAGGGTTAACATTTCGAGGAAAAAATGAATCAAGAAATTCCAAAAATAGGGGTAATTGTTTAGAACTTTTGGATGTGTTTTGTGATGCAAATATGAAAGAAAGACTTGCATCAAGGTATGGCCATTACACAAGTCCGGAATATCAAAATGACTTAATTTCATCTATAACTAAATGTACTAGACAAAAATTTTTAAACAACACTTTGCAAGATCTCTATAATTTTTTATGAATGGACAAACTATGTATGAGTTATTTGTTAAAGCACAACAGGCAAAAGGATTACCCGTATTACACCTAGAAATATTAGTTGAAACTAGATGGGCTTACTGGTTTGGATCAATTAGTAAAATAAATTTGCGGTATACAGAAATTATTGAAGTACTTACTATACTTAGCAAAAATGATAACCAAAAGGCAAGAGCGCTAGGAATTTTAAAAGAAATGAATACACTGTCATTTATTAAAATATCACATGCTATGGAATCACTTCTTAGAGCCATTAACTGTGCATCAAAGGCCCTCCAAGACTGTTCTATTATTTTACCAGTCGCCATTGATTTAATTAAATCTACAAAACGACAGCTTTATAATATGCGCAATGATGAATTTTGGGATGATGTTACAAAAAAAGCAAAAACTATTGCTGTTCAAAATGGTATCAACATAAATAAAAAAAAGAATCCAAAAAAGACATGTTTGAATAAGAATCTATTAGAATTTTATGTTGAAACTACAGTTGGTCAAAGTTTTAAGAACAAAATTTCAGAGTTGAGTAAAGACTTGAAAATAATTTTTTTTTTCAGCAGTTGGCAGGTATGTACCTACAACTAAAATAATCTAAAACATCAAGGATTGAATTTGTTTATATACCTATATATATTGGTTTTTCTTTTTGTAAATTTGTAAATGAATTAGATAAATGCTTCAATGATACAAATAACAGCATTATTTTAACTAGCAAAGTAGCAACATTTTCCTTTCCTCCAGCCCTGAATATTTTAATTTTAAATATCCATTTCAAATGTCAATTTTTACTAAATTACAAGCACTTTAATATTAACACTATCAAGCTAAAAGCTGAATTTCTGAGTGCTAGAGAATTACTTTCGGGTGATTCAAATACCAAACATGATCTATATTCCATTTCAAAAATATTACTCCAATTACCTCAATATGTTACTCTGAAACATTAAAAATAATAACCATTCTTATGACCTTAACAGTTTCCACCGCTTCTAATGAACGCTTTTTTTCATCACTTAAGCAAATTAAATCATATTTAAGATTAACTATGGGTGATGATCGTCTCAATGATTTATTGTTTGTTGGCGTTGAAAGTGATGAGGCCTCAACAATTAATTTAGATGAAGCACTTCACATTTTTGCTAGTATGAAGAATTGTCGCTATACCCACTTATAAGCTAAGCAATGCACAACTATAATACTTTTATAAATAGTTATTTCTTTAAATTTTAATAGTAATAAAGAACAAAGAAATATTTTAGTCTTTAATTCTTTTTTTTTTTTTTTTTATTTGCTTATGCTTATTGCTTTTTTAAATTTAAGTATTATAATTTTTTTATGTTATAATTCAAATAAGGTATATTTAGTGAAACAGTGCCACAGTTGTGGTACTTTAATCTTTAATGCATATTTTATTGGGAAACTATTATTAGTATTATACAAATATTATTAATTATTTGGTTTTCAGAATAAACTACCTACATTGAAGATTATAATAATATGTTGATGTGAGTTAAGATTAGGTATTTATGTTTTATTAAGTAGTATGTTAACAAAAGCGGCTACAGTTTGTGTTATATAAATTATTAAGTATAAAAATAATAATTGAAATAAAAATTGGGCTAGCTAGCGAGCGGAGCAAACGCCTTTTTTATATATAATTAAAAGTGTTAAATTTATAGGACCAGTCATTATTATGCCCTACCCTATCAAATATTGAAATGACGCCCCTGACTAAAGGTAAGTATTAGGTTAAGTAACTATATAATAGATACGTTATACTTACTATTATACGTTTGCCTGACAAAATTATTTCATACATTCATTATTTTTATTTTAGTTAAAAACTGTCACGTAAATCTTGTTCTTATAACACTATACTTATTATGCTATAATATACTCTACCTACATTGTAATAAACTTAGGTGGTTTTTATTAACCTATCGATTTGTTAATGCTGCAACTACGTGTTTGGTGTATATTAAAATATTATATCTGGTGTTAAATTACCAAATCCTTTGATTTTCTACTTCTTCCATCAGTCATCATCACAAATCCGTCTTCATCCAAGCGCCGTAATATTAAACTACGACAAGATACCTTTCCGGTGCTGAAACCATAAAAAAAAAATTATTATTGCTCATTGTAAGACAGCGTACTTCGTATTAAAATACTACACTAAAATATATTTATAACAGCTAAACAGAAATTATTTTCAATCTTGATTAAAATTTCAAACTGAATTAATCATAACTTAACCATGTTATTAGTTTATTACGGTATAAAAATATCATTATTCTAGAGGAAAATCATGAATGGCCTATTTAAAAGGGGGAAAATTAATTATTAAGCATAAATGCATAGTAGTATCATCAGTATAGTTAAACTTATAAATCTGTTTTAATAATTATTAGAATTTAGTAACAGATTCTATTACAATTATTATGTCTACACACAACAAAACTGTAGGTACTACACAATCATTTAAGTATTCAAACTAAGTTTATTACAAATTTAATTTTCAACTTGCACTAAACTCTCAACTTGAAGTCAGTAATATGAGATTATACTCTAGATCATCTTTACTCTATAATGGGTAAGTTTTACATTTTTAGGTCTTAGGTAAATTTAAAAAAAGAAATTTTGCTGGTTAACAAATACGGACACTTAATATAATTTTATACTAAAAACATTAAACATATAGCAATGTAGATACTTGCAAATAAATACATAATATATATACATCGCTTGTGCAGGCCATGGAAAAATGTATGTAGGTATGTATAGCCGTATAGGTACGGATACCCATAATAATCATAATTTATGGTATTGTTACATTTAACTGAGTGATTTAATTAAATTCCATTTAATAATATGCAATATTCTTTATTCATTATTATGACTCATTTCTATTCAATTTTCGTTTACATTCATTACACTACACAAAAATATGACTTAATTATTATTTAACTATTTAATAATACACACATTGGTACGTAAGTATAGTTTAATCTGTTTTAGTTTTTGCAATAGTTGTGTAAAACAAACTAGATTTTATTTTAATTATTCATATCAAGTATCTGCTTGACTAAGAGAAAGTAAAAGTGCTAAATACTCTTATTTTTAAATCACAATAGGCACAATATTATTCTAGTGTGCATCTAATCGAAGATGAGAGAATGGTAAACATTATTATGCTAATCGACATTTTTCAAACATTATTTTCATGGTTGCTAATATTTTTTTCTTGTTGTTAAAGAAACTATACTACAGTACTACCTAATAAAATAGATTTCTAGACATTTTTTTTTCAATTTATTGTATTCAACCAAAATTAATTGAATACTAGAAATGCCTATTTTAACTTCAAATAAAGTTTCGGTTGGAAGAGCATGTTATAGTTTGGTTTAGTAAAATAACAATTTTTTTTCACATCTTAATATGTAAAAAAAATCTGAATCCACGAAAAATCACTTAATACAGTTATTTTGAACTTTTTGAAAAATTTAAAATTTAAAAAGCGGGAAAGTGGATATCGCTCTGCTGTATAGTTGTAGGTTACAAGTGGGATACTGTAATGAATGGAATTAAATTTGAATCCAATGATATTATATCGTTGTATACGAAAAACGATTTTGAGCGGAGACGCGCAGTTTATCTGTCTAGGATATATTATAGATTATTATTACTTATTATTAAAATATTTGACTTTCCGGTGGACATTTTTTTTGATAAAGGTAGACAAACTTATGAGGAATCTTGAATTAAATTTTCAAATTACTACCAAGACGCCAGGAAGTAATTTTAAACAGATTACGGATAGGTCATACATGGGTGACCCATAAACACCTTATGAACAGATCAGATCCTGACCAATGTCAAACTTGCGGTGAAACTTCCACGGTTGAACATCTAATATGCCACTCCCGTAAATTCACCGACATCAGAAACAAGCTCAACATAGAAGACAATCTGGAAGAAGCTCCAAGTCCCCAGCCAAGCAACATTGAAAAATTAATCAGTTATTTAAAACAAACTAAACTATATCAAATTATTTAACCTAGATATATCTCAATCCTTATTTGTTCATACTATTACCTTTGTTTTGTATATATTATTGTTAATGACTCATTCTTGTGAAAGAAAATATTAATGTTAAAGTCCAATAACCTTTGTTGTTGAGGCTCATTTAAAATAAAAAAAATAAAAAAATTTCAAATCTTAGATTTAAAAAGAAAATTTGTATGAATTTCTATCTAAGATATTTTGAACATTGCCGTAATTTTTACGTATTTAGTCAAAATTTGAACTTTAACTGCTTTTAAAAAAAAATCGTGACCGTGTAATTTTAATATTTTAACTGCTATTGAAACAATATGTTGGAAGCCTTATACTAAACTTTGAAGTTTTTGGACCTAACCAATAACATTTTATTGACATTAATAGAAAAAAAAAACTAAAAAAGCTGAAAAATTAAAATGTCAGTAAACTACTAAAAACTAATCAAAATATTTTGAAAATCTTATCAAATATATAAAATGCCAATATAAACATTCAGTGAAAATTTCAAGTATTTGCGGTCATTTGGTTTTAGAGTTACACCAAAATAAGAAAATCGCTAAATAAGAAATTTAGTGAAAATCCAATGTTGTAAAGATTAAAATTTCAAACGCTCATAAAAACTTAATTTGACTTTCTGGTGGATATTTGTTTTATGATAAAGGTTGACAAACTTGAGAAATCTTGTAGAAAATTTTTTATGAATTTTTAGCTTAAAAATTAAAATAATTTGTGAATTTTCGTGATTTTTACGTATTTTGTCAAAATTTAAACTTTGAATGCTTATTATAAAAATTGTGACTATGTATTTCTTTTATTTTTCAACTGCTATTGTAACAATATGTTGGGAGCCTTATATTAACCTTGTATAAGCCTTTTCTACCCAACAAATACATTTTTATGGATATTAATTTAAAAAAAAAACTAATAATGATCAAAACTTACATATGCCTATAAATAGGTCTACTAAGTAAAAAAATTTGAAAATTGCATGGCGGATAGAATATACTTGTATAAACGTTTGTTGAAAATTTCATCTATCTATGGTCGTTTGTTTTAAATTTACATCAAAAACCAAAGTCGATTTTGTCAAAAACTGATTGTGCGTAAAATTTCCCGTTTTTCTCGTAATTTATATTCACTTTCTGATCTAACAAGGTACTGAAGTCAAAAATCGAAGCACTTTTACAGTTTTACTGCCTCTAAACGTGATGACTGCAGACACACAAAAACACATACGCATCATGGTAAAATCAATACATTCCTCGCTCCACTCAGAATTTAAAATAATATAAATTTGTTTTTAAATTGCATATAACTTCAATCAATATTTTTAGAATAACAAGATAAAATAGATGACCAAAAAATAAACTTTTGAGATATCTATAATAGGTACCTGAAACGGAGATCGTTGTTCAAAAAAACAAATTGTATAGTTCAAGAGAGGTTAACATTTTACATATGACTATACATTTATGTAAAATTACTAAAATTTACGTAACTAAAAAGCAGATATTGAACATTAGGTAAATTTAATTTCCCAGTGCTACTGTGCTCATTTGTTTTGTAAATTAGCCAATTTCTAAAATTAGCATTTTTAAATTTAGGTATACTACTGGAACAAACTTAACAAATCATATTTAAATCCATTTATTAAAAGATCAAATACAAAAACTTATACATTAACTTAACATTACGTTATAAGTTGAGTTTCCTTCATGTTATATAGCCTGCGTATACGATGAGATTATAGTTATTATAGTTGTGTTTATGTCTTTTGGCAATTGTTACGGGTTTTTATTAAATGAAAATAGTAACGAGTGATAATTGATGGGTAATAAAGGTAACTAATAATTAAATCAATATGACAATAAACTACTTATTTTCTTCGTTCTAATAATAGTTATGCTGCATATTTTGAAAGTATGTTATGATATTTTTCAAAAGTTTTTTTAACAAAAATAACATTGCCGTAGTGCCGTGATGCCATACTATCTCAAATCTCAATATTTAATAATAAAACTTTACTCTATCCTAAAATATTATAGTGAAGTGTTAGGTACCAGCGATAATAAGGCTGTTCAAACACCGGTGATTTAAGTTACAATCGTGCTGTTTTTAATACATTTTATATATTGTATATTCTGTTTTTTTAATCTATAAAGAGTATAAAGTATAAACTGAATAATATAATATATTATGGCATCTTACTTGGAAACAGTGGCCAAGCTAAATGCTTTAGCAGAAGTCATGGTTGCGTTAGCTGCCATGTGTTCGTTGTACCATTTGCTAAAAATGTCAATAGGATTTTTTGAAAATGTATTTATTTTATGCAGACCACTATGTTCATGTAAAGATTCGACCTGTAAACAAATATTTACAATATTATGTTGTAACATAGATATAATATATTGTACAATTCCTGTACACATATATAAAGTATATACATATATGTATAGCTTATATCATATATGCTTTATATCTATGTTCCTATATATTATATACTCATATTGGTTGTACCAACGCAATTATCATATTACGTTTATGATCACATATAATAATATTATTATTATTATTAATACAGTACAGGTATGAAAATAAGTTGGCTTCCTTATTTACTATGGTTGCATATTATTTATTTTATTTCATTAAGAAAAGTGTCTTTTATGATAAATTATTTTAAACAGATTCTTCATATTGAATTTATATTTTTAATCTACTTAGATTTTTAAATCGACTAAATTGAGAAATTGTGGAATTAATATTACTTATCCCTATATAATATTATATGAACTTAATTCTCGGTAATTTTATATCTAGCCGGTTTAGTTTTTAATTTTACAGTTAAAGTACTTTTAGAGTAATATATTGTGTAAACTTTAAAAGGTAGATGTTTATTTTTATTTTTGTTACTCGTATTTTTAATAGTAGTACATATTTTAGGTTTTAGAAACATACAATTTTAAACTAGGACAGAATTTAAATGGTTTAATTTAGGAAAAAAGTTTAAAATTACATATTAATCAATACTACTACTGAAGATAGGTACGTATGGTTTTTCACAACCAAATAATTTTATTACCTATATGAATTTTGAAAAAAAAAATACAGTACGAAGTATTTTACAATTTCAACACATTAATAATCATCATGACTATTAACAATTATCTAACCAAATACTTATTTAAAAAAAAATGCAAAACAACATTATAGAACAAAATAATAAAATTAGTTGTCTGTTGTAAATGTTTCGGTTATAGTAATTTTATATTTTAATGAATAATCGATGATCTTCCATTAAAACGATAGAGAATATACAAAAAATAAACTCAGTTGTCGAGGAAAACAAATTATTATTAATGAAGGTAAATATTTTACCTGCTATTTAATACTTATAGTGATATAGACGAGATCCATATTTAGTAAAATATGCATTAAAGATCGTGACAGAAAGTTTTCACATTCATAATAGCTCTATGATTTATTCATTCCTTATTTTTTAACCATTTAATTATATTTGAATAGTTGTATTATGGTATATTATATTATAATATAATAATATGTATATTATTGTAAAAAATGGTAGCTTATGATATATTTTTGTTGTTACCTACGTTACTGTATATTATATTCGAGTAATTCCCCTAGATACAGATAGGGTGTACCCCGAGGATTTACCCATTGAGATAATTAATATATCATTAATCTGTTTTTTTTATTAGACTCGCGTCATATACAAGTGCTATAATATGTATTTTTTTAATTTAATCAAATTTTTTGGTAAAAAAGTTAAAAAAAAAATTTTTTTATTTTTTTTTAAATAAAGATACCTATTTTATAATTTTTTTGTTTATAGATAAAATTACAAAAAAACTGGTTTTTGAAAGGGCGGTGAGTCCCCCTTTACGGCTAATGGGTATATCCTCACGGGACACCATGTTTATTTATATTGTAATAACTGAATTTAAATGTTAATATTATTAAGTAATAAGTAGATACCTTATATAGAGATACCTCTATATTATATTCCTATATTTATATTTTAATTAATATTTATTAACCATAGGTACTGTACTTGTTATGTAAATATATAATTATAATACATAATATTATACATTTATGAGTATGTATAATTTTTAACTCAACATTTATCTCGATATTTTAAATGTTATAAAATAATACAAGGTAAAATAACAGTTTATACTGTTTATAGACTATATAATAGTATACTGCATACTATATAACATATAGTTAATATTGCATGTATGTTATAAAAATACTACTTAATATCTACTTATTAATAGGTAGGTATAGACAGGTAGTAATAGTTGTCCTTGTTTTATTATAGACTATTATAGTGTATATTATACTATGTTTAGACTATACAGGATAAACATATCAAAATTTTTTTTAAGGAAACTTGTTTTTCATTTTAATTAAATTAAAAGAAAAGTAATAAAATAAGTATTATTATTATACATTAAGCTTACATAATACTAACTTCATTGTTCGACTTTTAATATTCCCAGCTACCAAAAAATATCGATTGAATTACACGCCCATACTTAAAATATGTCTAACTGGCAACTGCCTTACTGACCCAATTTATGAATTATAGCGATCGAGAATAAAATGTTTCATTAGACACTTTATCGGTTGGTATAAAATATTTTTAACATTTGACAAGGAGAGTTCACCAATGTTTTGTCCGATTTCAGCTTGTAGCTTGAATCGTGTTCCCAGTTCACAAATCATTGTTTAGATTACGTGTTTCCAGTATAAGCATTTAAATCCATGACACTATAAAAAATTACCACTTTTTTATATAATGAGATGAAAATTTGTACCGAAATAACAAAAAGTCAAAACCCAGTTATATATTTTATAGCAATGATTTAAAGACAACAATATTTACCAATAAGTTGTTTAATTACGAGTAAATATATACTAATACGAAATAAACAGAAAAATACAACCGAGTAATTAATGAATTAAAATGATACCATAAATCTATGACGTACCTAATACCTATCTACTATACTTATATAATACCTGCAAGTGTTTTTCGGGTGAAAACGTATTTACCGACTAGCTATATTGTATTAGATACCTTATTTAATATTAAACTATTTGGAAATAGATCTACCTATTATCAACCATATACTACAGTACCTTGATAAAAGTAGGTAATAATATATTTTATATAAATACTTAACCTTATACTATAATATACACATATTTCTAACGTAAAAGTATACCGTTATATACTACTATATTATATTGCCTTTAACTGGAATCTCAGAAAATAAAATAATTTGAATAGACTTTAATATTATGGTGGATATATATAACCTAAGAAAGATTTAAGAATATTTAGAATGGGCATTAAAGAAAATACCGACAAGTAGAGAGATGTGCGTGTGATTGTAATGCAATGATAGCCATTATCACGATGGAGGACTTGAGTTCAAAGTAAGCTGCAGTAATGACTTATTTGCATATAAATACATTCAATTTAATTTTATAATATATAGTCCTGTACTATTAGAATTTATATTAGATAAAATATACACGGAACTGTTATCTACTTTAAACAATATTTTGTATAAAATGGTATTATGACGTATATTGTTTATAGCTATTATTTACTAAAAAAGTATATTCCAATAAGCAAAAGTCCATATATTTGTCAATGGGGACTAACCTTTTTTCATAATTGTGGAGGATTCAACTCTACACAACTAACTGAATATTTAGCGGATATTCCCCCTTAGCCCCCCAGCGATTTGTGCCTATGTATATTTAGTATATACCTATATATCACACACAAAACAAACATTGGAACATATTTTTTATAACTGCGAACAATAAATATTTTTGATAATTAAAAAAAAAGAGTTATATATTTACTATTTACTTTTCAATATGTTAATAATATATACTTAAATAATAAACAAACTTCAAAATTCAAATAGTTAATAATTACAAAATTACCAAAACATGATCAAAACCCAATCCTAATAGCATTACACTAGGTAATATTTAGACACGTTTTTCACGAGACCTGAAAAAACTTGCTATTAGCACTGATGACTGATTAAAATAAATTGTTAGAAGTTAACTGTAATTACCTATACGTATAATTTTATTTATTCAGTAGGTATAATATGTTTTGTCAGTGGTAATTTTATTTTAGAAAATTATAGAAAATCTGAAAATGTAATGAACACTTTTATAGTTTTATATATAAGGTACCTATAATATTATCAATTTTTACATACTTATATATGCCATTAAATTATGTTTAAATTTAAATGTATAAGTTCATAAACACTATTAAAAAAACATCCACTTAAAGTCAGATATTCTGTTAACATAAAATTATATTCAATAATCTACATTTTATCAGTTTAATATAATCTTACTTCGGCTTGTCGTAAAGACGAAAGGTTTCGGGTGTTTAGCGTTGCATTTGACGTGGCCAAACGGCTTACGAAAGAAGGCAATAACTTTACATTCAACTAGAACACGTAAAAAAAATTATTGAAAAATTATTAAAGTTCATACATTTTGCAACATCTCATTAGTCATTATTTAATAAGTAGCAAATAAGTAACAAAGGCCTGCATAATAATAATAAAGCCACGGTACCTACTTTATAGCTTACCATAGTAATGAATCGTATTTTTCTTGTATATAATCAAAGTAGGTATAGTCTTTAAAAATTTGATTTATTTTAAGGCTTTGTAGAAGTTGAAACGTCTACACACGCCGTTGTCGTCACTACAGTACTTAAATACTCGAATGTGGTGATATATAACTGTAATGGGCACCTGGTAAAATATATAATCAATATACTTATGTATAATCTAATTGAATTAAAATCTAGTTCAGTATTTTTTAAATGAAAATATATTCATATATGTGACAAGGTAGATTGTATTCCTGTACACCACCAGTTTGTTTGGCTTCTCCAGTAAAAAAATATATATTATTATGTAATTTATTCCATGTCATGTTAGAAGGCTATTGTTTTTTTACCTTCTTTAAAGCCTATATAATCGCGAATGTCGAAATCGGTATGTCATGCATTAAGATCAACCGTTAATATGATACCAATATTATACATAATGCGCACACACACAACAATTTGGGTTTATTACATAACTGTTCAAGTTGAAAATGTTTGTGTTCTATTTTATATAATATTAATTTAATAATAATGTACTAGACTATTATTAATTGTATTTGCTATAAAATATGTACAGCACATTATTTTGGTCCAGACGAATATCTTTGTACAATATGTTTGTAGTACGTAGGGTTGCCTATGCCCTACTAGCTATTACAAATAAAATAAGACTTTTAACATACCTACCTATATTATTATCTTTCTTTAACCATTCACGCTTTTTAATCTAATTTGATATTGTACTATTTCTATTGTATTTGTAACTTGTATTTACTGTATTTGTATATTGTAATTCGTAATTGTAATTTTAATTGTAATTGTTGAAACTAATTGTATCCACAAAGTTTGAATAAAATAAAACATACCTAATATTTCTAAACTAATTTCTTAATACCAATATACCTAAGTTCTACGTCCCATAGTCCTACTATGTATGTACGTAAAACCTTGTAGGTAATTATACATTAATTCCCAATAATCTTCGTGTACCTATATCATCTATGTACGCATGTTGAATGTCAATGTCAAATACGTGTTTTCTGGAATTTCTAAGTGGAAAACTGAAATTAAAATATTTATTATATACCTACATGTTTTAATATTATGGACGTTGTACATTTTTTTTTCATTAAACGGATATAATAATAATGAAAATATTGTTCAAGTCCAACGCCGAATAGACAAGGTATCTATCGCCCTACCGAGTAATAGTTTTCTACTGGCCCTAAAAGGCCTATTTTAAATTGAACATTTCTAAATTGACCTATTGATTTGACGCACCGCACCGAGTCAAAAAAATGTTTTTAAATTTGTATTATTTATAATTGCCCAAACACTTACGACCAGACTTTTTTTGAGCGGCCCACTGATTTTTTTTCGATAGCTCACCACTTCAATTCGCGAGCCTGTTCAAGTCCTATATCTATAATCACCACGACTGATATTACGACAGCTATATGTCTTTAGTGTTACTTTATTTTATGCTGTTACCGCGGTCAATGATGTAAACTATAGATAATAACATAAATGCCTAACAAAGTAACATTAACTCCTATATCATTTAGTAGACGATATCATCAACGCCTAGGCATCAACTGACAACATATTATTATAGGCGATGTTGAGTATTTTAATAACACATTTAATTAGGTACTACTATAACCATAGATAATAAAGTAATGGACGGGCCATGTAATTGTTCGATTATGTTGTGACCTTAGAGACCTTGTGTTACCAATATGGCAATATGGTTAAAAATGTAGCACTGGTTTCCGAACATGGTATTACGGTCTCATCACTTATCATGAATGTTTTGATTAATTTAAATTATTAAAAAAATAAAAATATTTAAATATTTTTTTAAATTATTAAAATATATAGGTATCTATATGGCTGATTCTTACATTGTCCGGTTAATTGTCCGTTAACGGTTAACCGACAATTAGTGGGATTTTTACCAGCAGAATTCCGCCGGTTAAGTGATGTCCGTTAACTTCAACTGGACATTGTAAGAACCGGCCTATAAGTATTTAAATATAAGATTGTATCAAGAGTCAAAAAAATAAATTAAATGATAAAATAACAATTAGGTCCAAGTGCACTAATCTTGTGCTACTTCAAAACTAATGAATTAAATGTGTTTTTATATAATATATATTTGTTTATTTAAAGTTGTGATTTTTTATAATATTTGACAAGATTTAGATTATACATAATTAATAACAGACTATAACAAAATATTATTATTTATCATTATGATTTAAGAATTACCTACTGATCCACATTGTTAACCACTGTCTAACCGTTGTGGTTAACATAAGTTCTCTTCCGTAACAGCACGCTCTGTGTATAGGGATGGCCCATCCATTATTTATTATCTATATGACTATAACTTGGAAATTACCTTAATGTCTATAATATTGATAAACAATGTTGTTGATAATTTTGTAAAGCGAAATATTTAAATTTGGTCAAAAATGTATTAATTAGAGATACATGATACATAATATTTTACAAGGAACAAATGCACTTTACCACGTACCTTACGAATTTCGATTTTTTTTTAAAAAAAGGCGCGTTTTTCAACGCTAATTTCGAAACTGTTTGAATTTTTGCGCGGAGACAATTATTTCGGAAGTTATAGCCCCTCAAAGCTTGCGATCTTATGTTTATACTCATGCGCGCAACACTACTGTACACTACTGCCGCACGTAGCGCGTAAAACGGTTTTAGATTTTTTTCCCGATGACAATCTTAAATTATAATTATTTAAAAAATTAAATATTTTATAGTATAACTATTATAAATTAGGATATTTAAGAAAAGAAAGCACATTTTAATTGGTTTTCGTTCTATATTTACATCAATATCGCTAAATAATATATTTTATAATTATCTTATTACCAAATTATATAGGTATTATTACTAATATGCATATAGCATATTAAATTATCTCTATGATTATAAAATAAGCTATGCCTGCGGGCAGACGGATGACCTAACAAGTAAACATAACCCTATTAGTTATATAGTAACACAAGTATAATATAGCTTCCGTCGTCTATCGGCTCCAGTCACCTAACTCATCGGACCACCTTCAGCCTACCGGCACCGGTAACCAAACTCGAGTTGCTCTGCGCGGCAGTAAAGTAGTATGTCGCGCATGAGTATAAACGTAAAATCGCAAACTTTGAGGGGCCTTCCAAAATAATTGTCTCCGCGCAAAAATTCAAACAGTTTCGAAATCAGCGTTGAAAAGCACGTCTTTTTTTTTAAAAAAAAAAATCGAAATTCGAGAGGTGCTTGGTAAAGTGCATTTTAGCCTTTTACAAACAAAATAAACTGAATAATTTATTTTCACAATTTAAAGGTAGGTAGGTAGGTACTATATAGGTAGATTTAATACTAGCATAGGTATACATGCTATACAATGTGTTAGTAGCCGCGTGTAAAAAAAAATATTATTATTTAATTTTGAATGATCCAACCTGTCACTGTTTAAGCCATTTTTTATCCTACCTGAGAAAACATATGTTTGTTAACTTAAGTGTTGATGATTTTTTAAAAAAAAACTGAAGCAACAGTGGGAGATGGCGCGGAAGCAGTACGTCAGTACTAATCTATACGTATCTTATAATATATCTTATAATATAATAAATAGTATGTTATACTATATTATTACAATATGTTTTTTATACAATAAAATACGAATATAAAATAAACAAATCAAGAAGCAGAGGATTCAAAATATCGATATCTCTTGTATAGATACCTGAACATAGAAACATCAGAGGGAACGGAAAAGCAGATAAATAAGCCAAAAAACCAGTAAAATCTACAGATACCAGGGGTGTCATTTCACATTTTTTCATGGGATGCAAAACCAATATTGAAAATCTAAAGTAATATCAAAGTGATTGTGTACCATTTTATTATTTGTATCACAGATTATATGATATTATAAATTATAATAATCTGCAGGTTGAATTATACATGTGAACAAAATATGCAGTGATGCTCCACAAAATATTGTGATAAATCAAATAAAAAACCAAAATTATTGTTATTTGTTTTATAATATGATTCTATGAAAGGATCTACACAAAAAGTTTATTGAAAAAAATTTATGCGATGCATTTGCACACCCTTGCATCTCGCAAATGATGCCACTATTGCCACTGACAGATACCCCAAAACTTATATAAAAACTTATACAGATTTAAAAGCAAAATCAAAGAGCACGTTTTAATCAAATTGCAGTCCCACTGGCTCAAGCAGAGCACTAAATTAAAAAAAAAATGAGAAAACAATCGTGGTCACACCCGTCTTACGCATGATGGATACGGGATGCCTGTTGGCAAAAGAACAAAAATCAAGATGAATTTTTTATGGAACTGAACTTACAGTCAAACAAATATTCACAGAATGCCCTATGTGGCTATGCCCCAATACACAAACGAAATCAGTAGCCTCATCGACTTATCCAAATAACCAACGCAGCACTTGGGCCTGATACGGACATCACCACACTAATATTAAAGCTTTTAAAAAATACCTATTTGTACAACAACATATAACAACAACAAATTATAACTAATGGTCGTTTTTGTCGATTTTAATAAAGAACAATAAAAAAAAAATACCAATATTTTTCTTTTGGTTTATAAAATAGATGTGTAAATTGACCCGTCAACTATAAAAGGTATGGACCACCCTGATTTAATTAATAATAATTACAACAAATAAATTATCTCGATTTATATTGTATACCTACTATATAGATCATAGATGGCAGCTATATCCGTGAGGCGTCTTAACCTATAGTGTTTTACTATTGACTTATTAGAGCCGGAAAGTACAAAAGTACATTATTGTTATTACTGATTATAGATAAACCAATAAATCGATTTCACAACGCAAGGCGATATCTAATTTAACAAACAAAGATAAGTCGCAAAAACATAATTAACAAAAAAAAATTATAAATGTTAAAGTCTACACTGCAGGCTACATCGTAAAATGTAAATTAATATATTGGTATAACTGGTATCAGTATCTTTGTCTTATATTATTATAATAGTGTACACTGTACAGTGAAACTAAAGATATATACAGGAAAATTCCCCAACATGCTCACTTCCTTTTTTCTTTAATAATGAAGTTAGTTAAAATTGTTTTGGAATCTTTGAATATACTTACTCTAACTTCTAAGACCTTATTTTATGCACCACTTAAGAAGTTTCCTGTAGTGATACAAACTTTTGTTTTTCAAATGAGAAACCCCCCTTTTTTACCGTAAATTATCTATTAGATAATTTTTTGAGAATTTTGATGTATCGAAATCAAAATTCGAACAAAAGTTTCCTAGTTATTAAAATGTTTGTACTAAGGATAATAGTCTTTAAAAATCGTTTCACAAAAGTATAAAATAAACTTAATATTTATAAACTAGTTTTTATTATGATACTTGGGTCGTTTTTACAAATTATTTATGGTGATAGATTAATATTAATGACTAGTACTTTCAGATCCATCATAGACGACAATACGACATATTATTTTATAAATCTAAAATTTTCATAAAATTTTTGACTTTTTTTGAGTTATTTATAGACCACTGAAATTTTCATTTTTGTTAAGAATTTTTTTTGAAGTGCCGGTAAAAAAATGTTGAAAATTTCAAGCATTTACAGTGATTAGTTTTTGAATTACAACCATATAAAAAAATCGATTTTTTTGAAAACTGTTGGAAAATGTTTACTTTTGACCTCTATAATGCACCAAGGATATTCACTTTTGCATCGGAAACCACCCCCAAAGTTTGAAATTGAAGTATTATTTCGACTAGTTATGCTGTACACAGACACAAAAACAAAAAAAACACACATCGTTGTAAAATCAAAACATTCATCACTTCATTCAGAATCTAAAAAATATCTAAATACGCCCCTGGAACAGGATGTGATTGTGAACACAAAAAGCAAACTGCTACACATATTACGGAAGAATTTAGTATTCGATGATTACAAGGAAGAATAAAAGAACTACACAGAGCCACAACGCCCACAACAGACGTAATGTCATGGCTGAATTCTTTGGATATACAAATTTAACAAAATATGCAAATCATACTCTCATTCTAGTCAACGTATTATCTATATAATCTTTTAGTTATCTTTTATTTATTTATATATATTTTATTACTTATGCCTAGTTTATACTATGTTAGTTATGTTAAACCGTAAATGTATATCTAAGCCATACAAAATAAAAATAAATAATCCTTACCCTGCGAGGCTGCAATTTATTATACCTGGATAACCACCATTCTATATTACCTAGCAAAAATTTAATATGATATTCTCATACAACATAGTTCTAGGTAGATGTATTTTATTGTAGCTATACAATTGATTTTATTTCTTGACTTCGAGAAACTATGATCTGTCAAATTCTGCAGATTTTGATATGTTAACCGAATTATGCAGTTGGCGGTTGATGAACGAGAGCAGTATGCTACAACGGCACACGTTTGGCAGTAAAAATCTTGGATGATACAACAGAAAGGTGAATCACTGTAGAAAATCAAACCAAATGAAAAAAAAAATGAATTCATTCAACATAAAGACGACTAGATCATATCACTCTTGGTGACACAGTGATTGCAAACGTAATCTAGCTAGCTTGCCTAAATTAATATCTCCGAAGAAAATCAATATTTTTAAATGCAGTTTTTTTATAATAATCTGTATACAGAAAGCAATTTGAAAATAAAATAAACATTTTTTATGGAATTTAATTTTTGAAAAACGTTTAATAATTTTTCCTTCTATTTTTAAATTTTTCGTTGAGTTTATCCAGCTACTAGGATCACCCCGATCATGAGATGTCTCACAACAGATTCTCTAGCCATCTCTATTCATTGCCAAACCGTAAGGTAATTCAAATTAAGGAAAATTGTATTAGTTTTTAGCAGGTATATTTATATATAAAAAATAAAAATAATAAAGTATATTACTTAGTATTATTTAGTCAACTATCAGATTCAGGTTTATAATAGTACGGAGAAAATTAATTCAGAAGAAGTAAAATATTTTATTAAAGACAGTATGTTTTATTTCTTTGTTCTTCCAAAACATTCATTGAATTTTAGTAGGACGACCAACATTATCAGTTGTTATTTTAAACAAAAAATAATAACAGTTTTAAGCCATTGGTCTTCTTTTTGAATACATTTACTATAATTATTGTAATATTTATTCCACTTATTTAAGAGTATAGTAAAATGTAGTAATTTTTTTTATTTCCTTTTCGTTATCAGTACCTATACTGATAATATATTATGTCCAATTACGTTGCATTGCTCATTAATAAACTCATAGGTATTATACATAAAGCGTGTATTATACATGAGTAGAATTTAATGATCCTTTTTTAACAATTCAAATAGATCGCGAAATGTCTAATTTATTTTTAAAGAAATTACCTTGTTCACACCATTCATCATAACTGTACCTAACATTTTTAATAAATTGTTATGGGTGGTTAATATTTTATTTAATTATTCAGTATTTAGTATGAGAACGAATTAATAAAATATGTAAAAAGAACAAATTTAAATATTCATATAATATATTTTCATTATATTTATTACTTATTACAGATAAATATAATTATAATTTGGATTTTGTATTTTCAACCATCAAAATCGTCTCATCAATAGTATATAATAATAATCTTATGATTTAGTGTACATTTTAAATTCAATTTAAGCAAATCATTTACTTTTTAATGAGTAAACCAATTAGGCACTTCTATGCAAAATTATAGTTTAAAAATTAAATATATAGTATTAAAGGTAGCAATTTAAACAATATCACTACATACCTAAATATTATATAGTTTAAAATTTATAACACTTAAGTAACATAATTAAAACTCGTCATATAAAATAATTTACACAATAATACTTATTATATAAAAAGGAATGACAATAATACAATGATAAAAATGTTTCCTAATAATTATAGGTAACACATGTTCAATTAGTCTATGAAAATTGATGTGCAAGTATATGAAACATTATACAATGATTAGGTACTTAGCACATATTGTTTTCTTATAGATAAATATTGTACAGACTTTTGATTACAAAGTATTTGTATAAAAATAATAACAATCTAAAGTATTAAAATTATCAAACCAAATTACAATAATTTAATTTAATCAATAAAAACTCAACTTTAGTCATGTTATTTTCATAATAATGTTTAATAATAAATAATTCACAATATTATGAAATAGATATTTTTGATTATGTTATACAGTTGAAGGTTAATCATGAGATTTATTTTAGAGTAATTATTAATTTAGTAACATGAAGTTCTGCATTTTTTTAAAACTAATAGTAGGTTTAATAATAGGAGCAGAAAAATAATCCAAATTGTTCGTCTTAATATCAGAGTTCCATATTTTTTTTTTTTAACTATTTTAATTATTAATAAAAATAATCAAGTATTCAACTATTTCTTTTTAAGTTAAAACCATTATACAACTGTAAATATAACTAGAATTATATTTTTTAACTAAAATGTAAGTTATTAAAAGTCAAAATATTTATTTTTAATTTTAGCATACTGGATTTATGTTAAAATAAGAAATCTGCATACAAGAAGTTATTATTTTACAGTAACTTAATATTTTATAATTACTGTTATAATAATATATTATATTAAATATTTAAATTATGCTATAAAAAATAAACATAATAAATATTTTAATCAATATTTAATGGGTAAAACAAATGCTCTATTATGTAAAGAATTCAAAGAATAGTCAATGTAAGAAGTTCAAGTTGAAGCCTAAGTTTGTTATCATACTCTATACAATTACGCTGGTATCAGTTAAATAGGCATGGTTAGCTTTTAAATAATATAATACACAGATAAACATTTAAAAAATACAGTTTGAAGAAATTATATAAAAATAAATAATTACGTCTTATGTATTCAAAAAAATCATATTGTTTAAACTATTTTTATATATAATGCTACACGAATACAATATTGCGAAACAAATATGATTTGGTTTATGAATATATTTGCTGTACATATAAAATATTTATAAATCAGGATTAGTTATGATATATTTATTTAAGGATAAAGTCATATTGTTCAAAGATTAGTTTTTCAAACTATAAAAATTAACTTAAAATTTAAAGTTAATATTTAGTCTTCAGTATAGGTGTCATTATTTTGTAAAAGATTTTGTGTTTCTGCACAAGGAGTTCTGTAACATAAAAAAAAAAAATGTTTAATAAAAATTCAAAATAATATAAATTAGCTACAAGTAAAAAAATATTATTGATTAATTACTTGTTTGATTCAAGTTGGTTTCTTTGTTTAATACTCATATTTAATACTCCATTACTCATTGAATCCCATGTCCATAAAACAGCGGTCAGTAACAAAGCAGCTAAAGTTAAAAAGGTTAATTAGAAATAATATTTTATTTTTATTTTTTTAAACAATCGTTTTAATAAATTTGTTGGATCAAAACGTAAAATGGTATTAAGGGAATCTTCGCATTATTATTTAAAATAATTGTTTTAGATCATTTTAAAAAAAGTTTAAAAATTAAATATAATATTTTTAATGTGTATAGGAATTTAAATTTAATTATAAAAAATATGTTTTAAATGTATAGTTAATTTTATTTTTATTATTACCCACCGGGAATCCATAAATATCTATAATATAGCAGCTAACTCAAATGTATTAGCTACCATTTAAGTTGAAAATAACACACCTAATAGTTCATTGATTATTCAGTAAAAATATTTATTTTATATGACTAATAAAAAATAATAGTTACCTGATAATAAAAGACAGAAAAATAATTCTACCATATAGTAACCATCCGAGTCAACTATAATACCACTTAACAAAGCAACAACAGCAAGCCCTAGATTTTCAACGGACTGCGCTCTATATAAAAAAAAAAAAAAGATAAATCAAAACACTGTCATATTTGCAATCATTGACTTAAACTGAAATATTCTTTTCTAAATAAAAAATTGCTACTATTCCTTAATATTTTATTGGTTTACACAAGACATTACATTTTAAATTGAGTTTTAGATTCAACTAAAACCTAAATAAAAATGTTAAATTAATAACAATTGTTTTTTTAAACTTGAACTTATATCAAAATTCTATTGATAATTTACAATGATTTGGTTATGTTTTATTCAAAATGTCTTTTTATCACGACTGTCCCCCTTATATTTCTTAAATAAATAGACATGATAAACATAATAAACTAGCATAAGTTAAAAGTTATAATACACAAAACACTTGCATGCCATATGCTGTTCCCATTTGATGTTCTGGAATAACCATTGCAATCAAAGGCCACAATGCACTTGCCAACATCGAGTAAGACAATCCCATTGTGAACTATAGGTAATTTTAAACATAATTATCATAAAATATCTTTTGTTTAAAATATGAGTTTACTTATCTTACCATGGCAATATAGGGGTTTACAAATGTAAATGCCAAGAACATGTGTGAAACTAAGGTACCAAAAATTGATAAAAATACCCAAAATAGATTTCTTCCAGTTTTATCAATGACTAAACCAAGTCCTGGTGCACATATAGCTGATATGATGTAAATAATCCCATTAATCAAATTGGCTGAATCGGGTGAAAAGTTGTACTTTTTTTCAAAGAATACTCTGGAAAATAAACATTTACAATAAGACATCAAATCAAAATAAATATTTGGTAATTAAATGTTTTACTAAAAAATTAACTAAATTGCTTTAATAGTACAATATTAAATTAAAACTGAAAGTTAAAACATTGTAACAAGTAATTAATTCAAAAGTAAAACTAATAGTGTAATTATCAAAAAAAATTATTAAAACATAATATGTACAATTATTTCAAACTACAGAAATAACACAACATAGAAATAAATTACTCAACATCAATGATTTAATTTTTTATTAAATAGTGCTTTATAAATCATAATATAGTGTTGCAAATAAATAAAATAATGTAATCGTCTTACTTTCCTAACGCAACAAATGGAAATATTGATGTGTAATAGAAAACAATAATGAATGTAACAAGCCAAAATACTTTTGGAAAGTACCACACATCAGACATTTTTACAACTTCAGTAGCTTCAAGTGTTTTTCGGTGAAGTAGTTTTTCAGCTCTTTTATCTTGCCAAGCAAGTAATAAGGCACTTACCAATGATAAAACACAGGTTAAGCTTGCTAATGGACAAAATATAAATTAATAGATTGTAAACTTATGATTTCTAATGATTACATACCTATTAACAAAACAATGGATAAACTTTGATAGTTAGGGACATTTATTTGGTTTTTAACATATCGATATAATGGTTCCATAACTACAAAATTAACTGTTGAACCAACTCTGGCAAAACTTATTTGAAATCCAAACACCATATTAAGTTCTTTTCCTTTAAACCACAATACTGCATAGTTGTTTTGGGCAACAGCCAATGATTCTCCACCAATTCTGTGTAAAAAACATATTTTTAATTTTTATAATTTTAAGGTATCTATTTATTTTAATTTAAAATTACATTTAAATATTAATATTAAATAATAATCATAGGAGACACTATTAAAAATCAAATATAGTCAAATCACAATAGCTCAAAAAACCTGAAAACACTAATTTTTTTTGTTTTATTCCCTTAGAAAAGCTCATAACATTCAATTGTAGTGCTACAAATGAACATTTAAATGGTATATTTAATAGCATTCACATTTTTAATTAAAATTATCATAATCAGTGGCGTATCCAGGGGGAAACACACACAATTCAAAACAATTTAATGTTATATTTTTTCTAACCCTTCCTCTCTCCATGCAAAAAAGAAATCTAGATACGTCACTGATCATAATATACAAAACTAAAATACAATTACCCAAAAATCAGACGGCCAAGTATCATAATCCATAGGGCGTTCAAATATGCTCCAGCAGCAAATACTATTTGACCAAGAACGACCAACAATGCATAGATGACAGTACCTAAACGTATCCCAAAAACACTAAAAACATAAAATATGTTATAAGAGTATACTAATTAATATAATCAAATAAGCAAACGTTTATAACTCAAAAATAGTCTTATAATTAGAACATAATATGTAGATATAACTTATAAGTTAATAAGGTGCTGTTCTTGTATGTAAACTACAGTCATATCTGTGTTTTTGTATGCGGTCTACAGTACATGTAGACCACGTAGTACATTTGCACGCCAAAAAATTAATTAATGTAAAAAACTGTCATACACTGCGCATAGTCTGACATCCTCTTTTTTGCAATAAAGAACAGGACAAAACAAAAACACTCTCCCCCACCCCTTTCGCGTTTTCTAGCGTTTACCATTTAATTACTGCACTTATGGTAGTGTCTAATAAGTTATAACTAATTAGTAATAACTAATAAGCTGAGTCCTCTTAAAAACGCAGTGGTACATTTTTTGCTTTGGCCGACAGTCAAATAAAAATCTTTTGATTGCATAATAAATTTAATAATAATAAATAAATATTTACAAACTATAATTAACTTATATTTTTTATAATGAAAATGTATAACTGTACTATACAAATTGATGACCAATTGGTAACTAACAAAGTTATTAAGCATAAACGTATTTATTTTGAAATAACGATTTTACCTAACTTTTAAATTATACCTTTATTTTTACTACATATCTCTACACCTAGATTAAGCATCTTTATAGTGGAAAAATATTGTATACAATCAACAATCTTACTTAAATATACTATATTTGTATAGGTATGTTTTTTTTCTGCTCTAATATGTGGTCTACGTATTATGATTGTAGACTGCATGCATTTGTAGTCTTCATACAAGAGCAGCACTGCTTATAATTTAACTAAACCTTTATTTATCCCATACATAAGGATGATTACAAAAAAAAATATGTGTATAAATATAAAATGTATATACATCATATATTTTAATTAAATTTATTATTAATATATTAGCACTTTTGTGTGGATATGAAAATATTTATACTATTTATGTAAGTACTAGAAAATGAAAAAAAAAAAACATTTTTCTTGCTGTAAATAACTGATGTCACAATAAATGTAAATACCTAAAGATAAATATTGGTTATATAAATCAATATTAAACATAAAAAAAAATTATAAACTTAAAACCTGTCAATTAAAAATCCACCAATGAAACACATTACAACATTCGGCCAAGAATACCATGAATACAGATAGACAAATTGCGAAGTTGTTAAGTTCATATCTTGAATAAAATTATCTTGTAATGCTCCAGGATTATCAAAGCAAAAATATGAACCTAAAAATCATAAATTATAAATTAAATTTATACTATCATACTTACTATGAATGCAACTAAATAAATATTTACCAAATCCAATTAAACACATCAAAAATAATGCTATAAGTCGTTGAAAAATATGACTTGGATGTGTCCATGTTACTTTATAATCGTGTTCTTGGTTGTCTGTTGTATTAGACGAAGATGGGTGACTTTCCTCCATTTTAAAATTTTTGAAACTAAGTAACTGGAAATTTTAAAATAAGTTTTTAAATTAAATACTTTATTTAGATAAATTATATCAACTAATTGAAAAATGTAAAGCTTTAAAAGTCTAACCTAGTTCTTATTCGTATACTTTCTAACACAATGCCCACAAACAAACATAATAAATATGATAACAAATTTTTCAACAATTAAAATCATTAGTACGTCTTAATCTCTTAATATTACAATAAATTGAAAAACTTTCAAATTTAAAGATGAGACTATTATCAATATTCTTTGTTAGCTTCGTAATCTCATCTTAGGTTTATAAGCAAGTTATGAGCACTTATTTTTTTTTTATTTAAAATGCTTATAACTTACTTTAGTTAAAATATTTAAAAAAAAAAAATACAACTGAGTAACACAGCTAATATTTTTACCATTAAGTTTTTATATTTACCTACTGTAATATTCAGGGGTGTATTTATGGGGGTGGCTGAGGGGGCTCCAGCCCCCCCCCCCCGAAATCCAGGAATTGTTTATGAAGTTTGCGTAAAATGTCTTATCAGATGTAAATTGTCTAACTCATATAGGCTGAATTGGGAATTTCAGTTGGAGAAAATACCACAGCCCCCCCCCCCCCCAAAAAAAAAAATTTATAAATACGCCTCTGGTAATATTAAAATCAACAATACAAAATGAATTCTCATGAACACAAAACTGCAATGTTATAAATACAATATTAATTCTAGAAGCCGGCCAACGTTTCACATTTCTTATCACAAAACACTATACGGATTTTTCTCCCCTATTAACAGAGCACTAGTCTCCTGTAATAAATTACAAAATAAATTTGATATTTTTCATTCCTCTCAAAAAGTGATACAAAATAATATATTTTCTTTCTAATAATTTTTTTTCTATTTTATTATGTTGAATACAACTAATAAAACCAGAGTGTAAATATATTTAATTAATATTGTATTTAATGCTATGATGTTTTATGTGATATGTTTTTTTTTTTTTTTGTTCAAACTAATTTAAGTATCTAATTTATTCTGTACTGATTGCCTTCGAG
The DNA here is from genome assembly GCF_037042655.1 of Diuraphis noxia. NCBI lineage: Eukaryota > Metazoa > Arthropoda > Insecta > Hemiptera > Aphididae > Diuraphis > Diuraphis noxia. Next base: position 74,789,831 of record NW_028301711.1, read on the forward strand.
CGTGTATTTCAAATAAATAAATAAATATGAAATTTTCATTTTGTATCAGAATGATTTTCAGCAAATGTCAACAAATAAAATGGTCAGTTTTTTAGAAACTAAATTCCCATTTTATTAGAATAGTGATTATAGTGATTATGTTAACAGTGACTCGACAAGAATCCACTATGAAAGGATTTTCTGAAGGCCTAGGTAAGTAATTATGATTTGATACAATACACTATAATTTAATGACCAAACAATTATTTAGGTACTATGAACCTTTTACTGAAAAATATTGTTAGGTAGACAATGAAAATATTTCTTATTAAGCATGGTAAAAATTGGCTAATAGGTACTAAACATTTAAACATAATATGTTTTTGCACACTGAATACCAATAAGATTGTTAAATCTGTATACGCATACCTAAAAATTAAATGGGAACTTTAGAAATGAAAAGAATGCAAAATAATGTTTTTATGATTACATTTTTGCTAAATATTTGGAATAGTTAATTTCTGCAAAAAGGCTGAATGTTTCTTACTTTTCCTGATATTTAAAAAAAGATTTAATGTAATTATTTAGGTAACACCCAAATATAACTTATTTTCTTACCATAAGTACATACAATATACTAAGTTATAGTTATAACATACTTTTTTATCAGTTTATACAAACCATCACACATTACAATGGTTACAAAAACTTATTTAAAACATTTTATTTTTTTATGGTAGTACCTACCAATTCAAATAATTTAAGTTTTAACCGTATACTTTATAAATGTATATGGTAAATTAATAAAGAATTTAATTATAAATAAAGAATCAATAATAATATTTTATTATAATAACTTTTATGTCAAAAACATTTTAAACAAACCACCTCACATATGGATGAACATATGCACTAACATTCAAACATAAATTTACTAACCTTTTTCGCTGCAATTTGTACTTTAGAATGTCCAACTGGCCATAATATATTGGACAAAAGAATGTGGACGATTTTTCGGTCGTTTGATGTGCGTACGGAATAATCAAACGGTGTTAATTCGTGCGGGGATGGAGTGCAGTGAAAAACTGAAAATAATGGATGTCCAATAGTAATAATAATTATTATTATTATTATGTTCGTGCTACGTAACGCGACAACGGGGGAGTTTTAAACTAATGAATAAAAGGCCTTTGTTATGCCATTCTCTATCAGTGTGAATGTTTAGAACACCATAGGGGACAAAAAAAATACAAGACACGACTGTATATGTATAATAATATTTATATTATTTATTATTGGCAATGTGTACATTTCGTATCACAAAAGGCATTATCAGTGAAGGTCTTCTTTGATAGCGTATGGCGAGAGTCGCGAGACTGCGGCAGCAGCTGTTAAGCGGAGTATCGCAGCTGCAGCGTCTTTGAATGAATGGTAACTTGTAAGTCGTAACTGCTTCACGTTTGAACGAATTGATCCACAGATATATTATTTTAATATAATAACAATTTAGATTGTTAATAAGACACTACACAGTGATGTTTATTATATTGTGAAGAAAAGTTCCGCCGTTTTATCTGAGGCTGCGAGGCCAGGCTGAAGTATTATCACTGATTAAATAATATTAAGCAAGGTGGATAATAATAATATTATTATAATTAATATAATCCACCTTGATATTAAGTATATTTAATCAATGGTATTATCAATGATCACAGTACTATCACAGAATATTTATTTTGTGGTGTCATATTATCTTGTATCATAACATTCATAACATTCAAATATTTCAATATTTATTAATTTAAGATATAAAAAAACAAAAAGGTAAATAATAAATTGTCATCTTTATTACAAACATGATAATATTTCATTAATTAAAAAAAGATCATACATTTTTATAAATAATAATGTTATAGATACTTATACTTAACCTTTTTTTAGGAACTACAAAATGATGATCAAATTGTAAGTCACAAATATTTACAAGACAACACACGGTGTCAGGGGAGGCAGTATATGCTGATCTACGGTTTTTGGAATATAACAAAAGACATGCATGATTGGATGCCGGTTGTTGGAAATACAGATCTGAAAGATGTTCATTACATATATTTGTTCTATGTATTATTTATTAATGTTATATTTTTAATACTTATAATTTTCCAGTAAATATATACATGAATATTATGCGCTTAATATACATTGGTATGAATACCAAATTATGAGTTTTATATGATGGAATTTGGTGCTTTATTATGATAATTTATGTGTTCTTCTTGTCCAAAATATAAATATTTCACAAAAATTAATTGTAAATAATGCATATAAATAATAATCTGTATATATTTCATATATTCTATGAAGTAAATTTTCCTTAATATCACTTGAAATTCCAAAGAAGGCAACCATACATAGTAATAATACTTTTTATAAATATTATTAATTATTTAAACCAAAACCCATTTGCTATAATTGCTGCTTATAATAAAATTGTCTCTTCCTCTCATTTCATATACCATATACACAAGAGTAAATGTACGTCTTTAATCAAAACAGTGGTTTTGTAATTCTGGATAATAGCAGGGAAATATTTTTTTTTTTTTTTTTAATGTGATTGTTTTTGTTTAGATAGTACTTAAGTGTACAGTTGGGTTCGTTAATTTGTATTTGTATATTGTATATATTTAATTACGTATAATTATATTTTATTTTTTTTCATAGTAGTAATAACTAATAGTTCAAAGACAATTAATATGAATATATGATATCTTTGGCACTTATCGTTATCATGGTCTCGAGACGTTTGATACTGCTTCACTATCATTATTAATATTACGACCAATCAGGTGGCAGGACGTGAAAATCCATAGTTTCACATCGGACGAGTCGGACGACTCGAACAGTCTGATTTGTAAATAGTTAATAGATACTGCGTTGTATACTTGTATACGTAATCGTTCATTTTTTCACTGCTGTTTCAGACCTCGCCACCTCGGTCGTTTCACTTGCTGACTCGCTCCATTGCTCGCCACTTGGTCAAGTCACACGGCAGTCCTATACGACCGTAGATACGTCCCGGACATTGATTACCTGTTTTTGATCACTACGCTACAGTCGTTGTTGGTGATTTTCCCGTCTAGCTCGTTCAAGTGCTCATCACTCGTCTAGAACACTCCACCATCGGTAAGTTGTTCCTTTGACACATTCCATTACATCAGTTGTTCATACACCATTCTGCCATTGTGTGAATACCAATGACATTGTGCCGCGCTCTAATATTTTTAATAATTATCTGCTGCACGGATGCGTGGTATTTGTTCTCGCGCGTTTGCATTAATTATCATCGATATGTCTTACACTCGTCGTTGGCTAGCCTTCTTGTACTTAATACGTTTTCCGGAGGCCGCCGCCTTCTCTTTGTTAGTGTTATGTTTGTATTAATTGATAATATTGATATACAGGGTGATTCTTATTTCTTTTATCAAACTACACTCATTATTTCAAAAACTATTGACTTTTTTCAAATTTTTTTTTTCAAAATTGTAGATCCATCTTGTTCTAGAACTATATATTTTTAAAATATTTTCACCCTTATATTTATCAGGTAAAACATTATCAACTTTTGATTTTTAAATGACAACCTATACTTAAAATTTCATAAACTAAAAAGGCTATTTTTTCAATGAATTTTCACGTTTAAATTTTCATTTTTCGTTAATCCGTTTACAAGATATAGCCTCCCTAAGTTGGGTGGTTTTGAGTGGTGTTTGTGTGTTATAGGCAGTGCTGTAGTGGAGGGTATACGACGGTATACGCCATATACTTTCTGGTTATTTCTAATAAACTCTGTATACCTTATGGAGCTTATGGCTGATTAAGGTTGTATACTCTCCGTTGTAATGAAATTACCAAATAATATAAATATTATAAAAGTCATTAGATTATTATTAATATTGAAAAGAAATAATTTAACAAAATCGGAATCCAGACAACATTTATGGAATATTTTTCAATACATTTATTTAGAAAAAAATGTTTAGTTTTAATTTTAATTTTCACAATTAATGTATGTGTGTTTTTTTATTTACCCTCTACCAAAGTATTCGATCAGATTAAAATTAAAATTAAAAATTTTATTTTTAATTTTAATTTGTACAATTAATATAATAATATGGTGTATTGTGTTATTTACCCTCTACCAAAGTGATACCTAATGATAGTATGAATGTTTAATATTATAACTCATAGTATACCCTCTGCTTTTTTTAGGACTACAGCACTGGTTATAGCTGTATGTTAGGTGGTATTTACACACAAACACTATATAAGTGTTGTTTGATAAAAGAATCACCCTGTATAGTGTGCACTGTGTGTTCTCCCGACGTTCCTTAAAAGGAATCATTTGTTGATATTGATCTTGTGTCTTGTGGGCCTGCTACAAGAACTGTACAAGGCTTGTAAAGAATATCTAATGACTAGAGTTGTTTTTGACATTACCCCCTTGACTCAGCTTGAAAGTTATAGGTACATTCGAGCCACAATTATTAACATAATATTATCATCTCCCAAAGTTTGAGATCTCTAACTCCACCTGTGATCCAACTTGTAGAGTTTTAATTTAATATGTATTAGCAATATGCTCAAATGGCATATCTTTATTTTTGTTGTAAAATAATTGAAACCTTATGATAAATGTCTCCTAAATCTACTGTTGTGAGCTGTGACTTTATCTATGTTTACCTATGAGTCCCTGGTAGGATTATAGGCCATAATATCGAAAAAATAAAAGCGAAAAGAAAAATAGCGAAACTAAAATAGTGAAAAAAATAAAAGCGAAGTTTATATAATTACTAAATCGAAAATAGCGAAAAAATATTATTGTAATAAGTACAAGTATAAAAATATAATACAAAAAATTCACAAAATTATAGTTACATTTGTAGAGTTAAATTGTAAGCGATACCTTTTAAATAATTAATGTTGTCATTAATATTGTAAGACAAGGTTAAATTACGTATTTTTTCTGAACAATTTTTATATATTTTTTTTTATGTTTTTTGGCACCAGCAATGAACTGTTCCAGTTTAATGTCCTCTAAATGTTGCTGATCTTTCAACACATCGATAAATGTCCATAATGTTGGATGATATGCACCTTAAATTATAAACAAATTATAAACATTATAAATATATTGAATTAAAATATAAATTATATACTAACCAAGTAATGAACTGAAACCTCTATGCCAACCTTCTACTGCATTGTTAGTCCTTGGTAATAAAGTGCTTGCTGATTTGTAACAATTCCATAAACTAATTGAATACTTTGGTGATCTACGACCTTTTCTTCGACCCATTGGGCGGCCTATCCAGGTGTCTTCAAAGTAGTCAATAAGTGGTTGTAAAATGTTTTCGTTATCTGTGTAGTATGGTGAATTTATTAATTCTTCAAACGCATCTATCACATGATTTTCTGGTACATATGCTAATGCTAATAAGAGCCGTATCTGTATTGAAAATGTCGAATCTGATATATATTTTTGGGCCATATATTGAATTTGTTGTATTTTACGCCTATACATTGGGAAAAATGGAAATGGCATCCTTTTTGTTTTACATTAGGAAATACTTCTTTAAATGCATTAATTGATGCCATTTCAAAATCTGACATAATTGATGTTGGCGATAAAGTTGATTTAATTGTTTTTAATTGTTTAAGGAGGTGTACATATGTTTTTTGTGATTTGTTTGGTAATAAAGAGTAAACAGTTGGTATCAACGAATTTGTTGTTAATACGTGTATTGTGTAAATTTGAGTGAAAAGTGTCGGAGTGCACTTAAATGTACCATCAACGAACCAATTATTATATTTTTCCATTAATTCTAGATTCTCTTTTGTAAAAAATATTAAAATACGTTCATCTGATGGGCCGCTATCGTACTGCATGAATTGCCTTCCATCTTTAGTTAAAGTATACCTTTCGGGTATTTGGAGGTTAAAAAGTGACTGAGGATTCGGCGGTGCACAATCATTACGTTGGCGTACTCTTCTTAACGTGTGTTTTAAATTAGATATTTCGGGTAATGCACCTGATATCACTGGATTTAATTGTGATGAAGCGATTATTTGTTGAGAGTTATCTTGTGACGATAGTGCTTGGAATTTCATTCTCTCGACTTCTTTTTTTACTTCTAGTTTGCATATATCTGGAACGTGGTTATGCTCTGAAGGCTCTTTTTTAATTATATTATCACTTGTAGTTGTTAATCGACCCTTACATTTCATATCTATACATTTCCAATACTTCGATTCCTTGTACATTTTTTCCTCTCTATATGTATAACTATTATAAACTAGTAAAAGCTTATTTTTATTAGATTTAATGAATTCCATAACTTAAAAAATCAAATTTAAAAAATACAGTTCATAAGAAATATAATAATAAGCACAACACTTTGCAAACGATTGTCACATTGTCGAACGTCGTACAAAACTATTTGATGTCCATATAGTATAGGTTACATTATGTACACTATTCACGACAAAATGACAAAAGCGATAACGGATATTACCTTGAGTCACAATAATAATGACAGACTAATAAAGATTACATTATTCCCTAATCTCTGTTTAATATTTACTATAAAAACAAGAGTTTTCCCCTAAACATTCGATATATTATTTTTCGCTATAATTAAGTTTTGTTATTTTTATTTTCGATATTTTTAATTCGCTATTTTGGCCGGTTACCCCCTGGTAGTAATATCATAATAATAATGCTGGAGAGCAGCGGTGTAGTGCCAATAATAATAATAATAATACATGTGACATTATATATATTACTACTCGTATGAATATTCCTTCAAGTAGGTCACGCAGGAATTGTGTGTTTTAAACGGATATCACAATATCAAAAATTGTATAAGGGACATCCTGTTGACAGCCACACGCACCGTATATGACCGTGGGAATTACGTAGAATAGATAAAATGACTAGAGTTGGGACTTGGGATTCTCTCTATGAGAGGAGGTCGTCGACGACACAATCAGACGGACCATCACCAACGACCAGCTAGGAGCTAGGAGTAACAATCACATCTCGCTAGCTACCACTCTATTAATTTGGACTTATAGAAATTTCAACATAGTAACTATTATCACTTGTGTTTTATAAATTAAATAAAGTGTTACACTATACTCAACATCAATCTATCTTTCATATCCCATACCTAAAATCGATCTGACAGAGTTGGATCGTAACACTACCATAATATAATTTGACCAAGAATTATGTATCAAGATTAATAATAATAACAAGATGTTGTAAACTTAACTATGAACTGTAAATGTGGTATACGCTTAGGATCAATTAGCTTGTACCACAATCAGACAGCATCATATTCATTCCTTTTCAATGTTATCATTATTACTTAATGACTAGTGACTATTTGGATTCATTATTACCACAAATGTTATTATGGTTCACTATTCCAATAAAAATAAGTAAATGAAGCTGATGGAATCTAAATGGAAACTTATTATTGAGAGACTCTTTTCAATGTATGAATTGATTCAATTTGGTTAGGGCCCAGCCCGGGCCATTTGAGAGAAAAATTTAAATGTTTACAGACTTGACAATTAGATTACAATTACTGGTTACATGTACAACTTTACTATAAGTAATGAATACATATATATATATATATATATATATTGAAAGTGTTATAAATAAAAACCAAAGCAAGAAGTGTCAACATTGGCATCTTCAAATCTCTCAAATCTTCTAATTGGTTCATTCATCAAGTAATTAGAGATGCAAAGCGGAATTTAAAAAGAAATACTATTTCTAATATTTTGTTGTGGTACTCTTAAGTTAGTTAGACTTAAGAAGTAAGGAGAATATACTTGTCTTGATAATAATCCATTTAAAAATGTAAACCTAAGAGTATGTCTTCGTTTATCAAGGGTATCCATAAGCGTAAAATGGGAAGGGGGCTAAGGAGGCTATAGCCCTCTCTCGAAATTCTGTCCATGTATGAGAACTGAAACATTTTTATTTGAAAAAAAAGGGTATCTATATCAAGAAATTTGGAAACAGAGGTGTAATCGTACAGTGAATAGTGTTTGTATATTGGGTAAAATAAATCCATCAAACCTAAGAAAATGTCTTTACACCATTGTCTGTTTCTATCTAATAATAGTTACCTGATTAATTTGAATCCCGAAGAACAGCACCATACTCTAAAATCAAACAGAAAAATAAGCTAAAACATGTTTTTAAAGATAGACCAAGTTTAGTCATGTCCTAGTCTTTTTATGAACCCAAACATCTTATAAGCTTTACAAAATACAACATATATTGATATGTAGTCCAGGGTCAAAAGAACTAATTACTAAACAAGCCCAACTCAACTATAGTTTTTACATACAACATTTCTAAATTTTTTAGCTTCACAGGACCATAGAATTTCTATTTTCAAGTGGATGACATTATGTGACACTTATCAAGGTTCAACGTAAGGTCTAGAATTTGAGACCACTAAGAAAATTGTTTACATTATTTCAAAATTGTCTAAAGCTTAAGACATCAAAATAATTGATGTGCTTAAATATCTCCATGCCATCTACAGAACAAAGTAGTTTGTAATGAAATATTGCTAACACTATTTAAAAATAAAAAAAATAATGGCGACAAATCACCACTTGCAGAATACCAGAAGAAGACATAAATACATCTTTTTAGTTTACACCGAACACTTAAACTACCAATATCTATCACAAAGAGACAGAGAAATACAGTATATAAGAGGTTTACCAAATCTTAAAGGATACTGATCAGTACACCTCACAAATCATTGAATCGAAAACTTTTTCCAGATCAGTAGGATAGATTACATTAACCTGAATATGATTTTTGAATGCATCATTAACTAATGAGATAAATACAAGATTACATGAGAGAGTAGATCAACCTGGTTAAAAGCTATGTTGTTCTTCCAACATTTAAAATGTCTTTAACCATTTGTTGAATATATTTTAAAATATGAAATTTCAATAAATTTGATGTATGAAGTTGTATAAAAATATTCCTATGAATCAAAAGTATTAAGGCAAACTACCTGTTTATGAATGCCATCGGCATTGGGTATTAGTGGAAAAGTACTTTCATTCAATTATATTCTAAAAAGGTGAGACAAAGAAAATGAAATGACGACTTTATTTGAAATAGCAATTCCTGTATAAACCTACTGACCAATTTCTTTTAGAAACGGACAGTTCAATGAAAACATCTTAACAAAAATAACCATTATTGGAAATTTCTGAATTTGAAATACTAGGCACTCTGTTATAATCAATGTGAAATAATTAAGATATTATAAATATGTATTATCTTAAAAGCAGTAATAGAATCATAATATTTATAAATTGCAAGAATATACAATTTGAAGTCTAATCTTAATTTTATTTACTGTAAAAATATTTTAATTCGATTTATGTTGGTATTTTATTTATATTTTATTCCCTGAACTTTTTTTTTTTATTATGTTTATTTAAATTCAATATTATATAAAATGTATTATAATATACTGTTATGAAGGCAATTATGTGCTAATTTATTATATTAATATGTTATGATTATTACTATTTAATGTGACAACAGACAACTATTATTGTAAAATATGACATCATATAATATAATATTATGTTTAATTTGATTATGATGGGAACATAGTTATAAACCAAAAAATTTTGGAAGTTATGATTATTTTGTATAGACCATACACCAAAAGTATTTAGCTATTTTTCATTAATTACATTTTTATTGTTTCAACATATAATTTTTTTTACAATTTTTAATTATGTAGTTTAATCAATAAAACTTATTGCTGTGATATATATTGTTATAACATTTTGAACGATGTCCTCGAGAGAGTAAAGATTTGTATATTATAATAACGCAAAAATAAAATTGAATTTGATTATGAATTATTAAATTAATTATTTAATTATATTGAATATGATAATAATATAATAAATAAAATAACCAGCAAATCATATATTACATGCCAGTACATTAAAATATGTCATAAAAAACTACTGTTATCCCAATAAAAACATTTCATCAAACTCCGTGTAAAAAAAAGGCTTAAGTCTGAAAAAAAACTAGTAATTCATAAGACTTCAGCATTATAAAGATGTGGTATCATGAGTAAATGTTAAGTAAATTAAATTTATTCTCAATAATTTATTTATTCTGGAAGGAATTTTGGTTATAAATTAAAAATGAAGAACTTTTTATAAAATAAATTAAGTAACAATAGTAACATTTGTAATGGTAATCATTAATATTCCAAGTATGAACGAACATGTTTATTTGTTGAAATAGATTGGTTCTAGCAAAGTAAACAAATTATTGAGATAGAATAAATTTAATTTACATAGCATTTATTCATGATATTATATCTTAATAATGCTTACATTTTATGAACGACTAGTTTAATAACTTAAGTTATTAATGTTATACACTTTTTTATTTTTTTGTGTCTGTGCACACACAATTAATAGTGTAAATAATGCTTCCGATTTCAACTTCAGTATCTTGTTCGATGGGAAAGTGAAGTTAGTTGGTATTTTTGGTTTTGGGAGGTCATCATTTAAAATTCCCAATAGTTTCAAAAGCGCCCGAAAAAACAAATGAAAAATTCATGAAAAAAACGGGAATTTTTATGCAAAACCGATATGATTTTTGGCGTAACTCTACAATTAAAGACTGTAGATACATGCGATTTTGACTGAATATATATATATAAATATTAGCTCTATACAATTTTCAAAATATTTTGAGCTGTTTATGAGCATTTTCAGTTTCAAATTTGTTTTTATTTTTTTTTTTTTCTATAAATATCAATAAACTTTTATTTGTTAGATAAAAAATCTTGAAAATTTAATATTTAATAAAAGGCTCCTAATATTATACCTACTGTTTCAACGGCAGATGAAGAATATTAAAACTCCGTAGTCAGAATATTTTTCACAAGCATTTAAAGTTCAAATTTCGACAAAATACTAAAAATGACGAAAATTTGCAAATTATTTTGAGTTAGAAATTATAGAAAAATCTTTAAATGTTTTTAACAGTTATATAGAAAATAATCACTTGCAAGTTGTGGTTATACATTTCATGTATAATATAATGTGATTGTGATATGTATATAGTAATAAAAACATTATCTTTAGAATAATTAACTATATTAATTATTATATTAATTCATATATTTATAAATTAAAATGAGTAAAATCAATCATTGTATGGTACATTTCAATAAATTATAATAACTATACACAAAAACCAATAGAATATTAATTAAAATTTTTTACTGACTATGATTATTCAAAATGCAGTTAAAGTATAAAATATTTAAATTTGTATTACATAATAATGATAATTTCAAAATGCTAATAATAATACACATTATTTTAAGAGAAGATGTTAAACATTTAAATATAAACATAATTATAATTAGTTAACATATTTTAACTTAAATGATAAAAAAATCCAGTCAAAATAAAGAACATTTCTTTATTTCCTTCGTACCGTTGATAGCCATAATAAGTAATTATTCAAATTAAAACACTATTAATAAATAAAACAAAATCGAAAGGTTGCGAAACAAAACTATGAGAAAGGCATATAAACGTATGAAATATTTGTTATCGTTCTATAGTTTGTACGACGATGACGTCACAACGTCATTTTCTCCCACTCCAGTTTTTTCAATATTTTCAAAATGAGGCAACCCATATAATCTATAAACCTTGAATAGTATCACAGTGACGTCACGTATTATATAATTATATCTATAATCTGGCAAGAGATTCGTGGTACTGGGGTTTCGAGTTTTGTCAACACTGGCGCTATCTAGGTATCTAAAATAAAAAAAGCGGGAAAGTGGATGTCGCTCTGCTGTACATGCAGTAGGTAACAAGTGGGTTACTGTAATGGATGGAATTAAATTTGAATCCGATGATATTATATCATTGTATACGAAAAACGATTCTGAGCGAAGACGGTTTATCTGTCTAGGATATATTATCAATTATTAAAAACTTTCAAATCTAAGGCCCTCCTCACACAGGGATACTCAAAAGAAACTGCAATCGCCTAGGTACTAGGAGACTGGGTGACTAGACAACTACAGTTGCCGGTTATCTTCACACACAGTATACTAAATTTTTGTTTCTAGTTTTTTAAACTATAGTGTCGCCCGACAGTACAGTTCATTAAAAATATATAAAAAAATATATAAACAAAATTATAATTAATTAATAATTATAAATAATAAATTCTTTATAGCCATGTACTTATTGTACTTAGAACCAATTATTATTATTACTGTGATGATACTCGAATATTCTCGGCCTTACCTGTGAGCTTAACTTCTGTGGCTACTTCACTCCAAGCTTTTCCCCTTATATTTCTTTTGGAGTAGTTTTTTAAGGTATAATTATATAGCTCGGGATACTTTTCTATTTGTTGCACAAATTGTATATTAAAATTTTGATCCATGTTATAATATTTTATTATACATGAAATAAAAATTACCAAGCAACTCGACCAACCAAAGTAGCGAGGAGACCGACATGTCTAGTCGCCAGTTGACTGGTCGCGTCAGTTTATCAATCGCGGCGACTTAAGTAGCGCCGTTTGAACGATGCCATTCAAACACACATGCGCAATTGCCTATTCGCCTAGTCTCCTTGTATCTAGGCGATTGCAGTTTCTTTTGAATATCCCCGTGTGAGGAGGGCCTTAGATTTAAAATAAATTTTTTTTATGAATTTCTAGCTTATTTAGATTTTTACGTATGTTGCCAAAATTCAAATTTGAATGATTGTAAAAAATAATTGTGACTATGTATTTATTTTATTTTTCAACTGCTATTGTAAAAATATGTTAGGAGCCTTGTATTAAATTTTAAAATCTTAGATATGAAAGGAAAATTTTTTATGAATTTCTATCTAAGATGATTTGAACATGACCGTAATTTTTACGTATTTAGTCGAAATTTGAACTTTAAATGTTTATAAGAAAAATCGCGCCTATGTATTTTTAATATCTTTCAACAGCTGCTTTACAATGAGTTAGAATCCTTGTATTAAATTTTCAAGCTTTTCTACTCAACAAATAAATTTTTATCGATATTCATAGAAAAAAAAAAACTAAAAAAGTTGAAAAATTAAAATGTCAGTAAACAGATCAAAACAAATCAAAATATTTTGAAAATTTTATAGAATATATAAAATGCCTATATAAAAATTCAGTGAAAATTTCAAGTATCTGCGGTCATTTGTTTTAGAGTTACACCAAAATAAGAAAATCGGTAAATGTGAAATCCAGTGAAACCCCAATGTTGTAAAAATTTAAATTTCAAATGCTCATAAAAAATTAACTTAAATTTCCGGTGGACTTTTTATTTATGATAAAGATTAAAAACCTTGTAAGGAATCTTGTATTAAATTTTTAAATCTTAGATTTAAAAAGAAAATTTTTTATGAATTTCTATCTTAAAATAATTTGTGAATTTTTGTGATTTTTACGTATTTTGTCAAAATTCAAACTTTGAATGCTGATTAAAAAAAATTGTGACTGAATTTCTTTTATTTTTCAACTGCTATTGTAAAAATATGTTAAGAGCCTTGTATTAAATTTTCAAGCTTTTCTGTCCAACTAATAAATTTTTATCGATATTAATTTTAAAAAACTAATAATGATCGAAAATTGCATATACCTATGAATAGTTTAACTTAAGTCGAAAATTTTTGAAAATTGCATGGTGGATAGAATATACTTATATAATCATTCGGTGAAAATGTAATGTATCTATGGTCGTTTATTTTAAAGTTACATTAAAAACCAAAATCGATTTTTTCGAAAACTGATTGTGCGTAAAATGTCCCGTTTTCCCCTTAATTTGTAGTTTGTTTTTCTCGATTATGTAGAAAATTATTAAGAATTTTTCACTTTTGACCCACCAAAGTACCAACTACATTCACTTTCTGATCGAACAAAGTACTGAAGTCAAAAATCGAAGCACTTTTACTGCCCCAAAACGTGATGACAGACACAAAAAAAAAACACACATCATGGTAAAATCAATATTTTCATCGCTCCGCTCAGAATCTAAAATAATAAATTGCTATGCTATAGTTATGGAGCTTTATTTCCCGCCTATTTTATGCTCCATAAAAAATTATATATATAATATTTTATATACTATATACTGAATTTATGTTAATAGGTAGCTATAATACTTTTTTGCTTTAGTTGAAATTATACTACTGATTATTACTATACTTGTCAAATATATTATATTTAAACTTCTCTTCACACTTTTCCAGGCTTAGGACTGGCAGTATTTTTTACTGGCGTGTTTAAAAATTCACATAATAATATATTTGTCAATCACAATTCACTGTACTAATAATATTATTATAAACGGTGTACAGGCGAACGGATTCATTTCGCGAACACATTGAATATGGAAGGTAAAAGGAGAAAAAAAATGTACATACAATTAGACGAAAGAATTAGAAAAATATTAGTAGACTATGAATTAGATAATGATTTAGAAAAATAGCTATTATTCAAAAATTAGAATAAGGTTATGTTTATTATGTATGTATACTGTGAGTCTGTGAATTGTGACAAATATATTATTATGTGCATTTTTTATAATAATAATTTTTTTTTAATTTTTTTATGTAAGTACAGTGAATTGTTATTGACAAATATATTATTATGTGAATTTTTAAACACGCCAGTAAAAAATACTGCCAGTCCTAAGCCTGGAAAAGTGAGAAGGGAAGTTTAAATATAATATATTTGACAAGTATAGTAATAATCAGTAGTATAATTTCAACTATAGCAAAAAAGTATTATAGCTACCTATTAACATAAATTCAGTATATAGTATATAAAATATTATATATAGCACCCAAATTGTATAGTTCGGTAGATAGAAATAAATTGACCGCAAAAGGTGCCGACCGCAAATGTCCCGACCGCATCGGTGCCGACACCTCTCCTATACCTTTCGCTATAAAGTAGGTGTTTTATTTTGTTTTATTACTAATGTATTATTATTACTGAATAAATGTAAATTTTTATTATTTTATTTGTCATTCTAATTACTTAATGAAGTGCCCATACCTATAATTTTTAAAAATCCAGTGACTAATTTTATAACTCGATACATTTTAATAAAATCTATCTCGATACTTCTTTTAAGTATCTCCCCCCCCCCAAGCCTGTACAATAGTGAGATATAAATTTCCCGCACAAAAAAAATTTAAGAATTTTAATAATTTTTTTTTTTAATATAAGAGCATACCGGTACCTATAATAAAAATATATCATGGAGGATTTGGACCATTCATAAAAAAATAATCACCCCCTCCCCCTAGTTGAAATCCTAGTACGGTTATTCTGTCACCACCAGCCCGTCGTTCGATAGTGGAGCTACATTTTACAATTATAGCATTTAAAATAATAGGAGTAATGGACGTTTTTCGAATTAAACTTGATTTATTATTCCTTAAAAATGGATCAGATCTATAACATATATACAGGAGTAGGGTGCTCTCGTTTAAAACTGGTTTCAATCATAAAAACAAAATATATATATTATGATAATTAGCAATTCAATACATAAAAATGGATGATTCATATACATCAATATTTACAATTCATCAAAATATTGAATTTGTAAATAGACAATTATACGGTTTTAAATGATTTTTATTATTATTTTGCGTTGGTTGTTTAAATACTGTAATTATGCATAAAACTATAGTAATATGTATTTTGTATTTTTACCAGGGTGTAAGCATGTAACACTGGTTATGCTCTAAATGTCAAACAACAACAAATAATTAGATTCAAAAATAAAAGTTTATTTAAAGCACCCATAGTAAAAAGCCTCAAAATATTGTCAAAAAATTCAAACACATGTTAAAAATTAAAACTGGACATTCTGAATATGTAATTAATCACCCCTTATGGGTCCAAAACATATAGAAAATACTTGTACTTTGATTCTTTTCTTACTATAATTAACAAAAAAAATTCAGTTTACCGAAAAGTCAATTTCAATTTATATTCCTAAAAATATTAAATTATAAATACTTGAACAGAAAAATGTATGGAAGATGCATCATTTAACTGTATTAAGTTCAAGGTTAATTTAAGAGTATTCATTATTAGTGTATATAATTACAACTTTTTAAGGGAATTGAACATTAATGATACATGTAAATTATAAATTTATTTGTTGCTTCAAAATTACTAATTAAAAATTCTGATTTTATAGGTACTCAAACAGGTGTTCTACTTTCAATAATATTGTCTATAAAACTTGAGAGCCATAAAGTTGAAATGTAAGTGATTTACAAATTCATAATATTTAAAACTATTTTTATTTATTTAGAATTACATTTTTAACTATTATAATATTAAGAAAATGGTATTAACTGTATCATTTTAGATTCTGAGTGAGATGGTTAATGTATTAGTCTTACAATGATGTAGCATTTTATTTTAATTTTTAATTTTTCGTCTGTCATCACATTCAAAAATCAGTAAAAATGCTTTATTTTTTTTCAACATCATCTTTTCTGGTATGAAAGTTTATAAGTGGAGATTAATTAAAAAGAGTGAAATGTATTATTATTAATGTGAAATTTGTCATTCTGTATATTTTTAAGATTGTATATGCAGGTGTAGTGGGCCTCTTAAGAATGTAAATTAGAATTATACATTTTAATTTAGAATTATTTTTGTTTTTCATATATTAATTAACCAGTGATTTACTCAAATAATGATGTTGCGTAGTTTGTAGGAAATAGTTAAGTTATGACGAGTATATGTTAATGTAATTAAGTTCATCAGTACTCCAAAATTCTCAAGTCCTCAGATTTTTTTTGAATGTTACTTATTTTTTTTTTTTTTAGTTTACTAGGCTGGTTATTTAATCATTTTATTTATGTTTAATAGTTTTATATTAACTGCACCTGCCATAGTATATACTAATCAATATAATAACATAAAATAATTTGCTTAAGTTAAATTCAAAACAAAATTTAAATATAATATATTAAATTTATGAAATAGTTAACTTAGAAATTATATTTATAATATATCATATAAATATTTGCGTTATTATAACATTGTAATAAATATTATGTGTTATTATAATTCGTCAATTTTCATAAATCTTTAAATTTTTCAACATGACTAGATACTTAAACTAATTATTTCAATGACTAGGAGTAATTTAATCATTTATTAAGTTTATCCTTGGTAACATTATTTAATTGAATACATCACTGTTTTATTTCGACTGTTGGTATACAACTATCATAGGTACAATTATTACTAGCTTTACTAACTAATTAATTTTATCCATTTAGATAATTTTTTCTGTATGATTATAGATAGGTGTTTTCATAACTTAGGATTAAATAACTACTTATATAACTAATGATTTTTATCTTAATTATTGTGTTTTTAGTTTTTTTCTCAGTTTTATTTTATATAAATAGTTTTTGTTTTTGTTTTTGTTTTAGATTTACCTGGCCCTATAACAATTCAGTAAATTCATAAAATGAATCCATTTGAGTCGAAAATTGTCTATATCAACATAACAGACTCAAATCATGAAATATCAAATGTTACTGGAAATGATGAAAGGTATTATTTTCAAGTCGTTGAACAAGAAAATACATCTTACTCCAATGACAATGGTATGGGAAGTAGTAAAGCTAGTTTACCAATTAATGAAATATCTTACTCAAATAATATTTCATCATTTAACCAAATGGAAATAAATGATATTTGTTCATCAATAGTGAATGATATACATGAAATTTATAAAGAATATTCATCAGAAATTGAAAGTCAGCTTGAAATAACTACGGACTTAGAAAACCCAAATGATGGCATAATTCCTCTAGAAATCATTGATTCCATTAGCCAGACTGATCCAGTTGTACATTTAACTCAAGATAAACAGAAGGAAAATTCTGAAATGATTGATGATAGTGGGAAACAAAATAACATTATCGATTTCATTGATATCAGTGATGAAGATGAGAATAATGAACAAGAAACCAGCAATATTTCTCCAATTGTAAATTTAACTAGCGTCCATAAACTACAACACGCAAAAAATGTAAAGAAAATACTTCCATTGTTCAAAAGAAAAATTAATTTTAATATTCAATTTTTAAATAAAAAGCAGACTAATGAGCATGTGAATCCTGAAATAAAATCTCCTAATGGATATCCATTAAGAATGGGGGATTTATTATTATTAATTACACCTCATACCTGGCTGAATGATAATATAATCCAGAATTATATTTCGCTATTAATTAGTAATTGTGATCAGAATGTATTGGAATTAAATACTGATTTTTTGATTAGTTATAAACGGAATGGGTACAAATTTATTTATAAATGGTTCAAAATAAAATATCCTTCGTTAAATAACTACAAAAGAATTGTAATTCCAATCAACCCTAACATGAATCATTGGGCCTTACTTGTGGTTGAAATTTGGGAAGGAAAAATTTATTATGCGGATAGCTTTAATCGTTTAAATTTAGAGGAATTGTCAATGACATCTGAATTTTTAAATCAGATATCTATTGACTACTTCCAAGATTCAGGTGTCAAGCGGACTATACCCAACAATTGGACATATGAAAATTGGAATTCTCCTTCTCAATCAAATGTTTACGATTGTGGTGTATTTACATGCACCAATGCTAGATATTTCTTATTCGACAAATACCCAGATTATACAGAGACAGATGTTCCGCTTTTACGGCATAGGATTGCGTGGGAACTGATTAATAACACAATTATTCCTTTTTAACCAATTTTTGAACTATCATTATTTTTATTAACTTTATAGTTACAACACCCTATATTGTGTATTGTTATATAATTAAATTTGAAGTGTCAAAACATAATTTTAGCTATTAATTTTACTCCCAGTGAAAGAGTTACCAGCCAGTGATTTTTAATTTTTGTAAATAAATCTGTACTGAACCAATGAACTGTGGATCTCATAATCTTGTAATGTCGTATTAAACATTGTGACTTAGACCGTGTTTATATTTAAAACCGAACAGTCAGTGGAAGACCTTATTTTTTCAATATATTCAAAGGGTCTTAAGACTATCATCAACATAACATATGAGACTGAATGATAACATTAATGTATGAGATGTAAGCGCTTCTTCTGTTTTTTAATCTAGTTTTTTATCATCACTACCTAACCAAACAATTATTTTCAATATTGGCCGTGTAAATTAAAAGCTATAAAACAAACTTCCTATCATTTCATAATTGATATATAATTAGATATGGTACATTTGTCTATATACATGTAATTATATATATATTTTTTTTTTGACCATGGTTAGATATTAATTAATTGTACTAGGGATTACTTACTATGTTAAAAACTTTTTAAATAAGTTTAGTTTGATACAATCAAAAATTGTAAATCAATTATATTTTCCATTGTTATTATTATTTAGTTATTTATGAGTATCATTTAATGGAAATAAAAAAACACTGTATTTAGTTTGAAAAATAATAATATTAGAGGGTAGTAATAATAGTTAATAACTTTTAATTTTATCTTTATAATTAAAAGTAAAATTTTTAATTTATAACATCTTATTAATATTATCAATTGATTACTTGAAAACATGTTAATATATTTAAGTTGTATTTTCTACAATTAATGTATTTTTTTAGTTCAGAAAAAAAATCATGCCTGGAATAGCAACCAACAGTTTGTTGTTAATTATTTCCAAAAATATTAAAATTGTGTTGATACAGAAAATGGTTTTCTTTAATGTAATTATATGGAAGTGGCGTGATCACTATTCAATTTTGACTTAAGCAAAGATCTACATAAAGCTTAACTATACAATTGATGTTTCGAGTATTATATATTTTTTAACTTTTATAGATTTTTGTAAAAAATAATATAAATTAATTATATAAAATCAAAATTGAATTTTGATAACAAAATCAATATTGTGTCAAGAAATAAAATTGCAATGTTTGGTTGATGAGATGGGAGAGTTAGATGCACTCAAGTCTCTTATCCTCCTCACAGCCGATAGGTACCTATAAGGTACACATAACAACAGTTAAAATTTTGAAAAGTGAACATAAACTTTTTCTGATAATTTCTATATATTAAAATCAAATTTGGAATAACTAGTTCATGAGTTATAAGTACCTATATTAAGTTTAGAAAAGCTGAGTAGGTAGTGGACCCATCTTTGCAAGGTATCCACATAACACTTCATTCTGCTCATCAAAATTAAAAACACAGTGTAACACTGAAATCTCTAAATACCGGACACTCTTAGTTGCCATAATTTTGTCTGTTATTTAGAGGTGTCCGCTATTCTAGAGGGGGGGGGGGGGTTAATTTTGGAAAATAACTCGGAGAAATTAATAATTACATAGGTAGGTATTTACAACATTTATTATAAATTTAATATTTATAATCAATGATGTTTCTGTATTTGCATTATTGTATTGCAAATATTAATATTGACATATTGTACATACTATTATTTAAAATTATATGAAAAATCTGTTACTTTCGCTTGTTTAGACCTTGATGCATATTAGTTTCGCGGACCAAGGCATTTTCTAATTCAATGCGTCGGAGACAAACTACAATATAGATAGATAGATAAATATTTATTAAAGCATTCCACGATTATTCTATAGGTATTTACGATAAAAAATTGTCAAAATCAAAATGAAATTGCCATAAAAGTGTCCATTATTTAGAATGTAAGGTATTTAGGGGTTTTCCTGTATAAAAGTAGTGAAAATGTCTCCGTTTCTGAAGAAATGTCCGCTAAATAGAGGTGTCCGTTAAAGGAAGTTTAGCTGTAGTATGTGTAAAAAACAAGACAATTTAAATTTATTTTTTAAAAATTATATACTATTATTTGAAAAAAAATTAAAATTAAAAAATCAGCCTTCCTTCAATAAAATATCTTTTTCTTCTTCTTTCTGGTAAAATAATAGTTATCAAAATCCAAAATTTTTACAAGGGATGAGAGCTTATTGTGAAAGTCATTGTTGTAGATATAATATGCCCATCAAGTATCAACCTCTCCCAGTGGCGGTTATAAGGGAGGGGGTGACGATAGGTGAATCGCCCCCCCCCCTTGATCCGTGTTTTAGATTCTGAACGAAGTGATGAATGTATTGATTTTACAATGATGTGTGTTTTTTTTTTTATGTTTGTTTTTGTGTCTGTGTACAGCTTAACTAGTCGAAATAATGCTTCGATTTCAAACTTTGGGGGTGGTTTACAATGTAAAAGTGAAGATGCTTGGTGCATTATAGAGGTCAAAAGTAAACATTTTCCAACAGTTTTCAAAAAAATCGAGAAAAACAAAAAAAAAAAATGAGAGAAAAACGGGAATTTTTACGCAAAACCAGTTTTTGACCAAATCGATATTTTTATATGGTTGTAATTCAAAAACTAATCACTGTAAATACTTGAAATTTTCACAAAATGTTAATGTTAGTGATATCTATATACAGTTTAATTTTCATAAAATTTTCGACTTTTTTTGAATTATTTATAGACCACTGAAATTTTTGATTTTTTTGAAAATTTTTTTTTTGAAGTGTCGGTAAAAAAATGTTGGACAACCAAAAAAACATGAAAATTTAATACAAGGTTCCTTATGAGTGGTTCTAATTTTAGCTAAGAAAAATTAAAAATCGTTAGTCACAATTTTTTTTATAAGCGTTTATAGTTCAAATTTTTACGAAATCTGTTGAAAACGCGAATATTTGCAAGTAACTTTGAAGTTGAAAAAGCGGGTAAGTAGTGGATGTCGCTCTGCTGTATGGTAGGTTACTGTAATGGATGGGATTAAATTTGAATGCAATGATAGGTATCATTGTATACGAAAAACGATTCAGAACGGAGATGATTTGTATAATGATTTTGCATAAGGCATGATGGTTAATCAATTTATCCAAAACATTGCATGTAATTATCATAATTCATAATACCTTATATTATCATAGATATATACATATATACCTGATTTCATAAAAATTTAAAACTCAGACGCTCAAAACATTTTTCCTATAATGACGATTCAAATTTTCTCTAGATATTTGAAGCAAAACTTATGTAAAACTTAGTGTTGAATTTTTCAACCTTAGATATAAATACAAACAATTTTATGAATTTTGAACTACAAAATAATTTGCAAATATTCATGGTTTTGACGAATTTTTGTCAATACTTGAACTTCAAATGCTAATAAAAAAAAATTGTGAATATGTGTTCTTATAATTTTTTTATCACTATAAGAATAATTTATGAGAAACTTTGTATTAAATTTTCAAGTATTTTGATAAGGCTAAAATAATGTTATCTACACTTCAAAAAAAAAGTTTCAGAAAAATTAAAAATTTTAGTTGTCTTTAAATACTTTAAAAAAATCAGAATATTTTTAAAATTAAATCATGTAAAGAAAATGCCAATCTAAAAAACTGGTAAAATTTTCAAGTATCTACGACTTATATTTTTTGAATAATAACAAATGTTTAAAATCGTTTGAGGATAAATCGTTATCGTTACGCTATTTCGTAAAAATTTAAAATTTAAACGCACTTAAAATTTTTGCTATGATGATGCTTCGAGTTTTCTCTATAGCTACTTGAAGAAAAACTTATGGAAAACTTAGTGTTGTATTTTTAATCATCAGTTATAAACACAAAAAATTTTATGATTTTTCAACTTTAAAATTACTTGCAAATTTTCACGTTTTCGACAGATTTCGTAAAAATTTGAACTATAAACGTTTATTAAAAAAAATTGTGACTAACGATTTTAAATTTTTTTAGCTACAATAAGAACAATTGATAAGGAACCTTGTATTCAATTTTAAAGTTTTTTGGTTATCTAAAATTTTTTTACCGACACAAAATAATTCTCATACAAATCGAAAATTTCAATGGTCTATAAATATCTCAAAAAAAGTCAAAAAAATTTGAAAATTAAACTGTATATAGATAACACTAACATAAATATTGGGTAAAAATTTCAAGTATTTACAGTGATTAGCTTTTTGAATTACAAGTTACAACCATGTAAAAAAATCGATTTGGTGTTTACTCTTTTGACCTCTGTAATGTACCAAGGATATTCACTTTTACATCGGAAACCACCCCCAAAGTTTGAAATTGAAGCATTATTTCGACTAGTTATGTTGTACACAGACACAAAAACAAGAAAACACACACATCGTTGTAAAATCAAAACATTCATCACTTCGTTCAGAATCTAATATAATAAACCTGTATATACTCATCATAAACTCACAATTAATATTATTACACGTTTTGCTAAACAAAAAAAAAGATATATGCTTTTATTGTAGATTTTTATTATTAAAATGGTTGATTAACTGTGCATCTGTGACTATACTTTTTAGATTCTGAGTGGAGCGATGAAAGTATTGATTTTACCATGATGTGTGTGTGTTTTTTTTTGTGTTTGTCATCACGTTTTAGGGCAGTAAAAGTGCTTCGATTTTTGACTTCAGTACTTCGTTCGATCAGAAAGTGAATCTAGTTGGTAGTTTGGGGGGTTAAAAGTGAAAAATTCTTAATACTTTTCTAAACAATCGAGAAAAACAAACTAAAAATTAAGGGAAATACGGGACATTTTACGCACAATCAGTTTTCGACAAAATCGATTTTGGTTTTTGATGTAACTTTAAAACAAATGACCATAGATACATGAAATTTTCACCGAATGTTTATAAAAGTATATTCTATCAACCATGCAATTTTTTTAAAAGTTTCGATCATTATTAGTTTTTTTAAAATTAATATCGATGCAAATTTATTTGATGGGCAGAAAAGCTTGAAAAATTAATACAAGGCTTCTAACAGATTGTAACAATAGCAGTTGAAAAATATTAAAAATACTTAGTCAAGATTTTTTTTTATAAGCATTTAAAGTTCAAATTTTTTGTCTAAATACGTAAAAATTACGGCAATGTTCAAATTATCTTAGAATTTAGATAGAAATTCATAAACGTTTTGTTTTTAATTCTAAGATTTGAAAATTTAATTCAAGGTGCCTAACATATTTTTACAATAGCAATTGAAAGATAAAAGAAATACATTATCACAATTTTTTTTTATAAGCATTCAAAGTTTGAATTTTCAATTTTGACACTATATGTATAAATCACGAAAATTCGCAAATTATTTTAAACTAGAAATTCATAAAAAAATTTCTTTTTAAATCTAAGATTTGAAAATTTTTAATAATATATAATATATCCTAGACAGATAGACCGTCTTCGCTGAGAATCGTTTTTCGTATACAATGATATAATATCATTGGATTCAAATTTAATTCCATCCATTACAGTAACCCACTTGTAACCTACTGTACAGCAGAGCGACATCAACGACTTACCCGCCTTTTTTTTTGTTGAAATCCCAAATAAGTCCTATCGTGTTTTTATTTAATTGTAAGTACAAGGTGAACCTATTTTGGATAATTTCATAATATACTACGTATAAATGTATAATAAAAAATGTTTGTTCTATTTTAAATATTTGCGTTATTTCAAAATATTGGGAAAAAATTATGGGCTCTCCAACGACTCATTATTGTGCTATGATTTTTATAATTTCTGCCCCCGCTTAAAAGTCAGTTATAACCACCACACTGATTTATCTTCATCTACAATACTACAATACTAAAGAAAATATATAATTATATAATTATACAATTTTAAAATTTTATTAAATTATAGAAAATTGGAAAAATATCAATCTGCATTAGGCTCCTTTTTAAGGTTATTCTGTTATTTGTGAAATTAAATTTATTTTCTTTATATAGTAAGTTTACATAATATTATTGTTATGTGCAGTGAAACCTCTAAATACCGGACACTCTCGGTCGCTTAAATTTCGTCCGCTATTAAGAAGGGAAATACAATGAGTTCACATTTCACCATTCCCAAAATTCCGTCCAATATTTCGAGGTGTCCACTATTGGGAAGTGTCCGTTAAAGGAGGTTTCACTGTATACAAAAAATGACACACACACCGAGAATAGATAGGGCAACATACAATATAAGTAAAATTGGTCCACATAATGATCTACAAAAGTTTATATTTTTTATTGTCTACCAAAAACATGAAATAATAAAAGATAAAACATTTTGAACATCTTTTGTGGCTAAATTAATTTTAAAACCCAATCTTTAATATTAATATTTTGAGATACTAAAAACTGTTCCTTCTGTGCGCCAATATAGCTCCTAAGAATTCAGCGGTTGGTTATATCGACTTATACGGTGTACCTATAGGACTGGTAGGTTACCCAAAATGAGTACAGAATTACAACTCAAGATTAATTGGTTAATGAAAATACAATATTATTACAACCTGTCGACAATTGTCGTTATTTTACAATAAATAATGGGTAATAATAATATTATAATGAAGGGTGCCCCAAATAATTAATAATAAGTAATATACAAAAAAAAAAAAACATATAAATCGCACTGTTACGAAAGAGCTCCAATTATAATGTCATATATACACCAGACCATACAACATAATATAAAAAATATCGCAAGTTCTAATAATAGAATGCAGTATAAAATATATGATGCTAACTACGACCTGGATCCAATGGAACATCGAAAACACCACAGCGGGTTCACAGCTGTGGAGGCTAGAACAATGCGTATATCCCTGCACATGCACACTTCCACAATCCTTGCACCCGATAATTTATGTCAGTGCTTCTCAACCTTTTTTGTTATAGGGCCTCCTAAATTTAATGTAAAACTGTCAAGGCTCCCTTCCATGAATGTAAAAGCAAAAAATTAAATAAAAAAAGGTCATCAGTATTATTTTTTTCAATGATATACTAATATACTATACTTACATGCACTAATTTCACAATTTCACACAAATAAATTATTAAAATGTATAGATGTATAAAACTTAAAAACATATATTATAAACAAAAAAGAATTGGTAAAAAAGGCTAGGTTAATAATAATAATAAATAATAATAATAATAATAAATGTGAATTAATTTTATTAATGTGACGGTTGGGCTTGCATATTTTCGCATAACATATTAATTATGTCAGGTGTGATATTCGAAACTGAAATACGCAAGTTTGATTCTAAAGACTGTTGTGAAATGCATGATCTATGTTTGTTTTTTATAATTTGAAGTTGTGAAAATGCAGTTTCACAAAGATATGTTGATGCGAAAGGTATTAATATAAGTAAAGCCGCTTTTGAGATTACAGGATACTCTTGCTGTTGTCTTGACCAAAATTCGGTAAGTTCTTTTTCATTAAACTCGGTTTCAAGAGTTGAGTCTTCTCTAATTTCAATTAATTGCTCTTTTGCGGCCCATGAAATATGATCGTATTTCAAAGAAATAGAAAATGGTCTTTTTACCCAATCGTCTTCATTATTTTTATTTTTATTTGGTAAATATTCAGATAAAAATGTTAATACTGAGGACAAATGATCAGTTATTATACTTGAAACTGAAGTTGTCATTAAAAACTTATTAACGGTAAGAAAATTGTGTAAACTCGTAAACATTGAGGAATCTCCATTTTTAAATGCGTTTAACCAAGAAGACAATTTTTGTTTAAATGCTTAAAGTTTTGAGGTAAGTATTAAAATGTTGGTACTCATCTTACCTTGAAGAGATAGATTTAATTCATAAACTTTATCAAAAAAATCTGCTAAATATGAAGTTAAACACATCCATTTTTCATTACTTAGATATACATTAGACTTTATCGACAATGATTAATCATATGGTCGGTTATAATGGTTATATAATAACTGAATAACCAAAAATCTTAACAAAAATATTTCAAGGCCCCCCAATCATATAGCCACGGCCCCCAGGTTGAGAAGCACTGATTTATATCACCGGTGTTTCCTAGTTGCGGACAAAGTGACAAAAACCATGTGAGTTGCGGACGAAATCTACAAAATATTTTTTTTACTGTTTTTTGTTTAAAATAAACCAAAACCACCTCACCAATGTGAAACCAAAATCTGTTCGTTATTTTTTTTCTTTGTTCTATTGTGCGTTCCTGCCACCACTTACCGCCCACGCGGCCACTCACAGGTTCGCATCATATTGGCTCCCCGAACAGGAATCACCGGTAAGTAAACTTTTGTTTATTTTGACTTACCCCATACTACCCCTCATAATTTATTTGAAATACTTCTAACCATTTTGTGGTTGCGTCAATAATGACAAAAAAATATTTATTTTGAAATGGTCCAAGAAAATCGCAATGCACTCTAGTCCACGGTTTATCTGGCAATTTCCAAGGTGATGTTACAGATTTTGGCGGATTTTGCCAGACATTAATACCATTGTTGCAACTTTATGTGATATTTTCGATTTCTTTGTCCATTCCAGGCCACCAAAAGTATGATCTTGCTAAACTGTTCATACTGGAAGAACCCATATGACATGAATGAAGTTCCTTGAGTAAATTATTTCGAAATTTAGGTGGTATAATGACACGGTAGCCCCATAATAGACATCCCTGTTCCACTGCAATTTAAGTTTTTCGTAAATTATACCCAAGTAACAAACTATCATTTAATTAGTGTTAAACAAATATTTATTTATAAACATAAAAAAAAATATAAATATTGATTAAATATTAATTATTGATTGAGGATATATTTTTTAAATATTTAAAAATATTTGGTAAATATTGAATGAACCAAAATTATTTATTTAACTAACATTGTTAAATAATATTTAGCTAAGATTTTTTTACCAATATTTAATACATATATTATTTAACATATATTTAGTCAATATTGACTTACATTTGCCTAAAACTATTTTAATATACTGCAGCTCTATATTAATATTATATATTGATTTATTAATATTTCTCAACCATTTTAGTTTTCAAATTATTACTGTTCAGTGATCAACTGTTCAGCTTAATTGTCTTGTTCAAAATGCTCCTAGTAAAAATAATTGCAATATAGGTACTTTTTTAATAAGCCAATATATTAGTATAATAATTAATAATGTATGAATGTAAAAACATCCACACACACTTTCATACATATACAAAACCAAATAAAAAAACATAACATATTTTGATACAAACAAAATTGAATTGTTTTTAGAAGCCTTAGATATTAATAATATAAAGTTAATTGAGTCTTATGAGAATAACTCTTATAGAATATTTCACTGTTCACTGCAAAGAATAGTTAAAAAAGAAAGTTTAGTTATTTTTAGAAAAAAGTTTTACATATTAATCATAAATTAATTATATTTTATAAGTTTTTGAACGTTTGTTTGCGAAGGGTGCTCTAGCCAAATATATTTTCAATGGTTCTTCTATTTCATGATCACTTGCACTTTTGAATTTTACTTGTTTTTTTATGGATTCTAAAAAGATACAAAAGTCATAAGATTGATATATATATTTTAATATACATTTTGAGCTTTGGGATAGGTATTTGTATTCCCAATTTTTCATTTAAATTTAAAAAAAATGTTTTTTTGTACTAAATTTTACTTTAGTTTTTAATAATTGTGGTTACACTACAGACTATATTGTACTTAATAACATAATAAACAGTTATCGGTTTACAAAAATATTCTACTTAACTAATCATTATTAGAAGTAATTTTGAGCCCTTATTGAATCTTGATATATAGGTATTTTATAATAATAATAATATAATAATTTAATATAAATTAGTGGCTGATCAATCTAATTTTATTTATTAAAAAAAAAAAAACAGATACACAAAATAGGGTTTAATGATAATTACAACCTAACCACCAATATAATGGTCAGCACCCATAAATTTTCTTGAATGAATTAAGTATTAAGCTTGCAAGCAGGGCCCCTGCAATGGTCAAGGGGAAGGGGGCTGTTGGACCTGGAACACAGGGGCCCAGATATTTTAGAGCCCGTGGCCCAATTAAAATGATTGTCATTTTTGAAATTTTAATAGGAACACATAATGTTATATTAACTAATATCATAAAATAACATTTTGATTTTTGATATTTAAATACATTGTGAAAAAGAGGGCCGGAACAAACATTTAGTACAGGGGCCCAAAATTGAATGTGGGGGGGGGAGATGTTTGCAAGTGTTATATAAATGGATTTATATTTTCCATATACTTACTTAAAACAATTGGAAATATAAACAAATCGCAAAATTTCTTTTTCCCTTTTTTCCAGTAAATGAATAGGTATTCCGCAAGAAAACTATTTGTAAATAATTTTGACATGAATCTCTTAACGGCTGTTTTTACATTTTTCCCTCCAACATGTGATAATTTATTTATCTATAAATATAGTTAATTATAATTCTTTTTTACTTTTCTAGTTATCTTAAAAATAATATACATACCAAAGCTTTTTTGAATTCTTGATTGCTCAATGTTTTGTCCTCTAAAGTGTTTAAATCAACTACATTATCTATTGGTATAAAGCAATCGGACATACGGTTTATGTCTACATTTGTGTTTGTTCATAAAATTTAGTTGGTTTATCCTCCAGAAACTTTTCAATTGATTGTACTCTCTCTAATAATTCATAGTGATTATTTGTTAGTGTATTTGTAATATGTTTCAGCTCTACTTTGAAATACATAACATGTCTTATGATTTGTTTTTTGAACTCTTTATCTAAAAGTGAAAAACAACATATGCTATAAATTAATCCTAGTGTATGGAACCAATAATATACTTACCATTGATCGCATCATGATCTTCACATAATGAAAATGATTTTCTTCCAGTGGATTTCTCCAGATCAAAAGGAACTTCATTATGTTGAAAATTGTGCAAAATCACTATTCCATTCTCCTTTTTTGACTGCGTTTAATACTTAGGCGAGAATTGTGTCTCTACTTGTTTCAATTTTTATTTTAGACCAGTCTAATGTGAAAGGTGATTGTTCGTAAATAAAATTAAGACTTATACATTCTTCATTACGATTTTCAAATTTTAATTTTGAACCTTTTATTCGTGATAAAAAATCGGCTATATTATCTTCGGATTTCGCATATTTATGTCAAAATCGAATGATGATAAAACATAGGCCCATCGTTGTACCTTAATAGGTACGTAAATTGGGATACCTTTCTTATCACTTAAAATATATTTTAACGGTTTATGGTCGGTTTCTAATAGAAAATGCCTACCATATAAATATTCATAAAATTTCGTAACACCGTAAATAATTGTTAAAGCTTCTTTTTCAATTTGTGGAAATTTACCTTCTGACTTAGATAGAACTCTTGATGAATATGCTAAAGATTTTTCAGTACGATCTAGGTACACATGGTACCTAACCTATAAGTTTATGATGGAAAAGCAAAATGAATCGGACTTTACTGCATCAGGGGATTCGGACCTCCGGATGTCGGCGGTTGGGTGACGGTGCTCGCCACAGGTGTCGTTATCACCTCCAGGCACTGAAAGTGTAGGGTTGCCGAAGCAGGGCCCTACCGCCATCTACGGTGTTGGTAATGTTACTGCTTTCGAGAGCGTTGCGCAGGCCGGAAAGCCACTGAAGTCACTGCAACAGGCAAGGCCGAGATTTTGACGGATGCAAACTTGGTCAGGACTTCGTTTAAAGCGCTGAGGGTGTGCCTCTCCACCCAGGACGGTGGGCTCAAACTGCTGGACCAGACGGCCAGGTCACTCGAGACTTGGTCTGCCAAGGTTAGGAGTCCCGACGTCAAGAACGCGATCGAGGAGATTCTCTTGGTTGTCAATCGCCTCGGGAAGTCTCGTGACGCCATCCACAGGGCATACATTGTCCTGTCGCATAACGTTATTTGCAGCAGCAACCGGTCACAGGTGGAGGTGGCACCAATATCGGCCAGCCAGAACGCAGGCACCCAAACCACGGGTAGAAGCACAGAAAGCGATCGTAGCTGATCAGCAGGGGCAATTAAATGGTCTCTTTCTCTGATCGCCTAAGGATGGAGAGGACAACCAGCGCCCTGGTTTACCTACGGAGGGAAAACGAAGGAAAATAGTCCGGACCCGTAGAAGAGGAGGTAGCCAGCCAGTTTCGGGTCGAGCCAGCATTCCAATGACGGTGATAAGGGCTCCCAGAACCACTCCCCAGGCAGCCGGCTAAGGTGAAGGAGGTGCATCTTCTTGGACGGAAGTCGTGCAAAGGAGAAGGAAAACGGTGAAACCTACTCCATCCACCCATAAGCCGGACGGTAGTGCACCAGCCGCCAGGACTGGCACCACCAAGCCT
Organism: Diuraphis noxia; assembly: GCF_037042655.1. Lineage (NCBI taxonomy): Eukaryota > Metazoa > Arthropoda > Insecta > Hemiptera > Aphididae > Diuraphis > Diuraphis noxia. The sequence goes on from NW_028301711.1 coordinate 74,821,240, forward strand.
CGCACCAGAACGCGCACGTCAGCATTATGGTCAAGGTCGTAGCTGAAGAGTTCCCAGAGCAGGCCAGGAGAATTCGAGGCGGGTTGAGTTCGGAGATCATCGGCGACAATGTTGTGAGCATGAGACCAGCCAAGTCTGGTGGGATGCTCATAGAAGTTCGTAGCGACCGGTCCCGGGTTGAGGCTGTCCGCGCCGAAGTGGCGAAGTCCACAGGACCCAAGATCGAGGTGCGAGCTCTCCAACAAAGAGCTTTGGTGGAGGTTCGGGATCTCGATCATTGGACAAGTTCCGACGAAGTGCTCCAGGCCGTGTCCAACTCTGCCAGTGTCGATCAAGAGACTTCACAGTGGTGAGCCTGAGGAAGAGGTTCGGCGATTCCAAGATGGCGTTGGTATCTCTTCCGTTGGCCAAAGCACGTGGTCTAACCAGTCAAGGTCGACTGAGGGTCAGCATGGTTAGCTGCAGAGTTAGGACGGCCGTAGCGAAAGTGAGGTGCTTTCGCTGCCTCGCTTACGGCTACACTCACAAGGCGTGTCAGGGCCCGGACAGGTCGGAGTGTTGCAGACGCTGTGGCGTGGCAGGTCATAAGGCGATCAGCTGCAGTGTTTCGGTCCAGGCTGTTAGCGACTTCGCCTAAGTGATGGCTGAGACCAAACAATCGTGATGGGTTCGTCGTACCAAAACCCCATGCGAGTTTTTTCGTCGGATGGAACAAACGTTATCCAAATCAATCTAAACTATTGTTGGGCGACGCAGCAGTTTTATTGCAAACGATGGCAGAATTCAATTGGACCATTGCGATAATTAGCGACTACCATCGGCCGATGGGAGACGCGGAGCAGTGGATCTGTAGCATCACTAGCATCGATGGCAAGTGCGCTATCTTTGTCACAGGTAACCCACGCCCAGTTATCCTCGAGCACGGTGCTGGTCTGGGATTCTCTTAGGCCAAGGTCGATAATACACTGTTATGGAGCCCAAATTGCACCATTGACAAATACGATACTTTTCTCAGCGGCCTTGAGGCGTCCATCCGTAGCCACCCAAGCTAACTATCGAACCTCATTGTGGCTGGTGATTTTAATGCGCACTCCTCTGGTTGGGGATCGATTACCAATGATGCGAGAGGAGCTTTATTGTCAGACCCAGCGGTGTCACTAAACTGAATAGTCTGTAACACGGGCGCTACTCCAACTTACCGGAGGTTAAATGCGGCCTCAGTGATTGATGTTACTCTGGCGGGCAGATATCGAGCAATCACCCGTTGGTTAACGACTGGATGGTTCTAGAAGATACATACTCTGCCAGCGACCATATATACATTTCACATACAGACTCGAGTCCAGGATTTGGTCGTTCCGAATACACCACTGCAAGTTCTCCGGCGGTCGGTTGTTCAATAAAGAGGCTCAATACGGAAATGGTGAACCTATACTGGGATCTGGTGGATGCTCCCCCTTCACTTCCTGTGGGCACTTCCGTCAACGACCATGCCGAACATCTCAACGGGATTTTGGTGAGGGCATGCGACGCAACATTTGCCGCGTCGGGCAATCCTGTCTGGGAAGAAATCGGTGTACTGGTGGAGCAGTGAAATCGCAGACCTGCGCAAGGTCGCGATCGCTGCCCACAGGAACTACCAGCGTGCTGGGCACAGATCACCTGCAGATGCGCGAGATGCGGAACTCGCAACATACAGGAGAGCTAGAGCGGATTTAAAACTAGCGATAAAGAAGGCTCAGGAAATTGTTGGAGGGAGCTGTGCCTCTCGGTGGAGAAAGACTCTTGGGGCGTGCCGTTTAGGCTAGTGATGGCTCAGTCACCGCTCCCCGGCTATGGATCGGGATTTGGTTGCTACTGTGGCTCGTGGTTTGTTCCCGTCGCCGCCACCCGCAGATTGGGACCGCATCCCTTTGATGGTGGAGGAGTCGCCAGTCCTCGATGATTCAGCTGATGAAGCTCCCTTGGTACCCCCGATCACCACGGAGGAAATCGGGCACGCTATTGACAGACTTTCATCTGGTAAGGCGCCTGGGCCGGGCTCTGTGCCGAACGAGTTGGTAAGACTGGCATTTAGAAGATATCCGGAGGTTTTTAGGGAGTGCTACAATCTGTGTCTCATCAACGGTGTCTTTCATCAAGTTGCAAACGCGCCAGAATAGTGCTACTATACAAGGGTCAAAACAAACCGCGTGACCAGCCGTCCAGCTACCAGCCTATCAGCTTGCTAGATGGGCTAGGTAAGGTCTTCGAAAGGGTCCTACTCAACAGACTGGAGAGGCACATCAGCAGGATCGATGCCATCAGCGACACGCAATATAGATTCGGTTGGTCGAAGTCCACAACAGACGCAATTGAAGATGTACTTAGAGTTGCCCAATAATCAAACCGTGGACCCATGTAAAACAGGCATTTGTGCGTTCTCGTCTCGTTGGACGTGAAAAACACCTTCAATTCGGCGCCATGGAGGCTAATCGATGCGGCACTGCGGAGATCTGCGGTTCCAGTATACATGATCAAATCATTAAGGCCGTACATTCAGGCCAGAGAATTGTTCAACAGCGAGGATCAGAGCCTACCAGTGACGTGTGGTGTTCCGCAAGACTCTGTCTTGGGGCCAACGTTGTGGAACATGTTTTACGATAGAATCTTGCGGTTACCGGTACGCGAGGGCATCAGACTGGTAGCATTCGCTGATGATGTGGCCGTGGTGGCAGTGGCACATAATGCTGAGCTAATCGAGGAGTTAACAAATCCGACCCTCCAGGAAATCTGCGACTGGATGACGTCCAACGGCCTCCAGATAGCGCCTGAAAAATCGGAGTATGTGGTGCTCACGGGGAAGCGTGTCTTCCTGAATTCAAATCTGTACATCCAAGGTTATCAGATACCAGTGAAAAAATCAATTAGATACCTGGGGGTCCAGCTGGATACTAGGTTATCCTTTGTTGAACACATCAACATCGTGACTACGGGAGCGAAGAGGGCGGCAACTGCTCTTGGGAGGCTTATGCCGAATGTCGGTGGTCCATCGCAGTCAAACGGAGTCTCCTGATGAGCGTTATTCACAGCCGTTAGGCTAGGTTAGGCGCGGTAATTTGGTCAGAATGAGTAACTAACTTTCAGAAGAGTAGAAATCTTCTTCAACAAGCTCAGAGGCGTGCTGCTATAAGGGTGGCCAGATGCTACCGTACAGTCTCGGATATGGCCTCCTTAGTACTGGCCAGGATGCCCCCAGCCCACCTGCTAGCAGTAGGCAGAAAGATCGATGACGAAGAGATCGGGTAAAGCACTCTTAAAACCAGACGTCATGCACGAGACAGTCCATAGCTGGCAGATCCTCTGGGAGTCGACTAGCAAGGCGGCGTGGATAAGACGACTTATCCCCGACCTATCTAGGTGGTTTTACTATGGTACTCGTCAGATCAGTTTTCACTTGGCCCAAGCCCTAACGGGCCATGGGTGCTTCCAGAGATATTTGTGGTCCAGGACCAGGAGTAAGGTCACAGTCCGGCTTGTCTCCACTGTTTGGCAGATAACGATGATGTGGAACATACGCTATTTATCAATAAATGATGTGGGCAGGGAGGCAGAAATGGGGAGACCTAATTCCCTCCCTGTCTTGTGGTTTAAACCTGAAAAAAAAAGGTACACATGGGAAAGAACTGCGCCTAGTGCATAAGATGATGAGTCTACGAGTTTAATCGGAATCTTATTATGATCATAATATGCAAATACGGGTTTCGAAATAAAAATTTGTATGACTTTATTGAATGCTTGGTCACATTCTGGTGTCTAATTCCAATCACTGCAGTCATTACGTAAAAGAGAGTACAATGGTTTTAAAATATTTGCAGCGTTTGGAATAAATTTTATATTATACGTAACTAAACTTAAAAGTGATTTTAGCAATGTTTTATTTTCTGGGACAATGGCATCGTTTATAACATCTGTGTGTTTTGTTAGTGCGTGTAAATAATTTTCGTCTAACCTGTGACCCAAATATTCAATTAACTTTTTTATAAATTTGCAGTGTTTCAACTTTACTCTTAAACCTGCATTTGACAATACATTTAGTAATTTGTCTAAACGAGCATTGTGCTCTGTGATAGTGGAACCTGCAACAATAATGTCATCTTGGAATATACCTATGCCCTCAAAACCTGTTGTGGAAGTTTCCATAGCTTTTTGAAACTCCCCTGCTGACGTCTTTATTCCAAAAGGGTTACGTGTGTAGCTAAATAAACCTTTATGCGTGTTGATAGTGGTATATTTGCGATCAGATTCTTTAATAACTATTTGTTGGTATGCATTTTTTAAAAATATTTTTGAAAAATATTTTGAACCACTAACATTTTTGTATATAAATGTTAAATTTTTGGAAGAGGGGTATTCCAAAATCTTCGTACACCACTTCATCATCATGCCAGGAATTCGTTACGCCCAGTATAATGCATTAAAGTCAAAATTAAATTCCTTGACAAAGTACAAATCTGTAGATTCCAATAGCCGACTAAAGAGGCTTAATCCATCCATTGGCACTGTTGGACTCATACGTGTTGGTGGAAGATTAGATTACCTTGTAGCATCAGAAGAAAGAAAGCATCCTGTTGTATTTCCGTCAAAGGGTAAAATTGTGAAAATTATATTTGAAATATGAAAATCGAAAATATGACCCAACAGGGAGTGACTTGGCATTTCAACCCGCTTCTGCACCTCATTTTGGCGGCATATGGGAAGCAGCAGTTAAGTCAGCAAAGACCCACTTAACTAAGCTGACAAACAATGTGCTACTGACATTCGAAGAGATCACCACTTTGCTCTGCCGCATTGAGGCCGTTTTAAACTCAAGACCATTAACACCGTTAGCTAATGATCCTTCAGACTATGAGGACCTTACACCTGGGCACTTTCTTTTAAGAGGTCCCATATTACTGCCACCTGAACCAGACTTAACCTCAATACCTCAGAATAGATTGCGTCGGTTTGCCCTTGTTCGTGCTCGAATGCAATGGTTTTGGAGAAGATGGAGCCAAGAATACTTGCGACAAATCCAGAAAAGAAATAGATGGTTAAAACTTCAAAGAAACCTAGTTGTAGGCGATCTGGTTATTGTAAAGGAGGAAAACTTACCATCACTTTGGAAATTAGGTCATGTCGTGACTGTTCATCCTGGAAATGTTGATGTGGACCATCTGAATGGGAAACGGACATGTATATAAACGCCCAGTAGTCAAGCTTGCCCTACTACCAACTGTCACTGATGAAGAGGAAGGAACAATAGTATCATCTCAAGAGTTGAAAATTCAATCATTTATATTATAATTATGTTCCGTTTATTTTGTATTTATTGTCAAAGACAATTTATTATTATAAATACGTTCCTGACACGGTCGTGTGGGATAAAATCCACCGCCTGTGTTGTTACTGTGAGTACCTTATTAATTTAGAGCCCGGATTTCTATGCAATTGCATATTTTTTTCCTTTTAATATTTTTGGATTGTTGTCAGTTATCTCCAGGAATCATCATAATTTGAAGCTAATGGAGAAATTTTTTTGCATATTTCTACATATTTAAAGATTATTGCATATTTTTACATATTTTGGCAAAATTCAAAATTTATTGCATATTGAAGCGAAAATTAAAAACAAAATTAAATGATATTTTTTCCAAAAACAAAGGCCTAACAGTATTACGTAACATTAATAAAGTATTAATAGGGGAAGCGGAAGTGGTTCAACTAGATCAAAACTATAAAGATCCAATGATTTTAAGCTCTTAAATTTGCTCCGATAACTTCGGTAGATGTTGAACGATCATTTTCAATATACAAGCATTTATTAACATATAGACGGCACAGTTTCACCGAAGAAAAACTTGAATATCATTTAATAATTAATTTTAACAATAAAGAATAAAAACACATATTTTGAGTTGTATATTTTGTTTTTTTTAAATAGAAATAATTATGTATTTATTTGTATGTGTTTAAATTTAAATATTTGTATTTTTTTCGTGCTTAACATAATTTTTGAATTTTTTAATATAACTTTTTTTATTGCATATTTTTTGCATATTTTAATGATTTTTACTGCATATTATATGGCATATTTTGATACTTTTTAGTGCATAATTATCCGGGCTCTACTTATTATATATACATTATACTAGATTTATATTATATTCATTTGTATTCTGGCAGACTAAGGCACAAACATGTAATTGTTATAATCATTTGTATAATTTGGTCAACTGAGGCATATTATATTATTATATTTACATTATTTTTTATTACACCAATTGTGATGTTATTTACTGATTCATTTTATTTATTGTTTTTCAATTGTTAACATAATATTATATAATTTTTGTTATTATTGTGCCAAACAGGCAATGAATATTTATTAAATTATATTGTCAACGAGGCAGTCTATTTGTTATTATTTCATTTTTATTTATTTAAATTATTAAACAGTTTAAGTCCACATATTATTATTTTATAAAACGACAAGGTGGTTCATAATTATTTTGATCACCTTACGCGTTTACATGTACCTTACAACTGATTGCTGGACAGCTAGGTATAATGAGAGTTATATAGCAGATACAGCACATTTTGTTAATAAAAAATTTATTCTAAAATCATGCTTATAGAGTGTACTGAAATAACTGAAAGGCACACCAGTGAAAATTAAAGTATTGAAATTAAGGCTATAATAACAAAATGGAAGCTGAGCTGAAAAGTAATTCTAGAATATAGTGGTATCAGACAATGCAAGTAATATTAAGAATGCTATTACTAATTTAAAATTAAGACACTTGGTATGTTTTGCTCCTATTATTGATCTTTTTGTCGAAAAAGGTCTTAAATGCAAACCAGATTTAAAAATAAAGTAAAGAATATTGTCACTCACTTCAGCAAAAGTGCAATAGCAAATAAAATCTTGAAAAATAATTAAATAGATAGTAGTATTAAGGATCTAAAAAGTTGACACAAGCTGTAAATAGAGTTTTTTACATGTTAGAACGAATTGTTTTGCTTGTAAACTCAGTTTGGGCATCACTCGGATTATTAGAAAATCCTCCAAGTAGCCTCACTGCTGTAGAATGGATAGTAATCAAAGAGCTATGCATTGTATTAAGACCATTCAAATCAACAACAAAAGTAGTAAGTGGAAAAATGTAATTGACTGCATCAATGATTTTTCCCATCGTAAACGGACTCACTGAAGTTTGCTCTACAACAATGTATAAACCTGAACTTGACTCAAGGACACATGCTGTAGTCAACAGCATATCAAATTCAATGAAAAATATAAGTAGTCGGGGGAATATTTCCCATAGCAAGACACTAGCTAAATTCACTTTTTTAGATCCACATATTAAAAGTATACTATTTTCTTTAAATCCCAGCTTTTCTGAAAATATTAAAACCGAAATGACTGATGAAATTACTTACATTATTCAAAATATAAGATCAAAGAACACAGACAATCCACTTACTCTACATAACAACGAACAAGAACCTTTGGTTGAAAATGAAGGTATAGAATTTTCTCTGGAATTTTCAATTTGGAGTAGTTAGATATTCATGTAAACCAATCAAGACCAATTAATACAAATCGATCCAGAGCCATATTAGAAGTACAAAATTACCTTGATGATGCATTAATTCCTAGAACACAAGATCCGTTAGAGTGGTAATGAAAGAATTTTTATAATTTTCCGAATTAATCAATTTTAGTACAAAATATTTTTTGTTACCAAGCAACATCGGTTCCGTGCGAGAGAGTTTTTTCCAAAACAGGATTAATAATAAAATGATCGACAATATAATTTAAAAACTGAAAAAGTAAAACAAATAATATTTTTAAACAAAAATGAGTCAGTTGCACAAGATTGATTTTATTTATTTATTTGTAATACCTAAATATCAAATGGAGACACAAATACTTTTTTATTTATTTTTATTGAATTATTTAAGACTTACTATTATTATTGTGGTCATTATAAATATTTTACTGAATTACCAAATACTCTATATAGAGTATTTGGAATTACTGATCAACAATTTTTATGAACATTTAAAATTTGACTATAATATTAATATTATACAACAACAATAATATTGTATTAACTTTTTGTTTATGATATGGTTTATGATAACTGAATAACTGATAACAGTGATAACGAGTAACGATAATGACATGATCAGTGATCACTGTTGTTATTTTATATATAAGTAACAGGCACTGTTACTGCTAATCATTCGGTCCAGTGAAAAGTAGCAGTAACGTTATTCGTAGTGTGTACGTCATGAGCATGTGGTTGTACGTCGACGCGTTGTTGTTATCAGCAATAACTTTTAAGTAATTACACATTCACATGCTGTGAATTGTGATTCATGATAAATTAATTTCTCAGTCTGCGATTGCAAATTGATATTCAGTATTAATTTTTTTTCATTATTGCTTTCACTTTTTCTGCTTGCGTTGGTTTATAAACGCATATCCCTTTCGTGGCATTTTTACTTCTTATTTTCGTTCGTGTTTGAAAATCGAACATGAATAACGCTCCTGAAAAAGATCTGACCACTCTGGTTCAGCAGGTAAGACGATCTGCATTTAATAATATACGGTATATTATTAAATTGATTACATTTTTAAACAATTACCCACATATTCCGGATAAATTAATGAATAAATAATATATGTATGTGCAGTAGGTTTGACCATAATTTTTGGTTAGGTTATGATGTTATGTACTAGCTCTACCATGATAAAATATAAAATTTGAGTCCATTGAGCATTTAAATAATAGTTACCAATTGATATACACTGTAGAATCATGGTTAGATTAATAATCTATCAGATATCAGACCAGAAGACTGTTGGATTATTGGAGATTCATAAAAATACCGACAAAAATTGTATTTAACACAATCCTAAATAATACTACACAATAACTTACTAATGCACAATTCACTCATCAATGTTAATTGTATAAAAATAACATATTTAATTGGTTCATTCCAAATTAAAACAATTACTTAGTTTTATAGCTTATGATAATAATGTTATGGTATATTAAAAGGGTGGGCAACTAGCGTCCCGCGAGCCTTTTTTATTTGGCCCGAGCTACATTTTCAAATTGCATCATACAATTTTAAAGTTTGTCGTCTATACTCTATAATCTATAATGTAATAGTCTATACTCTATTTTATCGTTATAAGAATTTTTATCTGGTATTGAACATTGTTTAATGTATAAATGTCATAAATAGTTATAGTTGGTATATACACTTGTATATATACGTATAGCTTTTAACCATGGCCGTTTGTACCGACCTATTTAATTATATCAGTTTCTTTGTATCGTTGTGTCGTGCTGTCGTTGAATTTATTATTTTCGGTATTCGTAGTGCCTAATAATGTCTGCAAAAAAGTGTAAAATTGATGATGAATATAGAACTTTTAACACCTCATGAGAGAATGACTATTTATTTATTATTAACAAACAAAAAATTTCAATGTTATTGCGATCTTAAAAGGATATAATTTAAAAAGACATTACATGACAAATCATTTGTCCAAATATGAAAAATACCTGGTTGATGCAAGAGAGAGTGTTGTAATTGGTCTCAAATGAAAACTTCAATCAAAACAAAATGTGATGACAAAATCAACTTCACAACAATCAAGTTTATTGGCTTCGTATATAATTTCTAACAAACTAGCAAAATCTAAAAAATCATTGAATGATGATGAATTTGTTTTAACTGCAGTAAAAATGTCTAAATCAATTAACGAAAACAAAATTGCCAATGAATTTGAAAAAATATCACTTTCAAGACGCACAGTGACACGGCGTGTAACTGACACTGATAGTGTCATTCGTAAGACATTGCAAACTATTATGACGGATTATGCATATTTTTCGATTGCATTGGACGAAAGCACAGATGTTTCAGATATAAGTCAACTTTTGATTTTTGTTAGAGTTATATCTCCACTGTTTGAAGTGTATGAAGAGCTATTAGAATTATATTCCTTGCATGAAATTACCAAAGGAAGTGATATATTTAATGCAGTAAAAAACGTAATTAAACTATTTGGTAGACTCAAAAGAATGTCATAGATTGTGATAGATGGTGCCAAAGCCATGGTTGTCAAAAATATTGGTTTTGTTGGTTTATTACGCAAATCTAACGTTAATGTTCCTGCTATACATTGTATTATTCATCAGGAAGTGTTGTGTGGAAAAATAATGAAGCTTGACGGAGTTATGAATACTGAATTTAAAATTACTAATCGGATTAGAGTAGACAACGGTAATTTTAACCACAGTAATTTTATTACATATCTGGAAGAACTTGATTGTGGGTATGGTGATTTACTATTACACACGAATGTACGCTGGTTAAGTTGTGGAAAGTATGTCAAATGTTTTTTTGTTTTTAGAAAAGAAATACTTGTGTTTCTTAAAACGAATATTAAAACTGACACTATGTATTTGGAAAATCAAATGGTTGATAAACAATTTTTATGTTCATTGGCATTTTAACTGATATTTATCAACATTTAAATAAATTAAATTTATAACTTCAAGGTAAAAAACAAACAATTTCTCAAATTATTGTATTTTTAGATGGATTCAGAAAAATATTGGTAGTTTTTAAAAATGTATTCGTAGAAAAATAACTAACACATTTTCTGTGTTGTAAAATGAACAGCGAGTTTAATTTTTAAAATTACATTACCCACTTGGACTAATTAACTGTAGAATTCAAAAGACGATTTGAAGAAGTTAAACTTATGCTCCCTCAAATAAATTTGTTTAATAATCCAATGGCAGTTGAAATTTAAAAGCTAGATGCTGAACTTCAATTAGAATTATGTGAGTTGCAATCAGGTCCATTATTATTATCTTCAAAAGAGATTGACATAAAATTTTGAAAAAAATTACCTATTCTTAAATATCCACTCTTACGAGAGTTCGCATTAAAAATGTTATCCATGTTTGGAACTACTTACATTTGTGAATGTACATTTTCAAACATGAAACATTAAATCAAAACATAGAAATCAACTTACAGATGAAACATTAAGTCACCTACTTCGTGTCTCTTCGTCCGAAATAGAAGTCGATTTTGTCGCGATGTCATTAGAAGCCGCACATGCTCAAAACTCGCACTAAAAAATATTTAATTAAATTATTTTTAATAACCCTTTTTGTATTACCTAATACATTATAAATAAAATAAATGCTAATTAAAACGTATATTTTGAACGACTTTTTTTTTGCTTTCTATGCTCTGGCTCACTAGATTTTAATTTTCTAAAATTTCCCATCCCAGGTATATTATAATGAAAACTAAAAATAGCTAGTTTACTGGACTAAATAACTGAGATTGACTGTAGTTTTTTTGTTGCTTAAAAAATATCTGTCATCTGTATCCTATTTATAATATTATACATAAATCATAAATGAATAATAATGTTTTATTATATTTTTTTTTTAATATCATTTCTTTTAGTTGGCTGCTCCAGACTTGCAAAATAAAAATGCAAAAAAAAGAGGTAAGGTTGTTGTTTAATACGGTTATTTTGCAATATATTAGACATTTTAATTTTTGTGATTATTTATGTGGCTACTAGGCTGAAAAGATTTGTCTTTTATTTTTATTAACATAAACACAAAATATCCTAGTAATCAGACATAGCTGATAACCTGTTTAGGTTAGACTAAGCTTTCGCTTCAATTTTTGTCAAACATTTTAATTTGAATAACTTATAATAAACATCTTACCTTTCATGGTGGAGTGAGAATTTCAATTATGTTAAAAATAAAATATGAACTCTTAAGTTGCTCTAAAAATAAAAAAATATGTTAAATCCGATGTTCTACAGCTCCAGTCTGTGTACTGTAATTTTATGACGACAGTTTTAATGGATTTATGTTTTTGCTTATTGTATTATTAATTTGTTGGTTTTTTTTTTTAAAATTATTTTAAGAAAACTTATACCAGTAAAAAGTTAAGAAATTGTATTTTATGTAAATTAATTCTATGACCTATTTATTGGCTCTATATTTTTATAGTAGATATATGCATTTCTTTGTAGTAGTAATAACATGACTAATAATAATAACAACAATGATAGTTTACCTCACTTAAGATCTATGATATAATTATTGAAATGTAGCATTTCATACATTTTATTCTACTTAATTACCGTCAATCAGGGTGACTTGGAACGATTTTGACCTTTTAACTACTGTAATACATTCATTATTGATAATTAAGTTCTGTAAAAAATCATGCAGTGTCGCACACCTCCAAGGAATAGATTAAGTAAAAAAAAAAAAAAAGTTTTTGAGTAAATTAAGGTAAAAAATAAATAAAAAGTGCTTGTTCCAAGTCACCCGGGGTGTTGGGTGACTTGGAACATGCGTTTTTTCAAATGCAGCTTGCATTTAATCATTGGTGGAAGGTCACTTGGAACACTACAATTATTTAAAAAAAAAAAAAGTGTTTAAAACCATATTTTTATTAATTTAAAAACAATTTAACATATTTTTAAAACTGTTTATTACAAAATAATACTTTTTCTTATAAGTTGCAGTCTTTGCTCACAAAATAAATCTAACAAACATAATTATAAAATTAAACTTTATATACAACAAAAAATAAAACAGTTTAAACTGACTTGTAAAACAATAGATACAACATAAGTATTTCTTTTTTGAACCTTACAATTTAATATTTATAACAAAAAACAATATAACAATAACCAAAAACCATATTTTTATTAATTTAAAAACAATTTTACATTTTTTTAAAACTGTTTATTACAAAATAATACTTTTTCTTATAAGTTGCAGTCTTTGCTCACAAAATAAATTTAACAAACATATTAATAAAATTAAACTTTATATTCAACAAAAAATAAAACAGTTTAAACTGACTTGTAAAACAATAGATACAACATAAGTATTTTTTTTGAACCTTACAATTTAATATTTATAACAAAAAACAATATAACAATAACCAAAAATTAATGTTATTGATTTTAAAACTTAACAATTTAAATGTTTACAGTAGATAAGGAACTAATTTTTATTCAAACTGATAGTTGCCTCTTCTCTCTTTTATGACCTTTAATTTTTGTATAACTTGATTTTTTCCAACATATGCTTCATCTATTATAAAAGGAAAAGAAAAACATCCTCTCATACTTTGGCTCTTTCTAAGGAACCGGCACAGTAAATTATTCTCCTCTGTTTCAGTAATTTGTCCCACGTATTCTTCAAAGTTGCCTCTTACAGTTTCAAATTTTACCTTAACAAAATCATCTATTTTTAGGTTATTAATAAGTCAATCTATTATTTCGGATTTCGTTCAATGCATTTTCTAAAGTTTTTTCCGAAAAATTTCGGTAAGTACGACTGCCGGGTGTTCGTTTATAATAGTTCGGCATGTTCCAAGTCACCCAATTATTTTTTACGGAAAATAAAACCAACCCTGAAAAATGTAAATAATATTATTTCCTAATTCTACTTAACAATTAACACTAACAACACATTAGGAATTCACTAAAAAATAACAATACCTTGAATTTTGAAGCTGAAGTACCACTTTTGCAGCTCTTAATTAAGGAGTTGAAAATTTGGATTTTTTTTATTAAATTATGGTTGTATCACATTGTTTATTGATAAGAGATAACACATTTTCGATGATAATGAAACGTTTACAAAACGTTCCGAAAAATATTGCTGTGGAGGCAGAATTTTATTTCCCTTATCTAGTATAAAATTAAACGCTGTTATCAAAAAATAACACAATTGTTCCAAGTCACCTCCCAGTTCCAAGTCACCCTGATTGACGGTATATATATTCTAACTTAAAAAAAAAAATAAATATTCAATATTGTATTTATTAAATTTATAATCAGAATTAAAAACAATAAAAAGTTTGTTAAAGTAATTCAGGAACTAATTAATAATATATTGATGAATTACAAAGGTTCTACTTCTGCATCAAAATCACAAAAGTCTGTTGAAGACATTAGTAAACAACAGGGTAAGTTTGTGGAATTACCAGGAGCTGAAATGGGAAAAGTTGTTGTTAGATTTCCTCCAGAAGCAAGTGGGTTAGTGCCTATGATGTATTTTGTACATTCTGCTATATGCTTTTTAGTTGATAAAAAATGTTTAATTAATTAATAATACATTGTTTTCAGATATTTGCATATTGGACATGCCAAAGCTGCTCTATTAAATCAGCACTATCAATTGGCTTTTAATGGCCGTCTTATAATGCGTTTTGATGATACCAATCCAGCAAAGGAGAAGGAAGATTTTGAGAAGGTAAAAAAGAAATATACATCATAAAATGAATTCTGAAAAAATGTCTTCATTTTATTTTTACTATTTTTTGTCTATTTTAAAGAATATTTAAATAAAAACCATATATTAAATAATGAGTTAATTTCGGTTTATTTTATTTTGTTGAAGGTTATATTAGAAGACGTGGACATGTTGAAAATAAAGCCTGATACTTTTACTTATACTTCTGATTATTTTGATAAAATGTTAGATTTATGTGAGAATGGGATGTTAAAAGAAGGATTAGCTTATGTGGATGACACGGATGGAGATAAAATACGTTTGGAGCGTGAACAAAGGATAGAATCAATAAATCGAAATAACTGTAAGCCTTATAATTTATATCTTTTTAAAAATTAAAAAAAACTCAAATACTCAATCATTAACTACCTTACAGAGTTTTGAATTAAAGTTTATATCTTCGTTATTATTATCAATAGCATTGACTTATTCAGGTGTGTGCACTGTGCAGGGTGTTGCTTGTAATACTATTGCCACATCTTCTAGGGGTGGCAGTATTGCATTTTAGTTACCGTTATTAAGGTTAATATTGGTATAGACTGGTAACCGATACTTCAATATTTGCTATTATTCAGTATTTGCAGTATTTTAATATCAAACAAAATTAATGCAAAAAGAAAATTAATTAAATATTGTCATTTACTATTTTATTTCAATATTTAAATTATTTATTCTTATTATTATAAATTTAATTTATTAGTTTAATTTTTTTTTTTTGCAGTACAGCTAAAAACTTCCCACTAGTAAGCTAGTACACATATCAAATATCAATATGTTTTCCTTCTTATCTGATTAAGTGTAGAAAATTATTTGCTTTATGATTTCCACCAATCAAGATAATACCTAGTTTATAATACCAAATTCTGCTCTATATTCAATGAACTGAAAGTGACATCATTAATTTATATTTTAATATGCTGCGTCAGCTAGTGCAGCTTATCCTTTAATAAAAAAAATATAAATGATAACAATTTTTATTAGAGAAGACATATATTATATAGTTCAATATATTAAATTTATATCATGAAATTTTTTAAATTAATTTACTCTCATTTCAGCAATTGAAAAGAACCTAGAACTGTGGAAACAAATGGTTTTAGGTTCAGAAATCGGTCAAAAGTGTTGTGTTCGGGCAAAAATTGATATGCAATCAGCAAATGGATGTTTACGAGATCCTACAATATATCGTTGCAAACCTGAACCCCATCCAAGAACCAGTGATAAATATAAGTAAGGAACATATTATTTATTTATATAATTTAAAAATTATTTATACGATTAATAAATATTTATTCGTATGAATTTCTTTCAGGGTATATCCAACTTATGACTTTGCTTGTCCTATTGTGGATAGTCTTGAAGGTGTTACTCATTGTTTGCGTACCACAGAGTATACTGATCGTGATGCACAATATTATTGGTTTTGTGATGCATTAAAACTTGGTACTCGCAGCAATGAAACCAGACCTTATGTGTGGTCGTATTCAAGATTAAATATGACTAATACTGTTCTGTCGAAAAGAAAGTTGACTTGGTTTGTTGAGCAAGGCTATGTTGATGGATGGTTAGTAAAATTAATAAATATATCTACTTTAATAAATTACATAGTATAGAATTATATAATATAATTTAATAAAATATAATTTTTCATTCAAGGGATGATCCACGTATGCCAACTGTTCGTGGTGTATTAAGGAGAGGAATGCAGGTGGAAGCATTGAAACAATTTATAGTTGCCCAAGGATCTTCCAGAACTGTTACAGCTATGCAATGGGATAAAATTTGGTCATTAAACCGCAGTATTGTTGATTCAATAGCACCAAGGCATACTGCTTTGTTATTATCTAATTCGAATAAAGACAATGCAGTATTATCTTATCCACCAGTTGAAGTTGTGGTAGAGAATGTTGAAAAACCATATAAAATTAACAATGTCCCTAAACATCCTAAAAATTCTCAATTAGGATTAAAAAATTGTGTCTGGGCTGGACCTAAAATTCTTATAGATTACAGTGATGCAGAGTTATTAGAAGCTGGACGTCGAGCAACATTTATTAATTGGGGTAATCTTTTGATAAACCGCATAGAAAGGTAATACTTATTGATTAAAAATCATAACAATATATGAATAATTTTTTTGCATATTTGCTCCTTTAGAAACCAAAATGATAATAAAATAGAGAGAATTTATGCAGTCTCTGACCTTGAAAACACAGATTTCAAATCTACAGTGAAAGTTACGTGGCTACCAAAAACTGATTATTCAGATTCTGACCAAGTTTTGCCTATTCTGATACCAGTCGTTTGTGTTTATTTTGATCATTTAATAAGTAAAGCAGTATTAGCCAAAGATGAAGATTTCAAGCAATACTTAAATATAGAAAATAGTCGTTGGGAACTACAAATGTTAGGTGATTCAGAATTGAAAGACTTAAAAAAAGGTGAAGTGATTCAGTTGCAACGTAGAGGCTATTTTATTTGTGATTCAACGTACCAGCCATACAGGTAAAAATTAATTAATGTAATTTTTGTTGGCTTTATTAAAGAAAAATATTATATTATTATTTAAAGCATACATACTGGGAAGGAAACACCAATAGTGTTGTTTAACATTCCTGATGGTCACACAAAAACAGTTAATCCAATAACCACTGTTCCTTTAACAATCGCCACAAATAATATCAAGGTAATTATAATTAAACATACTGATATATATCGAAATAAAAATGTTTGCATATAATAGTTTGTAATCATCGATAAAATGTTATTTTTGATTTACATGATGGGCATTATATGCATGAACTGAATTTTGTTAGTTTAAAAAAAAAATTTTTGTCATCCAAATTTATGTATTTGATTTATTTGTGATTTTTTAAAACTCATAAGTTTTTTTTATGAATTGTATACCTTTTACTTGTAGCTTATAAAACTATGTTCACTTGGATGTCTAGTGCTGTTTTAATGACTAATGTCACCTTATAAACTTATTTTTTCATTTGATTTACAATAATATTTTATTAATGTTCATGTCGTGACGTTTTTTTAAAACTATTCATTGATTTCTTGCTTAAAAATAAGTTATTAAACTCATTTTAGAATAATTGTAATTTTGGTCTTATTGCAGAAAAATACAAACACAAATGTCAATAATTTAATCAATCAGATAATCGCTCAAGCTAATAAAGTACAAAATATGAAGGTATGACAAATTTTTTTAATGTTATTTTTCAATTACTTGATATTTTAATTTACTAAATTGAATCAGGAGAGCAAAATTATATTATGTTTCTTTTAAAAAACGCCTTAAAATAGTTATTTAATGTTGATGTATTTATTCATACATTTATTTTTATTCTCATTAGTTAAGTAATGAAGAAAGCTTTTCCTCCCTATGTTGACTACATTAATTTTCATTTCTTCGTCAACACTATTTTTAGTACTAGTCCTACTTGAATATATTATCTTATACTCCTACCATATTTATTTTGCTTTCTCTCCTTTCCACTTAGTTTCATGAACACAACACATATTAACTTTCCTCCTCTTTAACACTTCTGCTAATTCTCTACTTCTGCCTGTCAACGTTCCGACATTCCACGTGCCTATTCTCACTTTATACTTGTCTCTTACCTAGATTCACACACTCCAACATCCATTACTCTTCCATCTATTATATTCTCTCTCACCTGTCGTTCCCGCACATTCAAGATGGGATAAACCACCTACGTAGATGAGGACTTCTCAGCATGTTTGACACAAATTTTACACCAACTTTCAATTTTTGATAGCCTCTTTAGACTCTTATGACTGTCTGAGGAGCCTTGGAGCTTTTTGAACATTCACTAAAATATCAAAATTGATAAAAAAAATTTAGTTTTTCATCATAAACGATGTGAATTATATTTTGTGTTATATATAATTATAATTAACCATAAAAAATATTCAAACCTACAAATATCCTTACTCTAATCCTAAGCGTACATTTTTGAGTCAATTAATAATTAAAAAATGTATAAATGTCGTAATTAAACATGTTTTAAATTTTAGAACGAGTTAGAAAAAGCTGAGAAAGAGTTGCTTACATTGAAAGCAGAATATAAAACTATTGCAGGCGTTGATTTTCCTGTGGGTGGTATTCCCACTCCACAGCAATCCGATAAATCTAATTCTGAACCAAGTAAACCTTCAGTAGATAAAATAGTGTTGCAAATAAATGAACAAGGCGATAAAGTGCGAGCAATGAAAAATAATAAAGCTTCTAAAGTATGTAATAATTTCACCTTCTTTATTATGTCAAAATCTTACTTAAAAATTATGTAATATATATGACGTATGTATACGAATTTCATTATGTAGGCAGAAATTGGCGAAGCTGTGAAAATTCTACTTGCTTTGAAATCAGAGTATAAAACAATTGCAGGCGTTGATTTTCCTGTGGGTGGTATTCCCACTCCACAGCAATCGGATAAATCTAATTCTGAACCAAATAAACCTTCAGTAGATAAAATAGTGTTGCAAATAAATGAACAAGGCGATAAAGTGCGAGCAATGAAAAATAATAAAGCTTCTAAAGTATGTAACAATTTCACCTTCTTTATTATGTCAAAATCTTACTTAAAAATTATGTAATATATATGACGTATATATACGAATTTCATTATGTAGGCAGAAATTGGCGAAGCTGTGAAAATTCTACTTGCTTTGAAAGCGGAGTATAAAACAATTGCGGGCGTTGATTTTCCTGTGGGTGGTATTCCCACTCCACAGCAATCCGATAAATCTAATTCTGAACCAAGTAAACCTTCAGTAGATAAAATAGTGTTGCAAATAAATGAACAAGGCGATAAAGTGCGAGCAATGAAAAATAATAAAGCTTCTAAAGTATGTAATAATTTCACCTTCTTTATTATGTCAAAATCTTACTTAAAAATTATGTAATATATATGACGTATGTATACGAATTTCATTATGTAGGCAGAAATTGGCGAAGCTGTGAAAATTCTACTTGCTTTGAAATCAGAGTATAAAACAATTGCAGGCGTTGATTTTCCTGTGGGTGGTATTCCCACTCCACAGCAATCGGATAAATCTAATTCTGAACCAAATAAACCTTCAGTAGATAAAATAGTGTTGCAAATAAATGAACAAGGCGATAAAGTGCGAGCAATGAAAAATAATAAAGCTTCTAAAGTATGTAACAATTTCACCTTCTTTATTATGTCAAAATCTTACTTAAAAATTATGTAATATATATGACGTATATATACGAATTTCATTATGTAGGCAGAAATTGGCGAAGCTGTGAAAATTCTACTTGCTTTGAAAGCGGAGTATAAAACAATTGCGGGCGTTGATTTTCCTGTGGGTGGTATTCCCACTCCACAGCAATCCGATAAATCTAATTCTGAACCAAGTAAACCTTCAGTAGATAAAATAGTGTTGCAAATAAATGAACAAGGCGATAAAGTGCGAGCAATGAAAAATAATAAAGCTTCTAAAGTATGTAATAATTTCACCTTCTTTATTATGTCAAAATCTTACTTAAAAATTATGTAATATATATGACGTATGTATACGAATTTCATTATGTAGGCAGAAATTGGCGAAGCTGTGAAAATTCTACTTGCTTTGAAATCAGAGTATAAAACAATTGCAGGCGTTGATTTTCCTGTGGGTGGTATTCCCACTCCACAGCAATCGGATAAATCTAATTCTGAACCAAATAAACCTTCAGTAGATAAAATAGTGTTGCAAATTAATGAACAAGGCGATAAAGTGCGAGCAATGAAAAATAATAAAGCTTCTAAAGTATGTAACAATTTCACCTTCTTTATTATGTCAAAATCTTACTTAAAAATTATGTAATATATATGACGTATATATACGAATTTCATTATGTAGGCAGAAATTGGCGAAGCTGTGAAAATTCTACTTGCTTTGAAAGCGGAGTATAAAACAATTGCGGGCGTTGATTTTCCTGTGGGTGGTATTTCCAGTCCACAGCAATCTGATAAATCTAACTCTGAACCAAGTAAACCTTCCTCTGCTGTTTCAAAAGTATGTATATACTTACTGATTATTGTACATAAAAACACTAATTGGATAAAATTTCAATTTCTTTAAAATATTTGAGTCTTTGTTATAATAACCTTTTTTATTGCTTAATTTTATATGAAGAATAAAATATATTGCTTAAAAAGTATTTATATTTCTTAAAATAATTCAGACTCTTATGATGAATAGATAATACAAATCTCAAAATATCATAAATAAATAAAAATTAAAAAAAATTAATTTAACTAGCTTACTATGATATATTTTAATCCTTACAATCTAAAATAATTACAATCTAGAATATATTATTTGAACATGAATAATGAAATATTTTAGGATAAAAAATCGAAGAAGAAAGATAATATTGCTGTGACCACATCTATAAAGTCTGATAGCACCAACACCAAAAAAGTAACAAAATTAGGGTTGGAAGTACCAAAGGTATCGGAAAATCTTGGAGAATGGTATTCTCAAGTGTTGGTTAAAGGCGAAATGATTGAATATTATGATGTTAGTGGATGTTATGTGCTCAGGCCTTGGGCTTACAGAATATGGGAATTAATACAAGAGTGGTTTGATGCACGGATTAAAAGAAAGCCTCTTAATGTGCGGAATTGTTATTTCCCAATGTTTGTATCACAAGGAGCATTAGAAAGAGAGAAAGAACATATTGCAGATTTTGCACCAGAGGTAAAATTTCAATAACATAGAACATGAAATAAGATGAATGTTTACTGATATAATGAAATGAATGTCTTAATAGGTAGCTTGGGTTACCAAATCTGGTGAAACGGATTTAGCTGAACCTATTGCTATAAGGCCAACTAGTGAAACTGGGATGTACCCGGCTTTTGCGAAATGGATTCAGTCTTACAGAGATTTGCCGTTGAAGCTCAATCAATGGAACAGCGTTGTGGTACATTATTCGACAAAATTTAATTATTGAACTTTTGTAAGAATTTTATTTTAACATCTTATTTATTTATTTTAGAGGTGGGAATTCAAACACCCTCAACCTTTCTTGAGAACCAGAGAGTTTTTGTGGCAAGAAGGTCATAATGCATATGCAACTAGAGAAGAAGCAGAACGTGATGTATTAATAATATTAGGTTAGTTAAAAAAAGTATTGTAATTAATATTATTGTTATTTATTTGTTTGTTTGTGATGTGTTTAGGTTATTATGAGTATGTTTACAAGAATATGATGGCAGTACCTGTAATTAAAGGTAAAAAAACTGAAAAAGAAAAATTTGCTGGAGGAGAATTCACTACTACTTGTGAAGCATATGTAGCATCCAGTGGTCGAGCAATTCAAGGTGCCACTTCACATTATCTGGGTACCAATTTTGCTAAAATGTTTGATGTTCATTTTGAACATCCAGACACGCATGAGAAATCATTTGTTCATCAGATTTCGTTTGGTATGACAACTAGAACTATTGGTGTTATGGTAATGGTTCATGGTGATGACCGTGGGCTTGTTTTACCTCCACGCATTGCATCTATTCAAGTAAATATACCGTTCTCAAGCGTGTTTATAATGAATTTTAAATTAGTTGTTGATTGCCATTTTGCTAAACATATTACATTTAAATTTAGGTAATTATAGTACCATGTGGTGTGGGTGTTAGTACAGCAAATGAAGTCAGAGATAATTTGATTAGAACTTGCTTAGATGTATGTAACCGATTAAAAGGAGACATTGTGTTAGACAATGATGATGAAAATGACAATAGCGTTATTCAAAATCGTAATTCTAACTTAATGATAAGAGCGGATACCGATTTGCGAGATAATTATTCACCTGGTTGGAAATTCAACCACTGGGAGTTGAAGGTATTTATTTATTAGTTTTTTTTTATTATGAATGATCTATAAAAGATATTGTTAAAATGAATTTTTAGGGGGTTCCATTGAGGTTAGAAATTGGACCAAAAGATTTGGATCGAAACCAAATTGTAGCTGTTCGGCGAGATAATGGAGAGAAAATAACTATCCCCTTAGATGGACGTACAAAAGACGATGGAGAAGACAAGATGGTTGTAAGAATAACAGAGTTATTGAATCAAATACAGCATGATATGTACACTAAAGCAGAACAGGAAATGAAAGAAAATGTTGTGATATGTCGTAAATGGTCGGAGTGTGGTGCACATTTAGCAGCTAAACGTTTACTATTAATACCGTTTTGTGGACGTCCAATTTGCGAAGATAACATCAAACGGGATACTACATTGTATGAACATATTGTGCACACATAAGTTTAAAAATTAGTTTAATTTAATCTTTTTGTATTAATTATTCTATAGGGACGACGGTACTGCAGAAGTGGGAGCTTCGACAATGGGAGCAAAATCGTTATGTGTGCCATTTGAACAGCCCAAGGGAGCAGAAATATTAAAATCCAATGATCAATGTATACATCCAGAATGTGGGCAGCCAGCAGGGTCGTTTACCTTATTTGGCCGCAGTTATTAAATAAAATGTTCACTAAATGAAACTGAGAATGTCTGGCTTTTGTGTAAAAATTTAAAAATTTATGTTCATGATTAAATAAAATATAATAATTTGTAAATAGTTATTTGTTTTATCATTATCTCTACAAGTTACAATATTTCAACCATTTTTGTACATATTGCATGCGTGGAGGGGGATTTATAATATTAATCCAATATAAAACTGTGGCTGGGACACCTTTTAAACCAAAACACATCCTTTGAAATTCATAATTTCCTTTATCCATACTGAATGCAATTCTTTCTCTATCGTTAGGATGTATCGATATTTGGGTCCACTGGCCATTTCAAGGCATGTTAAGTATTTCGCTTTTTCCAGTTGATCCTGAATTGATATGATATCCGGCATTCGAAAAGCATCTCCTACTCTGAGGTTGTTTAACTTCCTAAAGCCGACTACCACTCAGAATTTCCTGGTTTCTGAACAATCTAATTTCTTTGGGATGATCAGCAGTGGAACGTCGCTTTGTCTTATGATTCCCTCCTCTTCTAACTGTTTTACTTAACCATTTATCTATGCTTTCTGAGAATATGGGAGCCTGTATGATAGCCTCGTTGATAGATTAGTTGAGTAGTACCAGTAGTACCGGGTGTCTTTATTTCGTGTTCAGCTGCGTTAGTACAGCTTACTTTATCCCCTTCCAAAAAAAATACACACGAGAACTCACTAGAGAGATTCTCGATCGCTTCCCTTTCTTCTAAATTCATGTGGTCCCATCTCAGTGTTTCTTTCAAGAGTTGAATGCGGTTGTTTAGGTTCTTAAGTATCTGATCTATTTGAATATTGTTTATAGAGAGTAGGTCAAATATTTCATGTGACAAAACGGCTAGTTTCTTGCTCGACATTTCTTTCATTTTTTTTTGCTTGTTTTTGTAGTCCAATATGTGATTCTTCTCTATGTTCATTAATTTTTAATGCCCGCGCTGGTATTATATTTTCTACTTTCATTATTTCTACATGTTCAGTTTCTCCAGATTCTTCTGCGTAGAAGAAATAAATAGACAAGATTATTACCTAGGTAATTACAACTAATTATTAATATGTAGTTACTTAATCATTACAGAATTTATTTAAATTCATATTTTTTACATCTCATTTATATAAAGAAAAATATTTGAACACGGAATAATTATGACAGTATATTTTTTATCTTATGCAACTACCTAATAATATATTTTTTTTAATAATATTATCATTTTATGAATTGTTTCCCTTTATTTACATTTAGATATCTGCTTTTATATTTGCAAGTGAAGGAAAAACAGCTGAAAAAGTAACTACTAGTCTTTTAAAACTAATATTTACACTTGAATTAGTTTCTGAATACAGCTGGAAAGGACAAAAGGGGTAAAAAAAACTTCAAGATCACCATATTTTCAAAGTTATTATTAGTAAGTTGATATAGAACATTTTGTATATTAAGAACTGAATTTATATGAAGTTTAATATTATTGTATATAACATAATATAAGTTTGTATAGTTTAATGATAACAATAAATATTTATTAATTTTAGCTGCCGTAAAAAATAAGTATATCAATAAAGATGATATAAAGCCTAACATAATGACATGGTTTGCTCAAGCATCCCACAAAATTAAAACAAGGTAATTCTATATAATATGACATTAATATTATTATAGTAGAATATCCTGTTTATCTTTCCCTGGCCCACACACAATGTAGCAATAATTTGTGTGATAGGAAAACGGATCCTATTGCTGTGTAAATACTGAATATAATAATGTATTTATAATTATTAGTACGGAATTAATCAAATATTTGCTAGTTGTATTTTTTACACCATTTTCTATGCTGGTGATGATTAATATATACTACTAGCAATTATTGATAATACCTATTAGGCATATTATAGAAAAATTAAATAAATACCTACATGTAAAAATATTATTCTTTGTACCTACCTTCTTATAAATACATTTAAATCCAAAAATGTTTATTTTGCATCTGTTGTAGCAAACAAGTCAATAAAGAAAGTTGCAATAATAATGGAAACTTAGTGCCAACTATGATGACAATCAATAATAATATTGATAAAATATTATATCATTACGACTGCTAGAACACAGAAGTCCTGCCAGAAGTTCTAGGTCTAATCTAATGTCAATCATCAATTTTTTCAATTAACACATTTATATAAAAATGTTATTTATAATATAATTAATATTAATTTCATAAAAATATTTTCTATCAAATTTAATACTTTAATAAAAATATATTTATAATGTTTTTAAAACGTTGTTTTTTCATTTCCTAAAAATGTTTCATCAAGATTTTTATAATGTTTATAAAACATTTTCTATTCAATCAAATCGCGGCCATTATAATATTAAATAAATATTTTTGAAATGTTTTTAAATTAATTTTTCAAATTTTTAAATAATATTTTTTTGCTACTTGGGACTTCATCAAATTTTCGTTTGCTAAGAAGTCATCAGGCTCACTGTTGATTTCAACATCTTTATCTATCTCACCAACTTCAACTGTTTTTTCATTTGATTCTCTAAGTGCTGTCTCTAAATCCTCTTCTGTTTGCAGTCTTGGTAATACATTTTTCGGAATAATTGAATTAGCTAATATCATAAACTAAATTACAAATATATTTTATCACATAGCAGTATAGCACAGATAAAGTAGGTAGGTACATTTTTAGTTAAATAATTGATTATATGAGTTGGTAACAGGTGCATGCATCAAGGTCTTACATAATCATGATGAAAACTCCCAAAGTCGATCGCAATAAAATAATTTGTAATAATAATATAAATATAAATATATGTACCTATACAAATACACTAGTACGATGTATTAGTACTTTACCTATGTAGTAACTAGTAGGTAATATAGTACCTGATTTTTACTTAAATAATTATATTGTTTTTATATACGAGCATAGAACGAAGGAAAAAAAGCGGGTAAGTCGTGTATGTCGCTCTGCTGTAAAGTAGGTTACAAGTGGGTAGTGGGTTACTGTAATGGATGGAATTAAATTTGAATCCAATGATATTATATCATTGTATACAAAAAACAATTCTGAGCGAAGACGGTTTATCTGTCTAGGATATATTATAGATTATTAAAAATATTCAAATCTTAGATTTAAAAAGAAAAATTTTTATGAATTTCTAGTTTGAAATAATTTGCGAATTTTCGTGATTTTTACATATGTTGTCAAAATTCAAACTTTGAATGCTTGTAAAAAAAAAAATTGTGACTATGTATTCCTTTTATTTTGCAACTGCTATTGTAAAAATATGTTAGGAGCCTTGTATTAAATTTTCAAATCTTAGAATTAAAAAGGAAAACTTTTATGAATTTCTATCTAAGATAATTTGAACATTGCCGTAATTTTTACGTATTTAGTCAAAATTTGAACTTTAAATGCTTATAAAAAAAAATCGTGACAACGAATTTTTAATATTTTTTAACTTCAATTGTTACAATGTGTTAGAAGCCTTGTATTAAATTTTCAAGCTTTTCTACCGAACAAATAAATATTTATCGATATTTATAGAAAAAAAAACTAAAAAAGTTGAAAAATTAAAATGTCAGTAAACAGCTCAAAACAAATCTAAATATTTTGAAAATTTTATCAAATATATAAAACGCCTATATAAACATTCAGTCAAAATTTCAAGTATCTGCGGTAATTTGTTTTAGAGTTACACCAAAATAAGGATATCAGTAAAAGTGAAAATCCAATGTTGTAAAAATTTAAATTTCAAATGCTCATAAAAATTTAATTTGAATTTCCGGTGGAATTTTTATTTGTGTTAAGATTGAAAAACTTGTAAGGAATCTTGTATTAAATTTTTAAATCTTAGATTTAAAAAGAAAATTTTTTATGAATTTCTAGCTTAAAATAATTTGTGAATTTTTGTGATTTTTACGTATTTTGTCAAAATTCAAACTTTGAATACTTATAAAAAAAAATTGTGAATATGAATTTCTTTTATTTTTCAACTGCTGTTGTAACAATATGTTAAGAGCCTTGTATTAAATTTTCAAGCTTTTCTGCCTAACAAATAAATTTTTATCGATATTAATTTAAAAAAAACTAATAATGATCGAAAATTTGAAATGCCTATGAATAGTTCAACTTAAGTCGAAATTTTTTGAAAATTGCACGGTGGATAGAATATGCTTATATAAACATTCGGTGAAAATTTCATGTATCTATGATCATTTGTTTTAAAGTTACCTCAAAAACCAAAATCGATTTTGTCGAGTGTGCGTAAAATTTCCCGTTTTTCCCTTAATTTTTAGTTTGTTTAATTATTTAGAAAAGTATTAAGAATTTTATACTTTTGACCCCCCAAAGTACCAATTAGATTCACTTTCTGATCGAACGAGGTACGGAAGTCAAAAATCGAAGCATTTTTACTGCCCCAAAACGTGATGACAGACACAACAAAAAAAAAAAAGCACACATCATGGTAAAATCAATACATTCATCGCTCCGCTCAGAATCTAAAATATCACATAATTGGTAAAGATTTTGACTGAATTATTTTGTAGATCCTAGGTTCGTACTTTTACCGGAATATATATATAGATAGATTGGACTATATTTAAACTCTAAACATTCATAAAATCAAACATAATTTCCTAAAATCATTTTGAACCCAGCTTTGGATTATTTAGATTTTATGTGGTATTTTACAAATTGTTATAATTTATAATGTATTCAATGTCTACGCGATATTATGTAACATATAATCCGTGAAAAAAACATGCAAAATATAATATTTAAAATGTAATATATGCCATGTATTATATAACGTTAATAACTTATGACTTTGAACTTTTAAGTATTAGGTAATGTTGTAATACTAAGTATCACATAAATAAATAAAATATTAGTATTTATGAAAATTTAAAATTAATAATCTAACTAATCATTGATTGGGCCGATTAAGAACTTATAAATAAAAAAAACAATCATAATTTGAAGAAATAAGAATATTAATTTATTGAAAAAAAATTGCATATACACGTTTTATCAATTACAATTATTGAATTAACAATTATTCCTTTGTAAATATAACTAAACAAACTTAATATAAATCAAACAGAAAAATACATAAAATCTAGATTTACATTTTATACCCAATAATAATAAGAAAAAAACAAACATGGACTCCAATACATAAAAAATATATATTTAATATACGTCATACAACAATTTAATATAATATGCTATAAAATACCGAATTAAATATTAAAACAAATGTTATTATACAGTTGGTATTCAAAAATATTAAGTGGCATTATTTATGCTTTAAATTGAATATACATCAGAGATTCAGAGATTCAAAGTTGTATTATTATAGTAATTAGAATAATTTCTTTGATGTCATATGTTAGAATGAAATGGTTATAAATTAAAATATACAAAAGTTCTTTCCTGGTTCATCCAAGAAGGAATTTAGGCAATTACATTAAATTAGTCTAAAATTTAGTAAAAATTTAATAAAGAATTAATCCATTGAAAATAAAATGTGAAGACATATTAAACACAAAACAAAAAATATCAATCCGTACAATAATCTAGGTTTTTAAAATACTGAGAATCTGATTTAAGCTCTGAGTTAATGCATCTCTGAATGTATCTCCGTCAGAATGTTCTTTGTAGTTAGTAATAATAGCACCTGAATAGTCTTCAAGAATTGTGTATCTAAAATTAACAAGATATTTATTAAAATTAAGCTGTTTTTTTATTATTATTATTAACAATAGTGAGAAACTAGATCAGTATTGTTTCTATTACTATTTTACACAAATTATACTACGGAGAATGAAATACAAACAATTCAAATTATAAGAATATTAGGAACTTGATAAATATATATAATAATAATAAATTTGGCGTTCGATGGAAGGCCAGAATATCACCCGATATACAAAGAGGACACTCCCGCACTACAATAGCTACATCGGAAGTGTCCGATTT
This sequence comes from Diuraphis noxia, assembly GCF_037042655.1. NCBI lineage: Eukaryota > Metazoa > Arthropoda > Insecta > Hemiptera > Aphididae > Diuraphis > Diuraphis noxia. Next base: position 74,850,192 of record NW_028301711.1, read on the forward strand.
CAATGGGTCTCGTGTGCAGATGCAGTGTTTAGCTCACGACACGAACCATTGGGTGACCGTAGTTTTTGATAGAGTTTTGCGATGCAGGTGTTGTAGTGCGGGAGGAGACCACTTCGTAATAAAGGTGTTATCTAAAAGTTTTTAATGAACAAAATAAATCGAGAAAAAATATTAATGGGATAAAATGGGCTGTAAAAGAAGTCAAGTGGAAAATAAAATACATTACGACGACTTGAGCGAAAAAATCAGTAATCAACACAATTAAAGATAATATAATGGTTACCCAACGAGCATGGAAATTTCGTCTTCAAATATTACTCTCACGATAAAAATAATTCTGTAGCACTCGATAAGAGTAGTGGAATATTTATGTACTACAGGAATTATATTGATTTCACAATCACAAATTCGCAATAGAGAACGGATTAAATTAGTTAAGTAACTGATTTAGAATGTGATTTCAATGGCCATGTAATATCGCTTATGACTGTCCGTCGGTCAACCATTATATCTTTATTTTAATCGTGCAAGCCAGCTGATAGTATTTGTTCAACCGCCAGGGGCTATATCCGTAGTATCTTAAGCTCTTAGCTCATCATCGTGTCGGGACACGGTGGAAAATATAACGTCCGGCACAAGGTTGTAGTATATGGTGTTTGACGGAGTGTGTAGTGTTAACGTTGTACAGGTTAACGGTTTTAGACAAAATATCGAATCATAGTCGTTGAGCTGGTGTCGAGTATCCATAGTGGTGGCGGGATTAATCAGTGTCATTGTGTGAGGTATTTTGTACAATATTTGAGCTAATAGGTTGCATTGTCGGCGTGCATTGGTGGTGGGCAGAAAGCTGCGACATCGACGCGGTGAACACTGCTTTGAGTGGGAATCGGAGAACAGGTATTACTTAACACGGCTATGCCTATAGAATTGCTATCTACTAATTACATATACTCTATCCTGAATAAGAACGTACCACTTTAGCACGTCCAGACCCTCTAGCTAAGTATAATCGCTCTGCGATTGGTAACCATTCGACCATCTGCAACCGATGCCACCAACGAGCATCAGGGCGTGTGGTGAGGATATATGTTAGAATTTCACCAGGTTTTTATTTGCCACCCGGTGCGTTCTTATTCGGGATAGATTATTATTTATTTTAATAATAATTGTTCACGCGTTTATAATATTATAAAATTACGACGCAAGAATATTAATGTGGAGAGTTTATAATAATGATATTGATAAAAAGCAGCTCAAAATTCCGTGATGTTTCAAGTCCAAATCGAATATTTATATTTTATTCAAAAAAAATCATCATGAAGAAATTTTTTTTAATTTTTTTTACACTTACCCAATTCCATAACCATCTTTTATAACAGGACCAAACCCTCCCAACCATACATAATCTGAAGTTAAACTAGAAGTAGATAGAATATTATGATTAATAAGACCATAAGCGGGATCGGTGAACAAGTCTGGAATTTTTAAATTGCTTTCTTTAGCTAATAATCGTAGAGCGAATAAATGACGATCAAACCCTTGTCCTGAAAACGAAAAGATATAAAATATACCTATTAAACAATTATATTTTTATTGATAAAATATTACCCATTGCAGCTTCCTTTACAAGTTTACTATGTTCAACTGAACATTGCTTTATCATGTTCACTAGATCATTGTTAGAGGGTTTATTATTACTTGATACAGCATAGCAAAAATCCTAAAAAATATTTTACATGAAAATGTATTGTAAAATTTTTTTTATTAACATTGCAATGTTAATAATTTAACTTACAGCGGTCTTCATTGTACACGGTCTTACAGTTTCTGTTCTTCCATGTTTGAATGCTGCTGTACTGCATGATTCATAAGTACCAACATGTTTCTTATATAGTTTAAAATGGCCTAACTAAATACATTTAAATTAATTTATTTTTTATTGATCTTAAGCATGGAAAAGTATAACAGTCAGCGTTTTGTAGAGAAATTACGGATAGTTAAGGAACATTTGTATGTGGGGCGAGAATTTGTTATTAAAAACCTGGGTGGTCAACCATCCGGGAAGTAGCGACCCCCATGACCTCAGAACAATTTAGTGACAGAGATCAATTGCCAAGGCACGCCAGGTCCCATTAAATTAATTTATAAACTGCATTACATTATATAGATAGTTGGTATTAAATAAAACCTATTTAAGTTCAACCGTATATGCAGTACCTGGAAACATAGTTGCATTAAAGAATCTGCGCTTATCCCAAATTTTTTACATGTTTTTCTACCGACGTTGAAAAATTCAAAGTAATTAATATCCAAAGATTCATATTTATATTTGAATTCGTTCTTTACTTTTATGATATCGCATTTGATTTTTTCATCCAAATTGAATTCTACAACATCAAATTGTGATCAGTGTGATGATAAATTATTAATATACAAATAAATCAATTAAATTATAAGGTTATATTATAATATAAGGGAAAACAATTAGCCATAAATTATTATTCCATGACAAAATCATAGTAATGAAACATAAAACGTATAAATCATAGGTATCTGAATGTTTTCTCTCCAAGTCTTGATTACTGTTAGTAATGATTTGTCTTCCACTATCTTCCACTATCTTGTCAATTTATTGTTCTGTTGTGCATTTATTTGTTTGTTTCTCCTGCGGATCGCTTAATTTTATTATCTCTGCTGCATACTTATGAATCACATATGTATGTAATTGATTCCGTCATTTTACAATATCTAAAACATTATTTTATTTTCTGCGGTGACTACAATTTGCCCGAGACCTGTGGCATACTCAGGAATTTGTTATGGAACAGGAGGGGGAATCACAGTTGTGTGATAATTATAGAAACATCGCTCTACTAAACATTACTTAAAAAGTTCTTTCTAAACGTAAATTTAACAGAATTAAGCCGTGGACAAGATATTTTTGGGAGTTATCAAGCAGGCTTTAGACGAATAGATATACTACAGATAAGATATTTATTTAAAAAAAAAATTTTCTAAAAAATGTGGGAGTTTGATAGAGAAGTATATGTATTATTTATCGATTTCAAGAAAGCGTATGATCATTGATTGCATTCACAGCGAAAAAAGGCTTGAATATATTAAAGCACTTTAAGTCGCTCCAGAAATTAATTAATCTGGTAAAAGCAAACATCCTAGACACGAAAATAAAGATCAAATTTGGCAATATTGCATCACAAGGGATACCAGTAATGACTGGGTTGAGTCAAGGGGATGCTAACTGAGGATTGCGTTAGAAAAGGTCATCAGGGAGAGCCATATTGAAGATAACGGATTACTACGATTGGGAGGTTGCGTAATCGGAATATTGGCCTACGCATACGACATAGTATTAATTGCGAAAAGTAAGGAAAATCTCATTAAGCAAGCAAGAAAACTATTAAATGCGGCCAAAGAGTAGGTTTAGAAATAAATGCTGAAAAAACTGAGTACATGATCGTGAGGAGAGGAGAGGTCACAGATCGTGTTCACCTATTTTTAGAAATTTGGTAGTCCAAGTTTCAGAGAATGCAAGAGTTTAAATATCTGGGATCAATATTGACACAAAAGAACGATGAACTTAATGAAATAAAAGCGATACTCCAATCCGGTATTAAATGTTTCTACGAATTACTAAGTTGTTAAAGGCGAAAACGATATCGAAGAACCTCAAGATACAATTATATTGTACTCTCGTCCGTCAGTGGTAATGTACGGATGTGAAGTATAGACATTACGGAAATCAAAAAAAAAAACTGCTGATTTTCGAAAGAAAAATGTTAAGATGGACCTTCAGATTGTATAAAAATGAAATCACGAGGGAATGGAGAGGTTGAAAAAAACAAAGAGCTTAAACGGTTGTACAAAATGCCTGATATGATTAGATAAACAAAAAAGAGGAGACTCTAATGAGCAGAACATCCATAGAGAAAAGGAGGAACTTTAATCCTGGCGGTTCAATGTGAGACTCCTCAAGGAAAAATATCTTTGGGGTGACCACGTCTAAAATGGGACGATCAAGTCAGGAAGGATGTACAAATGTTAGTGCATAATACCGATTGGTGTGTCATAGCGATGGATAGTGGGAAGTGGCAAGATCTGTGTTTGACTCTATGATCGTAATAGTCGGTTACTAAATAAAAAAAGAAAAAGAAAAATGAATCCTATCAATTCCATAGAGGTTGATACGATGCAATTAATGGCTACATCTCCTCTTACGATTGGGGTCAACCTTTTCCAACTATGATCTTATACAGTCGTATATATGTTTTTTGATGCACCTATCTTACAGTTTTAACCTATGTTTCTAAAATTCGCTTTTTCAATTCTAGTTTTCTTTCTTGAGTTACTAAAGAAATGAAAACCTTGATTTTTGAAAAACAAAAAGCTCACGTAATTTATAAGTCAACCAAAACTCTAATCCACAATAGGAAATTTTCTTTACTGCGGACACATTGTAAAGATGAGCCTAAAAAATGTTTCAGACGTTTTGGATCTGATGCGAAAAAGTCATTAAGTAAGGATCTTCAAAGTTTTTGGGACTTTGTCAGGAAACTTCGTTCTAAACTTCTATACTCTCCTTTATTAACTCGGTATACACTGCTAAACGAAATTATGTAGACTTAGCTGATCTCGTCATGTTGCAATTTGGTTTACCTCATAATTGTTATTTCTTAGTTCGGGATATTCTTGATGAGCTCTTCTCATCGCGAAGCAGCAAATCTGTTGGTCCTGATAGTTTTTCTCGTACTTTTTCATTCAAAATTCGTTGTATAATTGCTTACCACTTATGGCTCCTCTTTCGTCATTCCTTAGATGAAGGGAATTTTTTAGATCTTTGGAGGAAACTTCATTCTATCACTCCGGTCTACAAGCCCTATACCTATATATAACAGTAGCAGTTCAGTCGGACGGTTAAGTTCAACACGGGCACACAGTCTTTGCACCGATCTTTTTCACTCCATTATCTCTGAGCAACTCGTTGAATTATTTTTATTACGATCATTATTATAACATTGTACCTTTATTTACAAAGGTATTATGAACAACAAAAACGGTCAGAAACCGGCCCTAGTGTCGCAAGTATGCCCAAATCCACAAAAGGATATGTCATGATCGTCATTGTCGTCACATCCAAATGATGAGGAATCCAAAAAGTTTGTTTCACTAAACCGATTAGCCGTTCTAGAATTTGAGGAGAACAACGCAATCAAACTCGACTCCAAGGGTGATGCTTCCGATGCAATTGACGAATTCAATGTTCTCAGTGAACATGACAACTCAAGGTGAACCTACGGTTATATCACTAAATACTGCTACCATCCCTTACGCTGTGATTTACACCAAAGAAAAAAGCACCATAGCCATGTGCACCCTTTGCACGGGTGACCACACCTCTACAAACTTACCAACTACAAAGGATGTACAAAATATAACGCACTGCTCAAACCATCGCAAGTTAACTTGCTCAATTTTACGAAATCTAAACACAGTACTGACATATAATATAAACCATCACCTCACCCTACCAAAGCCTCCTACCCTTCCGTTATTATATCCACTTATCCACTTATCAAATAATTCCACAAACGATCACATTCTTTCCAAATTTATTTCAGAATTTTTTTCACTAATTAATCCCTTCATTTCCCTCCATCACTTTACTATAATTTTTCAGCTGTAACAATTTTATATTTAAAGCTTATCAAGAAAAAAAATAGTATTTTTTTTCAACAATAATGATAACATAAATTAATTAAATTAATATTGTACACACAAGAATACAATAATAAATCTTTGGTAATAACTAGTTGTATTTACTGTCTGATACCTGTTTTCTTTTCTCAAAATTATTTACAAAACACAAAAGCAATCGTACATTCTAATACAGTGAATATTAATGTACTCGTATAATACATTATGTATTTATATAACAATTACTTATTTAATTAATGTAGGTATACGTAATTAATGTACTACTTACCTAATTTCTTCACATCGAATGCATCTACTGATGTCAATACTTGATTTAAATTTTCAGGATGACATTTTGGAAAGTTAGTAGAATCCTTAGAAATATCTTGAAAATATCTCAACACAGCAACTCCATCACCCCACGAATGCTCAAAATTTAATCCTGATGTTCCATCAGCACATACTATTAATGTGAATGACTTGTCAAACCACCTGTAAATAAATAAATATTCTCAATAGAAATCTACATATGAACTATAAATAAATTAATTATTGCTGAAACCTGTTGATCCCATCAGAATGTAGATATTGCTTAACACATGATATTGGATCAGAACCAGGTTTTTCATCATCAAGAGCAATCATAAGAATACTATCATCTATTATACGCAATGACTCTTCATTTCCTAATTTGATAAGATGATTTCTTAAATCAGCCCAATTATTACGTTCAGTGGTTGTTAAAACGCCGATTGGATGATTAGATGGAGCTATGTCTTCATTCAAAATGTATTGAATTTTGGATAATAATAACTGAGGGTTTAATATATTTCCTAAAAGCATATATTATATAAAATAAAAGTATTATTTATAATTATCGAACACAAATTAAATAATGTATTATCAGGGACGGACTGAGAAAGCTGTTTGACCCAGGAAATCTAGATTGATTGAGTTTATTATTTTATTGTTCCTAGCCTATTAATATTAAGTAAATACTCGCGGACTAGGTATGGATATATTTATCAATTTATATAATTAACAATATTAACTTTTATCTTATAAATAAGCATAGATATAAATACACTAAATTTTTAGTGACTAAAAAAAACTGTTGAGGTCGTTACCCATCATACGGGTATCACACGCGACGCGCTCTCAACTTTTAAGTCTCTGTTCCATTGGACCCGAGTGGAGAGGCGGCACATCGTGGGTGAGACTGAGGACAACTGCTACAGTCGACATCCGGGCCGCGTATTTGGCAAAATTTGACTGAATTTGGCCAAACGGGTTTGCACATCACCCAATGCGCATGCACATGACACTTCTGTCAATTAAATACGTTATCACAGTTATAATTTTCTTTATAATAACTTTGTAGTTTGTACTTTGTTCATAGTTATAAATTATAAAACAGATCAAGTAAAACTTTACTTAAGTGTAGGTAGGTACTCAATAAATTCAAATATATCAAAAACACTATCAATAATCGTAATAATAATAAAATGGAAAAATGGCAATAAAATAATATTTATTTATTTATTTTTTTTTTATTAAATTATCAATATTTTATCACAGTTATTACAATAAATTAATAATTACAATAATTGATTATCTATCTCTTTTAAGCATAGCTTGAGTTAGAGATAGAGAGTGTAACAATGCTATTCTCAAAAAGATCACAAAAAAATAATAATAATAATAAAATACAATTCTATAAATAAATAAAATGTGTACAGTTTAGTTAGTTATTTAAATAAAAACAGTTTTAAAATAAAAAATTACAATAGAAAATAATAGACTTGTTTTAAACACATTAAAAATTTAGAATTAAGATTCATAATAATAATAAGGTAATACCAAAAATAACAGAATATTATTTTGACATAATCAAAGTCAAGTTAAATTACTTGAATATAACTAACTATTAATATATTCATAAAAACAAATAATAATTAAACTAACTCCAAGAATAAATACTTATAAATACATTGTTTAACACTACTTTGATACTGATGGATGTTTTTTTTATACTCATATGGCATTAAGTTGAAGTACGTAGGCCCCAAGTAGTCCGAATATTGACCGAAAGATGTTTTGGAATATTTAACAGGAATATTATAAACCATATTTTCTCTTTTATTTTCAGAAAATGTGTTATTTTTCCCCGTTATTAATTGTTTGAAAATAAACATGATTGCTATTTTTTTATAGAGGAATTTAACTGGTAGAACACCTAAATCCCTATAGTTTCGAATAGTCGACCCTTCAAAAGCATACTTATTCAAAAATATTCTAACTATTTTATTTTGATTTACTTGTAGCTGTTTTAAAATACATTTAGCTAGTCCATTAATAGCTAGAATATTAATGAAAATTAATGAGATTTTGTATTTGTCACTTATTTTTTTATATTTAAACCCAAACATCTTTTTTTTGCCTAACTGATAAATTTATTTCCGTAATAGATGGTCCAGCTTGGATACGTTTAGCTCCAGAAGATATTCCAACATTCCTTCTTAACCGATATGTAGGCTGAGTTCCAATTTGTTTTTTGTGGTTGATGAAATGGTGGTTACATTGACAAACTATGTAACAGTTGTGATGTTTTGTAAGTTTTTGTTGAAATTTTTAAAATTTTCAAGGAAATATGGATCTTTAATATTTTCATATACCATTTGTTTAATACGGTCAATTTCACCCAGCAATACGATTAATTCAGATATTTCATTTCTTCTGACGTATTGGACTGGTTCTCCAATTCAACTGATTTAATATTTGCACCTGAAGAAAATTCAGCTGTAGTAGTACTTGCCCCTCTTTAAGTGTAATTTGTTGTATTCAACTCTATGTTTACTACATTGTCGATATTCATACTTTGTAGAAATGAACTAGGTATCAAAATCTTTGCCTACTGCTAGTTATCCGAGTTGAACATAGTCAGAAAAAGATAAATGTGGATTATTTTGAACAACAAATCCATTTTTTATATATATGTATGTACTGAGTACACTTAGGTAAAGTTTTTCTTAATCTGTGTTATAACTTATAACTATGAACAAAGTACAAACTACAAAGTTATTATGTAGAAAATTATAACTGTAATAACGTATCTAATTGACAGATGTGTCACGCGCATATGCATTGAGTGATGTGCATACCCATTTGGCCGAATTCAGTTACGGTCTGTAAACACCCGTCCGGGCCTGCAAGACTATAGGCTTGCTGTCTTGCTCCAGTTTTCGTCATAAGACGAACCTACATTATCGTCGTTCCATTTTTACTTAACTTTTAAATCAATATGTTCAATTTATTTAAATTTGTGTGTTTATGGTATATCACGTTTATATAGTTACTATTCGTAATTATAACTATTCGTTTTTGAAAAACTGAAAAACAAAAACATAAGAATAACGGTACAAGAGTAATTGAGTGATCCAATGATCCAATGATATAAACATTTTAATTCAAATGCAAAATAAAAACGTAATTTGACTTTCTGGTAGACACATTTAACTTGCTAAAAGTAGACAAACTTATGAGGAATCTTAAAATATTTAAAAAGATTAATTTTTATAAATTTCTAATTCAAAATAATTTGCAAATTGTTGTGATTTGTACGTATTTTGTCAAAATTCAAACTTTAAATGCGTATTAAAAAATTTTTGACAATATACTTTTAATACTTTTTAATTACCATAGTCACAATATGTTAGGAGTCTTATATTAAATTTTGATTATTTAAATTATTAAAATTTTTTACCAAAAAATAAAATTTAATTGACATTTATGGAAAAATAAACGAAAAAATTGAAAATTGAAAATGTCTATAAATAACTTAAAAATATTTTGAACATATTGCCAAGTATCGAACATACCAATATAAACATTCAGAGAAAAATTCATGTATCTATGCCCTACCGTAATTTTTTTAGAGTTACATTAATATTTTATAGTGTTACATTAATGCGTAAAAAATTGTGCTCTGATGAAGTCAGTGAGTATGTATAAACGATAAGTTTTCAATATAATACTTTGATTTTCAAATTTAGTAGATTCTCCGATTGGAAAGTGAATATAGTTAGTGCCTTGAGAAAGTCAAATTTTGAAAGCACCAGGAAAATTGAAAATTGATCGATTATTTAGTTGTTAAAAATAATAATTTTTAATAATTTTGGCTTATAACAAATTTTAGATTCTGAGCACAGTGATGAATGTTTTGATTTTACAATGATGTGTGTTTTTTTTATTATTTATTATTTTTAGTGTCTGTGTCCACAATAAGTTGTCGAAATAACACTTCGATTTTCAACTTTAGTAGCTTTTCCGGTTGGTAAGTGAATCTGGTTGGTGTATTGGAGAAATACTCCAACCAGATTGCCATTTCCGGTCAAAATTCCCAGTAGTTATCAAAAGTGCTGGGAAAAACAAAACAAAAATAAGAAAAAACTGGCATTTATACTCAAAATCGGTTTGGTTGTGTGGTTATTATCAAAATATTTCAACAATTTTTAAGTTACTTATAGACATTTAAAGTTGTTTTAGCTTTAATTTTATGAATGTAAATCAAATTGTATTTGTTGAATCAAGCGTGAAAATTTAATCCAAGGTTCCTCATAAGTTTATATAATAATAGTTGGAAAACATAAAAAATGCATAGGCACGTTTTTTTGTTTTAACTATTTTAAGTTCAAATTTTGACAAAATATACAAATTATTTAGGAATTGAAACTTTTTAAAACTTTTCACTTTTATACCTAAGGATAAAAAGATTCCACTTAAGTAGTTAATTTTCGACAAAACAATATAAACATAATTTTTTTCTTTTATAGTTATTTTAAGTACAAATTAGGATGAAATTACATATTCAATAACCAATAATAACAATTTTAGTTATATTGTTGTAATTTAAAAATATTATTCGTGGGTAGTACTGGGTACTTAAATTGTCCAGAGCGTAGGTACTTTAAATTCTAATTGTAATAGTTAATTCATAGGCGTGCGCAGGCCTCTTTTTCAGGATATGCAGAAGGCTGACAATAGCGCAATAATTTTTTTGAGATATTTATAGACCACTGAAATTTTCAATTTGTCTGAAAAATTTTTTTTGAAGTGTCGATAAAAATTTTTTGGCCCTAACAAAATACTTGAAAATTTAATACAAAGTTCCGCATAAGTTATTCTTATAGTGATTACAAAATTATAAGAATACAAAGGCACGATTTTTTTTTACGGCAATTTTCAAATTATTTTAGATCAAAATTCATAAAAGTTTTTCTTTTTAATTCTAAGATTTGACAATTTAATACAAGGCTCATAATATAGTTTTGCAATAGCAGTTGAAAAATAAAAGAAATATATAGCCACATTGTTTTTACATGCATTCAAAATTTAATTTTGACAACATACGTAAAAATCACGAAAATTCGTAAATTATTTTATTCTAGAAATTCATAAAAAATTTTCCTTTTATACCTTATATTTGAAAATTTAATACAAGGCTCCTAAAATATTTTTACAATAGCAGTTGAAAAATACAAGAAATGTATAGTCACATTTTTTTTTTACAAGCATTTAAATTTTAATTTTGACAACATACGTAAAAGTCACGAAAATTCGCAAATTATTATAAGCTAGAAATTCATAAAAAATTTTCTTTTTAAATCTAAGATTTGAAAATTTAATACAAGATTCCTTACAAATTTGTCAATTTTTATCACAAAAAAAATGTCCACCGGAAATTCAAATTAAATTTTTAATAGCATTTGAATTTCAAATATTGACAAAAATTCGTCAAAACCATGAATATTTGCAAATTATTTTGTAGTTCAAAATTCATAATATTGTTTGTATTTATATCTAAGGTTATAAAATTTAACACCAAGTTTTCCACAAGTTTTGCTTCAAATAGCTAAAGAGAAAATTTGAAGCGTCATTATAGGAAAAATGTTTTGAGCGTTTGAGTGTTAAGTTTTTATGAAATCGCGTAATGATAACGATTTATCCTCAAACCAGGTATATGTATATATAAGGTATTATGAATTATGATAACTACATGATAACTACACTAATTGATTAACCATGCCTTATGCAAAATGCGTCTTAATTGAAAAATAAAATATTTGTTTCAAAATAGAATATATGACAATATTAAAATACAATATATCCTAGACTGACAAATCATCTCCGTTCAGAATCGTTTTTCGTATACCTATCATTGCATTCAAATTTAATCCCATCCTTACAGTAACCTACTGTACAGCAGAGTGACATTCACGACTTACCCGCTTTTTTTTTTTTTTTAAGCAATAATAATATAATTAATATAGTATAAAATATCCTAGACTAACAAACTGTCTCCGCTCAGAATCGTTGTTCATATAAATTGATATTATATCATTGAATTATAATTTAATACCATCCATTACAGTAGGTAACCCACTTGTAAACTACTATACAACAGAGCGACATCCAGTTACCCGCTTTTTTCCCCAGAAGTTTTGAAAACTACCTACTGGAAGTTTTGACTTCCACAATGCACCAACTACTGAAAATAGTAGAAAAACTACTGAAGTTGAAAATCGAAGCACTATTTCGACTACTTATTGTGAACCCTATAGAGCAGGGATGGGCAACTCACAGTTACTATAGGGCCAATTTTTAGAAATTTAAAATATAGCGGGCCAGAGCATAGAAAGCAAAATAAAAAAAAGGTCATTCAAAATATACATTTAGATAGAGTACCTAGATAGAGTATACACTATACTAGACATTATAGATTATAGAGTATAGACGATAAAGTTTAAAATTGTATACCTATACCTAATGCAATTTGAAAATGTAGCGCGGGCCAGATAAAAAAGGCTCGCGGGCCCACCCCTGCTATAGAGTAATGATATAATGTGACGATACTTTATGTTGTGAACACGGACACAAAAAAAAATATACATATAGAATCAACACATTCATCTCTTAATCTCATAATCTAAATTTAAATTTAATGTTTAATTTTAATTTTAAAAAGAAATTGAGAAGTTTTTATCAAATTGTGTTTATTCTTTTAAAAATGCTTTCAAACCATAAACAATATTCTAAAAATCAAAATTTTTAAAAAGTGCTAAATAAAAATTTCATTTTTAATTTATTGATAAATGAAAACTGTAAAACGTGCATTTTGTTTGAAAAGCAATGTTATAGAAAAATTTAAAAAAATGCAATTTGTATTTAAATCTGCACCAAAGTTAAAAATAATAATTGTTGACGAATGATGATGCATTTATGCCGAAGATGGTGGATTACCAGCTGAACTGAAATCTTAAATCTTAAACACCTAATATGAACAATATTTCATACTCGGGTATTTAATAAAAAAAATAGTAAATACAAAATATTTATAATTTATACCAATACCAATTTTATTATAAATCTATAAAAATAACAAATTATTTTTGAGCAGTGGCCCACTGGGAAATTTCCCTTGCCAGCCAGTCCGCCCATGTAACTAATAAATTTATAAAGTACCTTGATTATCCAGAACATCAAATTTATAAAAATGTCCCCGCCTCATAACTACAATATGTTTTCCTGATGTATTATTGTGTAAAACATCTTGATCAGTCATTGGAATTCGTGTGTTATTAAATAAAGAACTATACTGAGACATATCTAAAGGATACGCCTGTAATTTTTTTAAATAATATCAAAAATACATGGTTGCCTAGAATATACACAGTAAATTATACAAATATTATTAATATATGTATATTGTTCAGCATAAATATTTTATAAATGGGGCACACATTTTATAAATATCATGCGACGAACTTCCTTACTATAATACTTAAATGATTAAAATTCTTGTAGGATTCTCAGTATACAACTCCAATGAAAGCTAAAAATACGTGAATAGTTGCAATAATTTAATTTGTCTTAAAAACAATTGTTAATTTAATTTTATGATCTTAAAATAATTTTACCTTATGATTTTATTCCTGCTTTATCTACTTGAATATACTTATCTAATGCTAATTTCAACAACTGTTCTGAAACTATATAAACGTATGTATACCTATTTGAATTTGTTATGAATTCCACTAGAGATTAATTTTCATACTTTTTTTTAATTTGGAAAATTAAAAGTTTTAATAACAATTTATCCCAAAAAGTTCAATTAAAAATGTAAGAAAAATGTTTTTCAGTATACTTCACAACAAATTTAAATTCAGTTTCAGAACTAGGTTACTTAATACAATTGACAGATTGTCCCTTAGACAAAAATAAATAAATGTAAGTATATTTTATGATTTGCAAAAACACCAGCTATTTATTTTACACTCCAGAACACTCACTGAAGATCACACTTACAAAATGTTCTATATTGAACTCTTTAAGACCATACAATATCAAATTTTCATTATACTTACATTATACATGTAGGCTCCATACCAACTAATTGATTCTGGAAGGTATTTCATGAGTTTTCTAAATTGGATGGTATCACTTTTCTTTGGATTGATATGAAAAATTTCTGGCTCTAATATATTTGCATTTAATGATTTGTAAAATCTAAATTTAAAATAAAGATATATAGGGCAGGGTTGTTATTAACACGCTTATGTTTTTAATAAATACAGTTAATAATTGAATTATCATTAATTAAATACCTATTAATTCACAAGAATGATTTTATCAGCTTCTAACAAATAATACTATATTATACACGAAGAAAACAGTCGATAATAATTATGGGGACTAATACACTTGGGGGGTAACCCCTAGACACACCTATGAGTAGTCCTAGCAAGGATTATGAAAAGAGCCAATAATTATTTGCATATATTTTTGAAATTAAATATATCAATTTGAATCATGAATATAATCAATTTTACAAACAATTAATATGACATAAATTAACATTTAATTTATTAAAAATAATAATATATAGGTAATGCCTATATTATATTAGAAAAATTATTTTTGTAAAATTGTATTTATTTATTAATTGATATTAGATTCTAAGCGAAGCAATGAATGTATTAACTTTAGAATGAAGTGTGATGTTGTTTTCTGTAAGTAAACATGAATTACAGAAGAAAACTACTATTTTCAACTTTGATAAGGATTTCTGATACCAAAATGAATCTAATTGATACTTTCAATCAAATGAATCTAATAATTTCCAATACTATTCAAAATAATTGGAAAACCTAGGAACTTATAATTTACATTTTTACTTGTTTATATTATTATTTTCTATGCATAATATAATATCTGAAATATGTTAATTGTTTTTGAGCTATTTATAAAACTTCATTTTTAACAAAGTTGAAAAAAAAATATTTTCCAGGATCAAAAAGTTTAAACATTGAATACTTAGTTCCTCATAAACAATTTATGACTAATCTATTACTGAAAATTAAAAATAAAAGTAAGGAAAATCTACCATTAAGTTTTTACTAATGTTTGAAGTTTAAATATTAGCGAATTACACATGTAGTTTTCCACATCTCAGATTTTAAAATGTATACAAATTGTATTATACGCTGTTATAATAGAAGTGTAAAAAAAGAAATTAAGCATAATAACATAAGTATAGGTTATATTTATTTTTTTGATAAATGTTGATAAAAGTTGTTTGTTCATTTAAAAAGTTCTGAGTAAGACTTAAGTCTATTGAAACACCAATATCTAAGAAATATATGAACATAACTTTTTATATAGACATTTGAATTTCAAACGTTGTCAGAATTCGATTTAATACATACATCACTATACGTAATAATAATTTTCCAAGTAACTGATTACTTTTAACCTAACATATAAACTGACAGACTATCATTGCTCGGAGTTATTTTGCAAGTTATTATTCATCATTGAATTCTAATTAAGCGAGTACATATAACAATGACCTACTTAATTACAAGTTGCACTTGACATCAACTGTATAAAAAAGAGGTTAACTACTTCCCCCCCTACACAATTTGAAGCTATCATATGGTATGCGGTCTACCGGAAAATAAGTTCTACCTGCCGCTGTAAGATGTGGTCTACCTGCGATTTTTACATATTAGGCTTAAGTTTATTTTTAATATATACACTTTAATCTTTTTCTATCTTTTAGATACACTTTATCTTAATTGCATTATACACAGATAACAATACTTCAACATTTTGTAAAAGCATTGGCTCAATAGCTCAGTATGCCATTTATAATTGCGCAACACCACATTTTAACACCATATTTTATACACCCAATATGTTGGCAAAAGTAATAATAATGAGTAGTGATGAATCTACCACAATTTTTTTAATTAGCAAAAATCTTGTGGCAAATAATAAAAATGCCAAATGTATTAAGTGTGGAAGTGCTATGAATTTATACCTATGTAAGGAGAGAGGTAAGGAAAAGAGAGTTTTACGTTGTAAGAGAAAGGGATGTCAAAAAAAATAAATTTTTAATGATTAATTTTTTACTAGACATTACCACTACAATATTATGATATTTTTAATTTATTTATTCGCGGTAGACCGCGCACTATACTCGTAAATTTACCGGTAGACCGCATACTATGCGACAGCCCAATTTAATGATATTTTGATGTTGATAGATATAATATATTCATAAAATTAAATATTAGCGTAGGCCACAAAAAAATTGTAAATCTGCCATGTAATAGTTACCAATGCACAGAGTGTAGGTTCCTAAAAACCATTCATTTTTCATAAATTTCAATATATTATAATGTTTAATAATCTATTATTTATAAAATTATTATTAATTAATCAGAACTTGAATAAAACTACCATTGTAAGAATATAAGCTAGCAAATTTTTATTTGAAATTATATCAAAACTTAATGGCGTATAATTTTTGATTTGCTAAATAAAATTATCATTTATTATAATAAATAAGAAATTAGGTGTACTGAAAGTTTTAAATTTGTTATAATGGTAATAGTACCATGAACAATTTCAAAGTCCATTTTAATGGTAGTTATAATCATTATCAAAATAAAAATTTTAATAATTGTATTCTTTTTAAACATAACTTATATAAATTAATACTCACCTAAGTGATGATATCAACAAATTAGTAGATCTTAGTAATTGGTTATTATATGCATTATCTAATTGTTTAAACACCAATAATGGATTATAATTAATTGGTAAAGGGGTTCTATCTGACAAATACATATTGAACCAATCCTTAGTAATATAACTAGTAGTTTTGTTCAAATTATTTTTTTTTTTTAACATATCTTGTAATAAATTTCCATCATTTAGTTCAAAGTTTTCCACAATTTTTTTAGTTTTCAAATAATCATTTTTTGAAAGTAAAGGTTGTTGTGCTTTAAGGTAACGTTGACAAGTTGATTTTAATTCTGGAATTGGAAGTCTAGGTAAAGATTGTTGAAAATGCATTGTAGGTATAATACTGTTCTGAATATATTGATATTCATCAGATTTATATCTGTAAAACAAAATATGAATTTTAAATTTTTAAATATTAGAATTTTAAAATTTTAAATATTAAAATTTAAAAAAAAAATCATATTTATATAGTTCAATATCATTAATGCATTATTAATATTTGATTTAACTTTTAATGAAGACACTTAAATAATTGAGAGTAATTAGTTATAACTTATAGTTATCTAATTAAAGTAATATCAATCACGTTTATATCCATAACATGAAGGTTTAACCCCAAGTTTGCCTTAAGAATAATTTACATAAGACTATGTTCAAATATTGTAAATATATATTGAATTAAAAATTATAATAATTAAAGAAGCAAAGCAGGCATTTGTTATTTTTAGAATAGCATGTCTTTACAGATTTAAACACAGCCTAGATCTTATCATAATTTATTGGTATGGATGTTAATTTACATATTATTATAGAAATTGGTAGAGTTACATAATACATTTTAACTAATAGCATAGTTTTACATTAATGGTGTTAGTCTTAGTATGTTAAGAATATAGATTAATTATATGAGTAGTATTTACCTTATTTGTGCCATCATTTTAAATGCTGAATCTGTATTTTGTAATATTACCTATAAGAATAAAATTTATAAATTTATATCAATATCATATAAAGACACGAATATATATTGTATAATTATTATTTTAATGCCTTATAAATTACATTTAGGTACCTATAATCATATTTAAATATAGAATCATTGTGACATTGTTTTTTTATCAGTAAGGCTTGGAAGTTAGAAAAGTTAAAACACATAAAATGTGCAAACAAAAATGTATCAGACATGCGAGAAAAATAATACATAGGTGATTCATAAATGTTTACCTTATAAATTATTAGTTAAATAATAGAATATTAGTATGTTTTAATTAAAAATAACTAGCAGTATTTAGAAAAAATTGATAATTTTTTGTTGTTACCTGAGGACCAAGGCTATAACAAAAACATGGCAAGAATAAAAAATGAAGTCCCTATAATTATGGGTACTAGTTCGATATGCGTTCTACATACAAATTTCTGGTTCGGTATGCGCTCTATATATACATCATTTTTATTTTTTATTTTATTATTGACATTTATAGGTATCTATCAAGGAGGGATGAGCGTCTCCAGCTAATGATCTACCCCTATTGTACTTCCATCGGCCAACAAAATGAGCTTCGTCAATTTGAACACACTCCTTACTCTTTCATGTCCGATTCATTACCATATGAGTAGGCAATTCCAATACAAACATAAATACAAATTTAATAATTTGACTAAATATTAACCCACTGTTTCAACTTTGGTTCAAGTCAGTGAAATTAAAAAATCTTTTGGGGACCGAAAAATTTTCACATTAGGCCATTTCTGTCGTTTTACTTGCATTTCTGTGTCCTAATAAAATCTATAGTAGAAATTACAGTAAAAAGTACCTTCTACAGTAACAAATAAAAGATAATAAAGTTGAAAGAAAAACCCAAAATCATATATAAAAAGAGGCAGCATATTCAAAAAATAGACCGAGTGTAAAACGTCAAAACCTGTAGAGTGCATACCAAACTAGCACTTACTTATGTTCACAATATTATACCTCCCATCAGTTGTATTAGAAATAGACACTTACTTTTTTCTGATGTTATAATGTAGGGATTTATACGAGTATAAGTATAAGTTATTTCGAAGTGAACCACATTGTTAAGATAAGTAGGTAAAAATATAAAAATATAAAACACATTTTTAATTTTATAACAAATAAGGGAACATTCGTTTTTACACTACACAGAGCATTCTAGTTTGGTTAGATACACATTAAGAAATTGGATTTTACTTTTGAGAAGTGCTTTTTATATTATATGAATTAATTTTACTCTAAGCTTGGTGTCAAGAGCCTCATGATTCACTCGGGAGCCGCATGCGGCTCACGAGCATCATTGTAGCCACCTTATTATAATGTACTTGTAAGTTGTAACACCCATTTTCACATTATATAAACAAAAATGTAATTATAGTAGCAATCGCCAAAAACTTTTTATCAAAATACAAAATAATAGATACTTTTATATAGTATTTAAAACGGTAATTTTTGAGAAACCATCAGGATTCAGTATTCAAAACTTCATTCATTGGAATACATCAAATGTTCATCAGATATTTTAGGAAAAAAAGTATATAAAAATTAAAAAATATCTTTCTTTAAAAATAAAACTTCCAGTTTTTGTTTTTATCGAAATTCATAAAAGTTTTCTAGTTTAGATTGCTATAAATTGAGAACAATTCTTACAACATCCAAGCCTTTCTGATTAGACATTTTCTACTCCACAAAAAAAAAATGGATGTCGCTCTGCTGTATAGTAGGTTACAAGTGGGTTACTGTAATGGATGGTATTAAATTATGAATTCAATGATATAATATAATTTTATATGAAAAATGATTCTGAGCGGAGACAGTTCCAAATTCCAAATTAAATCTGATTCATTATATACCCGACTCACTCAGTCATTCATAGTATATACAATCCATCATAAAGTATTAATATAAATCATTAACAAAATTAACTATTACAATTAGAATTTAAAGTACCTATGAAAAAAAATTTTAAATTACAACAATATAACTAAAATTGTTATTATTGGTTATTGAATATGTAATTTCATCCTAATTTGAACTTAAAATAACTATAAAAGAAAAAAATTATGTTTATATAGTTTTTAGATTATTTTTGTCGCAAAATTAACCACTCAAGTGGAATCTTGTTTTAAATTTTAATCCTTAGGTATAAAAGTTAAAAGTTTTAAAAAGTTTCAATACCTAAATAATTTGTAAATTTTGTCAGAATTTGAACTTAAAATAGTTATAACAAAAAAACATGCCTATATATTTTTAATGTTTTCCAACTGCTATTATATAAACTTATGAGGTACCTTGTATTCAATTTTCACGCTTGACCCAACAAATAAAATTTGATTTACATTCATAGAATTAAAGCTAAAACAACTTAATGTCTATAAATAGCTTAAACATTTTTGAAATATTTTGATAATAACCACACAACCTAACCGATTTTGAATGAAAATTCAAGTTTTTTCCAGCACTTTTGAAAACTATTGGGGATTTTGCCCGAAAAGGTAAATTTGGTTGGTGCAGTGTAACTCTAAGGTATTTAACTATTTTCATATTACTTTTAAATTAGGTAGGTAATAGCAAATCGAAAGATTTTAAATTCTTTTAAAAATCTTTAGTATATGTTTATTTTATTATAGGGAAATTGTTTACATACATTTTTTTTTTTTTAATTATATTTAGTACAAGTTAATCAAGTCTTAAAATTAAAATTAGAATAACTAAATTAAAATAAGAACCATTACACTTCTGAAGTAATTGATGTAATATATTAAAAAACATGTTCCTAATTTTAATTGGATTAATTTTTAATAGGTACTTTTCAAAATAAATTAAATTATTAGTTTAGTAAAACTTAAAAAATGTTTAGCTTTTTTCTAATTAGTTTTGATTTATTTTAATACATTTATATATACAAAACCATTTGAAGAGATAAAAAATAGGTTAGTATAATTAATTAATTGTAATCCATATTTTGTAATCATTACCTAATATGATTAAGTATCTATTAAGGTTTTTAATGTCTTGAAAACAAATTATTCTAAATACTATTCAATATTTAAAATGCAATTCTCAATGACTTTCTATGACTTTTGCATAAGTACTTATGAAATGATATATTTAAAAATTCTTTTTTTTTAAGAATTAAATGATTAAATAAAGACAATGGCACTTACTTTATCAACTAAATGATGGTTAGCCCATAACTTGTACTTCGAAAGCATTTTTTTTATAGGTCCTTTATTGTTCGTTGATGAACAATCTGTTTATTTTAATACCTAATATATTCACACTCAAACACAAAATCTGGAGTTTATTCAGTCAAGTATTGATCAGATGAGGACGTTAACATCTAGAAGCACGTATGCACAAACATTATGACTGAATAAAGAACACTTGTTTTTATATTTTTATATAATATTGTAGAATTGACACTGTAAAAGCGATATTCTACTATTACATGTTTTAATGAATAAATTAATAATATATTAGTATATTACATAATAATATGACAGTCACTACTCACTATTGTGAATTTGTGATTGTTTTGTTATCATTAAAAATAAAAAATGTTGGCATGTCATATTTTAATTGATAACCGCCTAATAGTTGATAAACTTGAATTTGTGGAATGTGGATTAATCTTATATTGTCATGACGTATCATGTTATCTATCATAATTATGGGCATTATGATTATTATTTAAATCTATTATTATTTGTTTATTATTTTAAAATACGCGCAACTAAGCGATTAATACCTAATACCTATAGAAGTAGAATAGTAAATTAGATTGTTAACAATTATCACGTATTTTTCATTCAAACTTGAATAATTTTTCAAATCTGTTATCCTCTTTTCTATAATATAATGAACACAATACTGTACACACATTTAAATTATTTGGTATACCTGCTGAAGTATTCCACTAAAATACCAAATTTTATTTTTAATAACTAACTAGAAAATGTGCATGAAACATTTTTTAGTTTTTATCATTTTAAATTAGGTATCAAATAATTGTATCCAATAATTTAGGAAAATTATTCATTTGATATACGATATACCTATATTAATATATTATAATATAATAGGTTTATAGCCTTATATAGGTAGAAAACATCATGACAAAATAAATCTATTTTGTCATAGGTAATATAATATGTATCATAATTTAAAAAAACTAATAATATGAATAAATATACAATTTTACATTTATATTTTATAAAGCTATTATTCTGTTGCGCTGAAAAGTTTACAAAAGTACTTAGGTAAATACAATGATTAATTCATTATTTACATGACCTAGTGGCTAGTATGAAGTCACTATTCTAGTGTTCTCGAACCGAGTAAAGTTGGCTTTAGAAGTTTAGAAGGAAAGATTAAAGGTGAAAAAGTTTCAGGAGCGATAGTATGAAACTCACCAATCATTATTTATTAAAACTATAAAAAAATCATTGTTAACATACTAATAACCATAAGCGTGCGCACGGGGGAGGCAGGGGAGGCGGCAAAAATATACAAATTAAATTTGGACGTCACACGTGACAGGACGACGTATAGTTAACCGTGAGAAAAACATTGAACGCTTAGGTCAAATCCAGCAACGTTAAGTGTTTGTCCCTGTGCTTTATTTATAGTCATTGCAAATGCTAATTTAACGGGAAATTAATACGTTTAAACTTAAAAGGTAAATCTGAGGGTATAATTGGTATTCTTGGTATTAAAACAGGTTTTCCATTACCACAGCCTGTTAATATTATGCACTCAAGTAATTAACTTCTCAATTTTTTGATTTGTAGTCTTGTACCGTTGCAAAGTGTGGTTGGGCTCAAATTTCTCATTAAAATAATAGGTGCCCATATTTTTAAAATCTGCAGTGTATGTGGTGGGACTCCAGAAGGCGTTAAAGAGTTAAGAAATTCAGTTGAGAAATGGACTGCATCCTCTTTTTCTAAAACTGTATCAACTGAATAGTACATTTGTGATTTAGCGTCAAACCTAGATAGGATCAAATCATTTAATTTGTCGACTTGCTCATTTGTTGGTGACAAAATAGCCCTTTCTTGAAACCATTTCAATGATTTAGAAGATATATTTTGAATGTTCGGGTACACGTTTTGAATCAATTTTGTTATAGTGAGTACTGAATTAAAGAAACTTTTAATATTTATTTTATCGTTCGTTGCTTGAAATTCGCCTTTGCCTATTAAAAGTAAATCTTTGACAAAATTTATATTATCTTGATCTGTACATAGCACTATCATATTAGTTTTAAGTCCCCTACACTATAGCGTACCTAGCTGCAATGCCAGACGACGCTACCGCAAGAGCAATTTTTCCACCATATCTTACTTTTGCGAGAAGTAAATTTATCAAAAAAGTTTTACCCGTGCCCCCAGGAGCATCTAAAAATAATATTTTGCCTTCATTATTGTTAACAGACGACTTCACTGAATCATATACAATTATTTCTTCACGGTTTAATTGATTTTCATTTTGAACGGACAGTAATAGTTGCTGTTGATCATAATTTCTCTCTCTTAAACACTCAATATTAATTGTTGTTCTATTTATTTTTATCGGTAAAGGAAAACCAAAATGTACTATAGATTTTCCCGATAAAATTTCCACTTCTTTGTTTAATTCAAATAAAGCTTCATCAAAATTATGCTTTGGTCAAAACTAATATCATATTTGATGACAATATTCCTGTCGTTTTCCATGCACTATATCGTTTTACTTTATCATTTACTTTAAACGCCTTTAAATGATTAAACCAGCCAACAATCAACAGTTAATAAAATAACAATATTTATATATTTGCCAGACGACGCGAGCTCACAATACCTGCCTTGGTTATTAGCAGTAGGTATACAATATGTACAATAATATATATATAGGTATACAATGTACACGTTTATTTTAATTAATAATAACTAATTATTTATTAACTTAATCAGACTAATTTTTTGCCTTAAACCTTCTCTGTGATGTCCTCTTTAATTTAAAAAAAAATTGCACGACGATTGAATAAGTAGTTTCGGAGTTTATCCCGAATAAAAAAAAAGTGACTTCATTTTATATAATAGTATAGATATAGAATTATGTGTATATTTATTTATAAATTATTTTATATAGTAGTATATATATATATATATATATATATTTATAAATTAATTATGTTTATGTACACAATATTATAATTTTATATGATATATAGAATAGAAGAGGTTATGGATTATGGTTATTAGGATCTGGGAGTGAAAAATATAGTGTATGATAAAAAATTTCACTTTTAAATTTAACAAATTATATTTCAACTTGTTTACAATGTATATTGGACTTAATACAAAACAATGACATTTAATTCATAATTATATTGACAAAAAATATTATAATATCATATTTTTATTTTTATTGCATCTATGATATTGATTTAAGCTGAGAAATGTATAGTAATAAATAAATATAATAAACCATACTTTTAGGTAGAATCCACTTTTTACACTATGGTAAAGGACGGTGGCTGTTATTACTTGTAATATTCAATTTGTAATTTATATTGCAAAATAATACTGTTCTTTGATTTAAAAAAAAATCATACTCTTACTCTTCAACAAGAACTGTATTAATAGTTTAATAGTTGACTTTTTCAAACCACAACTTACAATTAACTATTAAATATTAATAATTAATGACTAATAATATGCTACATTATTATATAATCCTTCTATACAAGTGATCCAAAGGAAAAACAATTCTAACAAAATTATAAAAATATTTAAAGTGCAGTTATTCTTGGAATACAGAATAATCTTGATCCTTTAAATAGCAACAAGACACATAATGTCAAGAACTTATGAATATATAAGCCTTTTCATTTCTATAAATTGTAAGTATTACATTAAGTATTATGTTTATATAACTATTTACAACAGTTCTGAATTCTCATTATATTAAAAGATGAATAATCATATCAATAATCAAATTACTAGGATTTTATGTAATGAATTAAAATTTATAATTGAACCAACAAGTAATATTTGATCATCTTAAATAGGAATTGGTTAAACCAAATATTTAAGTATTAACAACGCATTTTGCCACCATAATGAATATGAATATATTATTAATAAAATATACAAATCAGTAACAATAACAATAACACTTGATTTTGTCTAAAATTACAAAATACCTAATGTAAATAATATAATTAAAGTCAAATACAAATTATATATATTTATTTTGTGATGGTGTTTGTGACTAGAACAAAAACAAAATTTTAAGATAATTTTTTCAAAAATAAATATATTTTTTACAAAATGTATCATTAAACAATTTTCAAAATAATACTTAGTGTAAAAGAGATTCCGAATAATACTTGATGGAAAAACAATTTATCTAATTATATTTTTCCAACATTCATAAATGAGATGAAATTATCTACTAAAATAAAGACTATTTTTAAACATAAATTAAATTATTTTAAATAGCACCGTTATACAAGGAAACAACTGTAGTGTGAGCAACATAATATGATAATTTATTATATTATACCCTTTATTTGTTAGTCTTTTATATATTTTGTCTTTCTATTTTACTAATTATTTATGTCAAAGATTATATCTTAAAACTAAATTAGTAAATTTATAATAAAAATACAATAAATTACAGAAGAATTGATTTCTATAATAATGAAACATTATATTGTTCAACATCAAAAAAGTGAACATGTTAAATTAAATTAATAATTAAAAAGAAAAAAATGGAAAACTATAGTGATAACAAACTAAAAACTTGTGAATTTGAAAATTAAAAAAAAGTGCAATATTGTCATGGAGTGTGTATATTTTTGGTATATGATTAAGACTTATAGTTATGACAAGATATTTTTATGATGGAACATGGTATGATCATTTTAAATGACTGTCTCTTATTTATTAACGTTACTAGGTTTATGATATTGCACTTTACTACGTTTAGGTCTTTGAACGGGCACATCTTCAACAACAATAGTAGATTCTATTGGCAATGAATCAGAAGAAGAATCTGATACAGAATCTTCTATAATATTAGTTGTAGGTTTCTTTTTTTTCACTTTTCTTATGACAGCTGCTGGGTTTTGTGGCAAATACTCATCGTCCAATGTAACCATTTGTTGGAGAATCATTGGCATGCGCCCAACCTATTGAATAAAAAGTAAACATAACTAATACCATTGACTAAAAATATTGACTATAATAATTTTTAAAGAACATTAGATAATTTGTTTGTATTTTAATGGAACCAATAATAATATATTTTTTTGAACATGACTACAATTTATTCCAATAATAAAAGAAATATATAAGAATATAAATTTTAAAAATAAGTTACAAATATTATTAATAATTTAAAAATAGGCAAAATGAAATTGTCAAATGGAAATATTACATTTTTTTTATAACCAATTTGAACATTTCGTCACAAGTAAATTGTCTGTTTGATGACATGACACTTAGTTCAATCAATAAGAGACTTGAAAAAAAAAGTTAAATTCAATATAATACGGTGTCTTTATAATATAGACAACCAATTATTCTAAATATAATTTTGGATATTCCAGTTGAATAAAATTCAATGGAAACTTTTAATTTCCATTCATACATGAGAACATGTCTAAAAATAACAACATCTTTCTAATTAGTCATATAGCTCTAATCTAAACATTAACATGAACAAATTAACAATAAAAATAGCCTAGATTATATGAGAGCAAAATTATATCTTTCTAGAAATTTCTTAATAAACAAAAATATGCTACTTCCAAGACTTTTCTACTATTAAAGAAAAAATAACCTGAATCAATTTTGTATTTTAAACAATCCACTTTTTAATTAAATTAAATAAGTATGCAAAATCACAGTTTGCTGCATAACATGACTAGTGCAATAAGTTTTTCATAAAATAAAGTTATTGGTTATTGAGAAATCTTAAGAAAAATTAAATTATATTAACTACAATTTTTTTAATCTAGACAATATGCATTAATGATAATCAAAGAGCTGAAGATTTTTAGATTCTTCAAAGCTTAAAATTTTTTCTAAAACACCATAAAATATTCTCTAAATATTCCTTAAAGTTGTATAACACATGCAGATAATATTTTTTTTTTCTTTAAAATTATTCAATAACAACAATAAATAACTGTTATACTCCATTCCTTTGGTAACTGCTAAATTATTTAAACATAAATAATTGAATGATTTCTAAATTTTAGCATTCTTAAATCAAATTATTTTTTTGGCCTAGAAAAAATGGTTGCTAGATTTACACAACTCGAGAAATTAACAAAATACATGATTTTTATGAACAATAATAGAATATATTCTAAAATATGAAAAATAGGTTAAATATGATTTAATAAGCAAAATAATTTTTCCTACTAACTATGCGATAGATAAATCGTCCACATTTTTCATCTTTAAAAAATTTCATAAAGCCAATACAAATTTGTAAAAACCTAAAGATCTGCTCTTTAATGATAATCATATATATAAAAGTTATTCTACAATTCATAGTCTACTATTGTTATGTAATAATATTAAATTGATCTGAATTTTTGTACCATATATTTCCTATTTTTAATAATCTATATTGAATATTTACCACTGTATGCTGGGCAACAATTGCAGCTGTCATTTGAAATGTTTGTTTGGCAGTTGACGCTAAAGCATTATAGGTACGTGATTTAACATTGACCAAAAATTCATCAATATCCTGTTAACAATAAATAAAAACAACACAAAATTTACAAATGTCTTTATATTTTTAAAATGTTATAAATTCTTCATACTGTTTCTTTTTTCAACAAAGTTGGATGTACTAGTTGTTTGTATAGAATTGTTGAACCTTTTGTAAATGGACAAGAAATCCATAACAGCATGAGCAATTTAATTTCATAATAAAATGGGAACCTTTAATCACATAAGGTAAACATTTTTTTATTTTTAATCCAACAATTTATAATGAAAATACATTACCAAAATTCAAGGAATATATCAGTTAAGCTTTCGATACAAATGAATGCTGCAAAAACTATCCAATACATCATCCACTTAACCTATAAGCAAAAATATGCTGTTTATTTATTATTTTAAAAAATTCTACAATAAAATAAAAATATATTTTAGTGTTTTTTAACAGCCAAAAATGAATTATTAAATACTTTTAATTATATTTATTTTTTTCAAAAGCAACTTAAAATTTAAACTATCATTATGATTAATAGAGATTGAATTATTATAAATGATATTATAAAATATAAAAATAAGATGTTTCAATTTTTCAGTATATTTAAATTTTTTTAAATTGCAACAAAAAAAAAATTTTGTGATTTTGTGAAATTTGATGTTAATTGCTTTATATTGAAAAGTATTTCCTAGCGCCTCAGTCTGAATTTAAATAGGTAAACGTAATAAAAACTGAATTGTATGTCAACTGATTTATTGAAAAATGTGACATCAGGATATTATACTCAAATTAGTCTGCACAGTATTAATAAAATAAAAAAATTCAATAACTTGTGATTATGAGGTGTAATTAGTAATCAATAGTATTTTCCAAAAGTCATTCATAGGTGAAACTAAGAGGAGCTAAGCATTTCTAAATATTAAATATTAAAATTAGACCACCCAAATTGTGCACTGTACTTGCTATGAAAACGTTAAATAAATTGATATTCCATCATCAAAAATGTTAGTTAATATTTAAACCTAATCTTTACATATTAAATTGGCCTTTTACCCATTAATTGTGTTTATTCAAAATTTTAAATTAAATTTAAACGCCTTACTTTTAAATACTTAGAAATTTTCTATTCAATTCAAGGAGTTGGCCATAGAATTATGACAATGCAAACATATTTTTCAAAGGGGACCACATTCTAACTCTAAATTGATAATTTGAGGATTATTTTGAAAATTTTGAAGTGCCCAATTAAAAATTCAAACGAATTGTTTCTAAGTACTAAAAATAATAGTCCTTAAAAATCGTTCTATATTAAATGGATCCAAAAAAAACACCTCAAATCATCCAAAATTATTATGAATGGACTATTATAATAAATATACTTATTTCTAAAAAATTAAAACTATTCATTTAAATTTTTATTAACATATATAAAAATTTTCAAAAAAAATCATCTACTTAAAAATGTGCTGATATATTGTTATTGCTCGAATATGCAGTGTACATATTATTATGTAGACTGTGTAATAGGCTACACTACCAACGTACCTATAATACACAGTAATAGTAGTAAGTAGTACGTAAGTAAATAAGCGACTTCAAAAAATATCAAGTTATCGTATAATATTTATGTAAAAGCAAAAAAAATTGTTCTTCATAAATGTTTGCCAATATAAGTAATGGTCAAATAAAAATCTTTTAATTGGATGATACATACTCCTATACTAATAATCATGCAAAACACAAAAGATCAACTGCCGTTAGGTTACTAACAAACTTATTAAATACACTATATCAGACTATTATATAATCAATGAGTTTATCTTTTAGTACCTAATGATAAATATAGGTGGAAAATACATAAGTGTATAATTATATTTAGGCCAATTTAATCTTTTATTATTATTTTTTTTTTATTGCTGTCGCATATGCCGTCTATGTGTATAATTGTTAACTGTGTACCATCGGTCGACCACATATCCAAGCAGCACCAATTTATTTATAATTATAACTAATAAATTAAGGCATGTGCAGACTGTCTGCTGGTACAGGATTTTTGATAACATTATCCTTGTCAATTATTTCTGTATGTTTAAAGATAACTTCAGTTAATACATTTTCTGATTAATATTGATTATGATTCAATATATAATATAGTCTTATATTTTAAAAAGTTTAGCTAGCAGAATGGGTAGCTGCTGCCCCCTGTACTCACACTTATAATAATAAAGGGTGGTTCACATTTAAAAAAAATAAGTTTGGATTTTAAAATATGATATTTATTCCATCAGTAGGAAGAATTTTTTTATATCAAAATTTAAATAAAATAATTTATTAATGGATAAAAAATAGGGATGGATAATGATTATGCCTGGGTAAATACTCTGCAAATACATGAAAACATATTAAGGCCCTCTGTTAATTTTTTTATGAGGAATACATTTTTTTTAGATTCATTTAAATAATAGAAATAGATCTTCGAAACAAGTTGAACCATGGTTATAAATTAAGTGTATATTAAACATTTTCTTACATAATTTTTCACATTTTTGTTTTTCACTGTCTTGTATGATGCATATGCTGGATACATTACACCAAATAAAAGTCTAAAAATAATAATGAGATATTTACATAACATATATATATAAGAAAACAAATCTGATGAATAATAACTAATAACCAGTTGATAGAAAATTAACTCACGTTAATACTTTGCACACAGCTCCTGGAATCATATTGTACAAAACTGTATGAATAATTTAGTAAGAACATAGATTAACTAACTGTTTCTCAAATTCTTGTAGCCTGTTTCAGAAGAGAGTGTTTATTTTCTGTTTATCTACCTAACAACGAGTTGTTCAAATTCATTTTTGAATTTAAACAATGTAAACATATAATTCATTACTATTTGTTGTTAAAAATCAAGAAATGTTACTGTTACATTTTATTTAGATACCACATAATAGTTCATTCATTCCGTACGTTTCTACTTCCATATAAGGCAATGAATTTCAAAACTTAATGAACGATGAACAAAATACACGGAGTAACTCACATAATAACTAATTTGTATCGAAGAAAAAAATATTCTATTCCTATTGGCTAACATTAACTATCACTGCTATTGTTTTGGTCATAGACCTTAAACTCGGAGTAATGCCTATAATAAATTTATGGTTTTGGTGTTTTCTCGTTTGATAGTGATATTTTCTTATCGTTGAATAATACCATATGATACGTATGATACTATGATAGTAAGATAAGAAGTAAGAACTGAAAATAATCAAATAATGAGAAACATTACAGACAACCACACTCGGCACAACATTCTGCGCTTACGAGGTTAAAATCGAAAAGCAATGGTTAAAACTGTTTTCAAATTCAATTATCGATAGTCCTCCATTTCCTCCACTTTTTTAGACATTCTGGTTAAACGTTTTTAGATATTTTGGGAACAAATTCAGTTTAGCTACACATCATTTTTTTCATTCATTTTTATTTTCAATCATATGTATTTCAACGAGTTAAGAACGATGGTGCAAAAAAAAAAAAAACGGAAACCATTATTTTGGAAGTCATATCCTTCCAAAGCAACAGATTTTGATTGTTTTTTTTTTTTTTTGTAGTTATTTACTGTACAAAATATCAAGGCTGGGCATTAACGAGTTAATAAGTTAGAAGTTAAGTTAATTTTAACTTATTAACTTACCTTACTAGTTCGCTGTTTTAATTAACTTAACTTTAACTTATTTCTATCTACGTTAACTTAAAATCAACTTCTACTTTTTTAATATCACCAATTAAGTTAATTTTGAATTTTCGTTTTATCTAGAATATATTTTAGTCTATAATTTTTCGTCGATTTAAAAACTTCGTATAATATTAGAAAATATTGTTGGAAAAAAAAGAAGATATTTTCGTGATTATTTTTATAAATAACAACTAATATGTTATATTAATTAAGTATGTATTAATAAAATAATAAACAATAATTTATAATATAAAGATAACATTATAACAATGCGACATTTAGTCGCCCGCATGACCGTATATTATTATATAAGATATATCAATAGCTACGAGCTGCTCACGAAGTCACGTTTAATAATACCACAGAACATAATGTTAGGTACCCTCATTAATTATTATTATTATTACTTAATATTTATTAATATCTTATTTTATAATTGTTATGATTGTCGATTATCATGAATAGTAACCATTTTATTACAAAAATACTAAAACCTACCTATAAATAGTGGTGTACTGGTGTATGATATACATTAATTGTACAATTGTATATTCATAGTTCATAATATAGTTATCATTCCTAAAACTTCTTGTTGACAATTATTTTATACCTAATTTTTAAACGTTTGAGTTATTTATTTTTGAATTTTTAAGGTTAAACAATAAAGTAAGCACATTTAAAATATAAATCAACCCAGACTCCAGACTGAAATATAAATATTAAATAGAGTTATAAAATTATACAGCCCTACAACAGTTTTTAAATTATACACATCATATTAATATATGCAGATATTATATTCATAGATATATTACCTATTATACAAGTGATTTTCACTTATTTTAAAATCTTTTTAATGAATTTTTTTTTTATTAACTTTACTTATTAATTGAAGTTAAGGTAAGTTAACAAAATTTGTTAACTTAACTTTGAACTTAATGATGTATTAAAAATATATTAATTTAACTTAACCTATACTTAAAAAAAATCATTAACTTGCCCAGCCTCGCAAAATATAGTAGATACACAACAACACAACACGTGGTATACAAAGACAATGTTTTATATATATTTATAAATTATACTTATATTATAAATCTACTATTTAAAACTAAGTTTTTATTTTAATACCTCTCCTTGAGCTTAATTGCGTAAACAATATTTAGGTAGGTACCATAATATTACATAATATATTATATATATTTCAGACATTTCAGTAATTTACTTAATTGAACATTATTGTTGGTTTTGGTTCTTTATATTTATTATTTATACCAAATACCAATATCGCTAATTTATTACTCTTATTATTTTTAAATTCTATATTATTATTATAATGCATATTGAATTATCTCCATGAAAATAGAAAAGCTAAATTAAGTTGTTTTTCAATTATCTTCAGGCTGTCAGGCAGACAACTGGCTAATGAGTATATATTACAAACTTCAAACTTGCCCGTTAAAGTGAACGTGACATGAGTATAAGAGTATATTATAGCGGTTTCCTTCGTCTACCGACTCCGGTCCAGAAACTCTAGGAGCTCTGGACAGGGGCGGGTTTAAGGGGGGAGGGGCAGTAGCCTAAAATGCTAAATTCCAAAATAAAATAACAAATTGTATAAAAAAATAAATATAAATGGCATTTATAAATGCCATATATTATATAATTATTATTTACAAAAGGTAATTTTTTGAGGATATTTTCATTTTTGGCTAATTTTTAAAGCATATTTGTATGGTTTTGAGTACATTTAAATCCGGGCCCTAATTATAATATATCTATTGATCTATTGTATTTAAACACAATAATTATAAAAAAAAATCATATAAAAATCAAATAGAAATAATAGAAAAATATATAATTATCAACATTACGTAAGTATAGTACGTACCTACATAATTTATGTACAGATTTATTATTTATATATATTATATTCAGATACTTATATCTTTTTTTACACAATATTAAAATATTTAAAATAAATAATATAATAGTAATTGAATATCTAATAGAGCTGTTATAAAGAGATGTATATTTGGATTTTTATTGAAATTTAAATGCTATAAATCCAACCCTAAAATCGTCTACCTGCTGTAAATCGGTGGAGTTTACAATCGCCCAAACATCCCTGTCCTTAGGTCAGACGCTTAGACGTATAGCCTATCAAGACGTAAACTTTTTAGGTAAAGTAAGGTAACAGTGGTAACACAAGTATAGTGACTCTCCCATCACCTGCCGTCTCCGGTCACCATACTCAATGGGTAGTTAAAGTAAGAGTAACATATAAATACCTATTATATTGTAGTGCAGGGGTCTCAAACCTACGGCCCACGGGCCGGATCCGGCCCGCCAAGCTAATAATTAATGTTTTGAAAATAATACATTATATTTTTTCATTGTTTTTAATTTATTTTTTATTGAATTGATTAATATAATAAAATAAATTTATAATATTTTCTTTTGGTAGGTATTATTCATAACAACTTATAATAGTTATTCATATACACTAATACTAACTAATAATAGATAAACTCGTCAATCACACATTTTTTTTTTTTTTTTTTAGATAGACAACACATTTCTAAAAATGTTGGCCCGCCGTACAAAAAGGTTGAAGACCGCTGTTGTAGTGGCTACGATCTCCAAACTCGAGGTCCTTCATGAGGCATTAATGTAGTGATCACTGATCTGCGCATAACCGTACCTATAAACTTAAAACCGTAAACATCGGAAGGCTATAAGGCTATGACTTCCAAACTAATGGTTTCCGCAAATGTTTTTTTTTTTGCAACATCGTTCTTGCCTCATTAATACACGTATGACTAAAAAAAAATGTTTAAAAATTCTGGATACCTTTTTTAAAATTTTAGCTAAAGTAAATTTATGTCAACTAATAAGTGTATACGTAAGGTACTCTAAAATTCCTAGTGTATCAATACCAATATTGCTCAGATTCCAATACCTAGTAAATGAACCTTAAATAATTAGTAGGTATACCTATAGCATATTTGCTATTCTTATTATTTATTACCATGATTTACCTATGTACTATGGTCTAAGACCAATTGACTTGTAGGTACCTAAATAATATTAATGACTGGTTAAATACGTAATAATAAAAGTGAGATATTGTTACTACCGTTTAATATAATTTAAACTTAAACTGTAAGTTTGATTGTATTATAATGTGTGCCACCTAGTACAGTGAATATTTCAAATGTCCGAATTACCTAATAAATACCTAATATCATATAGGTATTGTTCAACTGACGAAGGATTAAGGAGCTCATGGCTAAATTGTCTTTAAAAAAAAAAAATCACTCTGCAAATAGGGATCTTATCTTTGAACTTTGTTTTTCAATATTATAATCACATAATATAACATAAAAGCCTAACCTAAATGAGAGTTCAATGCGGTTTTAAAAATCTTCCTTTCAAATTAAAAAAAAAAAAAGTAGTTCAATAAAATATAATTCTTTAAGGCCTAAGAGATTTTCTATTGTCATTTTTACTATTGTACCTGGTACCCACCGGCCACTACACCTTGAATATGACGTATCTGGCAGATATTTTATTAAATTACAGGTAGGTAATGAACAAACAACCATTGTATTTGAGCTCCTTATTGGTGTAGACTAAATTACAAATTTATTAATGATCTATAATACCTAATAAAAGAACTTGATTTTACATAAGAGATTTAAACTGCATTACATTGTCCATTTTTTAGTTATTTCTCGATTTTATTTGCACATTCTGTATAACAATATACCCGTTAATTAAAAAAAAAAAAAATTTAATGTATGGCTCATCTCTTAGTTCAGTATGTTTTTCAAACTAATCATAAAACTCTATAACTCTATCTTTATATAGATATAATCTATTTTCCGTAAGATATTTTTAAGCGTTTGGATTAAGAATCTTAACAAAATTCGTAAAAATCATGAAAATTAGCTAGGCGCTATGAGACTATTTAAATTTTAAAGTATAGGTACATTATTATATTTTATACACACTATGATATTTTAAAATTTGTAAGTTTTGCCAAAAATTAATTTAACCTATTTTAGTGTTAATGCTCGATAGCAATGTAAATAACTTTAATCACAATTATTGTATTATTGAAAATAATTACTAATATTCTCTAATATATATATTATATTAATTATATTACTAATATTCTGTCTTCGCACAGAATTTTTTTTCGTATACAAAGATTTTATATCATTAAATGCAAATTTAACACATCATTGGAGTAACTCTTTAAACAACATTACCTATTTTAATATAAAAAAAATTAATAGGTAATATCGTTTTTTTTTATCCTCTCTTTCAGAAATCTTGTATACGCCACTGTAAGCATATCAAGAAATGATATTGTAATGAATTTACGGGTATACTCCTAGTATTTAACTTACTACGTTGTAAATTGCATTTAATGAGTTGCAAGAAAATATATAGTCGTCATAAATTTAAATACATAAAAAGTTATCAAAAATAATATGATTTAAATATTCAAAACTTTGTACTTAATCATCTATTTGTTTTGGAGTACATGGTAATGACTTCTTTTGCTAAGACTTTTTCAAGGAATATATAAATAATTCGATGTTTTTAAGATATACTTTTGTTTAACATTTGCTTTTTGAATAACAGATACAAAATAGGATCAAAACCAAAAATTGTACTACCAGTGGCAAACTGCCTTAGAACTGAAACTTGGAAATGGCGATACATTATTTTAATTTTTTATAGTAACATGATAATTTAACTTGAAGCAACATATAGAGGAGTCTGCTAGTAATTTCTATTGGAGTCAAGAAGATTGAAATAATTAATAAATGAGGTCCAATGAAAAAAATTGTTGTCAAATTTTTATGTTTTTCAAATAGTACTTAATATGAAGACAAACAATTTTAAAGACATGTTGACGGTCCAGTTTTCTTACTTCCACGGTCTTGATTCGGATCACAGTTCACCAGTTGCGACCATTGTTATAGAGCATAATTTCTTGTCAGAATAAGTATCTAATGCATAATTACTGATCTATGTTTAATAGAAATATGTATGTTTTAAGTATATAAAGCAATATACGCAACAGTTATTCATGTTCCTATTACATTTGTGGTATCAAATATTTCAAAAACAATTGCTAAATATTTAAGTTATTAAACTTATATCACCAAATCAATAATAATATAGAATTTAAACATATGAAATTTGCTAAGTGAATGAATTAATATACATATCTGGCAATTCATTATTCAATAAAATAATATTTATGACCTAACTATGATTAAAATATATAATTAAATAATAATTATTAGTCAAACTATGAATTGCTGTAAGAATAATTTGATACTAATATAATATATTATTAAAAGTTTGTATTGATATATGTAAAAAGTAATCACTATTTTTTAAATGATAAGGTGAATTAATCGTTCAGTTACATGGAGTATTCTATGGATCAAAAATATAAAATGTAGAAATTTGTATGACAAATTAGATAATTTGTCATTTAAAGAGGTGTATCGTCTAAATGTATTTTTTATGACTAAGATAAAATTATAATGGTCTATATTATTATTATAAAACTTATAACATTTTATATTTTATATAACATGAAATATTTAATGTATAATCAAGAGTAAAATGGGTGACTGACTTTTTTCGGATCTTGGATCAAAATTTAAAATCATATCAGGTTTTAAAAAAAAATGTATGAAACAGCAATATTCATATTTATATTAAAATTTTATTTTTAAATATTATTAAACCATTTCTGTAAAAAAATACACAGTTTTAATGTTGAATTATTTTTCTTGCTTGCGGACTAATTCTTTTACTATTTTCATGTTATCTTAAAAACAAAAAAAAAGTTGTTATAAAAAATTAACAAATCAATATTACTACAAAATAATTATTACTTGCAATAACACTGAAAATGTTGTTCAAATTATGAAATGAATTAAAATCTTTTCGATTTCCTGGATTGATATCAAAAGTAAAATCTGGACCATAAGCCGAAAAAAACTGAAACATAATTCATTTTTTTAAATTAAATAAAATTCTTAAATATATTTAGTTCTTAAAACAAGACATTTTTATAATAAATCATATTATGGCATAAGTAAAAGCTTAAAAACACTGGTAAAAATTGTTATTTTTCATTCAACTTAATACCTTTTAGATTAATACATTTTTTTATATATACCTCATTATCTGGAATATCATTAGATAATACATCATCTTGTCCAGTAATAATAGCAGTTAAATATGTCCAACAACGTGCAACATTTGCTTCATTATATCCTCCTAATAAAAAGTTTTACATTTTAATATAAAAACAAATAATATTCCTTACACAAACAAAGTACCTAGACTGTAAATACTTTAAATGGGAAAAATTGGCATTTATAAAACATTACACACCAAAAAAACAATTAATTCTTCAAATTAGAAGCCAAATAATATTATATAGTAACCTAACCGGCATCAAATAATATTAAGAGATAAAGTGCCACACGAGTATACTGAAAGTAGGGACGGTATCAGAGAAATCTGATGAGGGGAGGTGTCATATGAAATTAAACTAAGATAAAAAAAATGTCTAAATACCATATTTTCGACTAGAAAAAAAATTAATAATCAGATCATTAATGACAAGTTTAAAAATAACTTTTTGCAGTAAATCAAATGCATATTATGTTAGTTTAATCTAAAAACAAATTTATTACACATTCTCATCTAATGTGCAAGGAGCCCACACCCAGGCGAAAAACGTGCAATTGTGGACTCATTGTTAAACACTAATTCCAAAAATGTCACACTTATAAGAACGCCCAAACAAAATCAAACATAAACATCATCTTACTCAAAGAAGCATTCTGACCAGGACAAGAAAAAACCAAAACTAACTTCATCAGAATTGCTTTATTGGTATTTGATATCGGAACTATTAATAATTCATAACTCAAAAGTTTTTTGTTGAGGAATGACAATATTATTATAAAAATATTTTATTTCAATTCAAAGTCAATTTTAATTTGTAAATAAAACAAATAATTAATTTTATCAAAATAATCATGATTGCCAAAAATGCCAGTATCTTTATGATTAGGTTGTGTCACAGCTACAAACACCATTTCCCTACGACCATGACTGAAACATAGTTTATATTATAAATAGAATTATTAATTTATGTTAAGTGTAAAGTTTAATTTTTAAAACATGTATTACCTCCGCCGAGAAACAATGTAGGTTTTTCCCACTTCATTACATTTTTCACACATTCTGCTAATGCTTTTGGTGTCAAATTAAATCCACCAATTGGGTCCCCCACTAAACTATCTGCTCCACATTGGACAACAATACATGTTGGATTATAGGAACTATTTACCATATTACTAATTCTAAAGAAAACAAATAAGCATATTTTATTTTTTAGTTGTAACATGAATTATTATAAGTTATTCATAATTACTTTTTAAACATTGTAATGTATTTATCATCATTTATTCCTTCTTTAAATGGAACATTTACAGTATAATATTTTCCTTTATCTATTCCAATATCATCCAATGATCCACTCGTAGGAAAAAAACCTGGTTCATATTGATGAAATGAAAGTGTAAAGACTTTATCTGTAGCCATAAATGCATACTCAACACCATTGCCTAAATTAATTAGAAATTTTTATTAAACATGGACATTTATTAATAAACAAACAGGAAGAATTATTCTTGAAAATAAATTTGAATACAAATATTATTACCATGATGAACATCAATATCAATATATAACACCTTTCCAAATGTTTTTCTTAATACTTCAATAGCAAGTACTATATCATTTACATAACAAAAACCTTGAGCTGAATCTCTATCAAAAATAAAAAAACATTAATTAAATTGCATTAAAAAAAGTGAAAAGGTAAGCATATTTTTAATAATGATTAATAGTTTAGTGCTAAACCTTAGAGCATGATGCCAACCCCCACACCAGTTTATAGAATATCTATATTGCATAGTTGTTAATGCTTTTGCAGCAGTTAACGAAGCACCCGAGATATATGTAATGAACTGCCATATATCTTTTACAGCTGGACAATCATAACCTAAAAAAAAAGATTCATATTTTAATTATATAATTTTAACTCACTAATCTAACTAATAGTAAAAAACTGTATAAATTTTACTTCAAAAACTTAATTTTATAATTTATTAAGTTATTAAATATGTATGTGATTAGTTTTTAATTTGAATAATTTGTGGAGTGGCGTATCAATTATAGTTTCATTTAAAAAAAAAGTTTGATATCAAACAATTAAAATCTGTAATCTGTGATCAAAATACTACATAATGATGTTCAATACAAAACTTATAATATTAGATATTTTCAATATTAATTAAATATAAATATGTCTTAAATAAAATATTTTTCTATAACCTATTCCATATTCGTCTTCAGTGTCCAAGACAGAACTATTGTTATCATTTAATTTCTTTAGGAAATCCACATATGCGCTAGAATGGAATCCTATAAGATCTTCATATGATGAAGGATTCACTTTCAATACATCCATGTGGTCGAATAGATGATATGCCTTAATGAGACTATCAACTAAATAAGCCTAAAAATTGAAAATAAAAAATTATAAAATAAAATAATTTGTAACATTTATATATGAAAATACTTAGTTAAGATGAATAGATAATGTAATTTAAAAAAATTAAATGTCATTTACAAATAGTTTATTGATGTATATTAGTTTTAGCTTAAAAAATTAAAATTAAGAAATCATTAAGTAACTTAAAACCTCTATGTTTATTAAGCCCACTCTACAAACCTCTAAAATAGTAAATTATCATATTTTAAAAATTAACTTTATTTTATACACAAATTTACAATCAAGTCTATTTTTTTTTTAATATTGGCTAGTATCAATTTATATTAATACTAAAATTTTAATGTTTTTACATCTCATAGCTCCAAAAATAAGCGCCATGTTAATCACGTTTTATCTACAATTATGTTTAGAAACCTTAAGCTACAATATCAATAATGTATTCAAATACTATAAAAATATTAGGTAACTACTACCAATTTAATGTACATATTTTTTGGAATTATTATTTAAAAAAAGTGTTTTATTTGTATAAAAACAAAAAAAAAAACTATGCAGCCTAGGCTATTTAAAATTACATATAACCAGCTCTTATACAAGTTATACAAAATTCTATACACAATTAAAATGAAATAAAATTAATGAACTATTTAAATTATAAAATTAAAAATATTTATTTTCCTAACAAATCATTTGTCGGTTGTTCATAATATATAATCATTGACAATGATAAATATAATATGGTAAATTAAAAACTCATATTTTTAAAAAGGAACAATGTATTTTTTAACTTACGTGATTTATAATATAAGGTTTATTTATTTTGTATTTCACTATAACAGAACTCAAATTTTATGTATTTTACATTTGAAATATATTAAGTGTTGTATTTTGTCTAATCCTGTGTGTAATTAAATGTAATAAAAAAAAATGTTAGTTCCAAATATGATTAAGCGTCTAAAAATTTAAGTTATTTAGATAAATATATAAATAGTTATCGCAGTTATAGAAAACAAGATAATTAATTTCACATGAACACCATAAAATTCTGTAAAATAAAAATAAAAATAGTTGTTATTATTTATATTTTTACTTGTCAGGTCTTACTCTCTTTGAAATATTTGGAATTTTGCAGCATTCTTTGATTAACTGTGGGTCGGAAATGTAACACACATTATGATCCATTTCTAATATTGTTTAAATACTAAAGACTATTATTTATAAATAAGAATACA
Source organism: Diuraphis noxia (assembly GCF_037042655.1). Lineage (NCBI taxonomy): Eukaryota > Metazoa > Arthropoda > Insecta > Hemiptera > Aphididae > Diuraphis > Diuraphis noxia. Next base: position 74,891,345 of record NW_028301711.1, read on the forward strand.
TATAATTGCATATTTAAAAATCTACATTATTTATCGGGTAAAAACGAACCACAAAAATAAAAAGAATATGAGTACAATAGAGATTATTTTGTTGTGAGACGAAAACAAAACTCTATTAAAATCCAACAAAATTGTTTTATATGTTGATAGGTAATATTACAAATATATAAGAAATACTCAATATTAATGTAATAGATCAAAGAAAATGGGGCGAAGGAACGTCTTCTCAACGACATTTCTCTTATCACGATTACTCTGATAGCAATATTATCCAGTGTTTACCAAAAAGTGTTGCGGAGTTGCGGTCACGATTTAAGATATTGTAATATAATATTACAATATTATGTATGATATTATCTTAAGTATCGTGTTTTCGGTCAAAACAAAATTTTTGTATTATCAAAGTGAGTTTCAAAGATGGAGTAAGATTTAATTAGACAATATTATGGTTTAAAACCAAATGCGACTTGATCACGGAGCGCAGGCAGTGGCGTACTGGCGTACCTATCTTGTATCAACAAAATAATATGTATTTAAGCCCAGGGACGCACCTAATTTTTCGGGACCCTTATAAAGTTTCAGTTGCTACTTGTTGATTAGGCCGATTAGTGGCTCAAGGGCCCCATTTGTAAAACACAGCTAAAGGGCCCTGGTGCAATGACGCACCACCTGCGCCCCCTCTAAGTACGCTCATTGGCGCAAATAGGTAGGGGCTTGGGGGGGACTTAATCCCCCCATATTTTTGCCCAAGTCCTCCCAGTTCAAAAGTCAGTAATTAGTACTGAGCATATATTATAAGTTTTAGAAAATATTTTAGGAGGGGCTTTACTGCTTTAGTCCCCCCTAAAGTAATTTGTCTATTTGCGCACAGTATGAGTACGCCACTGAGCGCAGGCCAGGCCCTATTTTTATGTGCATCACGACATATCATACAATGTACACCACGAATGTACAATTAGTGTGCACTAAGATTTGAACGTGTGTACGCACTATGGTCTACAAAATCAAAAATTACATAATAGTGCCGCAATCAGAGGCGGACTGGGAGGTGAACGGCCCAGTATTCTACTGTCGGGGCCGGCACTACCCGTTTATACCATCCTCTATGAATAAGATATTTAAAAATACCTCCACTGGGAGGCTTCTACGCTCTGTTATATACCTATATCTAGATTGTTATTTTATTTTTATTTTTATTTTATTTTTCTTCTACTTTCCAATTTCATCAATTGTTCTTATTGTTCTTTTTGTAACAGATTGAATAAAACATTTATAAACAAAAAAAAAAAAAAATACATTTATTATTAATATACTAATATTATCAATTGATGTTCATGAGCCCACGGCGGCCCATATATTGAGCCGGCCCGGTGTTCTACGGCACACTAGCACGCCTGGCCAGTCCGCCCCTGGCCGCAATAACCTGGTGTGTTGCGTGTGTCAAACACACGGGGCACGGGCCCAGGGCCCCAACCCATAATGGGGGCCCAATGATAAAAATTAAAAAATATATAGAAAGAAATAAAATAAAACTATTTTGTTATAATAATAATTACAGATTGAGCAATAGATCGGTTTTGTTTTGTACACAACATTATCGTACATTAACGTTTCTTATGCAGCCTGAATAACCGAAATAAATGAAAAATTAATTTTATAATAGTCAATAGGTTAATATTTTCAATTTTTAAGAGGGGTCACACAGGCCCAAAATGGTGTAGTTGCGGCGCTGCAGCTACCACAAAATATGAGTATTATCTCAATGATTGATTTGATTGAATTGCTAAATTATTACACTTATATTTATATATATAACATATTGGTTTTTCTAAGATAGTAGTGGCAGTAGTGCATACAATTTTTGTTTAAAGCAGTAAAATTAAATGTGGAGTCTGAAATTTTACAAATAATAGGGCCTGACGGAGCGCAAGAAGATATTCAAGTATTCAAATATCGCTATTTAATCACATGAATAAGGGAAATTTTAATTTTTTGTAAACCATTACCCGATCACCCGACGCGCTGTTTACTTTCATTTAAAACATTTTAACTAAAATTACAATTTTAAATATTTCGTAGTTTTACATAAAACTAACCAGAAAGTCATCAAGGCTTCGAATATTAGCAGTGTAATGTTTTTTACAATTATTGTACATTTACATTATATATATATATATATATATATATATATATATATATATATATATATGTATATACAGTGAAACATCCATATAACGAAGTCGAATAAGCAGCAAAAAAATTCGTTATATAGAGTAATTCGTTAAATAGAATTACGTATTTTTTTCAACTTTTTTTTTATTATTTTTTTATTATATTGCACCTATGTATGTAGCTTAATTTTTAACCTTAAATATAATTTATAGTAATTTATAGTATTTATGTAATTTAAAAGAAATAATCTGTAAGTTTTGTTTGCTTATTATTTTTGAAAATTGTCCTTCTTTTGTAAAAAGTTAGGTTACTTGTTGGAATACTTTATTTTGCGGCAATATATTTTTTTTTTTTAACATCTTTATCAACTTCGTTTAAAATTTTAAATTTAACGGCGATAGATAAACATTTACGTTTCGACATTTTTTTTGTACGGACGAAGAGAAAACGAAAGAATGTAATGTACAATTTTAGAACTATGACATAAAGTATCAATTTGATACTGACAACATTTACAAAAACTGGTTTTTATCGAATAATTATTTTGTTATATACCTAGAAACATCAGATTCCTTATTTGGAGATAAATTTACGTGTAATTAACAATGAAGGTCATAGGTAGTTCTTAAAAATATTTCGTTAAACAGAAAATTTCGTTAAATGGAAGTTCGTTGTATGGAAGTTTCACTGTGTATTTATCATAGACGTGAATGTCTAAAGATCAACAATTTTAATTGTTTTATCTTGTATATATTTGCATTAATTTTACTTTAATAATATGATTTCTAGATTCTGAGCGTGGCGACGAATGTATTGATTTTACATTGTCATGTGTGTGTAGAACAGCGAAAATGCTTCAAATTTTGGATTAAATTCCCAATAGCTTTCAAAAACGTCAAGAAAAACAAACAAAAACTAAAAGAAAACTAAGCAAAATTGTTTTCAACAAAATCGATTTTGGTTTTTGGTGGAACTTTAAAAATAATTATTATAGATACAGAAAATTTTCGCTGAATGTGATTCACCAATCAAAATTTCAAAATCTTGTATATAATTCAGAAATAATAGCAGTTGGCATATTTTAAAAATACATAGGCAAGTTTTTTTTTATATATACCCTTTTAAAGTTCAAATTTTGACAAAATTTATTTAATTGAAAATTTACCAATTATTTAGTTGTAAAAAATGTATAAAACGTTTAACTTTTATAGCTATAATAATAGGATTGAAAATTTAAAACAAGGTTCCACGTAAGTACCTTATAGTTATTAATTCTGTGGCAAATAAAAATCTAAAAACTATATGAACACAGTTTTTTTTTATATTTATTTTTAGTTCAAATTTGTATGAAATTACATATTAAATAATCAAGAATAACAATTTTAGTTGTATTGTTGTAATTAAAAAATTTTATTCGTGGGTACCTAATTAAAATGTCTAGATTATATTATATTCTAATATTTAATTTTAATAGTTAATGTCATTGTCTCGTTGATGACTTATATTAATACTTTAGAAATAAATTGTTTATGCCTACTATTAACGACTGAGTGAGTCAGGTACATAATAAATCTGATTTTATTGATTTGGATTTATCTTATCTGTACTTGCATTTTTTTTTTTTTAATATAATAGCAATTTAATTAACATAACATAAAACTATAAAATATCCTGGACTGGTAAACCGTATCCGCTCGTAATTGTTTTTCGTATACAATGATATTAAATCATTGAATTCAAATTTAATACCAATATGGCAATATACCATCCATTACAGTAACCCACTCGTAAACTACTGTATAGGCGTACGGCCAGAGCGACATCCTTTTCCCCACTTTATATAAGGATGAAAAAAATTAAATATATAGAGGTCTGTAGGCTGCGTTTATAAGGCCTTCAGCTTGCCCATCAGGGGCATTACGGCATACTAGGCCGTAATGCTGACTAGGAGATGGGCATATACTCCACCGAACCTGACGATAGGTGGACACCCAATAGTGATAAATAAGCAGCTGCGGTACCTCGGGGTCATTCTGGACCAAAGGCTGACGTTTGCAAAACATATGGACACGGTTGCCAAGAAAGCCTCACGCTCAGCACTCGCTTTGGCTAGGCTTATGCCCAACATAAGCGGTCCAAGCCAATGGAAGAGGAGGCTTCTCTGTTCGATGGTAGAAAGCCAGCTGTTGTACGCCGCTCCTGTGTGGATTAACCCTGTATCAGCTTCCGCTAGAACCAGGGCTAATCTCATTCGACCGCAGAGGTCTGCTGCTCTAAGGGTTATCCGGGCTTACCGGACAGTGTCAGACGAGGCTTCGCCGTTGTTAGCCGCCATGCCTCCAGCTGATCTCTTAGCGAAAGAGAGACTAAGAATTAGGGTCCGGACGCACGCTCTAGCACTTCCTGGGGATCCACCCCCCCCCCCCTTTCCAAGGACACTATCAAGAGGGAAGAAAGGAGGATAACGGTCGCTCAGTGGCAAGTTAGATGGTCTTCCACGACTAAGGCATCGTGGACACGGCTAGCGATCCCGGACATCAGTAGGTGGCTGGGGAGAACGATCCCGGAGGTGCCTCTGGCGTATCACATGACCCAGGCACTGACGGGCCATGGTTGCTTCCAGTATTACCTACACCGGATGGGTAGGGCTGACAGCACGTGCTGTCATCATTTCAACAGTGACGCAGACACCGTTAACCACACCCTTTTTGAGTGCCAGTATTGGAGCGGTCTAAGGTAGGATCTTAGCGGGCGCTTAGGCCACCCCCCAGCTGTTAAGGACATGCCGGCCATTCTCTGCGGCCCTGCTTTCGAGGACTTGCCGTTGGATCACTCAGTTAAGGCCAATGTTCTTTACAACGCGGAGGAGACGTTCAGCATCTTTTACAAGATGGTTGAACAGATCCTGACTCTCAAAGAAGAGGAAGAGAGGGCCAGACAGGCAGAAGAAGCCTAGCGGACAAGCTATGAAGTGACGGAAGGAGGACCGCGGAAAGAGGGGCAATCTGGAACGGGATGGCAAGGGTGGTGGACTCCGGTCGGCCCAAGAAGTCGGCTCAGCGGCTCATCAAAGGAGGATAGTATTTGTTAATATTGTATGCATGTTTGTAATTATTCATTATCATTTTTAGTGTATAATAATGTCATTATTGTTGGTTTTGGTTCTTTATATTTTTATTATATTATTATATTATTTTATATAATAATATAATTTTTATATAATATAATTTATTTATATAATATAATTTTTATATAATAATAATATTTTATATTTTATTTCTTTATATTTTTATTATATTATTATATTATTTTTATTATATTCTTTATATTCTTTATATTCTTTATTATTAATAAACGATGGCGGCGCTGTTGACGTAATGCGCAAGCAGTTCCGGCAGCGTCATCGATAATAAGAAAAAAAAAAAGGCCGCGTCTATAAAGTTACGTATAGTGACTACTAATCATGAAAAATAATTACGGTATGATTAAATAGGTAATCAAAAAGAATATAATTTTCCAACTTAAAGATGTACGTGGGTATGTGACTTAAGTTATAAGTTAAGACATATTTCCATGGTATGTTTGATTCAAGTAAATTATTCAGGTAATATAATATATTTAACATATGATTTATAGATTATAGGTACTATACATATACTGTCAACATTTCAACAGTGTCAACCATACATTTTGGGGCATGTTTTTAGTATGTCTTACGTTTTGTAATGGTCAATTCATCTATAAATATAATTTTATAAATTGTAACTCTTCAAATTTGTGTAGGCTTATAAATATGGTTGTAGCGTATTTTGTGTATTTTATTGACTTATATAGATCAAAAATTTGATACAGATATATGATGGTAATGATAAATATTTTGAATATACGTAATATAAAACACTTCTTTTTGACAACTGAGATTCATATCTCATGTTTTCCGGTCTTCCGGATAACTAAGATCCATTTATCGTCAGATGATTTTTGAAACGATGCGATTAACTAATTATATTGCTTTCATATTTATACATTTTTTAATAATAAAATATTATCAATGCTTGTGACATCTAGCTTTTGCCGAGTACCTGAATCATTATATTCATATAAGTTATACTCACTCAATTTATTTTTTAAACATTTCGACTGTGACTGTAGTCTGGTATGCAAATTTAAACAGTGGCGTAGCGTGTGTTTTGGGAAAGTGTAAGCAGAATAACTATAGTGTATTGGAAATTCAATAGCAAGTTGCAAGTCAATTATAAATCTATTATTTAAAATACTAATACAAAAATAATAATCATGTACGTTGAATGATTCAAACAATGCAATGCAATCGCACAAATGTACTCAGCCGTCGGTTATCGTTTTATCGGAAATAAAAATAATAATAAACCGTTTGGTACCGTGGTGTATGCAAAATCATAAGTGCTTACAAATTGCGTTTAAATACGACATCCCCTCTACGACATTGTACGTATATCGTGTCTATTAGCTCACGTAAGCAGTTTCAGAACATGTTACACCACGGCACGACGCGTCAATATCAAATATTAATAGAACGAAAATAAATTGTCCATCGTCTTACAACATGCAACAATCGACGACGACGACGACGACAACCAAAACATGTGTTCGTCAAGATTTTTATCTTTTTATTCTAAACATAAAATTATTTATTATTTTTATTATTGTTGAAAACAAAAAAAAAGTAGTCAATGATTTAATTTGAAATGAAATTTGTTATTATAATAATATTAATATTTATTTTTATTTTTCCTTTTTTTCAAGTGTAAGCAGTGCTTATTAAACATACTTCTTATGCTACCAGGCTGATATTTTTCTTATCATACTTACGCCCTTCACACCTAGTTCCATGTCATTTAGTCCGGTAATTTATATCCGGTGACTATTGATCCGGTTAAAACAGACCCTGTACCAAAATATCCGACTAAAAAACGTTTGGTAAAAAAATATAAAAATAATAATCAATGGCTAAAAAACGTCGGTAATATACTAATATATAAATAAATTATAATTATAATAAGTAATAAGAATAATAATCAATTACTATATAAATTATAAATTATATTGTTTCAGACTTAATAATACATACTACATGATATACTGGAATTATCAAAATAATATATATATAGTTTTGTTCTATAATATCCTACAATATTTTAGATTATTTTTCTAAAATTCTAATTCTAATTTATATACATTTTTATTCTATATTTATACTTATAATATTTTTTACCGGACGTTTTTTAGCCGGATATTTTTTAGTAAAATATTTTTGCTAGTTTATTTATACCGTACAAAGTATCCACGATCGATATTTACCAATTTAATATTACCGTACAAAGTGCCCACGATCGATTTTTACTAATTTATTTTCACCTTATAAAGTGTCCTCGGATTATGTAACTCAAACAATAGATAGTACAAAGTGTAAGTTTACCTTTTTGTACAGGATCAAATGTCTCCGGATATAATATACCGGACCAAATGACGGGTCACTTTCGCACTTATATGTATAAGTAGTAACCTATATAAAAATAATGTAATTTGGTTTGTTATTTCAGTTACTATAAATATGCATAATATGTCAGGCAAAGCATCATTGTTATGATTTGAAATTTATATAATTATACTTAAAATTATAATAACTATTATACCGGGTTGCATGTACAATCACTGTACAGTAACGAATCAAATATCAATAATGAGTTAGTGGTCACATGATGTCATGATTGGTCCATTAAATTAATAAATATTGTTCATGCACCCGGACATATAACAGATAATAAAATAAAATGTTTGAACAACTATTATACAGATAATAAAGAAAACAACAAAAAATATACTAAAACCTTAACATAATAATTAATAACTAATAAGTAAACATTTTTGAAAATCTCGCATTTATTGAATGACATCCAGTTTGTATAAACAATTATTTTTAAAAAATTTTACATTTTTTTGCACAGAAGCAAAATCGTTAAGTATTAAGAGTATAAAATAAAGCACGGTAATATATAGAAATAATTAGATATAAATATGTAGATATCCTTTGGGAAAATTCCTGAATTATTATTTATTATATACATTTTTATTGATTATTTACGCCAATTATTCTGAATACATATTATTGAGGTATTAGGCATATAAAATTAATTTTTATTAAATAAATATATAAATTTAGTTTAATATCAAAAATGTAGTCTATTCTAATTCTAAACTACAGCTATTTAAAAATAAAATACATTTAATTTTTATTTCGCGTAATTAATGCAAACTGACACTAATACTAATGAATGTTAATAAATAGATATTAAAACAAAATTAGATAAATATTATTTTAATAATTGGCCACAAAGAAATTTAAAAGTTATTATATATTATTACATAGGCATTAAGATAGATTCTGTTTATATCATAGATAGGGATAGGTAAGCGAATAATATTATTAAAAATATAATTATATAATACCATTAGATAAGTATATAATATAATATGATTAATAATATTACTTTTTAACTTTCTTTAATAATTTCAAGGTTTTTAGGCTTTTAGGTTTTAGCATGCATTGTATAATATATTTTAGAAGATTTTGTCACGACTGGGGAAGGGAGATTTACACCCACTATTTGATCATTAAAAATTTAATTTAATCTTGTAACTTTATAAGATCATGGATATTGAAAAAATTGTCATGGGGGATCCACACCCCCACCCCTGCTATGATTTTATATATAAATATATATATATATATATATATATATAATAATATAATCACCAGCCAAATATTAAATATAATTTATAAGTCAAAAGTAAGTGGGTATGTAGTATAATAATACAACATACACCAGTACCTACCTAACAAATAACAATAGTATTTATTACTGAGATCTTTATAGTTCATCGATATATTAATCAATTGTTAAAATATTGTTTGTTTTTGAATAAATGAAATATCTTTGTTGACTTCTGAATCCTGAAAAAAATATCAAACCATATTATCTACCATATAGTATTATGTAAAAAACTTAAGCAATGGCATTTTCCAAGTGTACATCCCTGGTTACGACACTGGCTTTATCTCAACTAATTTCATAAATATTATTAAGAACAGAAAAACAACCAAGTATAGGTAACCAAATAATAGGTATTATCCATGTAATAATTATGTCTATAATATATTATCATTGATGATTAAAATAGTGTCTCAATTAATCAAAATTCGTGTACGTATGCTTATTTTTTAAATTTTTCCATATAAAATTAAGAGCTCATAAGTTGAGTAGGTACATCGCGGGATACATAAAAACAAAATAATAACAACACATAGGTACTACATATTATTTTCTCATGAAAAGTAATTATAAACAAAAGATTTAAATATACTACAAACAAAAAAAAAAATTGGTGGAACATAATCGCAGTGCCAGAATGGCATACACAAATATTAAGAGTAACTATAGCTGTCTCGCCTGACGTTTGCTGGCCCAAAATTTGTATTTGTAATAAATATTATAATTGTAAAAAAAGCACGTAAGTATAGTATAGATTACAAGTGGATGAATGAGTCTGTGTGACGGATAGTGTTATATTTTAATTCAATGGGTAATATATTAATATTAAACCGCACATGTTATAGCATAAAACAAAGTTATTTTTATATTTCTTTGAATCTATAGATTTTGTATAGTGTATGGTTTTGTATATTTAGCGTACAATTAAAAAAATTTTACACCTATAATTGATTATTATTTTTAAAAATTCCGATTTATTATTTATTGACTATAATCTGAAAAGTTCTGTACCTAATTGATTATTATTTGAGAAAAAAATAAATTAGTTCATTATAATAAATAAAAATATATATTCTTGGTGGTAAAATTTAATATCCTTTATTATTTTAGATTTGTTTAAATACAAATTTTAACGTATGTATCTTTGAAGTAGGTATATGAATTAAACCAAGTCGTTATTATAAAATGTTTACGTAGATACATTTTCGTAAATGGGCAACGAATTAGTTTTTTTTTTTTTGCCACAAATGAGCAATACTACTCAACTAGGAATTTAGAATAATTTAGAGTAGTTGAACTATAACTAATTATTAGTTACACATCCAATATTCGATCTAATAGCTTTGATTAAAACTAAAAACGACATATCTGCAGTCTTATTATACCTATGTAGTTCACTCAGTACTTTATTGACTATAACCAAATTTTAAATTGTAATGTCTAAATAGTTTGTGATACAAATATTATCATCATATACGATGAAATATACCTAAGAAAAAATTAAAATATAACTCACTTGTCTTATTATTATGATTTATTTGTATATGTACTATGTAGGTAATACTGAGATCAGGAACATTCGTTGCATTTTGACAATTTTTTTTTGTTGTCACATATTAAAAGCAACATAAGCGTTTATCATTCTGTAAATGTAAATTTTAAAACAAATTTCATAAAATATGTTATTATTTTACAACAAATCTATTTCAGGTAAATGATTATCAAAAAATATACATATTATGTAGGTAGGTATAAACTTTAAGTCAATAGCGTACGCAGAAGTGTAGCTAACGGGCTGAAGCCCCCCTCATTGACAATATTGACATTATTATTTATTTTTATTTGCTTTTATATTTACCCATGCTTTAATATATTCTTCTAGTCTTTAGTGTTTAAATCGGTATTCGGAAAAAAAATCCCCGGAAAAAAAATCCCCAAAACTTTGTCGAGTTTGCAAAGTTTACTCATATAATATAATTGTACATCCTAAACGGAGACAAACAAAATATGTCGGTGTAGCGTCCTCTCAATAAACGCGATTACGATGTTATACCGACTGACCAATTAGTTTGAGTCCAGAACGCATAATAGCTGTTAATCGCATTATCGACACATAAAGACGTTATCTACGTATCGAAATCATTAAAGTAGTAGGTACAATTGAAAATAATAAAATGATCGAAACAAAATTTCTTAAGTCTAGAAAAATATTGTTGTTCTATATATTACTGCGGGCCTATATTGTTAACGATAACGATAACCTTAGACAGTCAGTATACTTCTATAGTTCCTGTACATAGTGCAGTGTAGAGTACCTTGTCTCTGAGTAATTTTTATATCTGTGACTGTGTAATTATGGAAATCCTTAAATCCACTCAAGGAAATGACAAAGTTTGTTTTAATGATTTTACTTACGTACGTCAAAAAGATTGTACCTAAATTTTTTATCAGATGGAGATGTTCAAAATATAGTTCGTTTAAGTGTCCAGCTATTTTAAAAACATCAAATACAATTAAAAATCCACGGGAAATCCACGATCATAATCATTCTGCAGATCGAAATGGTAAAATTTATTTAATTATTATATTTATACGTCCCTAATTTTTCGTTTTTTTTAATAAGTATTTTTTATTTTTTTATATTTATAATGACTTAAATATTAAATAAAAACACTTTTTCTCGTATAGATAATATCATTATTTATATATTTTATAAAATGAATGAATTAATTTAAAACATTATGTTATTTAATTACTGTACTATTTTTACTAAATGGCACTTACCAGTTTATAATAATAGGTAGGTATATACTAATTTATCAATATTAAAAATTATTATAATTTATATATGTATAGCTATAGCTGCCATAAAAATTCAAAGGAAAATTAAAAATAAAGCTTTAGCGTCAAATTATACTCCCGGCCAAATATTTTCAGAGGCAATCGAAAATGTGGCAGTAGATATTTTAGCTGAATTGCCTAAGGAAAGTCATATTAAACGTACCATTAGAAACCATCGAAGTTATCATAATCCAAAAAAACCTCAAAACATACAAGAAATTATTATTCAAGGTATAAAATAGTATATTATATTTAGGAGAAATATGTACATATTATAGTTAACAATAATAATATCAATTTTTTATTATTAATTATTATTTTAGACATCTCTTTGTTCATTTATTATCATAATTATTTTTAATTTTTGCGTAATCTAGCTGTGTGATCAAAATAATATTATACCTAATAGTTATATCATTCAAATTTTATATATTTTTATTATTATTAATTATTATTTTAGACAGCTGTATCCAACAATTAGGTATAACTTTGGGGATTTTTTTTCCTAGATTCGTTTAAATCGTGTTTTTACTTAATTATTACAACCATAGTCTATAAATATGATATTATATATATACAACACTAATATACCTATATGACTAAGAAAGTATCAACTTTATTTTTCAAACTTTATCTTGATTCTTGAAACAGCTGAGTGAATTTTTTATTTTAAAGCCCCCTCCTTATTAAAAAGTCTTGCATACGCCACTGCTCACTGCATTGAATTATAAATTGTTTATAGAAAATTGCAATTAAAACTATTTTATTTACCTTAAAAGTCTTCAAATGGTTTTATTTTTTTCATTTGTACTGGTGAATAACAAGTACTGTTATTTGTGTCTTCTGGTGGTAAGTTCAATGATTCATCATCCGGTTTATCTAGAAATAATTATTAAAATATTTAGGTAATCAATCAATGCATAAACAAAAGTTTAAAATAAGTCGATAAGAAAATAATTTGCTCGCGATAGTTGAACAGGAAAATATTATTTTAATTAGGATCAACCCAACAGGCAGCCTATAACAAAGTTATATTAATAATCTCGAATTCTCGACTAGGTATACGCTGATTCTATACTTAATGAATCAGAACAATAAATTAATAAATTAGATTAAATTCAAAAAACTTTATACATAGGTACCTACATATAATACAAATACCAACTACGTATCATGTCATATTAAAGATTATATAAACTAAAAAAAAACTTCGCTAAGGGAATATTCTACTCGTGGCGTAAGTATTACGCCGTTTTTTTTTTATTTTGTATTATAATAAGTTTAATTCTAAAGACCGGGTTAAGTATTTATACATTGTGAATTATTATTGATACCAGGCATATCTAATCGAATATTATGTGACATTATAATAATAATTAATTACATTAATAATCTTCCTATTTAATTTTATATTGCATTTTCTTACAATTTTTTACGATTTAGCAATTTTTGTATACTTCATGTGATAAAAAATCCAAATCAAATTTTACAATAAAAATTTATCCTCTGATGTAAATTTTCACATTATGGTTTTTGTTAATAGTAGAGAAACATTATATTTATGTAGATGCGGTTAACGAATGTCCTAATAATGTTATTATAATTTATATTGATAAAAATAATGTACCTACCTATATTAGCCAATTACTATTCCAAGTCCCCAATGGGAAAACAGTTAATGACCTAGATGGCTAGATATGATATAGCAGGTAATAATCATAAATATTTGGAGAATAATATTATAGATTTTATATTTAAATATTTTACGAGGTTTAACGAATGCTGAAAAACGGGACCATTTAAAAAGGGAGCGCAGATCTAAAAAGCAGGACAATCTCTATGCCAGGATGTGTACGTCTAATCAGGTTAAATATAGATGTTAATTTCTAATATGTAAACCATTATTGATTTAGATTAGAAAAAATAGTTCTACTGGATTAGATTAATTTATTATTTTTTTTTTTTACCTAAATAAAAAATAATATCGATCAATGGTCATATACTATATAATCGTTAGCTTATTATCAATACTTATTCATTTTTAAATTCATAATACATTTTAAGTCTGAGGATATAATTATGTATTTAAAATACCTATTACAGTCGAGTCTAGATAACTCAAACCTCGAAGGGAATAAAAATATAGATTCAACTTAAAAATGTTGAAAAATTTCAAGATACCTATATGGCTTTTCGTGTTATCGAGATTTAAGATATCACGACTTTTCTGTATGCGTATAATATTTACCATAACTTATAATAAAAGTGTTGTTATAAACTGGTCGGCAACAATTGAATAATAAGCATTTAGACCAAAAACAACAAACAACACACAGTATACCAATTAACACACAACTAGTTATGAAACATATTGCGATGATCATAAGCCAATCAGTTGGATGTTCTTGCATGTTAATTATGCTGAAAATATAATAATGCATATTAATATAATTTTATATACGAGAAAAATATAAAATATTCACGATGTTGGTACTTACATTTTATAAAAAACAAAACAACAGGAGATTAAATTAAAAAATATAACTTAGTTGAAGACACTGATAAGAACTTTTAAAATATCCTCTTTTTCACGATGAATTATGATATCATATAGTTGATAATTTTTCCTGTAACAATAATAGTAAAGGTATTTGTTATATTATTTTTATTTTTAAAGAAGTAAGTACTTAATTGAATTAAATAATAATGCCAGTTAAAAAAATATAAATAAAAATGCTTACGTTTAGTTTAGATAACAGTAATTATTATTATAATAACATAAATGATAGATAGACTTAGCATAGGTACTTGTATAATAAGTATATTAGGTGATTTTAACTATGATTTTTTTGAGTAGGTTGGTAGGTAGGTACCTCACGCGATACGTAATACGATTGTTTCTCACCCAAAAAAAATGTATAAAAATAACTGAATTGGATTTTGAACGTAAAACTGATAAATTTTATAATATATACTATTGTTTTTATAAAATTCCATAACCCATACCTGATACCTATAAGCTATGTCAAATAAAACCTATTTTAATAGTTTCCTTATTGTCATTTTATATTGGTTAAGTTCCGTTTTTTTTTAGTAATCTAATCAAATCTTATAAAATTATATTTTCTTAAATTGTTATAACTATAGTCGTTTCCTATATTATTATTATTATTATTTCCTAATGAAAAGCGATAATACAAAATTTTAAAATTTAACATACTAATACATACCAATAAAGAATTGGGAACAGTTTATTATACATTTATCACTAACTTTTAATTCAATAACGTAATGTCACGTGTAAGCTGCATTAAATTGTACCTACATATTATATTCTACAGGGAATATAAATATGGAAATTTATCAAAGCAATGTAAGTTATAACTTTAATTTAAACATAACTTCTATAAAGTTCGAATCAATTTTATGACTAACTTTTATCTGAACTAGGTAAAAAATAATTTTTTTTAAATTAACAACTATAAAGTTATAATGTTATTAATTTTTAATTTTTAACAAAATATAGTACACACCAATAATTATTTTATTAAATTAAAATTTAATTCTAAAAAGTTGGTAACCTTAATTGTAATAAATATTTAAAACAATGCTGGGAACTTATTTGTTTGTATATTAATTATTAATATGCTTAAATCTATCTATGCATCGGGCATACCACATAAATCACTTGAGAACCAATCCGTATGCACTATGCAGACTCAAATTGGGTTTATATAAATCATTATTCTAAGCCCTATTTATATAATAAGGCTCTGAACAAAAGAGCGGCTGTTCAACGGCTATAGTCTACACAAAAATCTTAATTATAAGTACGACAAGGACCTTTTTAGTTTTTACTCCCCTACGTAGTCATAATCAGCCATATTTTGACATTTATTCTCTTTGTATAGGTACTCATTTTCCTCAATATATGTATATTTTATACATAGACCTTATACAAAATAAAAGTATAAGGTCTATGATTATATATATTATAAGATAAAACTGAACAGATATTTTTTTAGCGTGTTTACGGTTTGTTTGTTTTACTATTTGTGAATGCTATTGTTAAAGAGTGTGCATTTTCATCTCATATCGTATATATAATATATTTATACCTAATCCTTATTTTTATTTTACCGATTTTTAAAACAATTGATAAGCGTTTATGTGACATAAATAATATTTTTTAAAGGGTATTTTGATAGTTTTGAGACATTAATGTAATATTTTTTTTTTGGAAATTCAATTATCCTTATACCTACACATATAGGCATCTAAAGACTACCGGGTGCCAGTATTGTGCTAAACAGTTCTCACCAGGTCTTAGTTTTTTTCTGGTAAAAAAAGACACCTAAAGACTAAAATTTTAAATGAATATTAAGTAAGTACTGAGAGAAGTAATGTGAATTTCGTTCCATCATATCCAGCTATACCTCACATACAAAAAAATACTTAAATGTTATTATTAGTATATTATCTTCATTATACAATTATCTTTCCTTTTCTGTTATTAATTTTAATATAAAAAAAAATATATATATATAATATATATAATTAACCTTTTTGTATAATGTATAATACCTTATTTATACTAATAATATATGAACTTAATCGTTTTTATTTGTATCAAAGAAAAATACGATAGATATTATTATTACAATTTTAATGTTTAATACCTAATAATTTTTAAATCTGAGAGTTATGATCGGTTTTGTACCTATAGTTATGGTTGGCAATTGGTAATTTTATTTTATTCTATTGTATTCCTTGTAACTATTAGGTCTAGTTGGCACTATGACAGACGACAGTACGTGTTATTCCAATAATATTTGTTAAGGAACCGGTAAAATGTTTTAGAAGACTTAAGTGTTCAGCTCTGGGCGTTCATAAATTAGTGAGCATCATGAGCAACTGTAATAATTACACTTGACCAAAAAACTGTGACCAGACCTGCGCGTTTAGCTGGCCGTTTTAGTTCTAGATAGTATATAATATGATGGTTAGGAAGCGTAAATTGATTGAATAAATCAAATTTAATGGATTTAGTTCATTACATTTCTGTACTTAACCTTCTGAACTAAAAACGGTCAGTTCACACATGTTAACCAGCTCAATTACTCACCATATATTCTATATCTATAATAGGTACCTACTAAATTATTAACATAACGTGAAAACTAAACTAGTTGACTATAGTTAACTATAATAGCCACTTTTATATAGACTACAACTACAACGTTACAGGTATCTTATCTGCTGGTTTCAATATACCATGTATAATGTCAATACACGCGTAATATATCTATTACCTTTTATCTATAAACTAAAACCACTTGTATTTTTTTCTTAAAATTATTCGAGAGGAAAATTTCTTGGGACCATGTGTATATAACTGATAAGTAGGGCTGTGAGAATTGAATACATTTAAAAAACTTAAACAATACACTGAAAACCTTAAAAAATTCAGTAAAAATTCACTAAGCGTATATGTACTAATTGTATAAGGTATACAAAGAACCATCAATTGTTAAATATAAAAATCTATTAATTGTAATGTTTTAAATTAAGATATTATTTAGATATAAGATATAAGATGTTATAAGTGTGAATAAATCAGTCAAAAACCGAGCAATAATTTAATCAGGCACATCTGCGAAGACGCACAAATTAAAATCTATCCTGGATTAAAAATGTAATTGTACAGGTAAGATGTAATTAGAAACTAATTTGATAATTTGATATTGGGTCGGTATTTCGTATTTTGTTTATATCTACTATAATAATATTACTATAAATAATACATTTGGTATCGTTTAATTTATTGGCGATTCACCTTCTGCTATTAACTTAAAATCATACGATATAGAATAGATATGAAACGTACATTTTCATACCCATATTTGGTACTCTAATTCGCTAAAATCATTATTAAAAAAAATCCTATTAATTATCATTATTCTATTCTGATTTAAATATCGAGCTTGATGTATCTCAGTTTAAGGACTTAGGCATTATTTTTTACTCCAATTTAAAATTTTCCCCTCACACAGAAATGATAAAGAATAAAGATATGCGTAATTTGGGTTTTATTAAGCGCACTTGTGGCTCATTCATGGATCCTATTCTCTCGGAAATTATTAACCTAACCCATCAAAAAGTGAAATTGAATTTAACAAGTTAGACACCTGGTCTTATATTATATTTAAATTGAGTTTTGTCAACATTCGACTTAAAAAAAAAAAATTAAAATTAACCGTTAGCTCTTACTTAAGTTTCATTTATAATTAATAGGTAAAATACCTATTAGGTACCTAACTATCACTTAAAAATAATTATGATCTACATTTATATAAAAACATAATGCCTTATACATATTACATAAATTATGAAATATAAAAAAATATATAATAATATTGTTATAATCAAAGATTAAACGTCAACACTTATTTTAGAACGTTAAATACACAAACAAATATAATAACACAATATGTATGCCCTTCACCAAGATTTTCATATCAATTACAAAGACTTAATTGTGTCATGCACTGTTAAATTTACACAGGTGCCTACGAGGTAGGTATATACTTTCTAAACCAAAAAAAACTACTTTCTAAAAGTATTTATAGTACCAATTTTAAAAATATACATTATTAAATATAAGGAAAATAATTTTCAAAGATCTAGTGTTTATTGTTTAATTACGAATTAAAAAAAAATATATATATATTAAATAAATAAATAAAAATATAGCTGCATAATATTAGTTATATGTAATATGTATTTAAAAATCACCGAATTAATAATACAATAATATTATACTACTCATAAAGTCATAAATCATAACACATATTAATCATTTTATTATAAAAACCATATCAAATGCATCATATTATACAAGCTAAAAAACCTATGTAATATTCTATTTAATTTAATTGAAAATAAATATGAATTTTGTATTACATATAATATGCACCTATGTAATAATTGTTCTCATCGTAAAGCTATGTAGTAACATACACCTAACATTTTTTTTATTATTATTAATTTTAAACTTCATTGTAAATTGAGATAAAAATATATCATATAGTTAATTTAAAGTAAAATATTTGTCTAGATGACAAGTGACGACGTAATGTATGATCTTTTGATTGTGTTCATTGTTATATTATACACAATATGTATATATTATAACATAATCATAAAATAATAGGGGCACCATACTAGACACTATAAATTAAATTATACTTGTCGTACATAATATTATAATTTGTAATTAGGCGGGAAACGAGAGCGTATTATTTATAACGATACTTCAGCCATGTACAGTGAATAATAATAATTATGCACTTCTACGTACAATACAGATATAGCTAGTGTACTATTATTATTAAAAATTATTTCCATAATTCTAACTTAAATAATTATAATTAATACTCACTTTTGTGCGTATATTAATATGTATTGTATCATACACCGAAATGCACGCTGCAGGTATTGCAACTACCTGTACGCAATTATAATATAATGATACGAATTACGGTGCAATAATTTTGCGCGACGAAATGCAACGATGAAAAGAAAACACGAACACTTTTATTGATCTGCAGTAGATATTATTATTATTATTATTATTGTTGTTGTTGTTGTTGCTGCTGCTGCTGCTGTCTTGCTACCGTCCGCCGCCAGCGCCAACTCGACGACACCATGTATGGACTTTCAGTCTACGACTGGGGACTGCAGCTCACCCGAGTGCCGCGACTACACA
The DNA here is from genome assembly GCF_037042655.1 of Diuraphis noxia. Classification (NCBI taxonomy): domain Eukaryota; kingdom Metazoa; phylum Arthropoda; class Insecta; order Hemiptera; family Aphididae; genus Diuraphis; species Diuraphis noxia. Next base: position 74,910,938 of record NW_028301711.1, read on the forward strand.
GCGCAGCACTTGTGACAAGCGGGTGGCCGACTCCGAGCGCCTGCTCGTACCTACATTATTGTAGCGTAAACCGACGACGCAGCAACACCACGATGAATAAAAATCAATCGGAATGAAGCCGACCGCTAGATGGCGTCACGAATCCCGTCGAGAATATCCACGAATATTATATTTTTATTCGTTTGTATCTATCTATAATCTATAATAGTACCTGGGTACCTCATGAAAATAATAATACTATTGTATTTTGAACATGTGTAATGCGTTACAGATTTCTGCACCAAACGTGTGATCATATGGGGGAAGGGGGCTTGTTTCAAGCTCACGGGCGATTACCATAATGTCTAGCTAACTTCAAACGCTCGTTTTTAAAAAATAATTTTTTTATAAGAAACATACAATCAGTACCCTAAGGTACAATAAAACTATAGGAAAATGTACAATGATATTATGAGTTGTTGGGAGAAGCCACCCGTAGTGACACTTCCTATTGACTTTTTTTTAACTACTTATTCAACCATCGGTTTTTTTTTTTTTAGTTTTATAGGAGACCTCTGCACAGTCTGCACCATTTCAAACGCTCGTAAAAAATTTAATTGTCTTCCATTAATCTTTTTTTTTTTTGTTAAATGTATAGTAGAACAGTTAAAGTGAATCCTGTATTATATTTTTAAATCTTGGATGTAAACAAATTTTAGCTCTAAGATAATTTGTAAACTTAGAGTTACACATAGAACCAAAATCGGTTTTATTGAAAACTGCGTAAAAGAGACGTAAAAATCTCAGTTTTTCATTAATTTGTTGTTTGTTTCTTTTGACGCTTTTGAAAAATATTAGGAATTTTTTACTTATACCCTCAAAGTATCAATTAAATTCACTTTCCTATCAGAAAATGTGCTGTTAAAAAAACCGAAGTGTTTGAATTGTTCCAAAAGACAATAACAGACACACCAAACAACTACACATATACATATCATTGTAAGATCAATACATTTGTTGCTCCGCTCAGAATTTGTTAATAAAACGGCGGGTAAGTCGTGGATGTCGCTCTGCTGTCAAGTAGGTTACAAGTGGGTAGTGGGTTACTGTAATGGATGGAATTAAATTTGAATCCAATGATATTATATCATTGTATACGAAAAACGATTCTGAGCGAAGACGGTTTATCTGTCTAGGATATATTATAGATTATTAAAAATTTTCAAATTTTAGATTTAAAAAGAAACATTTTTAATAATTACTAGTTTAAAATAATTTGCGAATTTTCGTGATTTTCGTGATTTTTACATATGTTGTTAAAATTCAAACTTTGAATGCTTGTAAAAAAAAATTGTACCAATATATTTCTTTTATATTTATAGAAAAAAAAACCAAAAAAGTTGAAAAATTAGTAAACAACTCAAAACAAATCTAAATATTTTGAAAATTGTATCAAATATAGTAAATGCCTATATAAACATTCAGTGAAAATTTCAAGTATCTGCAGTCATTTGTTTTAGAGTTACACCAAAATAAAGAAATCACTAAAAGTGAAAATCCAATGCTGTAAAAATTTAAATTTCAAATGCTCATAAAAATTTAATTTGAATTTCCGGTGGACTTTTTATTTTTGATAAAGATTGAAAAACTTTTAAGGAATCTTGTATTAAATTTTCAAATCTTAGATTTAAAAAGAAAATTTTTTATGAATTTCTAGCTTAAAATATTTTGTGAATTTTTTTGATATTTACGTATTTTGTCAAAATTCAAACTTTGAATGCTTATAGAAAAGAATTGTGACTATGAATTTATTTTATTTTTCAACTGCTATTGTAACAATATTTTAAGAGCCTTGTATTAAATTTTCAAGCTTTTCTGCCTAACAAATAAATTTTTATCGATAATAATTTAAAAAAAACTAATAATGATCGAAAATTTCAAATGCCTATGAATAGTTCAACTTAAGTGGAAATTTTTTGAAAATTGCATGGTGGATAGAATATGCTTATATAAACATTCGGTGAAAATTTCATGTATCTATACTCTATAGTCATTTGTTTTAAAGTTACATCAAAAACCAAAATCGATTTTGTCGAAAAATGAGTGTGCGTAAAATTTCCCGTTTTTACCTTAATTTTTAGTTTCACTTTCTGATCGAACGAGGTACTGAAGTAAAAAATCGAAGCACTTTTACTGCCCCAAAACGTGATGACAGACACAAAAAAAAAAAAAACACACATCTTGGTAAAATCAATACATTCATTGCTCCGCTCAGAATCTAAAAATATATAGCTTAGCCCCCCCTGTCATAATTCCTAGTCCCACATTCCCGTCAAATAAGTAGTAAAATTTTTAAACCTAAATTTAAAATATCGTTTTTTTTTTTTTATTAATATCTTGTAAAAAAATTATTTATTTTTGTTATTAAACTATATTATTGTATGTAATGATCCCGTGTAACTGTGTAAGACGTATCTTACTATCATGTTGTGTAGTTTTTACAACATAAAACTACTATATATATAATAACTATAATTTTCTAACACTGAGCGGAGGCTTAAGCTGTAAATTGGAATAATATGTTAAAACCTATATAAATATTTAACCTCAATACCATTTCGTTTATCATTTGTTTTAAAATAATAACTTACATTTATGTTACATATGTATAATCAATGAATGTAATGTGTTTGGGGGGTGTGGGGGGACGGAGCCCACCACTTAATTTACTTATTATAAAAATTCTAGGGCTGAAGTCCCCCCTAACTTTAAGGTCTAGTTACGCCTAATATGGTTATATAGAACTCTTCTATTGTTTAAAATATCGATGCGCATTTGATGTACGATAATTTGGTATATTACCTACAGATAAGCAGACGATGCGCAAATGATATACGGCCTTACACGCTCTGTCAGGCTGCATAATTATATACATTGCATATTATTATATTATAGTTTATACCTATATTATTAAGCGTGGGTTTGTGTATTTTTTTCATTGACAATAATAATATAATGAAATAACAATAATAATCGTTTCACTAACGTTAAACATCGACAATTCAGTCGTTATATTTATTGTTATTTTTTTAAAGGATTTACATTGATTAATTTGACATTCATAAAATAATTTTTGATCCTTTTCGTGCCGACAAAATAATTATAAAACGCAGGACTGTAGTAAAGTGTTACAACATATCATCTTGTTAGTGTATATTTTAATAATGCATTGCCGCCGTCGCCGTGACCTATTGCGCGTCCCTCCATAGTAGTTTATTTGATGTCATCTAATGATATTATTATTATTATTGTACTTTACCGTCGGCACTAAACGACTCCGAAATTTCAATATTCCGGTGACCGACCTCTTATTTGTACGACATCGTTCTCAGCAGTCGATCAAAATTTCTGGGGCATTAAATAGTCTTTGATGAAACTTCCCAAAGCTATGGGTGGCAACAGGCGCCTCTCGCTGTCCGTCACGCTGACAAAATCGAGCCGGGTGATCCGCTTCAACACGGACAGGACCGCAATCCGGTAACCGTGGCACTCGGCTACCGGGTTGTTCTGCAGCGTCAACGACCTGAGTTTGGGCAGCCGATTGATCCGGGCCACGGCGCACAAACTCGCCAACCGGTTGTGGTGCAGGTACAGCGTACTCAGATTCGGGAACCCGAGCAGTACGTCTGACACGTCGGTCAGCTGGTTGTGGGACAGGTCCAGCCAGCAGAGTGCGTCCGGCTGCCGGAACAGCCTGTCGACCAGCAGCCGGATGTCTTTCAGGCCACCGGTCAACCGGTTGTGGCTCAGTAACAGCGACGCCGTCTTGTACCGGCCGTTGCGCTGGGCCGGCACGCCCAACATCCGGTACGAACTTACAAACCCCGTGGAGAACACGCGCAGTGAGCTAGGAACCAGGGACTCCAGGTCTTCGAACGACAGGTCCAGCGGTTTAGCCCGTTTGTACGAGAATGGCACTTTCGTCGACTTCATTATTGTCGGTATAGGAATTTGTTGTTTTGCGCGTGATTTAATATTTTGTTATAAAATGTTATTAATAATTGTTCTCATATCAACGGATCAACCTACATATATTATGTTATTGTATTAAAAAATAATTTTAGAATCCATAATATACACGGTGATTCACCAAACATGCTGGTCCTAATTTTTTTCTTTAATTATTAATAAATTCAAATTGTAATTTTTGTAATTTTTAAATAATATATTGATATTTCGAATTTTTTTAATGCTACTTAAAGAGACAGGGGTGTCCTAAACATCTATACAAACTCCTCTACTTCAAATGAGAAAGATGGTTCTTATTGTAAATTATTTGGTGAATATTTTTATGTAGGTACTTAATTCAGAATTTAAATGGGTATTTTTTAGTTACTTAAATGTTTCTTCTATGTAAGAAGGATAATATTCCTTAAAAACCATATAATTAGATGTCTTATTTTCGATACATTTTTCCTACGTTATTTAGCTTGACGATTACTATACTATATAGTTATATGACCATCAAAGTCCAAAAATATTTACGAAAAAAAAACACAACAATTATTATAGACGAGGTCATGCAAATTATGAGCGACTTGTAAATCTTGTTATTTACATTCTAAACAAACTGAAAGCCGATAGGAAGTTGTTAGTTGTGTGAAGTATAACGATATGTCTTTTTTCACGGTAGACATGTTTTGAGAGTCCTATGTATCAGTATGATACTACTTATGAGTTATGTAAGACTGCAAGAGACATGTAGATATATAGATAGATATTATAAATATAAAATGTGATACCATACACGAGAAAGAGAATACGAGATACATATGTAAATGTTGATATTATATTATTTAGGATCCCATGCATATAGCTATAACTCCAAGGTCGAACCCATGTCAATTCTATAAATTTAAAAATTATATGTTTAAAATTATTAATATTTAGGCATAATATAATATATATATATACATCAGATAATAAATATCATAATAAAACTTCATATTGTATTTTTATTAAGTAAACTTCAATCAACTAGTCTTGACTCTTGGCCATCACTACATATGGCTTAAAATATATAAACAAATTAATATACAAAATATTATATCATTACATCAATATAATATATTAAACTAGTAAAACAATTAAATTATAAACACCTATTTCGCATTTCGTGCAAAAAACCCGACATATTTAATGATTCAAACTGTATTCAATTCGTTATTTAATATTTGGTATTTCAGTTCCTAATGGTGTTAAAAACGATAAAACTTTAAAAAAAAATTAATAAAATAAATAATTCGATTTTAAATCTGCGGATAGTAATAATAGAAAATAGTAAAAAATTTTCTTTAATGAATAATCAATTGCTAGCAGAAATAAACAATAGACGAATATGCGGCACATAATGATATTAATTTGTTGCTGTCATACCAACATAAAATAACTAATTTAATCTATTACCTAAACGATATAAACCTTAACAGAAACTTTTGTTTTTTGTTATTCCATAAATCTCTGCAGCTATTTAATTATAGTATTGCGTATTTATTAATTCGGCTTTGGTAGTTAAATACCACATCCACATCCAAAAATGTGAATTTTTACCTTAACTGTTAATTCTAATCTCTAATAGGTACTCTATTATTTGTTATGTACCTATGTTAACATAATTTTGAACGGTTTATCAATAATTAGACGCGAGTTTAACTTTTTTATTATAAATGCAGGAGAGAAAATAAAAATAAATCAACATTATTACTTATTTTGTTGAAAATTCTAAGACAGTTTTAGTCGTTACTCGTTTTAGACCGTTAATGAATTAGGCCATTAGGGTCAATAAAGAATATAATACGATCGACGTATGCTGCAGAGAACCAATAAGGTAAAAATGTATTATAGGTATTTTTAGACACTTTTGGAATATTACTTTTGTCTTGTTACTAGTTCAGTGTCCGCATAATACACCAAAGGCCCATGGATCGGAATTTTAAAGGGCCGCATAATGAACGGTCTTAGGTCCTAAAAAAAAAAAATCGTGCCTCAAAATTACAAAAGGTTAAATATTTGATATAGTGTTGCAAGGGCGAGAAGGCTACTGGTTTAGTTGACGCTCACCAACCCACGTATCCTCCAGCCACTATAATATTCCTCGTATATTCTATTATTTATTTTCTATAAAATAAGGAATTAGGTATTTAAAAATAATAATAACCATAACACAATAAATACAAAGTATGAAAAATTATATTAAATGTTTTATCTATGAATTTATGTATTTTTAATTTTAACGATTATTTCATGATATTATCCATAGATAGAATATTTAACACAATTTGTTATACTTTTATGTTATAATTACTATTATTTTTAAATACCTAGTTTCTAATTTTATAGAAAATATGAGAAATATAAATGGCGGGCGTCAATTAAATCAGTAACGTGGGTGGAAAAGTGAGCCATATATTTCGGTCGCGCCTCTCCGCGCGAGCCACACAAAAATATTTCTTGTCAAGTCTTAGAGACTATCGATCGCGACAAAGGTATAATGAAATGATCTGTGCAACAACCAGACTATTCAACGAAAACAATTTCATGAAAGAAAAATGTTAACGCGCGTGCAAGAAATTGTACATAACAGTGTTATTATGATAACACATAAGATATGTAGGTAACTGCAAAAGTTTATGTTTTTTAAGGAATAAGGATCGTAGTGGGTAGGTATATAAATTTTGGTAATTCTATATTATATCACCCGGCACTAGGATGGAATTGCCACTTAATTATTATACATATTACTCGGTAGACGGAAAAAGGTCGCTTTCCAACTCTTCAGATTCTGGATGGAGATGATTTGTCAGTCTAGGATATATTATATTTAAATATTGTCATATAGGTATTCTATTTTGAAACAGATATATTATTTTTCAATTAGGACGCATTTTGAATAAGGCACGATTAATCAATTTTTCCAAAAACATTGCATGTAATTATCATAATTCATAATACCTTATATTATCATAGATATACATATAAAATACTTACCTGGTTTGAGGATAAATCGTTATCGTTACGCGATTTCATAAAAATTTAAAACGCTCAAAACATTTTTCCTATAATGCTGCTTCGAGTTTTCTCTATAGGTACTTGAAGGAAATATGGAAAACTTAGTGTTGTATTTTTAATCCTTAGTTATAAACACAAATTTTTTATGATTTTTCAACTTCAAAATTACTTGCACATTTTCGACAGATTTCGTAATAATTTGAACTATAAACACTTATAAAAAAAAATTGTGCCTATGTATTCTTATATTTTTTTAATCACTATAACTTATGAGAAACTTTGTATTAAATTTTCAAGTATTTTGATAGGACCAAAAAAATTTTATCGACACTTCAAAAAAATTTTTCAGAAAAATTGAAAATTTCAGTTGTCTATAAATAATATCTCAAAAAAAGTCAATGTCTACATATGTAGTACAATTTTAATACTTTAGCACATATTACATATTACATACTTATTATTGAATAAATAAATAAATTTAATAATCCTGATAAAAAAAAAAAATTATAATAGGTAAATATTACATATAAAAATATTATAAAAATTGTGTGTATAATGTATTTATTATTTATTTAAAAAAATTATTTTTCAAAAAAATTTGTAATTTTAGTTTGTTCTAATATTAATATTTTTTCTTTTTTTCCATCTATGAAACCACCCCTCTTTCGCTTTGAAGTTAACCTTCCCCATTTTTTCTGCCAATTCTTCAGCTTTTTGGCGAAGCAAAGGACTTGACACGCGAGCATCTTTATCTCTAACTTTTACGAACCATTCTTTCAATGCACGTTCAATTATTATACGTTATAACTTTATAAGGTACCTACCAACAGTAGCTAGAAATAATCAACACGAATATTATTTAATTTTTCAATACCAATTTATTTCTAAATTATAACCAAAAAAGTTCATTTTCTACTATTTATTTTACGAAATTTGAGTCTTATAACCGATTTTTTTAAAATGTATTTTGATAAGTCCGGACCATTCTAGACGATTTTAAATCTAATAAGCGACTGAACCTTATACCCGTGAGTCTAATAAGCGAAGTCTACTGTATTGCATGATATTATCAATCAACAGTCTTCCTCGATTCTAAATATCTTTACATTTATGTTAAGCACGACCTAATTATGCTATGCTTTTACGGCTTCCTCTTAAAAGATACTCTTGTTATCTTAGAAAAAGACCATTGTCCTCCGTTATACTTTATTTGAAATTTTTAATCACTTATTTGCAAATAAAGCTACTAATAATTTTTCTTTTTATAATATTTTCTTAATAGGATGTCTCATAAACATATGTAGGTAAAAAAATTTCTAACGAAAATTTTTCTTGTATTATCTCAATGTTGATTGAGCTTTAATTTTAATTATCCGTTTGATGATTTAAATATTGATCCTATTGTTGTTAAATGTTATGAGATTATAAATAATTTTATTGAATTGAAGTTAATCATCAAATATATTCACAAAAGTTTATGTTGCTTAAGATATTTATTACCAGTAAATAATACATTGGTATCTGGTTAAATTTACTAGTAGCGGGCGCTATTAACATTAACCTGTTTATAGCATCTACTACAGGTTAGATATAAGTCAATAAATGTTCTAACTAATCTAATTTATATAAAATTTTCTAAATAAAAATAATAATAAAATCTTAAAAAAGAAATTGTTTTCAAGTACAAATATAATAAATATAAGATTGTAAATTATTTCAATTCAAGATTTATTCAAGTTCTTTGTATTCATCAGGTCAGTACTTATTATTTTTGAATTAATTATGCATTCTTCTTAATGATTTAAACTAAACCCAAAAATATTATTAATGTAATTTTCATGGATTTTCTTTAACATTGATATTAGAGCCCTGCCCTGTGGTTATAAAACAATAATATAGAATAAATCTTTATAATATAATATAATATAATAGTAGTATAAACATATTTGAGAGCAATTATTTATTTACATATCATATAAATAAAAGTTTTTGTTAAGTAAAAATGCAATATAAATTAGTATAAATTGTATGTATCGGGAAAAGTACTGTGCCTATATGAAACTTTTAGGATAGATTTTATTCAGATATTAAACAAACATAAACATAAAAAAATGAGTATATTTTTTGTTGAAACGTGGTAATTTTTTTTATAGAATTCAATTTCAAGTATAATTTTTATGTTAAATATATAAATAGCACACGAATATTTTACTTAAAAAAAATTGCCTATGAATGGTTCAACATTAAACAACAAATATTTACATTACTCTTCTTTAATAGTTGTTTGTAATAATAATTTATAATATCTTTTACCCATATTATAATAAATATTGTATAATTTTCATTAGCTACAAAATATTATTTTAAGATTAATAAAAACGGTCAATGAAATTTCATCAAAAAGGAAAAAAGATTGGTAAACACTATACAATAAATTGTAGATATAAACTACACACTATATAATATAACCATTGACAGTAATTATTTGTTCATAATAAAATTAAAATTATAAGCAATTGTATGAAATCTGACAATTAACAGAATAAATTTTGTTTTTCTTCAATTGTACAGTACAGAAATAACTAAAATATTAATTATAAAGTAACACAAACAAACACACACATATTTATTATGCATAGTATAATGCAGTATTGTATACATATAAACGTGTGTATGTGAGGATAAGCGTACATTTATTTATATTTTTGTTTTATAATAAACAACAATAACTGATTATAGTAGAAGGTAATCAACTATTTAATTTCACATTTCCAATGGTTGTTGCCTGGGTTAAATTATGAATCAAGTCGAGACGTTGCATTTCCGAAAGGCTTTGGAACATACCCATGATTACATCTGATGTAACTTCAGGCGTGTCCTATCAACAAATCATTACACATATTAAAGTTGCAAATAATCTACTATGAAGTTTTTAAAACAAATAGTTGCCTAAGTCTATTTAAACCATGCTTACATTTATTGTAGATTTGACTTGATTTATAACCGCATCTTTTCTAACACTCTTAATGTTATTACCAATCAACGAATCAGCTAAAACAGTGCCATCAGTTTCATCTAATTGACTCGTCAGCCATTGTACAACAGCTTGGTTGTTATCCCACAGATAAGACTGTAAGAAAAACAAAATATTATATTATGTTATCAATCAGCATAATGTATTAATTGTATTTTTTTTTTTTTCAAAATTGTTAATATTATCTTTTGTTTTATAAATAAGCTTATAGCAAAATAACACTCACAGCAGTTGTGCCTTTGTCTTCAACGAACCACCTTCTCAGCATTTCATAGGCAACATCATCTTGAATGGCATCATTGGATTTTGTTATTACTTTTTGGATTTGGTTTTGTAATAAACGTCGTTTTAATCTCCAATATAATGTATTACGAGATTTCTTCCATTGCACAATATCTTTAATAACACCTTTACTAAGCATGCATTTAGGAGTGTCATGTAAGTCAGCAAAGTGAATTGCTACTTGATGGTAAATAGGTTTCAACACAGACACTCTTTCTGCAACATTCTTTTCTATTTCGGCTGCTTCTTCAGGAGTTGGGCTACCATTTGCTTTAAGACTCAAAATATTTGTATCAATTCTATTGATAGATTTTAAGATGTCTTTTTCACGGAATTTAATTTCAACAATTCCTTCAGGTTCCAAAACACCACCTCTGTGAACAAACAGTTAACATTTTGATTCATAAAGTCAAGAAAATACAACTTACATAGCTAAATATAATTTATATAAATAGAGAATTAGTATTTAATTATAATTCTCACTAAGCACTTTAACTGAAAGTGCATAATAATACAATAATACAAAAAAATAATTTGTATTTGCGCCATCAAATATATTTTAGCTACTGTAATATGTTATTAATTTATATTCGATAAAAACATGTGTATAATTATTATTAATATAAGATGAACTGAATTACATTAACACATTCTATATTAAACTTACATGTTTTTAATAGTTGATAGCTGGAGTAAATAATATCATTTATACTCTGTTCACTTTAAAAAACGTAGTTAACTAGAGCAAAGGGAACTCTCAATACTACACGGCAGGTATATAGACAATTAACTGAATGAGGAGACAAGCTTTGAAGGATGATGACGAAATCTGGTCACCATCAACTATGTTTCTTAAGTTAAACAGAATATAATATACTAGCAATATAAATTAATAAACTAATTTATTCCTTTATTGATACATTAATAAAAAAAATTCTTAATTTTTCCATTGAAAGTTTTAATTTTAATCATTGTAAAAATATAAATAGTAAATATATTTTTTTATTTATTGACATGAAACAGGGATTTGTGCATTATAAAATCAGTTTGTTTCAGGTTTTTCTAATTTGTAATGTTACCTAAATAAGGTCTATTATTTAAATTAGAAGTATTACCGGCTATCTGGATCTGCATACATCTCAATGTGTCTTGGATTAATAGTAGTATCTACAACAGCCCATGCACCTCCTCGTAACTCACCAAATGGTGGGATATAAGTGATAATCGGCTGGTTGTATTGTCTTAGTTCATCAACAATGTATGCACCAAATTTCATTATTTGTTCATACATGTCTGAAAAATAGAGAAAGATTATTTAGGTAATTAAATTAAGTTAATAAATTATAGCCTAAACTAATTTACAGCATAAATTAAAATAATTTGAATTAAATAATAGTATAATTATATTATTATATATAAAATACCTTTCATTCCACCAGAAAAACCTCTCCAGTTAGCAAAGATGAAAAGTGGTAAGTCTTCATGAGCAAAATCTTTAATGGCTTGAGATGTTTTATACGCTGAGTCTGGGAACCATACTTGTCCAGCTTGAGACACAGTCTATTGAAAAGAATACATATATTTATACATCTTATGACAATAAAACATTAAATAAGTATTTTGATTACCTTAGATTCAGAGTCCAAATTAGCAGGGTCTGCCGGTAAAGTGACTTCTACTGTTCTTGTTTCAACAGCAATTACACCGACTGGGATTCCTCCCAGTCTAGCTCTTCCACAAACAACAGTCTGTGCCCAGGGTTGCATTATTTCATCCCATGACCCTTTATCAAAAAATCCTGACTCCCAATGGCCATCTGAATAAATAAATTCAATCAATGCATTACAAAATAAGTACACGTACACCCTAGATAGTGAATATAGAACTAACTCGTATCTTCTTTCCCAGCAATCATCCAACGAGGATCATACGGGACTTTAGTAGGCACATAGTCTATATCTCTTTCTACAGAATCCACACTTTTAATCACAGGCAATGGAGATTCTTTAGTTTTTGGAATATATGAAAGCCACTTAAGTATTCTGTACACGCCATCCAAGTCTCTAGCCTCAGTCTTGTGTGACACACCATTGTTGTACATGATTTGAATACCACCTAACTGGTTGTTAGATGCATACACTTCACGACCAAGAAGCTAAAAAACAAGTTTGGATAAATTATATTTTTCGAAATCAAAATAAATATTTTGAGAGGACAAACCTTATTCAAAGCACTATATCCCGTGAGAATAATGTGAGAGTTCTCAATTTGAATAACTCGTTGACCAAGTCGTACTAGATAAGCCCCAATACCGATTGCACGACAAGTTACCATTGAAATTGTAACAATATCTTGATATGCACGAGAAGTTTCACCAGCTATCATCCCAGCAAATTTTAAATTTTCAACACCATAACCAAAATCTTTTCCTGTTTCCAAACACCAATGAATTAAAATTTTGTTATATATAGTTATAAACAAAAATCTGTTGTTACCAATAATATCAGTTAGTTTGTACCGCGGTTCACCTTCATCTTCAATTAATTCTGCTTCTACAGAATTTTGACCCGCTAATTTTCCATAGTCATCAGGTGTTAAGTATAAGTATTTGAATCCCTAAGATAAAGAGTTCAAATAAATTGATAAAAATAATACTCAAAGTATTTTAAATAACAAATATATACAAGTATAAGAATCATTTGGAATTATGTTAATTACTTTTTCTGGGTCAGACGGATCTTCCCAGGCTACATTGAACAAACTTTTTATTTCTTCTGCAAGACCAATACGAGCTCCACTATTAGCTGATATATAAATGCGTGGAATTTTTCTTCTTCGTGCTTCTTTAGAAGCTAAATCGAAGACAATATCTTCTTGTGGGCCAAATGAACCAATGTTTACTGTTAGATCATTAGCAATCACAATTATATCTCGGCCTGAAGGATACTCTGGAGTATGCATTGTAAATCTCCAAGCAACCATACCAGCCTATGAAATAAAGATACAATTTATTATACTTACATAAAATTGACTAATACTAATACTATATTAATACGTACAGTATTTTCACCAGAGAAGCGTTTTTGTTCAATTAAATGATTGTCTTCAACAACAAGTTCAACATAATCAAACACTAAGTTGTTTTTCAAAACTCCATCTATAAAAAAAAAATTTAATTGCCAAAAAAATATTGTTATATATTTTCAATCAGAAAATTATTAAACTACCATTTGGATGTTCCAAAATGTATTCCTGCCATAAACTTTCAATCATTTGTCTAAACATATCTGGTATATCATAAACGTATGTTGTTCCAGCACTTTGAGCTTGGAATCTTTTTTGTTGTAGAAAGTCTTTGGTTACATATGGAGTAGACACTGGTAGTCCATGTAATGGTCCTTGCTTTGATTCATACGATTCAAATTTAATCTATAAATCAATCCAAATTATTTAATATTTGTTCTTCATTTTAAGTCTATTTAGTATTAAAAAAAAAAAAAAGATTTTAGTAAAAAACATTAAATAAAGTTATTTATTTTATACAGTAGTCATCGCTGATGGGACACTACGTTAATAAACTTATTCATATATTGACTCAATCAGGCTGATCCAGATTTACATGTTTATTTATAAATAGGAAAATATTTGTATATTGGACTCTCATATTGGGTAATAGAGTGAATGTTTATTTTGATGATTAACACTATTTCCTCAAAAAATCTTACTAAAAAGTAATAGAGATTTAAATTGATGTTTTTCCTTTACTAACTTGAACTTATTTTTTGTAAAATATTATTTTCGAAAAAAATAAAAGATTTTTTATTTATTGTTATCATCTATCATGTTTTTGTTCTTTTAGAATAGTTCCTACATTTGAAATACATAATAATGAATATCAGTACATGGCCAAATTTAAGTATCATTTATTACATTGGACTAAATACTTTTAGTTCTTAAATGTTTTGCCTTATCAATTTATTTATTTAATTGAATCATAAATTTTGATTCCAATGTGAATCCAAAAAGTAGTATTATTGTAATATTGTATAAGAAGTAGACAACATTTGGCTAAAGGATAAGATAATTTTAGATTTGTATAAGGCAAGGTAACACAATAAGTTGTGTTACCTTTGCTCGATCTATAAAGCTGACCTTGATTAACTACAGCCGATTTCCCAGCATGACAAAGTAAATGTATTTCATGCACTTACCATTCCTAATTTAGAGTCAGTAATTTCTTTGTATAGGCAAATATCCAAATGATAACCACTGCCATTTGCAAGACTTAATCGAACATTTGAAGTTTTACTAGTGGGTGACGGCCGAATGGTCATTCTAAGTTCAGCTTGAAGAACCCGCAATTTCCAAAGACGGGGACCATATCGCATTACCATATTAGTCACACTCTCTTTGATCTATACATAAAAGAATATGTTTTTTGTTGAGTTACAAAAATTAATAACTCATTTCTTATTAGATAAAATTACTTTGGCAGGATCCATTATAACAGTAGGGACAAAATTCAAAAATATATGATTACAGTCAGTTCTACGTGCATGTGGGTGGCTAAAAGCAACCTCTAATTCATCCATAGCTTCCAACAAAACACGTTCTCCTTCATTTTGAAGGTATTCAAAAGATGCTTCTTTTGTTATTAAATCTTGATGTCTTATAATGGAACGTATAAAGAAACGATAATCAGTTACAACTTGACCTCTTGGAACCTAAAAGAAAAAACATTAGAATACTTAAAATAAAAGCATTTAATTAAGTTTAACTGACTTTAGCTTTTCCTAAATACAGATACATTTTTCTGTTTGATGTAGGTAAGGCTTCTAATTCATAAGTTCTCATTCTATTCAGTTCCAATTGGAAAGCCATACCTGGCTCTAAGTGCCGATAAATTCTATCTTCAGCGAAATCCTCATAATTTCTATAGGTGAATAATTTCGGGAATTGTCTTCTAAAAATCAATATAAATGTACAAATTTAACAAATGCAATATATAAGTATATTTCTTTATGATAATAATGAATGATTTCTGGATCCAACTAAATATTAAAAATATTTTCTTTTTAATGTAATTCTTTGAAAAAACTATATATTAAAAAGTAATCTCATTATATATTGTGAGTTATATTCTACCTAATATTACCTAAGATTTGAGATCTAAAGAGTACACTTAAATTAAGAAATCTTAGACTACGTAATAATTACAAAAACATATTGTTTGAATTACATAATCCTGATTTATAAATTTGGTTTAATTTTAGATTAAGATACATTTATACTGAAAAATTGAATTGCACTTTTTTGTTTAAAAAAAAAAAAAAAAAAAAAAATAGTTATCATAACACATTTTAATAAAGGACTATTATTAAAATGGTTGAAATTATATAAAAACAAATAAAATTAAAATAACTGTTCAAATTATCTTTATCTTAAGTATACGAGAATGATATAAAGTAATAACACAATGATTGGTGTTATATACAATTTTTACAGTAATTATATTATTTAACATCGCTGTTTACCATGTAAGATCAAAGTAATATTTTTAATTCAGTCTTCATACACTTTTATAAGCTAATATGCTTTTTAAAATAAAAATAAATGGTGTAAAATATATATTATTTAAAATAATCTGATCGATGAAATATAGATAAAATTACTTATTCAAAGCCAAGAAAGTGATTCTCCGGATTGATCTTTTTTTCAACTCCTCTTTGCGTTGTTGACAAAATTCTTCATACATCTTACCAAGTTTATCATCTTCCATATTTCCAGTGTCTTTCATAGCAATACATAATATATGACATGGCTCAATCTGAAATTAATAAAAAAAAAATGTCAAGGGAAATTTTATTATTAATTTAATATGCAATTAAAAATTAAATTACCTCAACATTTTCTTGGTCTGGGGGCCGTTGATCACCAAGAGACAAGCTTACATTGAGAGATGAGCTTAATCTAGATTCACTTCCACTTTCAAGGGCATCAATAATTCTAGGGGAAACATATACAGGGGAAGATAGATCTTCCATAATATCCAGGATTTCATCAAAATATTGTTCAAATTGAGTAAATGATTCAAATGCTGCCATACAACCAGTTCTTTGATAAGTTGGGATATATGATAATGGAGTTTTGGTTGGTGATTCAAGATTTTCAGAACCATTTGCTCCAGAATTGATCTTATTTTGTTGTCTATATACAATAAGAATATATATTAAATTATATTTAATATAAATCATTTTAGTAAAATGTTATTATAAGCTTACCGATTTGGATGAGAAGAAGGCAAAAGAAATTGGAAATGTACTAATGGTATTTCTCCAGACAATTCCAAATGTTGCAAACATGTTAGATCATATGATATGTAAACACGTCTTACATAAACCTAATCAAACATCAAGTTATAATTATTAGGTAACTGAATATTTTTAAATGTATGTAATAGTTATTTCAATAACTAATATTACCTCTAATGCGGCATTGCAGACTGCACGGTTTGAATGATAAAAGAAGTCATGAAGGATATCAAATATAGAAGTTTCGGATTGAATAAGTTTTTGTAAGTTTTCGGGATGAAAATCATGTCCATACATATCAACAGCAGATAAAAATATTGATTCCATTTGGTTATGTCTTAATTCATAAGCTGGTTGGTGTGCAGCAATGAGTACCTATAAAAAACAGGTTGTACAACAAATTTTACATTATTGATTTTTATTGAAAACTTAAGATTAGAAAGATAAGGATTTCTTATTGAAAACTAATGAAAATTTCACAAAAAAGATAAAAACGATAAAGAACTATAAATATTTATAATAATAATAAAAACACTAACTTGTCGTGCACGAAGTGCAACTCTAGAATGTTCACTGCGATTAAGTGAAGTCAACTCATTTAATGTAGCTGCCAACTCATCTGTTAAACCAGGTTCGTTGGACCATAAATGATCAATTAACATTGTAACTAACATATTCTTCTTTGCTACTTGTGTGTGTGAGAATATTGTTGAAGTTACAGCAGCCATATCATCTTTGTATCTATCCCTTAATGCAGCAGCACATTTATCATAACTTCCTGCAAAATGTTTAAAATACAACTCATTAATTATAAAAAATATTAATAAATGTAATATAGTAAATGAAGTAGAAAATACACAATATTATTAATTTATTTTTAACATAATATAATATGTATACATTCTCTTACCATGTTGGAATTGACTTTCCACCTCATAATATTGTTTCAGCAACTCATGAACAGCAGACTTCATTCGACCACGAATTCCATTCCTATACCTCTGGACAAGTTGAACAATGCCTTGTGTTGTTTGGAAAAAGCTATCGCGATCTGTTCTTTTTTGTAATGTTGCAGCATGGCTTTTGGTTGAAATGAAATATGAACATTAAAACAAATAATTAATATCGACTGTATTAAGTAATTTATTCAATAGCAATTTACCCATCAATAATTGCAGCTATTTGTTGGCTAGGAAATTGTGCAAGTACAGATGTTATGTTCCTTTCATATAACTTCATTAATGATTTAATTTTTTTATCAACAGCTTTTGGTATTCTGCCAGATATTGATGATATCACTTCCTAATAAATGCATATTGGTTTATAATTAATGTTTAAAGATAAAAAACAAAACTTCTATACCTGTAGCTCCAATAAAGGCAAACTTGGGTCACGTAAAGAGTTCATGAACTTTTCAATTACTTCTCTCAAACGTACAAGATGATATGGCTCTGGTAAGCAATACCCAGCCAAAATATTATCTAGCATACCTCTGTAGCATGTGTGTATATTATTTAGACTTTCTCCATAAATATGTGAAGTTCCATCGAGTTCAAGGAACTGTCCTTTATATTCAACAGCTTTTGTAACCAAGGATGGGTCATCTAATTCAAGTGTTGCAATTAATGAACCAGCATCAAGAACTGCACCTGGTCGTTTGCTATAATATACACGTCCATTCTCTGTAGCTGTTAATGTCATCACCATTTTCATTACCTGATGAAAAATAAATAAATGATTAACATCCATCATTATTTAAGCTATCATATAAATAATATTTTAATAAGCACATAATAAGCACAAAATAAATAATTACCTCTATTTCAGCATATGGTTGACCTTTTTTAACTTGACCCCCGTCCTCTATAAGAAAACTGATCAATTTACCAGCAGACGGTGAGCGTAATAAGGATGGATCATTTTCTTTTTCAAATACACATGTTTGATTACCAATTACAATTCTATACCGATCTACTTCTTCTCGCATATATGTAGTAAAACTCGATCCATCCAAAGATAACAAAATTCCTGAATTTGACATAAAAATTAATAGACTTTTTAATAAATAATAATGAGTAAAAATAAGTACTAATATAATAATCTTATATGATACATACCACCATCAGATAGACGATGGACCTCAATTTCCTTAAATGAACCATTCATAATGAGGAAGTATGAATTGAGTCCGGATTTGGTGACTTGAACTTTGTATTTGTATCCACCATTTATCAGTTCAACAGACACATGATGATCTAGTGTACTGGCACTCAATACCTGACCACTGAAAAAGATATACAATAAATAAATATTATACATAATAGCCATTAAAAATATTAACACTATTTAAATCAAAACAACAATAATTTGTTAAAAATTTAAAAATAAATTATAAAAAAATAACTAACTAGATATCCCGAGTTAATAAAATAAAATTCTTTAAATTTGAAAGAAAATGTATAGAAATCAGTCAATATACATTTTCCTTTTTATATTTTGCTGATAATAATTACATAATTTTGATGAAGTAAATAAAACAATAATATTCAGAATTAAATTAAACATTTTTAATTATACAGGGGTTAGTCATTTTTGAACACAACTGCATCAATATAAAAATGACCAGTCTTATAAAGTAAATATTGAAACACATATTACCGTTCTAAAGATGATTGAAAGTTTTGGAATGATTCTGTTATAGTACGATCAGCAATATGGAGTCCTCCGCAAATGACTCCAAGAAATATGTCTGGCTTTTCGGATTGTACTCGCTCTGATATCAATAAATCCAACCAAGCTGTATCAATCGTATTTGACTGAAAAGTTTATGCATGAAAACAATACAAATTAAAATTTGATATAAATTTATGTAAAATAGAAAAAGAATTGTGTACCTGGAATGATTCAGTTTCAAGAAGTGTAATTAAATATTCAACTGTAGTTCTGAAATCTCCTCGAATCGACAACTCTTTAAGTGCAATAACTAAATTTCTAATTAAGAACAAAACAAATGCATATATTATATTATCAAACAAATATTTTAAGTTTTTAAATCTCACTCTCTAGCTTGTTCTCGGTTTTCTCCCCATGAGAAGCAATGGCCAAACTGGGAATCAGCAAATTCGTGTAATCCTCCTGATGCTGCTACACTGAAGTATCCCCATACATTTTTCGAAGAACGGAAATTTAATTCTTGAACAGTTCCAGAACTAGGCTTAAACCCTAAAGTAAAAACGTGATTAAACATAAAATTGTTTAAAATAAATTATATATATATAATTATATACATTATATATTACATTGATCAATCTAATTTAATTAATTAAGTTAATACAATGATGTATATAAAAAATGCAATACAATTATAGATACAGTCACTAAATACTTAAAACAAATAAATAACTCAGTATTTTAAAAATAATAGAAGCATTGATTAAGTTTTTGCTGTACCTTCATCAGGGTTTTCACTAGTGATTCGAGCAGCAATAACATGACCCCATGGATGAGGTTTATGTCTTGGAGCATCGAAATCGATATAACTATCTCCCCAAGCAGATTCGCTATAGAGTAGTCGGATGTCTTTAATACAGTTAAGAGCTAATCCCATTGAAATTTGCAGTTGTGCAGCTGGTAAATTCACATCTGATACCATTTCTGTACAAGGATGTTCTACTTGCAGTCTAGGATTTAACTCCAAAAAGTAATAATTTCCATCTGTATCGTATAAATACTCAACTGTACCAGCACTAACATAACCCACCATTTTAGCAATTCGAACTGCAGCCTAAAGTAAAATATTAAAACAAGATAGAGTTATGGATTGAAAATTATGATAACAAATAAGATCCCATTACTTTCTCCATTTCTTCAAAAACACTAGGTTCAGCAATCACTGCAGGCGCCTCTTCGATAATTTTTTGATGTCTTCTTTGAATTGAACAATCACGTCCAAACAATGATATAGCATTACCATATTGATCAGCTAAAAGTTGTACTTCTAAATGCCTAGCGCATTTAGCCAACTTCATTATAAATATTGGTGATCCAGGAACTTCAGATTGAACCTACAAATTAATAAGTTAAAAATTAAACAGTTATTTAATCATTACTAAATAAAAAAAACTATTGAGTACATAATTTCAAAATACCTGTTTAAATGCATTTGGGAATTCTTCAGTGTTTTCTACTTTCCTTATACCTTTACCACCACCGCCTTCACTAGCTTTAATCATAATTGGATACCCAACCTTTTCAGCAGATACTAAACCTTCTTCAATCGATGCAACACAGCCTTTTTTATACAAATCTGGTCCAATTTCAATTTTTTTACCAGAATAATGTCCAATTACACCTATATAGAAGATGTAAATTTAAATGACACAAATAGAGGTATGTAAGTTATTTTAGATTAAATAGAGGGTATAATCTTATACTGAACAGTCTCATGATATGTGTGTACTTTGTGTTTCAAAACGAGAATAACTTATTTCAATTATCTGAAATAGAAATACTTTTTTAATCGAGATATTTTTAAGTACGGATTTTGGTTTGCAAATATTATAAATATGTAAATAATTTAATCTTTAAAAAAAATGTTTGTGAATTTATTGTGACTAGTTAAATAGCAACCATGTAAGTACTTTAAGATAATGAATAAATAATATGGTATAATGATAAATAAATGATTATTTATAAAATGCAATTTGGACATGAATAAACTGTTATACTTATGTAGTATTATAAAAAATTTTTAATTTTTATAAAAAGTGGGTAGTCTAAAATGAAGAAACATGTATTTAATAATATATAATTTTATAAAAATTCTTATTTTTTTTGTTCTGCAACAATTAAAATTTCTACACAATACCACAACATAAGATTCTATATATGGCATGGGAATCTATACTAGTATGTGTATATTAATTCTACCTGAACCAGACCAGGGCAAAGTTGGAATTTCAGCAGTTTGTGCAACAATGCTCGAAGCAATTTTATCACCAAGAGCAAACATAGCTTTTTCAGGTGGTCCAATAAAAGCAATTTTATTTTTTTCCAACAGTTTAGGTAGCTCTGGATTTTCAGAAGCATGTCCCCAACCAGCCCATACAGCCTATTGTAAATAAAAATAAATTACATGAAAATATAAATCTAATTTATTCCATATTTTACTATAATTGTTTTAATAAAAATTTACCTGAACTTGGGAACGTATAGCTATATTTACAATAAGTTCAACATTGGCATAATTGTTGTTATTTGTACCTCCAGGTACTGGCACATAATGATCAGCCATTTTAATATACTCAGCATTTGCTGAAATAATGATGACATAATATATATGATACTATTTCATACAAAATATCAAACAAAATAAATAATCAATCAAACTGAATTAAATAGTAATCATTTCTTAATGTATAAAGTAATAATTATTAACTAATTTGGACATAAATCTTCATTAAGCTGAATTAGGTAATCTTGATAAATAATACCTTTAAGATCTTCTGGTGTAACCATAACTACAAATCGTACAGCTCTTTCATTCCTAAACATTTCATAAGACCATCGACGAACTGATCTCATACATTTTACTGCAGCAATACCATTGTTAGCAATTAAAACCTGTAATATAAAAATAACTATCTTATACCTACTAATAAAATTCAGTAATATTTGAATTTAAATTATTAAAATACAAACTAAATATTGTAAAAATGCATTATTAAAAATTCATGAATTCTGACCTTGTTTATAACGCGAGTTCCCTTAAAACGTTTCACAAATTCTTCAGGAGTACTAACATTGAAGTCTTTTTCAGTAAGTCGTTGATGGATCACATTACCTTGTGACATACTAGGCCTATAATTGTTTTATAACATATTTTGAGTAAAATATTAATTTATTATTAAAAAATAGATATATTAGTTTAGACATTTATATTTTATAGAAAAAGTAAAGCAGTGGTTGTGAAATATAGTAATTTTTAATAAAATAAAACATTTATATATTAAAGTGTGAACAGCATTTCAGAAATAATGTATTGTTTGCAATTTTGTTAATTAAGTACCTAAAACAAAGTTGTTGGCGTTTAACAAAAATACAAGATAAGTTGATAACATATAATTAATTAATTAATTAATTACAGAGAATTAATTTATTAATTATACATTCTCTGATATTATAATTTATAATCACTTTTTGTTATTGTTGTAATATCATAACATCTTATCAAAAGGTATTAATTTCATATAGTATTTCTTATCATAGAAACAGTTTCACTTTGTCGTCAAATAATGTAAACTTCAAGCATAAGAAGGTTGAAAAAGTTTTAATTAGTACTAGAGTCTAGAGGTACATACAATTTTAAGAACACAGTATCATCCCGATATTAAATAACAGCATAAATAACTCAATGATTTAAAGAGCATTCAATTTAAGTACAAATTATTTTCAAATTACAGAACTAACACAGTAAGGTATCTACTATTTTAATGTCATCAAAAATATCAAAAATTAATTGATTACAAAAAAGTGTGTATACACTGAAGTTAACTTATTATTGTTTATTGATTTTCTGCTTGGTTCTATGTCTGTGTCATATTGACAGATAAAGAGATGGCCCAAGTACCATTTAAAATGTCTATATAAATAACATTTAATTTAACTTTCCAAGTTTTACTCCCAACTATTAAAATTAACATTAATAAATGAATTAACAATTAGGAAATTACTATACAGTAAATAGGTACACAAACACATGTTACTGCCAAATTGTAATTAAATATTTTGTAAACCCCTAAAAACCTCCTTTAAACAAAGTGTTAATATCTCAAAATAATTATGTAGCTTTATAGTATTTCATTTGAAATTAGAAGTATGCAAAATTAAAATTAAAAGTATAATATTTATTTAATAGGAAGGCAATATAAAAATTGTGGAGCGGTTTTGTGGTCTTAAATACCTAGTATGAGAATCAAAACTATTCCACTATATTATTAAAATAATTGAATTATGTGACTTATGTAAATTATGAATATTAATAATTTATTATTTTTTTTTTGATAGTAACTGGCAATATATTGCTTAAAAAAGAGTTTTAAGTGTCATTAAATTTGCAAAACTATCTTATAAGATGTTGATACCTAATATTCTAATGTGTGATAACTAGTGTAGATACATTTTTTATAGATAATTAAGATTATTTGTTATAATGGAAATTTCAGTAAATGAGTATATAGCTAAAATACATTATTAAACATATAAAATAAAATTACAAGTTCAGCACATTATTTTCTGAACGTGTTTTGTTAATAATTATGACTCATAAACAAATCTGATGATAAATTTTAAAATATTAATTAACAGTGAAGCAATTACAGAAATCTGTATGTACAATTATTATGTGACCAATATTAAATGTATTGAAATAGAGGTGTGATCAGTGACCAATTGTAATTTATCCTTTCAGGGGAAAAATATGTTTTGTTTAAGTATTTATTCTTGAGAATAAAAATGATTCAACTGTTAGGAAAAATATATTAATATATCATGTAGAGTTATATGTCTTGTTAAGTATCTTCTTAAGGTTACACCACTAGTGTATAACTTTTATTTATAAACTACAGCTAAGAGCTTGGTAAGAAATCAATAAGAACATAATAATTAAAAATAAACAAAAAATATCAAAGGAAAATACAAAACACAAATTACATATGTAAATGTATAACATGTATATTCGCACATATTATTAAAAGAATGTCAACAAAAAACAATTTTTTCTCCATTTAAGAAAAATATATGATTCAAAATATTGTTGAAAATTAAGGATATTGATTTAAACTTAACAAAGGACATAAAAAATCTTAAGAGGATACAACCTACATATCTTGTCCCCATCTTACACTTCTGTACTTTGTACAACATACCAAATTGTACATTCACAATAATCATTTAAACAAATTATTTATAAATTAAAGTGAATTTACCTATTATAAAATGAAAAGGTAAAAATATTCAATGCCATCTTAGAGGTTTTTATTGATGTTTTAACTAATTTTGAAGCAAGTAAAGATAATTTTCATACTTTCAAAAAATGTACTGTGTAAAATGTTCATAAATAAAATATCAATAAAAGACTTTGAGTTGTCCTATATTAATTAAACCTTAACATTTTATAATATGCTAATTCATTTCAATCTTAAAAATAACCAAGTAAATGGACTATTTTGAATGCAACACTTGGTATGTTGCACTTTTGTAAAAAGGTAACAACACATGAGGGCGTGGTGTCCTCCTTAACTTTTGCATTAAAACAAACAATAAAATAGTATACTCATTATCAACAGAAATTCAAATCTAGCCAGGTGCGTAGTAACCAGTAAACACTGCTAATTCTTTACATATTCTATCTGTATGAAAACTCGCACTATTATCCATACAACTTAAAATTAACTACTAAGTACTAGTAAAACATTTTCTGACTAATTTCCATTTGAAACTGCCTAAATTTTGAGTATTTTGTACTGATTTATCAAAATTTAACATTTACATAATATATTACTGAAATTATCTATATTATCATAAACTAACAATTTTGCTTTTATTGATAAAATATGATAGTATTAATCAAAAATGTATAAATATATTTTATCTATATTTTGAGCTTTTGTGAGGAGATCAACAACACCCTTAAATTTTACACAATTGCAGTGATACACAAATATTGAACAAGTTATATAAAATGCATAATTATCTATTCTATACATTTAATACTATTTTTTTATTATTATTTGGATCAATTAATTTTTTAACATCGAGAAATTAAGATTAATTAATCTCAAAATTGATAGATTTTTTTGTCTTATAAACTTTTAAGCTAACGGAAATAATAATGCATTATTATTTCATGGACTTGCCAAGGATAAAGATTTATTGTTACATTTTTTGATATTAGCAATATTTTCAATGAAATAAAAAAATTGATAGTTGAACTTATACCAACATTTTATTGCAGTATTTGAGGTAACTCAATAGACAACTTTAAATTTAAGAGCAGTACACAAGAAATTAAACATAATACAAAATATAGCTACTTCAATTTTTACAAATTAGGCAATTGTGCCATATTATGCAATCTACTAAAAACTGTGGCCCACCAAATAAGAAATAAATGATATGACATTGCTTATTTTATAGCTAATCATATTATATAGTAGTGTCACACTAAAATAATAAAGTATAAACCAAAAGTATTTGTATTATGTTGGCTTTGTTCTAAGTGCAACAATCTGTCAACTCTATAAAAGAACAAAAGCTATTGGACCTGCGGACAGAGGTGGTTGAAATATAGAATAGTGATTAATTCTCTTTCCTAATTTTACTTTATCATATTTATCTAATGTTAATTTAAGTCAAGATTAAGGCATCTCAACAAGAAGTTATGACAATAACATTTAACCAGCAGATCATGGCACAATGTTAGTTAGATGAGTGCTCGAAACTATGGTAAAAGATTTAGAATTCTGTGGTTTTGAATTATAGATTAAAAATGATGTAACTTATTTAGAAACTGAGTTAAGTACCTAATTAATAATTAAAAATGTAATGCATCAAATTATATAGCAATTCAATATTATTCACATTTCAAAAAAAATATTCACAAGGATTTTCATGAAAAATTAAATTTTCGAACAATTTTTTAAGTGTTATTTAAAGATTTCAAGGCAATAGTTTCTATAAAATTATTGATTAAATTATGTTAGTATTTTCAAAAGAAAACTATTTTTATAACCATACATTTTTAATGTGAATTATTACTTTACTAACTATGATGTTGTACACCAACAGCAAAGATAAGTCCTTTTTTTATAATTTTAGCCTATGAAAATAAATAATTTAACCTACTCAGTAGCTAATAATATTCCAACATATACAGGAATTATGTTTTGCAGAATAGGAAAGATAACTAATGTATTTTTAACAGTTTAATTAATATTCAATGCCGAATAACAATTAAATATTAATGATAATTATAAATAGGTATAATGTTAATTATCAATAATTGATATATTGAATACAAAATAAAACATAAATTCATCTAATTAGGACTATAACATGATATATATAACTGTTAGAAAATAATTTATTTTAAATTAGCAACCATAACTAACACTTGAAGAATTTGTTTTAAATTAAAAAAAACACGAATTTGCAAATCTCATCACATAAAATGTTGATAAATATTGTTCATAAGTCCAAATTCTCTCAACACTTAAAATCACTAATTTCAAAATCAAATTTTTTTTTATTTATTTCGTCATTTGGAATAAGCAATACTGTTAATTTTTAATCTCCATTCAATAGTTAAATTTACTGATTCCACCAATTGTAAACCAAAAATGATTAATTGACAGTTCAAAAGAAAGATGAAACTCTATAAAATTCCCTTGAACTAGTTCGTGCAAGCTAGGTAGTGCAAACAAACAAAACATAACTCAAAAATAAAGATATTAGAATGTATTAGTTAGTCATAACACTCATAACTTAAAACCTTGTCTGTAATTATGTAACA
The DNA here is from genome assembly GCF_037042655.1 of Diuraphis noxia. Classification (NCBI taxonomy): domain Eukaryota; kingdom Metazoa; phylum Arthropoda; class Insecta; order Hemiptera; family Aphididae; genus Diuraphis; species Diuraphis noxia. The sequence continues at coordinate 74,938,182 of NW_028301711.1, forward strand.
TCATACTTTTGGTATAGGTATAGTACTGCAAATTGCAATAACAATATTATTATAAAGTTTTTAAATGTTTTTTTTTTTCATTAATTCTCTACCCATATACTAAGCTGAATTATTAATATCAAATAAAAATATCGATTTGATAATGTTACAATATTGTTGTACTCAGTCAGTCAGCTAATAAAAACTTCAAGTATGTTATACCTACGTCAAACGATACGTCGATACCTCATATCCACGGCTTACTTGTTCTACAACTTGTTTACTCCCAACAACCTAACATTATTAGCAGTTGTTACTTCCCTTGAATTCATAATATTAAATTTATATTTTTTACATCTCAACCAAGACGGCGATAATTGTATAGGTATAATGGGAGTATTGCTCAACATCGCAACCGGCCGTGCACAAACACTAATACTAATGAAGAAATGAATAATAATTTTTTTATTTATTTTAAATGATTTAAAAATGCTTGATTTCCGAAACTCATGGCTAAACGAGAACCGGTTTACCTCACTCAATCACCTACGCGCGGTAACCACAATTATTTCGATCAGTTTTTGAAATGAGAAATATATGTCAAAATTTGTATGTATACAGGTATCTACAAGGTTTTATTAGGTAAACATCGTAATTTTGTGTTTACATATTGAATTATAATAAACATAAAGAAAATCATAATATATAATATTATATTATAGGTCATATTATGGCATGCTACGTGTAGGGTAGTTGTGTTTGTTTACATTTACACTAACAATTTAACTTGATGCGCTAAAACGTGCTAAACCAACGATCGAATACGGTTTCAACGCAAAAAGTCAACACGTTATTGTTTAACAATGAAGTATATAATAATTATGAGAACGTAAACAGTATAAAATTGATGAAAAGTTTCGCAGCGATTCAAAAGAAGAATAAAACCTTGTTGATTATTATTCAAGAGCCAAAATAGTTTAAGCAAATGAAATATGTAATAGTATAATGTAATATTATATAACAGCTCAATTATTGCACTTTGGCCATCATATGCAGTGGTTTTCGTAAGTATAATATTTTTAGAGTATTGGAGTTCATTTAAACATATACAGAATGCAGTTGCAGAAAAGGCACACGTATATTATGTAGGCAACTAGACAAGATTTAGATGATGGAATAACAACAAAGTAAAAACAGGCTCGTGGTGTCATAATACCGTGACTTGTTGACTGTCATGCATTATGTACATTTTGGGCATTAAAACCCGTCCAACACAGAAATTATTTTTATTATTATAACCGCGGCACAGAAACATTTTCTCAAAAAAATATAACAACCGGTCATCAGCGGTGATCCACATTTTACAAGACTTGACGTATTTTCAGTCATTTTTTTCAAAAGAGTATTAAGTAGGTAATGGTAACATTTTATTTTTTACAAAAAATTTGTTTTTGACTATTTTTTGATGACATCTGATATTTTTAATTTCACAGTTTTATTATCATTATTAGCAGCAAATAATACTTAATTTTCTAAAATTATTTATGTATGACAATATCGAATAGGTATTATAAATTAAAATATTTTTTTTATTTATAAGAATATTAAGTTTATTATTATTATATATTATTATTATTATTATTATTATTATTTATTATTATATTATTAAGGGGCGTATACAAATGGGATTATTGTAGCATATTTTAAGTGACGGAATCAAAAAAAAAAATCAAAAAAAATGTGGTAGATTCTACACACCAACACACCTCACTAATTCAATCATCATTTATGTTTCACGATGTGAGTAAATAATGTATATGATGGAAAAATTAATAAAAACAGAAATCTTTTGATCACCGTCATCTCTCACACCACATATGTTAATTATAGTCAAAGACAATATAAATATATATTATACATATACCTTTAAATAGGTAGTTATAGTGCATAAAGGTGAGTTATATGGACCTAAAACCGACTATTATTTCTAACACTAGTGCGGTATGCAAGAATAAAGTGTGTATAACAAATACGATATATGTGCACGTTAATTGAAATATAATATAAATTTGATAGTATGTTATTATTATAATAGATGTCAGTAAGTACTGCGGTGCATGTCATTTAATCGAGGAAAGTCGAACTGGTAATAATGTATTCACACAAGATTATTTAAAAAATTAACTTATGCAGTACTGCGGTTAAAATTCTGTTAATTTTTGAACATGGATGCCATTCTTAATACTTGAAAATTATTGTCGACATTTTAAACAATAATACACGAAAGCTTTGAAGTGATAAAAAAAAACCAAGGATGTACGTGCGGTAAGCTATAATATAATAATATTATACAGATATGGAAGGACTTTCCGATCAAACGATATACATACAGTGCACTACTGCAATCCATACATAATATTATAATGTATAGGATAAAATTAAACGGCGGACGCTGTTGTTATATTATATGGCGGCGTTATGCGGACTTTACTGCAGCTGTATTGCAGGACACTTACGTGATGCCGGACTTGAGGTTTTTAATCGATTTCCATTGGGCGATTTCGTGGTTGGACGGCGGCAGCCCGTCATCGTGCAGGTGCTGCAGCGACGACAGGTCGGCCAGCGCCAATTTCGGGCGCGGAGACGGGGCAGCCATCGGTTCCAGCTGTATGCAAAAGCTGTCGTCCGCGTCGTCCGAATCGACGGCGGCCGTCGACGACGATCCGTCGTCAACGTCCGCGGGTTCCGCTTCGTCGCCGGCTGCAGCGGCAGACGCGGTGGCAGCAACGCCGCCGCTACCAAACGTCCGCAGCTCGGACAAGACAAACCGTCTGGAGTTCCTGCGCTGTTGGAGCATCGTTGGGTCGGTATTGCGCGAGGTCGGCGGCTGTTATGCACGGGTACGGCGCGCGTTCGCGGCAACGCGAGTGTTTCTGCGCGGGCTTTATACACACGCGGACGCGGAGTAGGACGAGGATAAACTCGTCGTCACGCGTCGATGGTGATCTCGTGACCGCGACGCTGACGATTGTAGTCAACGGCAGAGGACCCGCTGCTGAGCAGCCGTCGGCCGACGTTGTGTAGTGGAGGTGGCGGTGCTGATGGCGGCAGCGGGGGTAGTGGTCGAGTAGGTAGTCGAACACGTACGTCTGAGTACGGTTGTAATTTCGAGTGCGATTTATTTAATATTATTGGAATGACATTTTGTGGGCATGAAAGTCGAGCACATAATATTTTTGTTATTTTGATTTCTTCGGCAAGCGAGTTACACGCAAAACGACTGACCACCAACAACACGGTTGGACTGCTGAGACACGAATATTACAAAATATAGTCACACCCGCCACACCACAATAATTATGGCGTTTTGGGTTATTTATAAACAAGTGCGTCGTGGAATAGGTATATTATTATTATTTTTTTATATAATAATGTATTTAACGTCATTAGGCGTTGTTGATAATGATGTTATGACGATCGTAATGATAATGATTCACCTTCGCAACAGTCGTTATATGCATATATAATTATATGATCACTATATATTATACAACGGTGCAAGGGGATCCCGTCGCGATCGTCGTGCAAACAGAGCGCGGCTGCACGCGTCCGCAAGGCGCAAGGTCGGCGATGACGAAGTTCACGGGTGGTGGTAAATGAGTCGTTCACGTCTGTATCTAGGCCTTGTTTGAGGTGGCGATTGTATAACTTTACCAGAATATTATTATTAATAATACACGGGTAACGACACGTGAGAAATCGAGAAAATTATATCTTGAATTATGATAAACGCGCAGACGGGTCGGATAATGTGTGGGATACGAAATACACTAATTTACGATTGTTGAGCAGCGCGTGAGCAAATTAATTAATTATTGTTTTAAGGTTTCCGATGTGATTGGTACAAAGTAATTAATAATTTAAGTGAGAATACAACAACCTGGGTACTTGTATCGACATATTGTATACTAATAGTAGCGGCGTTCTCACGAGTATTCACATTTCACAAACAGTAGATTAACACAACTGCGACGCAGAAAACACAAGAAATAAAGTAAACGCAAAATCAAATGACAAGCGGACATTCGCGCGCACGTAAAACAGTCGAAAGCGAAGTAAAAGACTGAGGTGTGAAACCACAATAATATTTAATTATATACAATCGATAACGTAAAAATAATGTATAAATATTGTATGCAACCAGCCACTAGATACACAATATTGCAACGCAGTATTGATGATTTATGGCACACTGTCGGAAGTCATAATATAGTGTAATAATATATTATCATTTACATACTTACTCGACTCGATGGGTGTCATCGGCGAGATATGACAAGGAAACGAATAAATAATAATATGTAAATCTCGAATCCACAGCACCTTACTTAACCAGCGGTATCCACTACTCTCTAAAAGACACGGGCTGTTTTACACAGCAAAGCTGCAGCCGATTTCGACGACGGGATATGTTTGAGATTGCGTATACGGAAAATCAAGTATAGAAGTATCGAATTTAAGCCACAAATACAACCAAACCAGGCTGTTTGCTATACAGGTAATCTATTATACATAAAAAGTCTGTTGAAATTTTTACTAGACATAATATATTATTATGTAATATAATTAATTGGTATATATAACTTCATCATAAGATAACGTAATACAATATAACGTCATATAGTCTTATAGAAATATACCATTTAATGTATTAAGACTTCTGCTACGTTTATGTATATAAAATAAAAATATTATGATATTTTATATTAATCGGAAGCGGATTTAATTAATTTTAGGGGGGGGGGGGTGAGCAAAATCTTTTTGATCCAAATAAAATTCTTCTTTTAACTATTTGTCTGCTGACCACTTAAAGTAAGAGCACAACTCTATCTACAGGGACTGTGATTTATAATATATGAACACTATTAACTTCTACACAGATTTCTGAAAGAAATTATTACTAATAGGTGGTTTACGATGTCTATAGTTACTAGTTAGCCTCTACGCTCCTCGCTAATCGCCGCCCTTGATATTACAATTATTAGTTATTTTATATTAGATTCTGAGCGAAGGGATAAATGTATTGATTTTACAATATTGTATCTGTGTACACGATAAGTTGTCGAAATAATGCCTCAATTTTCAGCTTCAAAAGCATTTCCGGTTGGAGTGTGAATCTAGTTAGAGCATTGGTCAAATTAGCATTTGAAATTCCCAGTAGTTTTCAAAAGCACCGAGAAAAACAAAAAAAAAATTAAGGAAAAACAGGAATTTTTACGCAAAATAAATTTTTGAGAAATCGATTTTAGATATTAGTGTAGCTATAAAACCAATTATTATAGATATATGAAATTTTTACTAAATGTTTATACTGTAAATTTCTATACCTGATAAAATTTCAAAATATTTCAAATCTTTTTAAGTTATTTAAAGTAATTTGAAATTTGAAATTTTTTTAGTTTATTTTTTATAAATGACAATAAAATTGTATTCATTCGGCAAACAAGCTTAAAATTTTAATACAAAGCTCATAATATATTTTTACAATTTTGTATACAGTTTTTTTTTTATAATTATTTTTAAGTTCAAATTCGGATGAAATTACATATTAAATAACTAAGAATAACAATTTTAGTTGTATTATTGTAAATTAAAAATATTATTCGTGGGTACTTGAAATGTCTAGAGTATACTTTAAATTATAATGGTAATAGTTAATTTCGTTAATGAATTATATTAACACTTTATAGTTTATGGAATATTTTATATTCTATGAATGACTGAGTGAGTCGGATACATAATTTATGAATTAGATATAATTTGGAATTTATTTTATAGGTACCTACCTACATTTTTTTTGTATTTTTTTTTTTTTTGAAATAATATAGCAATATATAACATAATTAATATAGTATAGAACTATAAAATATCCTACACTGACAAACCTTCTTTGCTCAGAATCGTTTTTCGTATACAATGATATTATATCATTGAATTGAAATTTAATACCATCCATAACAGTAACCCACTTGTAACTACTGAACAGCAGAGTGACATTCACTTACCCACTTTTTTAATTTAAAAATCAATAAAGTTAATTAAGTCGTTAAATATTTTTAAATTTAGTTTGTAAAAAACAGCATTTTACAACTAAAACATCGATTATTGGATAGATGCATATAATATTTTAGCCTAGGATTATGTATTTGCTGTCTTAGTCTTTTAACGCACCAAATATTATTTATTGATATTTTAATTTTGAAGAAGTTTATGAGCACATAAAAAATGTAATATTTTACATTCCTGCAAACTTATAACTCAATTTAAATTAAAACCAAGTTTGATAATAGACTAGTTTAAACTAACAACACAAAATTTATTCAGTTGAACGAAATAGGCTATGCTATAACATTGCCATAACAGTGTGACTACCTAATTTCTGGAAATAAAGATAGACCAATAAAATGTAATCATTGAATCCAAACTTATGTTTAGGAATGTTTATAATTTAGCATATTGACCGTGAAAATCTAAAAATGTTATAAGCTCTTGCTGCCTGGATAAGGGAACGATTAATTCACTTTTTTTAAAACTACTGTTTTTATTTTATAATTTAGAACACATATAAAATTATTCATACTTTTCTTATACTGTAAAATGGTTTAAAGCAAATACGATAAAAAAGTTTATTAAGCTATTCCGGTACTATGAGCAGAAATTACGATTTAATTTTTTTCTAGTAGATCGTATTAGCTTCAGCTGGACAATAACTCGCTCGACATGTAACAGCTGACTAGTTTACCACAAGTTTTACGGTCACAACTCAGAATTACAACAAGTATCAATACATATTTTAATATATTATTTACACACATTAGGCACGGTTATATAGATAATAACAATTAGAGGGATAAATGCGAACTTTTTTTTTTTTTTAAGACGACAATGCTGGCACACAGTCGTTATTTCAAGTCATAATAACATTTATTTTCTTAACGTAACATCACACTTCGTGATCAAATAATATAATGTGTTATACTGTTATTGCAGTTACCAGTTACGATTATAGGGACTTTATATTTTACTCGTATACTTTTATTAAACTCATAAACGAATGAACGAAACAAACAAAATGACACAGTATTTAAATGTTATTAGATATAGAAAATTATCAGTAAATATAACTGCATAAGAAAACTGTTGCTTCAATTAATGTGAAAATATTTAGAACTTTTAGTAATTATGTCATAATAGTTATCATTTGAACTATTTTCGTCTTTCAACAATCGCATTATACTATTAAAAAAAATAGATTCCATAATACAGGACGAATTATGAAGAAGTTAATTCTATTAAAGAAAGAAAGTAACCAATAATAGGTATTCTAATTTTTTAGTTCATTCAAAATAATTTTGCCCTACATAAATTCAAATACTTTATAAAATTAGTAAAATCCATCATAATTTTAAATATTTTATTTAGAAAAAAACCACTAAATTCTTCACATATTGACTAAGGTTTGAGTAAACTTATTTTTGAGAAGTTAAATTATAATTTATCAATATAATTGAAACAATTTTTTATCAAATAAAGTTCTAAAAATAAAACAAAATATATTGATTAAGTAAAAACGCTAATAATTTTAAAATGAGTCAATAATTTAAGAAGTGTAAGATATTATATTAAATAAAAATATTAATGTTGACTATTGTCTTTATGATTACTTCACTAAAGTGATACTTGGAAAATTAAGAAAGAACACATCAAATTATATAGAAATCTTAAAATGAAACGTAAGACTTCCACTTAAAAAATACCTATAATACGTAACTAAAATGTTAGTTAAAATCAAACAACCACATATAGTTGTAGTTGTTGCCATAAAAAAAAATTGTAAAGCAAAGGTATAAGATAATATTTGTTAATTTAAAACATTAAGTTTCAAATTAAATAATGTTGTATACCGTACAGTATAATTTATAATCGATTTTCTAATCGTTATACATATAACTTTTAACCATTATTAGTGTAAAAACAAATATATCCAACATTATAAAACGAAAGCTTCCTTACCTTTGACTTAAAATGTACAACTTGAACGGAAGTTATAAAAATGATAATCTAAAAGTTTTATCAATAATGGAATATTATATGTATTATGCACATTCGATTCATTTTAATTTGCTATAAGTTTTAAAATTCATCCATAAAATAAGTTGAAAATGATTAACGAATCAACAAATATTTAAATGCATTAATTTTATATAGGGTTTGTAATTTTGTATCACATGATAATAATATACCAGATAAATCAGGCTACTCTAGATACTCCTAGATAATAAATTAATAATTTATATGAATTAATTTTTTACAGATTGTACTATTTTGAAAAACAAAATTATTTAGCTTTCCAGTTATTTGAATCGACATGCTTAATTTTGTAGGAACATTCAATTTGAATAATGGACAAAATTCATAAAAATGCTATTCACATCTATAATAATTATTAGTATAAAATGCTGTTTTTTTTATTTTACGAATGCGTTTTAAGATTATAATGTATAATTTGCGCATAAATTAAGCAAGTCACAGTTAAAATTGTTTAAGTGACACTTGAAATTTAAATGACAAACATAAGTCACGTTATTAAAATGTACACCGTTAACAAAGTATTATAAATATAATATTATAATAAAAGTAAATAAATTAGATACCTTAATCGTTTCCTCTTTTCCGTTAAGCCAAACATGTTGTTATAAGAGCTGCTATTAGATGTTACACCCATACGTGTTTCTTTATCTAAAGGGAAAGAATCAGTATTTTCGTGTTTCTCTTCTTCTAAAGCTTTCATTAAATCTCCATTGACGAGTTCAGTAGGCGCTTGATCGACACCATCCTCGTCACCGACAATAAAATTCACACCACCACTAGTTTCGGAACTCATCTTATCATCAATTATAACAGCTTCTTCAGAATTATTGCAATCTGTACTCTCTGAAAAAAAAATTCAATTATCATTTACAACCATCATAGAACAGGGGGTAATTAGTAGTAGTTTTTTTTAAATTTATGTATTTAATAAAATGTAATCTCTTAAACAGAATAAATATTATCTGACAATTCTAACAAAAAGTGATAAATATATATATTACAGTTCATAAATTAAGTATACATTTATAGTTAATGCTTATAAATTTAGGTCCTACAAATATAATTACTATATAAATAATTATGTGCGTCCCATTAACTATGCATGATAAATAACAATTTATTAAAATAAGTATTTCAATAGGTACGCTGGTAAGATGTAAAACATATTTTTTGTATATTATAACAAATAACCATCTTTAAACAATGCAAAAAAAATGTAAATATGTATTATTACACAATATTTATAATATATACGCATATTGTATACACTATGTCTTACGAGTTAACTTTAATAGGTATAACTAATAATAAACAAAAATATATTAATAATATTTTTATTGGATATTACCTACCTATACATTTATATTAAAATCATAGGTACCTACCTAATGATATTATAATAATTTTATTAATTGTATTTATAAATTATTGAATTACTTAAGATTTAGCCGATTTAGGTTGGCTTTAATTATTATGAAAAATATAATTTATCGAAATATAATAATAAATTAAAACAATTGTTTCATATTTGTATGTTTTAGGTATTCTTATAACAATGTATTAAATTGAAAACACATATTACTTGGCCAGAGTTTAAATGACTATTTTATAAATTAAATAACACTTTATCTTTGTATAATTTACTGATACTAAAAATATTTATATATTTAACTATTAGGATTTTTTAAATCTAGATTATCTGATTATCAAATATAAGCTGGTACCCATTCTTCAGTTTAAATAGCCCTTACATCGTGTCGGTTTTTTAAAATAATAATCATGTCATGGTCAAAAAGTGGGTAAGTAAGTGGATGTAGCTCTAAAGTACAGTAGGTTACAAGTGGTTTACTGTAATGGATGGTATTAAATTTGAATTCAATTATGTAATATCATTGTATACGAAAAACGATTCTGAGTGGAGATGGTTTATCAGTCGAGGATATGCTATATTAATTATATTGTTATAATTTCAAAAAAAAAATTAAAAAACGTCGTCCGTAATTATTTAATAATATAAAATCGTGAAATCGTACGGTTTTTCTCTTTTAACCTCTTCTATTTCAAGTACCGTTTCGAAAATCGAAGTACCAGCATATAAAGTACCAGCTCAAGAACATAACCTTTCAGAAAATATGCTACACTTGATACTTTTGAGCAAGTTTAGAGGAAGAAAAAGTGTTTACAGAATAAAAAAGAAAATAAAAAGAAATAAATATCATTGTAAAACCAATATTATATTCCTGGCGCCGCTCAGAATCTAAAATACTATGAAATGAATTAGTACCTAGGAAGGAGAGAATTAAATCAAACAACTTAATAGTTAATCGCGGATGTGCGTGAAAAGAAAGTTATGTCAATGTCATCTACCTTAACAGGCGTAAAAAAAAAAATTATTTGAAAATTTCAATCATGGTACATCGACGCAGTAATATAATTAAAAATTAGTTACAAGAATAATATTATTACGTAATATTATAAACTTTTTATTGTACACGCTTTGCACGTATTCAATAGTTAAAAATAAATAGATAATTTATTATATCTTAATTATCTTATTTATAATACTAAATACCTAGTAAAATGTTCACTTACAAAAAGTACAATATTTTTATTACAAACAAATCTAGGATAGGTATATCTAATTTGGTCAATTTGGATAAGTATTAATTGTATTTTATTTAGTAATAGTACAATGTATGTAATAATAATTAATTATTTATATAATATAATAATTTTATTATTACTTTAATTATATTTATAACTAACTGATAAAGATTTAAGAAAAATAATTTTTGAATAATAAAGAAATGTAATATCTCTAAACAAATTATATCTTTACTGATTATAAATTAAACAAGTATGTGTACTTAGTTTAGGATAGTGCACAAAAAAATAATGCATTATTATAAAACTTCCTAAAAATCGCATACTTTAAATAATTTATTTTATTATTCTATAATAAAAATATCATATTTTAAAAATGTTGAGTTTAATTTTAATTTAATAAGTAGGTACTAACAAATTTAATTATATCTAATTGCAATGAAATTAGAAAAATTAACTAAAACTTATTATTTAATTACGACAACAGTTTAAAAATTTCGACGATACACTTTTTGGATTTTAAGCTGAAAAATGTATCAAATATTAATTCGTATTATATTGATAAATGATAATACACTAGATAAAATAAATTTAAAAGACGTTTCCTCGTCTTGGTGTTAAAAATAACGCATTATACAATATGTTATACAATATATTATAATATACATATTATATACCATATTACTATAAAATTATATAATACATTTTTGATCGACTATAGTAATCCCGCTGTTTAAACTATTTTTTATCATTATAAACCGGGGTCTACTTAATGATTTCCCTTATTCAAAATACAACCATTTATTAAATAAAAATATTAAGCAAATAATAATAGGTACATAGTATTAGCACTAAATCTAGCAGATCAAGTATGTCCTAACAATCCAAATATTTCAAACCCAATAACTGTATTATAATAACTTGACTTCTTAAATAAGTTTAATTATATTTTAATCGTGTTGCATAAATAATACATTCACCGTGTTATGACATAATGTACATTATGTGATATTGGAGATAAATTTATTTCGATAATATTTAAATTGAATACGATACTTTATTTCTAAACTAACCTGAAATTTCTAGTACAGGTTCTTCTGGCACATTTTTACCCGTATAAAACACTTTTAAAGTATAATATATTTTTAATAAATACTCACGCGCAATAAAGAAAAACAAATAAAACATTTTTAATTCATTGAACCATATACATTTTATATACGTTCGTGAATATTTTGTTACATTAATAAAAGATTTCGATTTTGAAAATTAAGCAAATGATTTAATCAAATATATTCACCCTTGGCACACTGATGTACAACCGAGAGCGTTCGGCCGTTTTCACATAAGTAAACACAATATAAAACAAAAAGTCCAATGGTCAAAAGAATAACAATTTGTTTTCTCGATTATTATTATTATTAAACATATGAGGAGTAAATTACATATGAGTGAATAGTGAATTTAAGTAAGCTACTGAAACATGGAAATGTTAAATCTCTTATTGAATTTAGTAGTCTACTACTAGGACTCGATATAGTTTAACCATACAATTTCAAGTTAATTCTTATCGAGGGAAAAAACCTGCTGTTCAATTCAACCTTGGTGGGTGTCCACTACGAAGAGGTTCAACTCGTTCTATTCGAGGTTGTTAACTTAAAACTAAAGGATTTCCAGTTTATTAAACTAGTTGATGCAAACTTTTGATACCATCATGCATGATATCGGAAAATAGTCAAACAGGCCTGAAATGTATTTAAGGAAATGAACAAAATTAAAATACATGGATTTGACATCATTGGCTATGAAAAAAAAAAAAAAAACAAATTTAGATAACTTTAAACATTATTTTATGCCAATATAGATACAAAGCAAGTGGCATTTTAAAATATTTAAATTAATTACGTTAATTTTGTTCGTTGAAATATAAATTATTAATACGTTTTAAACCCTCTGTTTCCTAATATAATGATTTTTAAACTTTTTTACACGGCAAATTTATAGTGCGTTCTAAATATATTAATATTTAAATTCAATTTTTATAGGTTGGTAAAAAAATTAACATCTGTAGGTACTTATAATATACAACTTTTTCACTATTTTCAATACATTGACATTAAAACTTTTAACAATATTACCAAACTATTTAACACTTTTATATACATTGTTTTTATGTTTTTACCGTTAATTAAATTTTTTTATATTTAAGAATAATTATTGATAAACAAAGAATATATTTTATTTTTCAAGTGAAACAATCTTTTTCTATAATCATAAAGAAAATTCTAAAAAATATCTTATAAAATAAATAGGTACTTAATATTTTGCAATTCAAAAATTTAATGTTTCCTAGATAATTAGTATATTTCAGTGTGTCTACCTGCATGTGTTGTTTCCGTCTTACAAATTTTAATATACAAAATAGAAAATTTTTGAATTTTGTTTTTTTAAACACACTAACATTTTCTTAAAAATTAAAGTAAGTAGCGTGACAAAAAACCACTCGCTAACACAAATTATGTTCCACTTTTTAAGTTAGATCATTAATCATTTCACTCTAATATTTAACAACACAAAATTGTTTCTGCTGAAAGCTAATTTGTTATATTTTTCTTGATGGTTCATAAGATGGCGAGAACACATGCGGTCGAGACGTTTTATTATCATCTGTATGGCAATATTAACCGATAACCCGGATATTTGATTACAATTTTTATTCTGATATGTTTGAAAACTCAAATGACCAAATATAGGTTCAGCCACCATAAACGTGAATAAATAATTTGGATGCAAAACATACAAGGTTTATACATATATACAAATATGCAAATATAAACACGGCATAGTAAATAATATATTAGGTACAATAAAACCGATATACTATGTAAACACTTTTATAAAATAATTATTAAATATCAATAGGTAGTAATAAAATAATGTTACTAACTTGAGAATTCAGTAACGTATTACCATCATGGAAGCCAATGAATAAATTATAAATAAATGATTAATGAATGGTTGATAATGGTTCTACGAAATATGATTTCACACTTATTAAAAAATGATAATATTACAAAGACGTACACATATTTTATAGTAAGAATAAGGCACCAAAAACTAAAATTGACTTTAGATGATCAAAATATATAAAAATACACAGCGAGAGAATAAATAGTTGATAAAACGTATGCGTATGAATATAATAACTGTTGATATTTTGTAAGAACTGCAAATTATAATAATCACTACCGATAAACCGATGTATAATATGATACATCCTGTGATTAAAATTTCGAACGTCATAAATGCTTTCTTTAAACATTCACAGCAAACAAAATATAATAATATGTTTAATATAAGAGTTAGAAGCCGATAAAACAAATTTGTGGAGTACAAACATATTCTCGCTGGATATTTTTCAAGCCCGTAAATTTTTATTAGAATGTCAGTTAAATATTGTCATTAATTTTACTTAGAACATTTTTCGACAGTCAACATTATAAGTTGACAACATCATTTTTTATGACTAAAAAAAATTAGATGTATCACTTTAGTTAGCAAAAATGTATAAGCTTACGATAATTTATAAATTTATAATTGAAAACTATTATCTTTTAATTTGCTAGAGAGGTAAACTTTTTAATATAAATTAACTCACATGCATAAATATATTTAACACATCAATAATAATACAATTTTAGACGCCCATACGTTACCTATAGCTCAATGTTAAAAGTACGGTACTACGAATTCATTGGAGAGCTCTTTAGTTATAAGAAACACATGTAAAACTAAACTCTAGTAGGTTTAAGTTGGTAGATACAATAAACGTTTATTTGACCTTTTGCACTTACGTACAATTATTATGCCACTATATAACTGAACCAAGGAGCCACAACCACTAACGTCGTATGTAATTGAATATTTTAAACATTTCATAGTGTCTAAAAGTGTCCTTTTGGTTTTGTTTTACTCGTAATAGATACAAAAATATAAATAAGCTAATGGGCAATCTTGCTAAAGAGTAGATACAATAAATACCTATTTAGACAAATGAATTAATGCCAATAATACAATCATAATAATATTACAAAATTTGAAAAGTGTCCTTAGAAAATGAGTTCCAATTTCTAAAAAAACTTTGTAATAAAGATGATTTTAAAAAAATCCATTTATAATCTAATAGTATAATTATACATATTTTTGGATTTATAATTTTGAAAACCATCAACATTTTTTAAATATATTTTTTTTTTCGAAATTTAATTTTAAAATAAAATGATATTCTTCTATTATTATCAATACGACAATACCAAATTTTTACTTTTTGGTTTGAAAGCGTACATTTTAATTTCATATTCCGAAAAAGTTGAAGTGTTCTGATCTATAAAAACCAAATTTCAAACGAGCAATTAATTAATCTTATAGCTGGTAAATATAGTGCACAAGTGTCAGAGTTGTATAATATATTCAATTTTAATATAAAAACTTTTTTTGTTTTCTATTTTATTTCTATTTATTATTTTAAATTGAAGGGGGTGTGGAGAGACTTGAGGCATATCTATAGTTACCTCTCAAAATATTGGTCCAGTATAAAACCATTTACTTAAATTCGTGTTGATTAATTATCTTTCCGACATTATATTTTTAAACATCAATTAATACTAACAATATTTCACGTTATATAATGATTACTTTATAAAATAAAATAAATTAAAATAAAGTTTCTTTTAAAATTGTTGATAATTTTTGAAATACTTAGAGCCTATATTGAATTAAAAATATATCGTTACATATTACTGCATAAGTATTATAGCGTTTGTCAGACCATTCGTCGCTACCACGCTTATCTTGTGCAAGTAAAAGCTAAGAACAAGGGTACGAAATAAAAAATAACGAAGCAAATTAGACAATATTTAATTTTTCGTGTATTCTTATACAATATACGAAAATACATTTAATATAAAAATATAAATAATTAAATAATTAAAAAATAAATAAAATCTAGTAAAATCTATATTTTAGGACATTTTAAATTAAATCTACGCCTATATTTACTATTAAGTGCAGAACAAAATGACTACGAGTTTAGAAAGTAGTACCTTTTTGTCTGTACTTTTTAGTTATTGAACATATCGAGTGCAAATTAATACTTCTTTAAAATAAGTAATCATTTTTTAAACTGTAGAGGTAATGTGTCAAACAGTGGTAATAGTGACAAACTGGTTAAAGTTAACACAAACTTATGACTTTTTTGTAAGATACTTAAGTATGAAAAAAAGTGAGCAAGTGGAAATCGCTCTGCTGTATAGTAGAGATGGAGAGTAGGTCACTATATGAATGTATTAAATTTGAATGAAATGACAGGTAGTACTGTATACGAAAAACGATTCTGAATGGTGATGATATTTTGTCAGTCTAGGATATTATATTACCTATTTTTAAATTATAATATATTTTATACGCATACAATATTTAAATATAAATTGTATAGGCTCACAAAATATTTTCTATGGAATTCTTTTTTAAAGTTATTTGAAGAAAAAGTTATGGAGAACCTTGTGTTGGGTTTTTTAGCCTTATAGGTATAAATCACAACAATTTTATGAATTTTCAATTTCATAATTCCATGTCAATTTTCACGATTTTGTAAACATTTGATCTGTAAATGCTTATAAACAAAAATTGTAACTAACGATTTTTGACTTTTTTTACTACGATAAGTACGTTACTTTTGACCCCCCCCCCTCCCCAAAGTACCAACTAGATGAATTTTCCTTTTCAAAAAAGGACTGAAGTCAAAAATCAAAGCATTATTTCTACTCCAAAACGTGATAACAGACACAAAAAAATATTTTTAAAAAAACATATCATTGTAAAATCAATACATTCCTCACTTCGTTCAAAATCTAAAAAGAAAAATATACTCTTGCATTATGACCCCCACTGATCATGATCTACCGTACATTAGCCTCTATACCAAACATTTAAATTGAACCACAACATTCGTATGATTGAAATAAACACATAGATAAAAAACAAGGTATCAGTTATAGGTTATAACAAAGTAATTAAATTAAAAATAATATAAATTTATATCTAAGTCGTAAGAAAATATTTGAAAAAACATTATATTTATAAAAAAGAGAAAAATATGTTGAAGTCGAGTTCCTATGAAAGATTAGTTATAAATAATTAAGATGATTTCAAAAAATGTTTTTAATCCTTTATGTTCAAATTAACAATTTATGTTTTTTGGAAAAGTAAGAAAATATTATAATATAATATAATACACAATTATAACATGAATGGTATGAGGAGGAATACGTTGGTGGAACCCCACTGCGTTTAATTTTAAAAATAAAATAAAATCTTGGTTTGTTGAATAAACTTGTTTATTTGACTAATTTTGTAGTAAGCCATACTACTAAATTTCAATATTAAATAGTACATATATTCAGAAATAATTAGTTTTATTCAAACAAAATATTTAAAATCTAAAGCTTTTGAAGTAAATTAGTTAACCAGATAAAATAATCATGCCTAAATTAGGTAATCATTATTTTACAGTAAATCTATAAAATCATATTGTAAAAACAAAATATAAATTCATTCTTCATAATTCACTTTGTTAATATTAATAAATTTCGTCATTGTTTAAATTCTAAAAATTGACGAAATTTTTTTTACCGGAGTAAAATAAAATATTATTACGAAAAAAAAAATTTAATAATTTAAATCCGAAACAATTTACATTAATTCATTTGTACCTATTTTAGATTGTAAAAAGTAAACACTTAATATTATTATCTTCGAATTATATGTTACTGTTTCTAATATCAAAACATTCAACGTCATTTATTTAATTCACAATACGGGGTATAGATAAACTATTGATTAACTACATCTATTGCGTAACTTAAAGCTAAGAAATAAATGTTATATGTTAAATTAGCGGGTATATATATTTTTTAATTAAGATAAACTATAACCTAGTATCAAAAAACAAGATATGTATATAACAGGTATGTATATTATAATAAGTAATAGTAATAACATTTTTACTCAATCATTTATTATTATAACTAAGGCATTTTTTATTGAAATGCTCTTTAAATTTATGACTACCTACACTTGAATCGACTCTTAAAATGTTAGTTCAACTTAAATTATTCATTAGATAATTCGAAAAGATTTTTGTCTAAAAAATATAATATACTATACTAAATTACCAAAACTTACAAGATGTCTTAATAATTTCACATTCATAACTAATTATATTAAAACTTAACTTATAATTAATATGTGTAAATTAAATACTTAATAAGTATATTAATCAATAATTAATGATTTTACTAAATTTACGACTTCCGAACATTTATTAAATAGCATAGAATTACATTGATAATACTCATTAGTCACTACTTCGACATTACTCATTAGTTTCAAAAAAAAAAAAATATCAAATTTATTTTAATACTACTTAAAAAAATAAATAGACTATGATAACCAAACTAAATAAATTATAATATACAGGTAACTAAAAGTTAGTATCAGGAAAGTTAATATAGTTGATTTTTGTACATTGACAGGTTAAAAAAATAAACTCCGTATACTTTTCTAAATATTTAGAGGAAAATAAATTCAGAAAAAAAATTGAAATTTTACGCAAAATCTATTTAAATCGATTTTCTAATATTTAATAAACGAATAATTGTTGATAATTTTGTATGAATTATGTATAAAAATATGTACGCAAAACGTAGGACATACGCAAATACAGATTCTTTTATTTAAGTATATATACCTTTAATAGTTTAATACTATTTACAGTAAATTTAGATATTGATTTAAATATAACCTGTATTCATTATATCCGAAAATATCAATGGAGTATATTCAAGTTTAGTTATAGTTAGAGCAAAGTACAAAATTTATCACTAAGTACACTTTACAAGAATTAATTTGTCATTTTAGTTAACGAATTTTAATTACAAAATTTATTGTTTCACGTCTATTATAAATTATTTACGTGTTATTAAATAATGTAATTTGTTTATATTAATTAAAAATTTAAATTAATTTATTATTTAAGTGGAGGCAATGGAAAAATCACAATTTTTTTTCAAGAAATCATTATACATATAATTATTGTTTATACAAAACAATACAGTTTAACAGCGTACACAATACAAAGTAAAGAACAGCGATAAAAATACATTTTGGTCAAAAATAATAATAATACATCCAAATGTGTAGGACGTAGGTAGTTTATTGTACCTAATTGTATAATAATTATTAATTGTAACATCACTATGTTTAGTTATTAATACAATGTATTATTTCTTTCATATCCAAAATATCCTGAGACTTATCAAGTTTTTATTTTTCTTTAAAATATTACTTATATTTATATTAGATACCATTATTCAGAAAAGTGTACTTATTATCAAAATCATTATTAATAATAATGAATACGTAATTTTTGCCAATGAAAATCAATTTTTTTAATTTCTATTCACACAACTAATTAGTATTTATTTGAAATAATTACTTTTATTGATATTTTATTAATTTATTAATGATAATAATTGATACTCAAAAATATACAGATTATCATAATCTACAATTTTGTTTATATAAGTATAGGAATACAATAAAACTATTTAATTTGATCAATTTGTTTGCAATTGATACTATATGCATACCACAAATTATAAAATTATGATAAAATAATCATATTCTATCAAATATTTAAAGTTATATATATATATATTATATTTTTAAAATTCTAAATATAATTCTCATAAGATTTTTAATTGAAAAAAAAAGTAAAGATATTCATAGGTAATACTTAAATTATAAAATACTTTCAACAAAGTTTAAATTAAATTAAATCAATAATATATAATTGTGAAATAAATTAAATTTAACTTACCCATTTTAATGGAAGAAAAATCTTGTCAATATACTAACTATTTTATTTCTGAACTAGCATCACTAATAACAAAAAAAAAAAAATGTAAAAAATACATTCAAGCTTCGGAGCAAACTTATGTTTCTATACATGAGAGGTCAGAAGAATAATAAATGATAAATCATTGGCTTTATCTTGAAACTCGTAGAGGTCGTAAAGAAGGGAATCAAAGTCACCCGATTTATCAGTTATGAACAGTAGATGAATTAAGTTTTTTGTTTTTTATGACCTTAAAATTAAAACCTTTAGATGCGTTTAATAACCAATAATAAAATTTATTATTTTATATCTATTTTTAAATATAAATTAAATGATATAATACAAATCATTGTTTTTGTAATATACATTAATTTAAAAAATACCTGTTACATAAATTATATTATGCCTAAAATAATTATAATAGTTACTTGTTCACAATATTCGATATCATATATATCGAATATTGTGAACAAGTAACTATTATAAAACACGTACTTGAATATTCCTATACAAATTTTAAAATGTTACCTAGGCAAATTAAAAAAAAACATTGCATATAATACAGAAACCAAGTGTTACTCATTTTCCTATAAATACAGGAAAATGAGTAACACTTATATAATACAAAATTCATTTCTTAAAATTTGTTTAAATTTCTAAGGTAGATGTATTCATGTATTACCCTTTAACCATTAAATCTTAACTTATTTGAAAATTTAATTTAATTTAAAAAAAATTAGTAGAACTTGACTTACTATAGTGCATAATATACAATTATTTGAAAATATTACAATATTTATAGAAGTAATAAATGATCAACACAATTTATTTAATAAAATTATGTTAGAATACTTGTGTTATTGTATTGAATCCTAATATTACAATCAACCAATAAACTATAAGCCTAAATGGTTATAAAAAAAAAATGTCAACATTGTAATTTAAAATTTATTTTTGGCTATTAAAAGTGGAAATATAATATGATCGTAATTTTGAAAAAAATATAAAATTTGCCAAAAATTCACTTTCAATTTTAATTATTTATGAGAAGGAAAACACACATTCCTAAAATGACGTTGGCAACTTAAGCAATTAAACACATTATAGCGTTTAAATTAAAAATCAAAATGGGAGAAAATAACATAACTTTTAAAAAAAGTTAATGTACAGGCAAAGCTTATACCTGTTATAAACAGTTTAAAGCGGGCTTTAAAAAATTAATTTTTAATTTTTAAATTTATATGTATTCGAAAATTGCAAAATTAAAACCAATCAATAAGAACGCTATTTTCAGTACTTTTAATGCAAGTCATGTATAAAATAAAAATAAATGTTATGAAAAGAGATTCGTAATTATATCGTTTATTAGGTAAATACTTTAGAATATTTCTAAAAACAAACAACCTAAAGCTTGAACAAATATCCCACAATAGCCACAATGAATGTTAAATTTAAATTTGATGATAAATCAATACAAACAAAACTCTAATACAATTCTGGACAGACTGCCAGCATACATTTTTGAGGCTATTTTATTATAATATATTTATAATTCTATACCTATGTAATTATTTTTTATTAAAAATATGGTTTTTTTTCGTATCATACAACCACAATTAAATGAGGACAAACAAATAAATAGAATATAGATACCTAATTAAAAATTCAATGTTTATATGGATATAAATAATAAATTATAATAAAATATATAAATAGATTAACAAATATAATTCGAAATATAAATTGAATTTATTGTAATTTGGGGTTTCAATGTTAGATCGCTGCCTCGTAGTGCATCCTGGGCAACATTTTATAGTGGCTAAAGATCTATGCATGCAAAAAACCATATTGGTGCGCAACCTTATATCTGCACATCCAGACAACCACAATGTCAAAAGGCCCTTATCAGGGCCACCTCCCAAAAATATGGTATTAGGCATTCGTATAGCAGGTGATCTATGGCCTCTTTTTGGTGTATCAGGTGATATACTATATTATACAAGGAGTAGTTGGTCACCTACAATTATTATTACCTATTATATTATATTATACTATTATTATACGCACATTATCGCAGACCGCAGTGGGACAATATTGCAACAACGATTAATGACATTTTTTATAATATAACTTCGAGTCATTAGCAATGTTGCTGGAAAGGTTAGTTTCAAATTGTTTGTTGGTCGGAGTTTGTCTATAATGTCTGCGTCTGAATTTTATAAAATAATTGTTGATTACAAATCAACTGTACATTTTTTAAAACTTCACAATTTACTTCCAAATGACAATGAAACGCCAAATTGTAAAAAAATGTGATCCTGAAACAAACATTGTGATCAGAAAAAACGACTGGCTTTTGGTGAACAAAATACTTTTTTAACATTTTTAAATGATGATACTAAAAATGTTCACTGTAATTGAAATTATTATTATAGGTATTTGGTTAATTTTTTCTTATTTTTATATTTGACAAATATTTGTATATGACATACTCGTAGTAAAAAATATAATATGTTTTTATACTATTAAAACGTATAGATCACTCGTCCTGAATTCGCAGATCACTCCCCCCCCCCGGTAGATCACCTGCAACACGAATGCCTGTTATTATTTGTTTGCCAAAAAAAAAACAAATTGCATACCTACCTACATTTACAACAATTCTTATAATATTATTTCATGTAATATTACTAGATGTAACAATCTTTAAGAGTCAATATAAATGTACCATAAACTGATGGAAATAGACTTTTGTGGTACAAATAGCTGTATCACATTCTTTGCCTACTTGATCATCTGAATTAATTTATAGTTTAATCTATTAAACTTTAAACAATTAAGTGGATTATTCAGTTTTCATGTACTGATGTAACTTATATATTTTGTAATCAAAACATGAAACACAAATTTCAATTTCACTTTATAACCGATAAAAAGATATAATAAATTAAATAATAATGCAGGAAAATTTTAAAATAAAATAATAAATGTTTAATTATCAGAACTAATATTTTTATAATAACTAAATATGAATTTAACATAATCTAATAGAATAATTATTAATATAAATAATACATTTAAAATGATATTTCACAATTCATTCATTATTTGATAAATTTTAAATGTTAAAATAATATTAATATTGTATTTATATTTGATAAGAAAATAAAGAGAAAAATTAAGAATTAGGTACTATAAAATATGATATATAATAACTAATAACTCATAATTGTTATTGACTATTAAAATGCATCTTAATATATTTAAATGCTAATTGTGAATATTTATTTATTTTTCTCAGCATTAATTAAACCTAACCTGGTAATATAATTTTTTCTTACAATTTAAACACATTTATAGGCTATAGGTTTATTTTGAAATGAGTAAAAAGTATTATAATTATAACATACCACCTAGAATCTGCAAGTAGTCGAATTATTAATTTATAAATATATATAAACTATTATAAGACTAAAAAATTAATAAAAACATTGGGGTCCAAATTGTTCAATTGAATGATTTAAGTAGATAAATGTATTCTAATATAAATAACTCTGATGAGATATAAAGACTGATGTTTAATTTATCACAAATCTTGATATACATGACAAACAAACATAACGAATATAGGAAAAGTGACATACTCATGACAAGGAATCTTTATATTTGTAGAGAAATAATTTAACGTCCTAATTATCTCATAATATTTCCAACCATAATAAAATTTAGGCTGTTAAATTCAAACTAAAATATAACTAAAGTATAACATATAACATTATTTCAACAATTGAAATATGTTACTAAAAGTTTGACTTGTAATTAAACAAAGACAAGATAATGTAATACAACAAAAGTATCAAAGTATGCCACTGATCTTTCATTTATTTGATATTTCAACATAAAACCAATTTTGTTAATATCTATTAACCAGATTAGGTACTAATGGTTTAAATCATAAATGATTTAATACATTGGAAAAATGAATAAATCAATTCAAAAAAGATTCAAACACCATTAATCATATTTTTTTTTTATTTGCAATTACAAAAATAAATAAGTCATTTGAGAAATTTGTTTTGGTGGTATAATTCACTAGTGTACTCACCTTAAAATATCTCCATATACCTAGACATCATATTAATTAAATCATGTTTTAATAATTGAATAGTTTTATATCAAATGAAAGTGTATTTTTTAATATAATACAATATAATATACATGTGACATGCATACATGATGAGGGTTATTGCAAGAATATTATGTAAGGACTATGTAGGAAATATAAAATTAGTAGTTTTTAATGATTAATTTTACATTACCCAAAACTATCTGGTATTGTATATAATGCCCAGATTTTCTACCTTAACAGTTACATTTATAGATTAAATTAAAAATATGGGAATTAAAATAAAACCGGAATAAAGCAAACTGTATAATAGTACCCAATTTACAAGATTTTCTGAGGTTGGAAAGGTTAAATTAAGGGAGGTCATTTATGGTGTGCAGAGGGTGGATCGATTAAACAGGTTCTCATTAATAAGCAAAATAAAAAAACAACCTGGGCTAAGGCTACAACAAACGTGGTTAGGCCAAGTAAAAGATGATTTAAAGAAAGAAGTAAGTATTAAAGATATAGAAGGTACAAAAGTTTGGAGAGCTCTGGTAGAAGTAGCAAAGTAGAAATTCCCATTATAAGGATTATTATTCATTAGTATTCATAAGAATCATTAATGTATAATAATCAAAAATAGTTCATTTCTCTCTTTTAATTTATGATTGGTAGAGTAATATTAAAACAATTTAGATTAGATTAATTATTTAAGTAAATAATATATATAGTAGTTATATATATAATAATAATATATATGATAGGCATAATATGTATCATAAAAATATAAAATAATCAGAAGACACGTATTGATTTAATATAAAAATAATATAATAAAAATTATAAACTTAAAATAAGTACTATTTGCTTTATGTTAAGTATTTTTTTTAAATTTGTTACTATATTTTGATAATAATATTATAGTACAATAATACAAACATATTATTTTCAGTATTCAAATTTCAATTTATTATTAAAGAGAAAACTAGAACATTTAATATAAATTAAATTAGGCTAGATTTCTAATAGTAATAGAAATAAGGAATATATTTATTTTATTTTACAGTTACCTATATTATGATAATATAATACTCGTATAAAATATTAAATTTGTAGTTTTTATATTACTAAACATAAATTACACCTATCAACTAAAAGCCATAAGTATTTACAATAAAAACTATAAACTATGATTATTAAGGCGGAGAAGTTATGGAATTCGCACGTTTTATTCTAAGCCTCTAATTTATGGCGAACCAAGATATAAATATAAGTCATAAGCCCCGTAGTTGAAATATTAAATTTTTTTTGCATATTTTGAACATTAAAAAAAAACACATATTTTGTTATATTGTGCATATTCTATATATTTACACATTTTTGAGGGAAATTTTAAAAATTATTAATGGAGAAAGTTTATCAATGGATGGTTTACCAGAAAATTTAACGAAAAATGATTTAATATTTTATAAAAGATTTTATAAATATGCACCAATAACATTTAAATACTTCAAAAAAAGTTTTTCTCTGTACTAAACCATACTGGCTGACAATAGACGATTATTCGATGAAGAAAATATTTAAAAAATATAATTTGTGCAATCTGTTTATCTTTTATATATAATTGTTTTATTTCACTAATTATATTTTTTTTTCATATTATTTTGTATATTTAATGGATTTGTATGCATATTTTCAATGTTTATGTGCGTATTTTTCCAATTTTACCTCCTATAACTTCTCTACCCAAGCGATTGTAAAATATTATATGCACTGAAAAATAATAGTAAAATATTTTTTTAACATTGATAACTACAATTAAAAAAAAGAAAATAGCAAACTTTTAAAATCTATGGATGAATGTTTCTCTTAGTAAATAATCTAAAAAATACTTTCAAAAAAGCTTAAATTAATAAAATATAATTGAGTAATTAGTAATTTAAAAATCAACAAATTTTATGGATATTCTAACTATTTTATTTCTGAACTAGCCCGATTTTTAATATATTATAAATATACATAGATAGATACCTAAACAGAGTGAAAAAATTCGATTTTAAATAATATAAAAATATAGTAAACATACAGCTACGAGTTAAACACTGACCACATTATTTCCAAATGATGATAGTAAATTATTTATTATTGTACTTAGAAAGGTATTTAGTAATGCATGTCAAACATATATTTGTTTAAATAGATACCTGGGTACTTTATAGATTTGTTAAATATTCTTTAGGTTGTAAATACCTACCATTATTAGAGAATTCTACATATTTTAATATAATAGAATACTATTAGATATGTATTTACTATATAATTTAATATTTAAGAGTCACAATTAAGATAGTCTATAAAACCAAAGTTATTAATTACAATTTTAGGTACTTTCCTGTTATGCGAGACTACATTATTTTTTGACAACATCACAATCCTGTTATCTAAGAGTACCAAAATGGAACTCTCCTGTTAGAGACTACAGCTATTTTCGCAACTACCACCCTAGACTACCTCTGTTATTGCGACTATCACAATTAGCTGAATGATATCCATAGACTGTGTTTTAGCGTCGCAAACACATTATATAAATATAAAATAATGAGTTTTTTTTATTGAAATTTATTAATTTAATAATTCGATTTATTAATTTGTATGTGTGTCCATCATTCTTTACTATTTTATTTGTGGATTTATTATTTATACATTTAATATTTAATATTATATAATATCATTTTACCATTTTTGATCGTGTTTGGAGACAACATTAATATTATTTCTTTTTTTTTACTAATATTAATAATTTGAATACATGGCCATAATTTTTAATTATTTTATTTTTGTATATATAATTTTTACATTTACGCCAAGTCTGACTAATCTGGCTGTAGCACCTCTAGCGTGCGCCGTGAAAAATATATTACAAATGATTTTAATATTTTCTTTTTCTTTATATATAAATACAATTCGAATGTGGCCATCCCCGCAATACCTACAGATTAAAAAACAATTAATTAAGATTGCCCCCGCATGTACGACATTCTCTTAATAAAAATAAGGTACTCTTAAATAACAGGATTGTGATGTTTCGCATAAAATCAGCGGTAGTCGCGATACCGGAGGTAGTCTTGGGTAGTAGTCGCGATAATAGGCGTAGTCTCGTATAACAAGAAAGTACCCAATTTTAATCTATAAAACATTGATTACTTGCTATATCAAAAACTTAATATATTAAATTATTAGATTGGTAGGTAGGAGAGTAAACTACAATAAAACCTCGAATAAAACTATTTTGAAATATAGATTAAACCATTTATTCAAGAGTATAGTATTCAAACCATTTACAAATTTGTATATGTAAAACCTAGGTAAGTACAACATATTTTATTTCAGTTCTAACATGAATATTCATAAGCATTGAATTTATCTTTGACAGTGTCAAATTGAAGCTAAACATAATTGCGTTTGAAATCGCACAAATTGCTGATGACTCAACATAAACTCAAAATCCCAAGCAAGTAAATACTCGACATAAAATACATTGTGGATCTCGTCAATAATTATAACGAAAATCAAAACTATATTATAAAGGTACCAACCTGTGTGATCGTGCTTTTGCTCTTGACTCGTGTAGACACGAGACGGTTTACAATAATTGAGGGTACTGCGAGAATGGAAAACGTTTTACATGTCGTTTATTGCGATGATATTAAACTACATTAGATGAATGGACGATGATGATGCGATAATAATCGTGTTCTTAACCGTACGTACGGAATGAAATCAACGATTAAATCATAATTTAAAAAAAAAAAAAATTTAAAAAACCATAACATTAACTAGACAACATTCCTACGGGAGATACGAACGGTCAAACATTTAAACAACAAAAATAATATAATAATGTGTTTCAAATACAGTAATAATAACACTACAAAAGTCGAGTAATAATTCTCTACACACGAAAAGTTCATAACCTCTAATCAATCAGTGGCGGCGGCTCTTCGCTACAACGCAGCAATTGTGATAGCTAATGAGAATGATAACACGCGAGGAGGACCGTCAGCTGCCCGCCGAACGGTGGTTGGCCGGGTCCAACGGTCGCTTGTCGGCGGCGGCTGGAATTCGTCGTCGCCGGACGATCCTGATCGCGGCGATGGCGAAGATGGCTGGTGGAATGCGCGCGCAATCACCGTGCAAGGACATCGACACGATAAATGGCCCACAAAAACGGGCAAAATTACGTGGAATCATGACGTCTTTCGACAACTGTGACTGTGGGTCGCGACGATTACGTTTTATTATTATTAATGCCGAGCCGAGAGTCGTATTACTGCTTCAAGTGTGCAATGTACAATGATAATATAGCAAACTACGACGCAAAATCGGATTGAACGCATTTTATAGAGCTAAATGTAATAATAATATTGTTTTTATTATAATAGCATTTAACGCAATCTTCTATACAACGTATTGCATATACCTAGATTATTATAGTTTATAAGAGAGCTGATGCCTAAAAATGGCCAATATCTAGCAGGCTATATAATATTACACTAGGTATTTCTTATTTCGTTCTCTACACAGTCACAATTACAAATAGTATTTCTAATTTTTTTAAATGATGGTAGGGTGGCCCAAGTTCACTTCGAAATTGAAATAGGTAGTAGAATTGAATGAGTAACGCAAGGACTTTTACATAGGTACCTAAAATATACCACTCCGCTCCGGTTGCAGACATTTTATTGTATTCAGATAGGTATTATTGGTATATTATATATATATATATATATAATATTGATAGGTACTTACCTAAAAAATAAATAATTACATCTTATAATTATATTATATTTAATAACGTGTATATATAAACCTAATAAAAGAAATTACATTGAAAATTATAATGGTTTGTCTATAATAACTAAAGTAGTGCCATAATAATATATCTAGTTTTATTATATTTTTAAGTTTCTGAAAAACAAATGTTTAATCTTGCTATATTATCTATTAGTATTATTTAGCTGGATAGATATCTATTCTTTTAAATTGGTGTTTGGCCATAACTATCTAAATTGGTAAAAATTAGTATGCTGACCGGTGTCCGCATCTTACGTTAAACATAAATAATACGTAGTCAATGTACCTACCTATCGGCTATCATAATACACTATAGTAACGAGTAAGTAGATAAAATACATTCGTCGCATAAATATATGAGCATCATACTATTATAGACTATAGTTGATTGTTTTTCTTACTGAATACCTACTGATACATAATAATTTGTCTAATTATAGGTAGGTATTTAATTTGTGTATATTATATTTATATTCATTTATTTCTAAGTTATTTTTTATGTGTTTTCTAATACCGGATCTACGCAAGAAAATAAAACTTAGATTCAACTTTTCCCAACGCAGGCGGAACAATCTGAATTGTTTTTAAAAGCAGTAACAAAAGTACATATTTTTGCACATGACGTGTACCTATACTCATAGAGATGTATAATGTGATGCGTTTTCGCTTTCGATAAATATTAAGGGGTTTTACCATCCCCCCAGAGCCATGCCGTGGGGGGGGCTAGGGGGCATACACCCAGGGCACATCGTTTAAAGGGGGGCCAAAAATTTTTTTTTATAACATTTTAAACTTTAAGAAGACAAATATTTATAATTTTGCCCTGGGCGCCAAATTTTAACGGCACGGCTTTGCTCTCCCCTATTGTTTATGCCACTATGTCAGTACTGTATAAAATAACAATAACAAGTTTTTTATTCATTTACATTTACATTTATCATTTTACTGAATTCAATTTAAAATATATACAGGTAGTTCAAATATAAAATTGTGCATTTGCAATTTGCTTAGCCGATAAGTATAAAATAATTATACTTTGCTACTTATTTAATTAAAAATAAACTCATACTTAAATATAGCTACATATCTAATTTTGATTCAGCCATTAAGGTTAAAGTCATACAATAATAGCTATATAAGTCCACAACAATAAACATGAATACAGGATGATGTACTTAACTATAGCCTATAGCCTATAGGTACTCTATATCATGGAAATTCCGAAACTTTGTCAGCCGCTATAGACTCAAATGTTCCTAATTTCAGTGTTTCTTCAATCCGGTGGAGACTGGAGGAGAAGTACCTAACTCGGCAGATTACTTTATCAGGAATTTTAAAATTATGTCCAGCTGGTCAAATAAAATCCAGATGGATTTGATAAAACTACGCGTCAAATTTTGATTATCCATAATAATTAGATATCGGTACCATTCGGTAATAAAATAAGACGTTTCACATTTTCATGCTATCGCGAGTAGGTACTAAACTACTAACAAACTCTTACGATATTATTTTAAATTAATATCATATATGATATTATATTCCTATTTTGTTAATTATATAGTATACCAATAATGTATACCTGATATTTTTTAAGCGAAATATACGTTAATAAAATAACAGCAGTGAGCCAGTGAAATATCAGATACCTACTATAGTTACTAAAATAGTTGTAACTATTTGTAATGGTTCGATTAAAAATATCTTCGACGTTTTTATGAATTATTAATTTGTACATTGACTATTGACGTAGGTATAAATGGATTGTTAATATATTTGCACTTCTATACCCCAATAACTCAAGTTCAATTTTTTTTTAAATTAATATTGTTACTCGCTAGTTACTGTATAATATTATTTAAGTCCAATTATAAATATATGTAGTAATAAATTGATATAAACTGCAATACATAATTATTAGTTATTTTACCTACCATATATTAATTAAAATTGTTGATTTTTAAAATTTGTATTTTATTATAGATCCGATAAGACTATGAGCCATGAGGTCATAACAGCAATACAATTGACCGCTAGCTAGAACATGATCTTGGTGTAATCTATATAGTTACCTTGGATAATAGAACTACAACAACAATTCTTTCTTTAAATTAAAAATAATAATATTATTAATAATAAACGGGTTTTTAATTATTATATAAATTGTTGCTCTACAATTTTATGCTAGTTTTGTTTAGGCACCTTCTACTACAGTACTACCTATATTAATAATTAGGTCTTTACTTCAGACTAGGGTTTTCAATGTAAATAAACTATCACCTACTGCATTTAATTAAAATATTGTCTATGGATTATGTTAAATAATATTAAAAGTAGTGGTAAAATAGTTTCAAGTCCTAATAATGAATAATATTTTTTATGTTACACCTTTATACCTACGATAAAATAATAACTAAAAATCAAAACTATTATATTTCATTTATATGATATGAAATTTGGTGATTACAAACTTGAATAGTTTATTATAATAAGAATTGCATAGGTACCTATATTTTTAGGTTTGCGACAAGAAAAAATTACGAGGAACCTTGTGTTCAATTTTTCAAAATCATATTAGTTGAATATAATATACATTTTTAATCGCATGTATGTTATAATTTGTATATTTGTAATCTTGTCTGTCAAAATGTGGAATTCAAATGTCAAAAATAAAAAAATTACGTATAGGTAGGTATATAAGTATGATTGATATTATGAATAAAAGTTAAATAAATATTTGAGAATTCTTGTTTTATAATATTCAAACTTTTTTATGTTTCGAACGAACATAATATTTTTATCAACATTTAATATAAAAAAAAGTAAAAACATAAAAATTGTTAAATGTCTACATATAACTCAAAAAAGCTATAGTAGGTACCTACAGCTCGAATTATTTTGAGAATTATATTATATTATGATCAAGACTGAAAATTTCTAGTAAAAATATTAAATATTTTGAAAAGTTTTTAAGTTTTTAAGTATTTATCATTATTCGTTTTTGATTTACAAGAAAAAGTAAAATCGATTTTATCAAACATAAGAATTTCGTAAATATTGTCGTTTTTTAGCATGTATTTTGCTTTAATCTTCGTTTGAAACCAAAAGTACTACATTTTTTTATTAAAAAAGTGTCAAAATGTATGATACTCATTCATATATTGTATTGATATATACAAATATTATAATACCTACATCTACGTCATTATAGAAAACCAATACAAAATACTTAAATACCTATTATATTGTTAATATATTAATATTTTGTAATGTAAACATTTTATTTTTATTCTTTGGGTGGCATTATACTCACCACTCGATAGGCCATCCCGTAAATATGTCTCTAATAACCTGCCAGTATATGAGTATAGGTACACTCTATAATACACTTAATAAACATAAATATACGATAACGATTTACATGTATAATATGTATATCGATAATATTATAACTTTGTAGTTTTGTAGAGGCAAGTTTATAATTATCCTAACATAATTTGGTATATTGTGTCGTAACAAGTAGCCAGTAGATTGTGTATATAAATATATACCAATATACCTAGTAGTCAATTTGTCACTAGTCACAATACCTACTCGCATTAATGTAAATTATATGGTAATGATAATAAACTCTACAACAACTAGTGGTAGGTACTCAAAATACAGTTAACATATGAATATTTATAATTGAAATATTATACACGTCATAGCGAATTGTGGTTACTCGTTAGTCGTTACAGCTCAATAATAGAGCTAAATAGTAAAATAATAAATATCCAAACGTAATTAAGTAATTATAGTCGGAAATGAATCACATGAATACATGATGCATTGATACTATGCTTATTATGATAGTTTTGTATACAGTTTCCCATGAGGATATTATACCCATTAGCTGTAGAGGAGGACTCGCCGCCCGGATAAAAACAGTTTTCTGAAGTTTTATCTATAAGCTAAAAAAATTATTAAAAATCATGAGATTAATGATGATGAAATGTTGAAAGATCAAAATGTTCAGAAAAATAAACTCTAAAAAATTGATTTATTTTTTTTTCAAAAATTAAAAAATAATTTTTTTACTTTTTTACCAAACAAGAAAATTAAATACACGTAGCCCTTTTCTGAACCTAATCAAAAAAAAAAAAATTATTATCTCAGAAGATATCGCAATGGGAAATCCTCGCGGGACACTTTGTATAGTCGTGTTATAACTTGATAACTTTATAATTTATAAAATCAAAAGGCCAGTGAGATATCTTCAGCGCTATCTGCCTCGGAGAATAAAAACATAGAATATTGTAACAACACGTCATGTTAAATGCCTCAATATTTAATTTTAAATTGTTTTGTGGTTCAAGTGTTCCACCAGCACATTCACCACCAGCTGCTGTTTAAGCATGCGCAGAACGCCCGCCTGTTATTATCATTGTTATTGTTGACAACGCCAAGACAACGGGTGTACGAATGTACGACAAGTGTAACGTTTTTTTTTTTTTAAATGTTTGTAGGCATTGTATAATATCTGTGTGTATTGTTTTCATAATTGTTCTAACGAAACGTCGGAAATAATTTTTTTTTAAATGTATTCGATTTCCGATATGATTAATCGACGTTTACGTGTTACACTGTATTGAGGATAATTATATACATTGTGTAGGCTTACAGTTTAAATTAAAACACCTTGGTTCTCATATCTACCTTTTAAAATGTCAAATTATTCAAATATTCCAAACTTACCAACATATTCTCAATTCCGAGCTACGGAAACTGTAAGTTTAACTTGTCAATTATGTATATTGTTACCTAATGGCTTAATTGTTTTTTTAAGTGGCAAGCATTAGTCGACCATTTCAGAAGTGGTATGCCATTAAAATCACACCGATATCAACTTTGGTTTAGAGATAACTGTTTCACGGGATATGAAGCAGTTGATTGGATGTTTAATGAAGCATCTTCTGGGAAATTACAATATTTGTTTAATAAAGGAGTTACACGTCAACAAATAATAGCATTAATGAATAAATTTTATGAGGCTGATATTTTCAAAGCTGTAAGTTCAACATCAACAAAATTTAAGGATAAGTCAGAATTATATGAGTGAGTATTTTAGTTTTTAAATGGTCTTACTAAAAACTAACTAAGAATCAAATTTATAAATTATAAAGATTACCTTTTTTTAGTTTTTGATAATACACTAAAATAATTATTACTTGAATAACTTGAATCTAAAGGGAGATAAATGTAAATCAAGTTTTATATTTTTTGAATTGTATACTTTTGTCACTCAAATATAGCTAATACGAGACTTATATATAACCAAGGATAAGAAAATAATTTGAGACAACTGTTAGGTATTATTTAAGATGTTTTTAAATTTTTCTATTATTCAATATTTTTTTTTTTACATATTTTCATAAATCATACCTTATAAGTTCTTACTTATTTTTTTTTCAATAATACATATTTTGTAAAATAGTTAAAAGTTAGATGTTTTATTATTCATTTTTATCAACATTAACTGTACTAATTCAAAAACTTAAATCTAATTATATTTTAATCTTGTGACTTATATTAACCATAACCTAATAATATTTAATATAACTGTTTTAGATTTGCGTTACCAAAGACTATGAATAAAACAATCAGTAAAGGATCTGTATTGTCATCATTGAATGTATTCCTCATGAATAAACCTCAATCGTTGTCTCCTCAACCCAAGAGAAGTGAAAAAGTTATTAGTAGTCATAGAATGAAGTCTTATTCAATGGAAAATGTGGCAATGAACACTTATTTAAATGAAAATCATAAAATCGCTAATTTCATTATACAAAAGTAAATATTTATTAATTATTCTTATAATACATTTAGGTAGTATAAACTCTGGCTACTAAGAGAGCGCTACCTCTTGGCGCATCCAAATGAATAAGTTCCGCAGTTTTGTATCCATTTTTCTCTCACTCTACTACCTATTCACCATGCAAAATACCCCTATTTGCAATCGTAGCAGCGTCAGTAACTGTGACGACTGCCAGCAGAACTTGAGATTTGGTGGTGGGAACACGCTAGGATGGACAAGATTTGGGAGCCCTCCAGTAGCAGTTTCTCAGTGGCTGGAGTATAGGTGTACCAGTTTTACTTTTTATACTATCTTTAATATATTTTCTTTTAAATTATTTGGTTACCGTGTTAATGGTTGATAATTAAAATAACCAATTCAACTAATTAAAATTTTAACTATTTATTTAATCAAATCTGCCTACTACTCTAAAATTAAGTTTAAATTTTTTTTATAAAAAATACAATATTGTATGGAATACAGTACAATTTTAGAAGTGTATTACATCTGTTAACCATAGGCAACTAATGAGAGGAAGTAATTGATACCCCAAAAATAATATTGATATGATGCTGATTTCTTTTCCATTATTTTATTAAGGTATTCTAAACTTTGGAAATAATTTTTCAAATCCCCCAGACCCTCTTAAAAATTAATTGCCAACCCCCATTATTATTGATATCTAAGGTTTTAAGAATAAATAAATTTAATTCTGAATAAAATAGTATGTTTAATGTTATTTATAAATATATAAATTTAAATACCTTATATGTTGTTTGTTGATTTATAGTTTGCAGAATATTTTAAAAAGTTTTAATATGGATGATTTTTTAAATACTGAAAATTTAAATAAGCAGTGGATAATTATGAATATTTATAATCAAGATTATAACGCTGATGGCTTATTTCCTCAATGGGTGAAGTCTGCAATGGATAGTTTGACATCTGGTAACTATAATATTTTATGCATAAATAATAATATTTAAACATTAATACTTTGTTTATTGTCTTAATTTGATTAAAACATGTATTAATTTATAATTGCAAATTATAATATACATATACCTAACGTATCTATGTAAGATATTTTACAAATATGGAACCAATAATAACAATTTTTAATGAAAGTTCATCATATAAGATAATATGTACCGATTAATGTATATTTTTAGTACATTACCAAGGCTATATTAATTGATTGTGTATTAATTATGTCCTAATAACTTTTAATGACTATCTGTTCTATTTTATTCAATATTGTAGTATCTACTACAATTATTAATTATTTGGTGGGTATGTTATAAATGCTTTCAACATTGAACCTTCATAATTTTGGCCAAATACTCGCAATCCTAAAAATAACTATATTATTATTTATTAGTTAATATGTTAAACTAGTTTTCAATTAAAAATTAATAGTTTCATCCTCAATGATGTAAGTCTATGTAATACTACAAGATTATAAATATACAGAAACTACTTAAAGTGCTTTTTGACTTCTAAAACGCTTGGTATTATTCAATTATATATTGTATAATACAAGTTATAATACTATAATATACTGCATAAATTTAAAAAACAAATATTTTCAAAAGTTTAGTGTACCTATCTAAATTAAAATAAATTCATTATTGTTTGATAATTTGTTATTTTTTTTGTTTAGATCCGGAAATGAATGAGTGTACTTACCCTGGATTTAAAGCCGATGTTTACTCTGTAATCAAGGATTATTTTTTAAACTCGGAGGAACCACTGATTCCAATATCTTTTTATGAAATTTTTATTTCTATTTTGATTGTGGTTGAAAGATATGATCATATGTGCAATAAGAATGTAAAACATAGAGAAAACAATAATTCAACTCAATTATCATCAAACATGTGCTGGGAAACTGAATTTTCTAGCGATCACTCTAAAATGTGTATTGTTAATAAGTGTTTTGATATTTCCGGACACCAAGTTTCATCCCTTTCCAGATCTTCTGTCAGTAGCTGTAGCAGTACATCATTTTTTGAATCATGTGAAATAGAACAAAGTAAAATGGAACATAAACCATTAAATATTTCACATAAATATTCAAAACCAAAGTTAACTCGAACAATTAGTTCACCAGAAATATCTGTAAAATCACTATCATATTATCAAAGAAATATGGAAAAAATTAGAAAAAAGAAATTTGGTCGCACTATATCTAATAACTCAATTTATCCAAAAAATTTAAATGAACATAATGAGAGCTTCTATTCAGACGAGTATGGTTTCAAAAATAAACCATTGGAAAATGATAAATTTGTTTGTCCATCTACTTCTGGATACGTTAATTTTGGGCTTTTCCAGTCTGAAAAAATAAGTAATGATGATACTAATGGATTTGATTTAGATATGGCAATTTCTACTCTTCATAAACTTATTGATATAACGCAAATGGACCACACACAAATCCTTAAACACCAATCGTTTAATGGTATGATAAAATATTGAAATTGCATAATATATTTTAATATAAAATTTTTGTTGCTAATGTCACATTATACAGGGTGATTTTTTTTATCATGAACCACTCATTATTTCAAAAAATACCAATGTTTTTGAAAATATTTTTTTACAAAGTTTCATGTTGTTAAAAAAACAACGTTTTTATTAAAAAAATATGTTTTTTAATATTTTTTATCCTTATAATTTTTTTAAGTTTTTTACTTTTTTGAATGACAACCTAGAGTTTTAATTTTATATTCCAAAGCAGAATATTTTTCTAAGTATTTTGATACGTAAAAATCGAATTTTGGACGAGTAGTTTATGAGTTATAAGTATTTAAAATTTAGATTGGTGGACTGGAGTGGTACGGGGTTACCCCGCAAAATGTTTGTCCACTACTCCGCTTGTCTAAACTTAAAATACTTATAACTCATAAACTACTCGTCCAAAATTCGATTTTTACGTATCAAAATACTTAGAAAAATATTCTGCTTTGGAATATGAAATTAAAACTCTAGGTTGTCATTCAAAAAAGTAAAAAACTTAAAATATTATAAGGATAAAAAATATTAAAAAACTTATTTTTTAATGAAAATGTTGTTTTTTTAACAACACGAAACTTTGTAAAAAAATATTTTCAAAAACATTGATATTTTTTGAAATAATGAGTGGTTAAATAAAAAAATAAATAAATAAATAAAAAACCCTGTATTTAATAATTTGGAGAGAAGTTTCAAAATCCAACTATTAAGATAAGCTATCACTAATAACAATAACAAATTTAAAAAAAAAGTATTACCCTAAACTATTATGATTGAGATTAATATTATATGATACTTAGAAGTTATAACTTGTAAAAAATATTCAACTTAAAATAGTTTCATTCAACTTTTAGTCAATAATTAAATCTTTTAGTAACAAATAAAATTGTATTTACCTTGAAAGTACATTATAAATGAACAATAATTAATTATTTTTAGGTTTGGATGAAAAATCATTACATTTGGGAATTCTTTTATATCAATTATTAAGTCTATGTCTTCCACCATTAAATAGAGCAAAATTACAAGTGTTTTTACAGTTTGTTTCTCATCTATCTTCGTCTTACACTAAGGTATTGTAATAATTTTTGTATCTATATTATACACAACAATTGATTGTGAAACATTAGTATTCTATGCACAATGCTTATATACTTAAACTAGGATTCATATAGCTACAATTATATTTAAAAAGACAATAATCAAAGCTTGTAATTTTGGTTTTAGAATATTTGAAACACCTAGTTTTAGCCGTGCATAGCATTTTGATGTATAACAATGTGATTTAGAGTTACTATTTAAACATGAAACCTAATTTTTAAATGTCTAAAAAATAAATGTGTTAATTGAATTTATGTTATACTAAATGTAATGCTGATATATTCAAAATATTATGATACTATTATTTAAACATTTAACAACAATTAAGAATGTTTATTAAACTAGCAAATTATAATAAACTAAGTAAAATACTATCCTATTAATTGTAAAGGTTGCATTTAAAATTTCAAAGTTGTTTTAATAATAAAAATGTGAGATTAATTTGTTCTTTGATGTTTTATTTTTCTATTTTATTTTATTATTTTATTTAATTTATTAATAATATGTAAATAATAATTTATAATATATTTATGTAAGCAATATTATTTTTACTTGTTTTTTTTTTCAGATTACTGATAAATTATGTTGTGCAGTATTAAGACAAAATATTAATCAATTTGAATATGATTGTTTAGCTACTGATGTTGTCAAATTTTTGCTTCACAGTCAAAAATTAATATTTTTACCTATTAAAACTGATTCAATTTTATCAGAAAAGTTCAATTTTTTTAGTAATGATGATAAATTATTGAAGGTTAGTATAGTAGATTTAATTGTTTATAGTTTTACTTTATTTCTCTAGAAATGTGATTTAATTGTTGAAACTATGATACAATTTTTTGAAAAGGTTTCCATAACCAGCGCTTATAAATATGTGGGATATTGATTGATCCATATTTTCAATATTTGATTTTTTTTTTTTTGTAATTTTTAGTAATTTTGGTAATTTTTAATACTCGCCACCAATGCTCATTAGTCTCTACGATAGAAAAAAATTGCATTCTTTATTTTTCAGCTTAAATTGAGGACATTTTAATCTGGAGAAAAATGCATAAGCTGCATTTTGTTCAAATCACATTTGTTGTAAATATTAACTTTTGTCTTATTAACTTTTCCAATATATAAAACATAACATTATAAAATGTTTATACTCACACACCACTTAATAAAGCTATATTAATTACAGTAATAATAATAATAATAATATTTAAGTTTAAAAAAATATGATTTACATTGTATTTTAGGATAGTATGCACTATTGTTTAAGAATATCAGACAAAGAATTTGAAAAACAAAGAAGTTCTGAATCTAAAGAAGCCCTTATTGAATTGTTGGATCAAATTATAAGTAGTACGTCAATGTCTAATAAAGAAAAGAGCAAACGTATAAAATTAGTAAGTTATAATATTAGTTTTAAACATTTTGCATTATAGTGTACAGAAAATCATTTTGTTTTATTTTTTAATTATTGTACCAAACTAATCATTTCAGATAGACTATTAGATATTAATCAAACAATATTCATTGATTGTTGTTATTTTTTTTTTTAGTTTCAAAAAATGTACCCTGATGTATATGAAAAAAGATCTACACTGTTGGAACAACGTAAAAAACGGAATCCTGTATTAACTGAACTTAAAATCAAAAATCTACGAATTTAAAAATTAAATACTACTTATAAATAAATACTTATTATTACTATAATTTTTAATATTTGAAAATTATTTTTTATACCTTTATAATATTTGAATTGTATTTTATGTATAGATCTTACATACTATTTAAGAGAAATTGTAACTTTATTTTATAAAAAAATGAACTTTATCTGATTTTTTATGTTTTATAATAAAGCGGTGCTTATATATATTTATAAAATAATTTAAAGTTTTAATGATATATTATAATATATTTTATATAATATATTATAATATATTATATATGTATATTATATAATATTATATAATATTTTATAATATATATATTATATATTATAATATATAATATATATAATATATTCCTAATATATATATATATATATATTAGGAATGTAATGATTTTACAATGATGTGTGGTTTTTTTTGTGTCTGTCATCACATTTTGTGGTAGTAAAAGACTTTGATTTTCGACTTTAGCGCCTCGTTCGATCAGAAAGTGAATCTAGTTTTTAAAATTTAAAAATTTAAAATATTTTTCTAAATAATCGAGATAAACAAACTAAACATTAAGGGAAAACGGGAAATTTTACGCACAATCAGTTTTTAATAAAATCGATTTTGGTTTTTGATGTAACCTTAAAGCAAACGACCATTTATATAAGTATATTCTATCCACCATGCAATTTTCAAAAAATTTCGACTTAAGTGTAACTATTTATATAAATAATAGGCATATTATGTCATTTTAAGCTAAAAATTCATAAAAAATGTTCTTTTTAAATCCAAGATTTGAAAATTTTTGATAATCTATAACATATCTTAGACAGATAAACTGTCTCCACTCCGTATTGTTCGTTTACAATATCATATATCGTATATAATATCATTTGATTCAAATTTAATTCCATCCATAATCCATTACAGACTACAGTAACCCACTTGTAACCTACTACTGCATGTATAGAAGAGCGATATCCACTTTCCCGCTTTTTGTTAATTATTGTTACCTATGTACAATGGCGGTAACCAGAACTTTCTGTATCAGTGGACAAGCTGGGGCTACTGATTTATAGGGTGGGCCAGTGTTGTTACAAGAAACTCCTTATCAGATGGTTACAATTACAATTTAACAAAAAATAATCTCGCAGGAAGGTAATACCAATCAATTTTAGATCCTCGATTACCCCTTTCCAAATCTATTATAACAAAATATGTATAATCTAGACTATTGTAATTAGTTATTGAAAGTGTTGATTTAAAGATTCGCTACCCATTAAACAGTTTGCTGTCACCTATAAAGTATTCCCTTCAGTTAAAAAAAAAAAAAAAATGGTAATAATCCGAAAAATATTAAATACGAATAAATGATATTTTTAAACAATATGTGTATAAAAGATAATTAATAAATATAAATTCAATAAATATTTAAATTTTTATTAGATTCTTAACGAAATGAGAAATGTATTGCTTTTACAATGGTTTTTTTTTCGATGTGTCTGTCGTCAAGTTTTGGAGTAGAAATGATAATTAGATTTTTGACTTCAGTCCATCTTTGAAAAGGAAAATTCATCTATTTATAAATATATATTAGTTTTAATTTAATTATTTTGCTATAATTTATAACTTACTGAAACCTTGTTTTTACCTATGTGTTTTTCAGTTTATTTCAATCATACAAATATTGTGGTTTAATTTAAATGTTTGTTATAGAGACAAATAATATACAATAATAGATGCAAGTTCGCATTACAAGATTACAACACATTATTGCGAATCTATAGATGACGCTCTAAATGCACATAACATGGAAAAACAAATTGATGTTTGAAAAGCGATTACATAGATGAAAAAAATGTGGACAGAAATTTCTTCATTGACAATCACAAACTGTTTCAAAAATCAGACTTTCCATCCAGCGAATCTCCAGAAATCAAAAATGAAGTGAATGGGAATGAATTTATTGAATTTATGGAGCTTCTTCCGTTGTTTAAAAACGAAAATTTTGTTACAATAGACAGTCATTTGTCTACGGGTTGTAGCTCAGACGATACAGTTGTGATTTTAGATAGCATTCGAACTGAATTAAATCCCGTGGAAGCCGATGACGAGCAACAAGCTAATTTACCAACTAGAAAATTCTGGAATTTAGGCGTTTGAAAATTATTCAGATGAAGCTCTTGAACAGCTTATTCGCCTGAAAGAGTTTTATTTGAATTAAGGTGATGAAAAACAGTTTTCATACATGAGCGAATAACCTAATTATCCATCACGAGTTGGAAATGACCAAATCGATGTTTAAAAAACAAATCACAATACTATCCTAATTTTTTTTAGATTCTGAACGGAGCGATGACATTGGCGCCATTTGTGGGGGTCACGGTGGGCATTTCCCCCCCCCCCCCCCCCCCTTTGTCTTCAGCGGGCCGCTTGCGGCCTACTAAAACGGGTCGGTCGACCCGGGCCGGGTATATGGTGCTAGTTTTGGCCCGCAAGCCCGCAAACATGATTCATAACAATCATGTCATTGATAAATAAAATATAACCATGATTTCGTGGCTCGTGCTAATTACGTAAATAATTATAAGGTATCTGACATCTGTATTCTATATGTGCAGTGGTGGACTGGACTGGCCTTCCCTGTGGGCCGCTGCTCGTATAAAATATATATTTATTAATATTATTGTGAAATTATTAATTAAATTATTATCGAATAACTAGTAAATAATAAGTATATAATATTATTCAGCATAAAAACCCAGATTTCTGATTAATTTAAAATGCGTGACCGGCTTGTGTTCGTCCGGTTAGGTTAGCTGTGGAGAAGGAAACAGCTTCACTGATAAATTTAAATCAAGCTGCTGATATGTTTGGAGCTATGAAAACAAGAAGATATCCTGTTAGTGCCTAGCATTTAAATTTTAAGCAACTTTAAAAAACTATAATTAATGATAAATATATAATAATGTATTGTATCTGTATGTTTTGTTTTATTTTTTGTTAATACCATTAAACTAGGGTGGCCAGACTTCCCGTTTAAAGCGGGATTGTCCCGTTTTTGGTCATCATGTCCCGTTGTCCCGACAAACTTCGAACGGGACGCTTTTTATCCCGTTTTTAGAAGATGGTCCTGTTTTAATCCCGTTATTTCAATATTATTATATTATGTTTGTGAAAAAAATATCGATGTATTAAACAATTAATATAAAACAGTTTTACTCGTATATACTCGTATGTTTAAAATTAGAAACCAAATTTATAAATAACAGACACCATGTTCAGTGTTCAGCTGCGCGACTGTTTCGGTGTTCGGTCGTCGTCGTCTTATCGCACCGACCGACCAAACCACGTACACGCTACAGTGCTACTGCTACACCATTATTATTACCTATTCCTTAAATATAAAAGTATGTGTACGCCGACGGAAGTCCGCTATTTTTGTTTTTCAATTATTACGAATACCCGTATTACGGTATCGACAAGCCTGTAGTCTTATGTGGAGCAATTCAAAGAATTTTGTGATTTTGTAAAT
Source organism: Diuraphis noxia (assembly GCF_037042655.1). Classification (NCBI taxonomy): domain Eukaryota; kingdom Metazoa; phylum Arthropoda; class Insecta; order Hemiptera; family Aphididae; genus Diuraphis; species Diuraphis noxia. Next base: position 74,981,472 of record NW_028301711.1, read on the forward strand.
GTCAAGTTCAAAAATATTTTGAGTACTGTTGAAAACACGATGGTCATCTTTGTTACTAGCTGTCACTAGATCTTTTTGATTTATTTCCTGCATTAAAAACGTATTTTGTAACTCAAGATAAATGTCCTACAATTTTGAAACAGTTTTTCGATAACCCTGTTTCTATTGCATGGTTGTATTTTATTCAAAGTCAATTGAAGGTAGTTTGCGACACAATAACGATAATTGAAAGCGACAATATTTCAGCAAGTGAAGTATATGAATAACTGGAAGTGGTATGTGGAAAAATAAGGAACAGGCAAAGCCAACAATTTTTTACATCAAAATTAGCTTTAATCATTGAAGACCTTGATAAAAAAAGATATACAGCAAAAATAATTTTTTAACAAAAATTTGATGATTTTTATAGTGTTTTCTTATCTTATGTAAAAAAACGGAGTTTTCATTTTAAACCGTTCAAAATTTTTCGATGGACTCAATTATTAGTTATTCCTACTTGGGTAGACGTTCAAGAAAGTATTCAATATTTATTTAAAAATAAAAAACTCAACATGGATTTAAACATGGACGAATATAAGTTATTTGATGAATATAATCATGTAGTTCATGTGATACAAGTTAAAATTGTAGAATGGAGAAATTGTTCAAAAAAAGTAACAGAAAAATGGCGTGAAGTATTTAAAATACTAGAAAAAAATCAAATTTCTATCAACAACTTATCAACAATTATTGAATACTCATTGGCTATTCCTGGGACAAATACATCTGTAGAAAGAATTTTTTCAATAACAAATGTATTGTGGACAGATGAAAAAAACCATTATAAAGTCGAAACCATCAGATCAATAATTATTGCAAAACAGCACTTTAAAAGCTTAACTTGTTCACAATTTTATGAATTTCTTTTGAAGCACCCAAAATTTTTGAATTCAATAAGTTCTTCAGAAAAATACGAAAAAATAGTAGAAAGTGTGGAAGAAGGATTATCAAATTCATGAATAATGACAAAAGCTGATGTTGTAAATTTCCTAATTCTTGTTAAAAAAAAATGATACAGTATTGGTATGCAACAATGTATTGTTTAATTGTTTAATACTTAAATTTTAATATTTAAAAGTATATTTTTTAATTGTTTAAAGAATTAAATTAACATATTGTGTTGTTTAATAAACCACAAAAAAAGAAAAAATTCATAAATATTTAAAAACTTTTATTATATTTAGGTTATTAACTCAAAAAACGGTAAAGTAATAAGAAAATAATTGATTGTGATATGACTTAGATTTGTATTTTTACTCTCTACAGTTGTGTGCATATGTGTTATTAATGTATATTATGGAAGAATTTTTTTGGGGGTGGGGGTGGGGGGTAGACGTTTCAGATGTCCCGTTTTTTTATTTTCTTAATATGGTCACCCTACATTAAACTCATATTTGGTGCAAATAGGACATAAATTGGGGTAAAATTCCCCTTAAAATATGTCATCATATAGTAGCTATAATAGCATTGAGTATATATTGTTTACTCAATGCTGATATTGGCCATTGGGTATCCCTCTACATATTATTATATTTTATATACCTATAAGTATTAATTAGTCATTGTTATCTTTCAAAAATGTGTGTTATTTTTTATTTATGCCTAGAGTAACCACAGACCACAGTTATCTCAGATAACCAACTTGTATATATAGAAATATAACTATGTAAGAAGGCTGTTTGTATTGAGATAAAAAAATGTAATTGTTAGCGAGCGGTTTTTTTTAAAATTATGGGCCGGTCAAAACTTTTGTCCCTCCCCCCCTTTCAAAACCTGAAATGACGCCACTGAGTGATGAATGTATTTTTAATATTTAAATATGCAATAAATTTATAACGTATATCATTGTTTATGTATAATTTAAAAATTGTAATATATGTATATGTACCTATAATATATAGATTTGTAGATTAATTTTATTTTTAAAAACCTGTTTAAAACGGACACCAGTCTATAATGGACAATAATTTTGGTCCCGTGACTGTCTGTTATATTATATAGGTTTCACTGTAATTTAAACATTGAATATTAATTACAAAATAATATAAATCATCATTAGGTATATTGTTACAGATCGATATCGGCTTGCCGTTGCCGAGAGAAAACATCGAAGACGAAAATCTATCGTTCGTGAACGCACATTCACACGTTCTCGTTCGTAGTTAGTGGACAAGAACGTCACTCGTTATTTTTTTTCAAATAGAACGTGAACGGCGTTTATATTATTATTGAATTTGAACGATTTTTAAGACGCTAAATTTATTTACTATTTAATAAATATATGTATATACTCTAAAGTAGTGGTTCTCAAACTTTTTTGGTTCAAAGCACACTATTATACATCACAAGTTTTCGCGGCGCACTCAAACTCAACGCAATAATTGTAATGAAATAAAATATACTGTTTTCAATATCTTCTATCAGCATAATTACAAATATCAGATATTTCTCACGGAACAACATTTGAGAACCACTGCTCTAAAGTCTAAATTGTGTTTTTATTTCTGGGTTGAGTCCTAAATGTTTATGGGTTTCTTTACTAACTGTCAGTAAACTATTCAAAAAACAAAAAATTAAATGAACGACCTAATGAAAGCGTTCGTTTTTTCAAAGAACGCGAGTGTGAACGCTGCAAACGAATTATTTTTTTTAGTGAACGTTCCGAACACTGCGAAGACTGGTGAATTGGTGACCAGACGTAGGTACTCTTTATCGCATAACAATAGTGTTAGGTACATGAAATTGTACTCTTCTTTTAAAAAATATAAGGTAATACGTATTTATGTGTTCTTACTGTTTTTTATATTTTGATTATTACCACCGTTTAGATATTTACAACAATGGACATACCAAATAACTAACATAATTGAAGAGATAATCTTCGAAAATTTTACACTTGGTATTTTTACCTTTAAAAAATAATTTATACTTAAGTTTAGGTTTACTTAAAAAATCTTAAATTTAAAATATTTTCATCTTAGACACACACCAAATTAGTTGACATCATTTCAAATAGTAAGTTTTAATTGTTGATTATAGCCGTTTATAGGAAAAAATAAAAGAGTAATCAGATAAAAAAACAAATTATATAAATGGCGGCGATGACCTATGGCCGCTAATAGCTATGGTATGGACAAAATGGGTAGAAAAGTACACACATTGGTTAATTATGAGTTATAACAGAGGAAGACCTAAGTTTTAAAATGTACTTTTTTTTGGATTTTTATATCTGGTCACCTTAAGTCTATAGGTACCCTTGAAATTGAAATAAACGAATTATGGTAGACAAATGGATGATCCTAGGGTGTATGGTTTATGTGGCGATACTTGGCAAGATATTTTGGTGTCGAAAAGTGAGACAGGAAATACTGACATGAAATCAATAAAAGAGATATTGTATTGAGATTTATATGGGATCGCTTAATCTGTTTACATACATAATACAGTTAACCACAATGAACATTTTGTTGACCAAGCGGGCGCTTGACGGACCGAATGTTCATGGAGTCAATTTTCTTTAGAAGTATTTAAAAAATATGCGTGATCGGGTCGCATTTGATTCGAAACCCATAATTATTGTGGCTAAGTTAGTAAACACATTCCTGAAAATATTTCCAGGTTGCGCCACTAAACGCCATCATATCAATAGCAAACGAATTGACATGACAAAATGTAAAAAATTGTACGCCTTCACATCTCAGATCTGGGCCTGTACAACACCACTATTTTTTTATTATTCCGTTTTGGTCGTCTCTCGTCTCGTCAGTCGTCGGCCGCGTAAAAAACGTTGATAACACCGGCGATGTTGTTGTTATCTCTGCGATAAAATAATTTTAACGAATAACGACTAACGAGCGTCGGCGATATGGTGGAGTAGTAGCAGGATGATGACCTGGTGGTGGTAAAAGAGGAGGTGGACCTTGTGTACTTCAAACAACACCGACAGATGATTGTTATTATTATTATTATTTTTATTATAATTGTGCGATGATAGTACGGCGGACTTTGGAATCGTATGCGACTGCCGACTACAACAGGCTACAACTGACGCGGCGTTTAGGTACGCTTTTCGTTTTCGTGATTTTATTTATTTTGTTTGAGACCAAAACTGTGTTGGACGAGCGCTGGCGGTGTGCAAATTCGCATATTGTACGCCACAATATCAATTATTTTTATTGTTACTATTCGGTTTAAAACAACAAACCTTCCGCCGCCGCTACCGTCGTTCATATCGCCATCATTTTGAACCCGAAATCGGCATTGCATACTCCCCTCGCATCGTGTGCGTCGACCGCTGTTCCGTTGGATTTGTTGCGATTTCGAGCGCTACGTGGGTACTTGTGGTTTTTTGATTTATATTTTTTACACCGCCCTGGACGAAATCAGAGTTATCAGGCTATAGACTGTCGTGGTCAAAAAGCGGTACTATTCCAGAGTTATCCGCAATGGCATGACTGCACATCACTATACAGTTCATTATTCACGTTGGCCGGTAAGGGTAACATTACAATACCAATATTTCATAATTCTAATCTAACCTAATCAGTCACTAGAAAGAGTTATTAGTTATTACCAAAGGATGCACAAACTACAGATAAAGTTTACAATCAATTAAAATGTTGATATTTTATTGCTAGGGACTCAATTGACTGTTTAATAAGATCATTTTTTCCAGTTAAATTAACACTTGTAAGTGATTAGTGGTAATAGTGGAGAAAATATTTTAATTGCCCACCAAAAATAACATTAGGTACCTAGTTTATTTATTTTGTTCAAAAATATTATTTATCGCGATTTGAATCTTGTACAAATCTAGACGGATTAGTATATTTTGTTTATATAAACATTTTCGAAATATTTAGATTCATTTTAAGCTATTGCCTACAGCCCAAACCTTTTCAACATCTTCTACAGTAAGGTGGTATTGGCTCTAAAATTAATAATAATGATATATATATATGTATATAACCTACTATTAGGTATAATTATTAAATATTTATAATATAACAAATGCAATGTTACTGATAACAATTAAGTTAACCTAGGTGCTGGTATTACTAATAGTTAAATAAAAATCTTAGCTTTTATAACAATACAAATTTAACCATCTGTTCGACTGCTCAGAATCATTTTTTGTTAGCATTTATTTATCATTGTATTCAAATTTAACATAATATCAATTACATCGATTTACCTACTCAATTACTAGGTACGCTCGACATCTACTGTATAGCTAAGTGATACTTACTTGTCTACTTTTTTATAATTATACAAATTGATAAATATTGGAAAAATACAATTTTAGATTTTGGCTTTTGGCTTTCGTCATATTTTTATATATTAATTTTAATAAATTTGGTATTCCAGTGATAATATCTATTGGATTTGGATTAATATATTTTATTTTACTACTTTTTTCATTGTATGAGTCTAGGTGGATTAATTAGCCAATGGAGTATTAAATTCACTGTTGCTTGTTATCCACCATACAGAGATTTCTTCCATTTTTATTACCTATAATATTTAATCATTATTATATATGTTATTTTGTCATATGTATAAAAAACACAACTTTTTAGAAAATTATTTATAGGTGCCTTTTCAAGTTTTATTTTAAGATTTTTAAAATAAATAGCCGGATGAGTGTTTGGTTTTTTTTTGGTTTTTGTAGAACATGAACAAATGTATTCCTTTATAAAAAAAATGAATGTGAATTGTGAAAACTTCCTACTTTTTTCTCTTAAATTTATAAGTAATGGATACATTTAAAAAAAATAATATATTTTAGAAAATGTTATTATAAAAAAGCCTTGGATACATTTATTTATATTGTTTTGAAAAACATTCACAATTAACATAAATTTTTTCTTATGCAAACATGACAAGTGTAGTAATTTTTATAGTAGTTGTTCTCACTTAAATAGAAAATGGTGATGTAGTTTATTAGTTTTAGAATTGATATTGTATCATATAAAAAGAATTTCAAAAATTTGTGTGGCCGCTAAACTAGATTTGTTTATTGATATTAGATATTTGTCTATTTTTTCTAGTATTATAACTGCATTTAATTTTAAAAATAGATATAATATAATAAATAGATTTTTGCATAATAAATGACAAATTACACATTATTTTAATCAAAATATAGGGCATTTTGTACATTATTAGAAGGTTATGCTCGAGGTTATATATGTTATTGTTCCAGTTATTTTAAATACAGAAGTGCGGCATAAGTCGGTTCCCTCACATTTATTATTTGTTATTTCTTTTTTGTGTAAATTGAGGAACCGACTTATGCCGCACACTGTATATTAAAAGTAAATTTAGATTATTTTGGTCAATAAGACAAAGTATATGAATATTTAATATAACTCAATTTATTTTTCAGATTTGGATTTTAACAGCCATGCATGTATAAAAAATAAGCTGATCAAAAACAGTACTATGATTTTACTTTTTATTTTATTTCAAAGTTTATTTGCACAGTAATCAGTGAAAAATAATTTTAATATGGCTGCACATTGTTTCGATCCTAACAACAAAGCAAGGTACATTTGAAAAGTTGTATCTACATTTTTATTTTTGATTATAAATTTATATTGATTTTTTTTAGTTGGTATTTCGGACAAATGTCACGAATTGAAGCTTCTGACCTATTAATGGGTGAACGAGAATGTGGAACATTTTTAATACGAGATAGTCTCAGTATTCAAGGAGACTATGTGTTATGTGTGAGGTATGTAATTTATAAATTATTTAAGAGGGCTAGTACTAACTCCTATGTCTGGTAATATATTCTTGAAAAAATAATTTGGCTTATAAAATTTTTAAAAATTCAACCAATTTTTACATAAAAATATTTTTTTAATTTAAAAAGAATTTAAAGTAAAATAAAATAGTTATATGAAACTCAGATTTGGAAAATTATGTTTCTCATTGTCTGATTATAAAGTTAAAAACTTCTATTTTTTATTTTTTTTTTTTTTACTGTTTTATACTACTGAAAATTAAAATTACATTAATTGATTAATTGCAACCTATATAATTTACTACTTATTTAAACAAAAATATTCAACATTTTCAGTTTTAAAGATTGTTGTCCTTTTTTCTGTGACGTGAAAGGAAATTAATTGTAATAGCTATAAATATATTAACTGTTAAAATATTATCAAGATACCAATATTAATTTACATAATTGGGTAGCTTAAGTGTTGATTGGTTTTTATTTCATTAATTAACTTTAAAATAAAATATTGTATAACAACTGGACGCTATTAAAGGTAACATCTAGGGCTTTTCCTAGAATTTTTATTTTATTTTAATTTAAAAGTGAGTTATGAATATTTTAAGATATACAAACAATTTTAAATTTTAAAATACTCATAACTCGCTTTAAAATTAAAACATTATAAATAGCCTATGAGAAGTTCTAGACATTAATGTTACCTTCAATTTTTATAAGAGGTCAATTCACTTTAAATTTTAAACTAACAGAGCTGAACGTTATCTGCTGAACGTAAATTTTGGTATGCTACGTACTTGTAAGACGAAGACAACACATGTGAGTGTAATGTCCCTCTTAATGTATATAGGAATTATGATCAATTGTTTATCAATATAAATAAAATAATTTATTGAAACTATCATTCAATTATGATCATGACTTTGTTTATATAGTAATTTTATTAAATAAATAAGTAATATATTTATGTTGCAGGGAAGACAGTAAAGTTAGTCATTACATTATCAATAAAATACAAGAAAATAATGAAACGAAATATCGAATTGGTGATCAAATGTTTGCTGATTTGCCAAGTTTATTAGCATTTTATAAATTACATTACCTTGACACTACTCCTCTCTTGAAACCTGCTGTTAAACCAATAGAAAAAGTTGTGGCCAAGTATGACTTCGTTGGAAATGTAAGATTTTCTTTACTTTATTGAAAATGCATACAATATTAAATGTATTTTTTAATTTTCTTTAGGATCAAGATGATCTACCATTTAGAAAAGGAGATATTCTGACAATTCTTGTAAAAGACGAAGAACAATGGTGGACAGCCAAGAATATAATGGGTCAAATGGGTTCTATTCCAGTTCCATATGTACAAAAAGTGAGCTATTTTATGTTTTGAATTATTGTACAAATAATAGTTTTCTAAATATTGTGGATAATATATTATAATTACAATGCTAAATTTAAAATATCATCCCACTAGTAGAAAAATTGTTACAGTTATAGATATACTATACGAGAAATATAAATACGTAAAACAGTAAAATAATTTGGTGTGTACCTGATTATGTATGTTGGAAATGATTACAGGAATGGTAGGTGGGGAAATAGTTTAATTGATCGTAAAACACAAACCCAGGCCCATACTGGCTACCTTTAAGGGGTGTGGGAAAAATATATTTATATTCCCTGGTTTAGTTTTAGAGCATTCTCCCGAAATTAAACTATTGCGATTCTTAGCGAGAAAACACCCTCGTATGCCATTTCTCAAAAATAAAAACAAATTTTAAATGTAATTCAATGACAAGTATTGGACTAAGCTCTAATCAAATCAACTAATGTTATTTATGTAAGCTGTGAATAGTACGATTAATTTAATATTATAAGTATATATTATAAAATGTATATCTTATCGAGTCAAAATAATTATGTTGGATTCTGTAATATCCAAAAACTACTATATCTTCAATAATGCGTCGCAAAACTTACGAAACTTAACTTTAAATAAAAATATTTTATTTTTTAAGGTACAGTTCTACTATTGTATTTAGTTGATTACATATTTAAGTTTGATACTTAAAAATTGTTTGAAAATGTTTATTGTAATCTAAATAATAAAATTATAAATGTGACTTGATCATTCCTAGCACTTCGGAAAATTGTATTAATTGTCAGAATGTATCTTTGGAAATAAAAACAGTAGTTTTAGAAATATATAACATGTTAAATAAGTGTAAAAGCTGTCGCCTATAAAGTATTCACTTCAATAATTATATTTTTGATAAATTGTATTACTATATTGTTGTGCCATTAACTAAAATAACAGCTGCAGTTACACAATAAATTACAAATTTTTTCTCTGTTAACAATGTTATGGAAGGGTGGACTGTCATATGATGTACCAAATAAAGATAATAATAGTGTCGTCCTGGTAGTAGGTAGGAGTGGGGATGTTTGACACATTAAATGGTTCACAGTTGCATAAGAACTAAGAAGTATTCACTTTAAATTTATATTTCAAATTTGAGATTAACATAAATTTTTTTACTTTAGTATGATGGAAATCCACCATTACCAATCAAAGACAGTAATCAAATTCCTGGATCTAATAATGAGTCAACATTAAGGCGGTCTAGTCTTCAAGTAAGTTAATTACATAATTTAATAAAATATTGATTAATAACTTTTTAGAGTTAGGTAAAATGAGTCAACCTACTAGTTTTATAATTTTAAAAGAAAATTAAGGTTAGCAAAATGCCAAAATCTGCTATGTAACCATATTGAGATAAAAAAATTCAATTTTAAATACATACATCAAAAAGTTACTTTATACTTGCTCAAACATAACTACATTATGTGAGCTTCAAATGACAGATTCATTTTCAAAAATTAGTCTTAACAAATGAGCAGTATAAGGATTTGAAAGGAGATACTAGCTTGAACTAATTTGTAATACATTTAATAAAACCTAATATTTTAAGAGATTTATAGCAGACTTGCTCAATATGTTCATTAGGGCTAATTGAGAACCAAAACTAGATCAGTGACAGATTTATCAAGAGATTGCAAAGTTGTTCCAATTCAAATTCATTAAATTTAACCAGGGATTTGAGATGTTTAAAAGTCATAAAATATCATTTGGAAACATTGGAATCTAACCCTAGGGTTTTGGCTATGAGAACAATTTTATTTAATTCATCTTGAAGAACAAGGCAGTCGGTACAATAAAATACTGTTACATCATCCAAGAATGCCAGAAACCAGACGTGTTTTAATATGAAGTTTATACTATTTAAAAATATAGAAAAGCAGGGGATACGGTGACCTCTTTGGAGGACACTAGAGATAGTGCAAAGTATATCTCAAGTGGATACTATGCATTTTAATAAATTGTTTTCTGCCGCCAATAAAAGAATGAAGCCATGACAAAAGTGGTTCACCTAAAACATTAATTACTTCATCATGATTGATATATTCAACAGCTATAGAGGAATCAGTAAAGATCACATCAACTTGAGGATGAGTTTTGAATGCTTCAAATATATAATTACTTAAGACTACATTTCATAATGTAGATAAACGACCTCGTTGTTATACATGTTGTTTCTTTAATAACACTTGGTTTAACAATTGACACTTCGTTGAATTTTAAATACAATAGATTCAAAAAGTTTCACAATATGATATAGCAACAATATAGGCCAGTAACTGGAGACTACTGAAGCATTCCTCGATTTCAGTATTGAAGTAACTGAACTTAGTTTCCATACATCATTATAGATTCCATTGACCAAGAAAAGTCAGAATAAAAGCCATAATAAAAAGAGATAACACGTTAAATACATACAAAGTTAAATAAATATATACCAGATAATTCATCAAATCCAATAGACTCACTATTGCACAGAGAATATTATGTAATTTATGGTATTAGGTCATCATTCAGATCCATTAAAATAACATTAGTGTTTATAAATCATATGAATAATAGTTTTTTTTGTTATAAATTATGAATATCTAATGATGTTATTATTTCAATTAAGTTGCAGTACAAAAGTAAATTATTTATTTATTTATTGTTTTTTTTTTTTACAGAAAAAATTACCAGCTCTAGCTAGAGTTAAACAAGTTCGTGTACCAAATGCCTATGATAAAACAGCTTTAAAACTTGAAATTGGAGATATAATCAAAGTCACAAAAACTAATATTAATGGTCAATGGGAAGGAGAGCTAAATGGTAAAACTGGACATTTTCCATTTACTCATGTGGAATTTGTGGATTCTGATATGAATGATTGCATAAGTGACAGTTAATTTTAATAGTTATTATAGCTTCTCAGTTCTCTTAGATATTATTTAATATTTTTTTTAATACATTTTATAAATGGCAACTAACTAGATAGGTTAATACAGATATATTTTACTATAATGAATCATTGTATGTTAATTCATTGAAATAGAGTTTATCTTGAAAGAAACCCATTAGACATATACTAGAAAACCTTGTATTGTAAAGAGATTTTTGAATTGTATTTTTAATATGTGAAATATACTGTATTGCACTAATTGTTCAATAAAGTATCAGCAAGCCAAACATATCAAATATAAAAGTTTATTTAAGTGATTCAAAAAATATTATTTATACATAAATTAGTCCTGGTGTAACTGAATAATTTACAATATTTACTATTAGTGGTAGAAAAGATAACCAACTATTAATTAGATAGATATTTAGTGGACATAACCAAACAAATTAGTCAGTTAATGACTAACAATTAAATATTTAACTTGAGACCGACAAATAAATATAATTAATAGTTAGTTAAAAAGTATAATTTTTATTAATGAAAATTGAAAATGTTTTAACCTTTTATTCTATTCAATTAACAATATTATTGATTATTTTAATTGTTTTACATTTTTATACAAATAGTCTAACCATTGAAAATCCATAAATTATTGTTTATTAGTAATTAGTCTATTTGCAATAAACATAAAATATTAATTGAGTTCATAATAAAAACCCATATTTTATCAGTCATAAGAAATGTATGATAACATAGCCATTGACCAATCATACTGAAACTAACATGACACATAAATTATTTCTGTAAATATACATGCAATATCAATTTAACTGTAAATAAAAATGCTTTATTTTTTTTATTTGTTAAAAAGTTTATTTTTTTAACATCTAATATTAATGCATGTTAAATGTGAATTACATAAATTTAAAATAATGCTTATATCTATGTTTCAAATTATAAATATTTATAACTATTGCTGTTGTTAGTTAGATATTATAATTTTAAGCATACATCTACGATTCTATCTTCATATATATTTTCCCATATGTATAGTATTGTTTTATTTTTTTATTTTCTCTTGTATGACTAGCCCATGTTGAAGGTAAAAATTTCTTAAATGATACAAATTTAAAATAAATGACTAAAATTCCTAGGTACTGATCGTGTCGGATCAGCTTGTCAATGTTTAGTGTAATTTAAAAGCAACAATATTAAAACATAAAAATATTACAATTTAATTATTTACCCAAATTTGGTTATCACTTTCCACATTATTAAGTTACATTTTTAATACGAATCATTAATAAAATATTAAGGTAATAAATATAATAATAATAGTAGTAGCAACAGCATTCTGCATTAAAGCTCACTAATTGAAATACTTTCTTGACAAATATGTATAAATATATGCCTAGCAATTTAAAAAGAATTAACTACCAATATTTTAAGTATAAATAATTATAGTATTAAAATTTGTATGTTTGGCAATTGTAATTATTTTAATTTTTTAATTTAAGCATCCATAGCCATATGTTTTTTCTCTACATATATTAGTTTACATTATACAAACTATTATATTTTTTTTTATTACTTTATGTCAGAGGTATTCAAACTTTTCATCCCGCGGCTCTTTTGGGTGCTCACAATATTTTGACGGCTCCCAAATTATTATGAAAAATTTTAAAAACGCACGGATACAATATGGCGAATATTTTATATAGGTTATAATAACAGTGACTTTAGTATTAGAAATAAAACTTCAAATGGTCGCATCGTAAATCATCATATATCATTTTTATTTCTATATAATGATTGCAAATAATATTTTCATTAATTATTTAAGACTTGGGTATGATTTTAGTTTTTGGTGCTTTGACGTGGCTCCGTTTGCAAACTCTCGCGAAGCCCCAGAGAGCTGCGACGCACAGTTTGAATATCTCTACTATATGTGGTTCACAATAATTTATCTAGTTTTGAGTTATAAAGAATGATAATCAGCTGTTGTGTATTGTCTAGTTTGAGGGCTTCCAACAGAACACTGAAATTTTTTTCTTTTTGTTTCTGATTGTAATTATTAAATATTGAATAATAATTTACCATTTTTTTATGTGTTGTCAATTGAAATAAAAATTTAAAACCAACAACCTTGAATTTTTTATATGAAAATATTTTGGCGATTCTTATATTCCTCCTATTTTCCACAGAAATTAAAAGTTATTGTTGAAATTGAAAATGTACTATGAAGCTGCTAAAAAACACATGGTTTGTTTAGTTCAATATTTTAATGTGATAATATAAAGGAGGTCTATATTTTTTTTAATGGCATATGGTCATCTGAATTTCTTATATTTCCCAATGATATATGTCAAAGTTGTAACATAAGTGTATCACCTCCCTCTACCTGATTTTTTTTAGTGATGGAAAATGTTTTTGGAAATTATATTAAATAAAAAAAAAAACAACTGCTCAACGATAGCAATAAATCCCAAAAACCAAAAAATTATAATTGGAAAATAAACTATAGTAAAATCGTAACAAAAAAATTAATTTTGTTTACAAAATATATAATAAACAATTGGAAAGAATTAAGTTATTGTTTATAATTTATAACAAAAAGTCATAGTCATTATAATTACAACTTATAAGTTATTATTAAATATTAGTTAAATATTAAATTATTATTATTTATGAAAAATTTTAACTTTTTTATTTAATTTTTATCAGTGTTTATCTTTATTTTTACTTATTATTTAGCATTTTTGTTTCAATGTGTAAGACTAAATATCTTATTTGATGTGAATGTGTTTTATACAATTGCATGTTTAACTTCTGATTTCTGAGTTCAAGATTATTTTTATTAAAAACTATAGAAATAGTGGTTTTGCTTTATAAATGCACTTTAAATTTTAAAAGCATTTTAATTTAAAATTTTGAACTTTCTTATTTTTACATAAATTATAATTAGCTATTATAATTTCAATTATAATATTAATAATAATTAATTTTAACTTTTAAGTACCATTATTATTATAATTTATAAGAATATGTACAAAAAAATATACATATCATCAAAAACATTTAACAAAAACTGTATTTTTTAATTTAACAAACAAAAAAGAAAAGGAAATATTAAAATGTTTTCCATATCTACTTTAATTAGGTACGTCATGATAATTCACTGTGTAATTTAATTAAGTTTCCCTTTAATTTTAGCAATTGATTTGATAATTAATGACTGATGAGAACAAAAATAATAATTGAATGATTTTCTTATCTAAATTCAACTAATGACTTGATTATCTAAAATTTCACTCTATCTGAAATAATTTTGAAAAGCAAGATTATACAAAATTATTTAGTCATTATTAATGTATAAAATTCAATGATATTTTATCCAATAGTAACATGTAAGTAAACTGTAATTCAATAAGTATTGTCATAAATATGTAAATATTTGTAATATAAAAAGATAATAATATAGCATAACAAAATTAGTTAATAATATCATTAAATAATTGATTTTATTTTGCTTGAAAAACGCCTACATTTGGTTACCTTTTTTTTTTCTGGAATTAAAAGTGAAAGAGACCTTTGTGCTGATTTTTTAATAATGCTCACCCTATTTTTATGCATAAACTATGATTATATTTAAATTCTAGGTTTCAGAATTTTTGAATATACTTGAAGAGGATATTTTCAAATCTTTGAGATTTTTTGTTCCACATAAAGATGATCCAGTGACAATTAAAAGATCTGTTTTTGAAATAGAAACCAACTCTTTTTCATTTTTAATTATTTAGCAGACTTTTCTTGAGAATTTTAATGTATCTAACTATCTAAATGTTAGTTGGTTTTGAGTTACATAACTTCGTATACTAAAAAAAATCTATAATAATGGTTTGATTAGATATAAGGGACAAGGGCTTATACTATTTTAAGTTAATTTATTAATTGGATGACAAATTACAAGAGTAAGCTGAATTGCTTAATAAGTTTCAGGTAGGTATGCAAACTTTCGAGGATTTTCTATCTATATCTATATGAAGAAAATTATCAGCACATGATTTGTTTTCTTTCTCTGGCCTACAGGAAACATACTAGACAAAATGAATTTATGCATGCAGAAGACTTTTATATTTTTTTTTCGATAGAAATCAAGTATTGCGCCGACATCTTCTTAATGGGTTATATTCAATTCAATATTCAAACTTATTTCAAGTGGTTTATAATTATTGTATGCAACTATGCTAATGCATGTACAATATGTACATTATAATAAACTTTAAATAATATTTATATATTTAAAGTGTAAAACTGTAAGAGTAATTTTTTATACAATTAACACTCGTTTTGATTAAACATCTCAAAATGTATTAAGGTTTTAAATTTTTAAATTTTTACATTATTAAAAATTGCAACTAAACCAAATGTTTGAAAAACAAAATATCTGTCTTTTTTATATCGTAATTATTTTATAGTTTTTTTTTATGACATGTCATCATCACTTTTTCACTTTTGATGACTGTAAAAATGGTCACGTTTTCAATTTTAAGGCTGGTTTCTGCGGCATTAAATTGAATATTATAGTCGGTACTGGAAGCAGGAGTAAAAATTGTTAATACCTTATAACCCAATATTTGACAAAATCTATGTTGATTTTACATTGTATAACTCTGCAGTATTGTAAAAACGTTTTATCAAAACTCGTTAAAAAATATTCTAGCATATAATTACGTAGGTAATTTTTTTACATTAAATATCGAAATAATTTTTATCAATCATAAAACTGCATTTGGTGGGTTTTATAAATAATAAATTCTAAAATTAATAGCCAGGGTCTACATTGTAGACCGTTTTTACCTATATTAAATATTTAAATTTATGTTTTCGATAAGGTTTTTTTTTTTTAATCAATTTATTTAAATCACTATTGTGAAACCACTTTATGAAACAGGTAATAAGGAAAATATGAACAATATCATCTATGCTTGGCAATTTCTCAAAAATAGTTCGAAAAATTAATCAAATCTTGACTTATTTTCTTCTTAGAAGAAAAATAACAAACTATTAACCATGCAATAATCAATTTTATTTTTAACTGAAGTTGCTCACCAAATTTCTATGTACGTAATAAACAAAATTCTAATAAAAAAGTAATTTAAATTCTCGTAGAATTAGAAAAAGCTTTTGATTTATCCGGTTTGCTCAATAAGGTTTCAAAAATGTTACCGTGTATGATATAAATGCCAAATGGTAATATAAATATTTCGTTATTGATTATTTTGAGTTAAACGTTACACCAAAAATCTATTTTTCACTTTTATTTTTATTTTTAAGACGCTTTCAAAAACTAATGTGAATTTTTAGTTTTGATCTTTTAAAAACACTAACTAGCTTCACTTTTCTATTAGAAATTATGCTGATACTGAGAAACAGAGCATTTTTTACTAAGTATTCCAAATGTCGATGATTGATGACAGTAAAAAAAAAAACACACTCACATTTTAAAATCAATACACTCATCGCTTCGCTCACTACCTATCTCAAAGAAGTACCTAGGTAGAAATAAGTTGTATCACTTTGTAGTGTTACCCATTTAATTATTAGTCATTTAATATTTATTTCAACAATACGGAAAATACGTCCTATAATTGGTAATATATAATGAAATTTCAAAATAAACGATAACATACTTAGTACTTAGTAGGTACCTAGTGGAAAGATATTGAACTGGACTCAACAATTTAAATAGTACCTATCTATATATAGAGCTCAATGATTGCTAATTGTTGTCGAAAACAAATTTTTTACCTATCTGTGAACATTAAAAGGTTGGCTATAAAGGTTCAGGACAAAGTTTCTACTGGAATGAATTTGGTAAAATGGTTTAAGATTTTGGGTATTGAATGAATTTGATTAGGGGGTTCAGATGAGCAATCATTTGAACCCAATATTATTAATAAGCTCCGTAAGAATTTCGACAGCATCAACAAGTGCGAACGTCCATCTTCAAGGGTTGACGAGTTCAAAAAATTAATAATATTTTGATATGACCAATGGATTGATTCAGTATAATATTAAATTTAAAAGAGATATACCGTTAACAATTATTTTGAACCGACTCGATAGATTTGTTCCGTTGATCTGTGTTATTGATCCAAATAAGAAGACAGCAGTACCTACTCGAGATTGGTGAGGACAAGCGAACAGTAAAGTGCTATTTCAGTGCTGTTGGGTCATTAAATGAACGACATGTTCTTTTGAAAAATACAAGATTACGCATCGCCATACCGTACCTATACATTTAATTAATTAATTATTATTATTGCATTTTTGTCACACAAAGTTATCTGTATAGGTACTCGAATCAACTGTATTTTATTAATTATTATTGTTTTGGGCCGAATGTAAAATAAACTATTATCACATTATACGATGGTCCTATTATTAGTTATTAGGTACCTATATGTGCAGATGGTCTGGGTGACTTGGTGGATACACACAAAACGCAGTTAGTTTCGAACCCGTCGAGAGGAACATAATATCTGTAATAAATAATATTCTAACCTATACAAGGTATTATTATAACACGTTTTTTTATTTATCGTAGATCACGTTAGTTTGTGTAAATTGGCATAGTTGAAAACAAAAACAGCATGCTGTTATGCATAAAAACGTACCTAATTATCATATTATTAAGTGTATTTCGTGATTCATGATTATATATATTATAAGTTTTGAACGAATTAAACGAATAAAAAACTTGTACTAAATATTATTAGTAACTTTTCTGGTTTTTGATTTCAACATTTTTGTTATGTTGGCTTACATAATTATTACGACCTACCTATAACTTATAATACATATTCACTGTAACGCAGTTTGCCGTGACCGTAGAACCCAACCTGATATATTCCGTCTTCCGTCTATCGTCTATGAGTATCAGGTCTATGAATTATTTTAAGTATTTAACACGTTCAGTCGTTCAGTGGCGTTTTCGTGGGGGGGGGGGAGAGAGTTAGTGGGCATATCCGCCTACATTATCTTTTTTTTTTTGCCGACCTACAGAAAACAACTTATTAATATAAGAGGCGTTTTAGAGTCATTCTTAATAAGTTTTTATTAGTTATTGTAAAATGTGTTATTATTTATAACGTCCCCCCCATTGAAAATTTCTGAGCACACGTTATATACATAACAGTGATTATATATTCAATGACAATATTGCCAAGGTACACTCGATACATGATGATGGCTACAAATATGTAGCAGAGCGGTTACCTATAATTCTTAATTTCTTATTCTGAAGCAGAATAGTTTTCTGGCAATATTGTTATGTAAGTACAGGTATAGAATTTCAAATGATAAGTTAATTGAATAATCTAAACGTCTTCGGGAGGGGGGGGGGCTGGTAAATTACAACAAAAATGCATATTTTACAAAAGGTTACAAAATGCATAGGTATAGGAACATCATTAAAAAAAAGCAAATTTAATATTAATCTGATGTTGCTATTTGTGAGCAGTGTCAGTCTGGACCTATACCTACCTACATTTTAATACATTGGAATAAAATTATTATATTTTAAAAAATAATTCGTTACCTATTATATCATAATAATGTTAAAAAAAAAAATTATAGTCAACTATTATGTGGGTTATGTTACATTTTCACAAGTCACGACTAAAAAAATGCGTTTCAGTAACGATTTTACTTTGTAACGCGTTACGTAATTCAATATTTAGAATTTTTCCTCGTAGGTACATAACTCGTAACCGTTTTGACTGTTTTGAGTATCGAGAACTAAAACAAAAAAAAAATTAAATGTAATCAATCAGAAATAATAATAATACTAAGTGCCTTTAAATATACATATAATAATATAGGATATACGGGGTGATTCTTTTAAGTGGGTACACTAATTATCTCGAAAAGTATTTAATTTTTTCAAAATATTTTTTACATGGTTTCAAGTTGTTAAAAACCAACGTTTTTATTAAAAAATTATTTTTTTAAATCTTTTTTATCCTTATCATTTTTTAAGTTTTTTACTTTTTTGAATGACAACATAGAGTTTTAATTTCATATTCAAATCAGAATATTTTTCTAAGTATTTTGATACATAGAAATCGAATATGGGGCTAGCAGTTGATGAGTTATAACTGTTATAAGTATTTAAAGTTTAGACAAGCGGAGTAGTGGACAAATATTTTGCGGGGTAACCCCGTACCACTCCATTCTGCCATCTAAACTTTAAATACTTATAACTCATAAGCTACTAGCCCCAAATTCTATTTTTATATATCAAAATACTTAGAAAAATATTCTGCTTTGGAATATGAAATTAAAACTCTATGTTGTCATTCAAAAAAGTAAAAAACTTAAATAATGATAAGGATAAAAAATATTTAAAAATATAATTTTTTAATAAAAACGTTGGTTTCTTAACAACTTGAAACCATGTAAAAAAATATTTTGAAAAAAGTAAATACTTTTCGAGATAATTAGTGTACCCACTTAAAAGAATCACTCTGTATAGCCATAAAGATAATGGTAGATAAGTACCTATGTAGTATGTAGACTTACGAGTAAAAGTAACGTGCTAATATTAGTATCTATTACACTATAGTGACTTCAAATTATGTAGAGAAAACATTTCCAGACATTTTACCTAATACATTTCGAGATAATCAATAATCATGAGTGTTAAAAGAATAGAGAATATACCTACCTATTCATCTAGTGAAGTTTATTATATATGCACATACATTTTATATACTCATATATGCATAATGCATTATGTAATATGTATATATATATACTTACAGCTACAATACAGACAATCAGGTAATATAGAAACTTTCCTTTGACCGCTCTACGAATATACGATCCAATAAGTGTAAGTGCATATTGCAAAAAAATATATTTGTTCTCGACAATTTCCTATTTTTAATTCATGTAAGTGTGGTTTTATTTTTATATTAAATGTAGGTACCTACGTTATTGATTGTTTTCAATTCAGTAATGCATTCACCACAATTTTGGTGTACTACCTACCTCGATCAATAGGTTGGTACAACACAAATATAATAACATTTTTTGCATAGTTTTGTTTTAATTTAATTTTTTTTAAGCTATATCGTATGTACCTACGACTAATTTTCGTATAGGTATCAATTAAGTTCAGACAGACTTTATTATAATAAATTGAAATAATATTATTTTATCATTCAAATTTTAAGCTAATTTTGTATGCCTAACCGTACAAATATGTTGAACATCTATTCAAATTTTACACTACATTGTATTATAGGTACTTAAAATGTATCCTTGTCACATAATCACTTTTATCGGGAAAATTATACTTACTCAGGTTACTCTTACCTATACTAATTTTATTTTCCTCGCGGCATCATATATCATATAATACTTATATTAAATCGATATCGACTTAATAAAATATACCATTCCAATTATTTTTTTTCTAAATTCCATACAGCTTTGAGAATGAAATATTTCATTAGAGGTTACACAAGAATTTAGTAATTTTAGCTTTCAATGTTCCTGAATGACGAATTGTTGAGAGAACTGGACTACCTTTTTAAACAAAACTCGGCGGCCCTGCCTATAGGTACCTATTATATAAATTATTCATTATAATATTATGTACCTATTACATAATTTATATATTTTTAATATTTACGCCATTCAGTACAATAACCAATGATGTTACCAAAGGTGTGATTATTGGGACACTTGCACGCACCTCTATAAAAATTTTGTGTTGAGCAAAAGTATTTCTCCTCCCCTACTCCCAAATATGCTAACAATAGAGATCTTTATGTCTTATGAAAATTTATAGAAAAATGTAATACAATGTACATAAATACAAATTACAATTATTTTTCTAATCAAATTATTGCATTAAGTAAATTTATTTGAATTATTTAACGTTTTTCCTGTTGCATAACAATAATATGTTGTAATTAGCAGGGATAATATGTTTCTAAGTCACAAAATGAGTATGAGTTTTATGAATTATGTGAAAACTAAAAACGAACAAATCATTTTTTTATGTCTTTAATGAATAATTTTGCGCTCCCCTAGTTTTTTTAGCAAGTTAGGATGTTGTTATGTAAGATACCATAATACCTTATCATCAGACACCAAGTTTAACAAAAAATCGTCTTAGAAAGTTAGACATTTTTCCATGCGCGCAATTCGTCCGTATTTATGGAAAAATCACTCAGCCCCCAGAAACGACTTATTTAAAATGTATAGTACACTACTGTCCCATAAACCTTTTTTGGTTACCTACTCTATGGCTACTTGAATGTGTTTTTACTGTTTTTTATAATCATAATAGTTTAAAAAAGTAGTAAACATCTCATAAATAGTGTATTAGGGTCTTCTAAAATTTAGTAACATGTAGGTACTTATCCATAGTATTTCATAGATTACATTGCGTGCATATAATATGAAAATAAAGACATTTTAATTATTATCCTGTTCAATGTCTGAAAAAAAATTATGTTACTCATTCACTATTTAAAGCAAAATTACCTATCTAGAATTTTAGATTCTGAGCGGAGCGATGAATGTATTGATTTTACCATGATGAGTGTTTTTTTTTTGTGTCTGTCATCACGTTTTGGGGCAGTAAAAATGCTTCGATTTTTGACTTCAGTACCTCGATCGATCAGAAAGTGAATTTAGTTGGTACTTCGGGGGGTCAAAAGTAAAAAATTCTTAATACTTTTCTAAATAATCGGGATAAACAAACTAAAAATTAAGGGAAAAACGGGAAATTTTACGCACTATCAGTTTTCGACAAAATCGATTTTGATTATTGATGTAACTTTAAAACAAATGACCATTGATACATGAAATTTTCACCAAATGTTTTTATAAGTATATTCTATCCACCATGAAATTTTCAAAAATGTTCGACTTAAGTTGAACTATTCATAGGCATTTGAAATTTTCGATCATTATTAGTTTTTTAAAAATTAATATCGATAAAAACTTATTTGTTTGGTAGAAAAGCTTGAAAATTTAATACAAGGCTTCTAACACATTGCTACAATAGCAGTTGAAATATAAAAGAAATATATAGTCACAATTTTTTTTTATAAGCATTCAAAGTTCAAATTTTGACTTAAGACGTAAAAATTACGGCAATGTTCAAATTATCTTAGATAGAAATTCATAAAAGTTTTATTTTTAATTCTAAGATTTGAAAATTTAATACAAGGCTCCTAACATATTTTTACAATAGCAGTTGCAAAATAAAAGAAATACATAGTCACAATTTTTTTTTACAAGCATTCGAATTTTGAATTTTAGACAACATACGTAAAAATCACGAAAATTCATAAATTATTTTATGCTAGAAATTCATTAAAAATTGTCCTTTTATATCTTAGAATTTAAAATTTTATATAAAGCTCCTAACATATTTTTACAATAGCAGGTGAAAAATAAAAGAAATATATTAGCACAATTTTTTTACAAGCATTCAAAGTTTAAATTTTGACAACATGTGTAAAAATCACGAAAATCATGATAATTCGCAAATTATTTTAAAATAGAAATTCATAAAAATGTTTCTTTTGAAATCTAAGGTTTGAAAATTTTTAATAATCTATAATATATTCTAGGCAGATAAACCGTCTTCGCTCAGAATTGTTTTTCGTATACAATGATATAATATCATTAGATTCAAATTTAATTCCATCCATTACAGTAACCCACTTGTAACCTACTGTACAGCAGAGCGACATCCACGACTTACCCGTCTTTTTAATATATAGATACTCAAATATAATTTATGTTCATTATCACTCTATAAACATAACTTGTAATAAAAATTTGTTTCAAGCATATACTGCACACACTCGAAAATTAAATAACAAAATTTTGTTTTTCATAAATGTTCTTAAATAAATAATACCTTTATTGTTATAACTTATAGTAATGAATCATAACTAGTGAAGATATCAAAAGGAGCATTGAAAGAACAAATATAAATTATATTTTATGCTAATATTTATATTTGACATTTTTAACAATTTTAAATTAGTTTTATACAAAATAAATAAATAAAAATATTTTAATAGAATACATTTGGGTACATATTGATTATTATTATTATTTTGTAATTTTGTTACAAGTATTTATTTATATTGTTTAAGGTTAAATAAAAAAAATGTATTAATCATTTGTTTAACTATTAGTAGTTTAAAACAATTGACTACTCTCTCCTATTTCATACTTAACTTTTGAAAATCTATGTACTTTACTATACGTTGTACGATAAAAATGTCAATAACCATAAACATTTTTCATACAAGCCCATGAGCACCTAATCATGGTTCCATAACCAGTATCGCATAAGTTCATATTATATATAGGTCCATTAATTTGTCCGAAAGGCGAATGACATTATGACATACTAAATAAGAAGTCATAATCATTTTATAGATATTGGTTTGTTTGTAAGCTAAGTTACTATAACAATATATATAATTTTGGACATTATACGTTGCTGTTTACATAGTTAATAACTCACATGCAATACTATAGCTTATTGACAAATATTTTGTAGCTAATTTTATTTATTTTACTATACTCATGTTATATATATATCATCAGTAGTCGGGACGCTACTAGTTTATTGAAGCTCGTTAATATTACAGCTACTCCCCTCAAGATATCTCTATTGCTACTTTTTATATATGTATATAGTGCGCTGTTTTTAACACTATTGTTTAAACGTAGGATGCTACTTCATGCTACAGTTTTTTTTTTTTTTTTTAATATTCTGATTGAAAATTGGTAGTTAATAATTTGTACCACTGATTATAATTACTACCTACATTTATAACTATGTTTATAATAAATGTTTGTAATTATTTAATATTTGTAACTGGGCAAGATTTAAATTACTGAGTCAAACATGTAATACAACCGAAAAATTCACTACTACATTCCTCATTATTATTATAGTATAAATAGATAAATAAAATAGTTATCATACAATTTTAACTATTTTCAAATAGGTTGAAGGTAGCAATAAAATAATATTGATTTTCGGTACGCTAACCAAAAGTTTAAAGTGTGCTTAAGTATTCAGCTAGTTTAAGACAGTGTATTGTAGGATTTCTGCACTTAGCTGGTTACTCCCGACCATTGTATATCATCAATATTATTAATTAATTTTGTATCACGTGAACATTTTAGCTGTTTTATATAGATACTATTGTTTATTTATAGTATAGTTATTATTACTGATGAACATCAACATAGTTATTAAAATAGATACAGTTGTTACAGTTTTATTTGGTAAACACAAATATTAACTAAAAAGAAGTTAATGTGATTATGATAACATGGATTACTAATTGTTAAATTAAAGTTATAGGTATCATAAATTCATATAATATAAATAATAATAATAATAATAATAATAATAATAATAATAATATTTCGTGCATTTAATAAATAAAATAAAATATAACTACTCATAGGGTAGTAAATTTGATTAAAAAAATATACATTAATTTTATTGGTCAATACATTTCAACTGTATCTGTTATTCATATTATTCATATTATTATTATTATTATTTATACATTTTAACTTTAATATAAATTTATATATTGCAATTATAAATTTAATGGAATTTTGTTTTTACATAACTTTTTCAATCATACAATACATATCATACAATCATAGTTAAAATAAAATAATTTATCAAAGCAACAAAATAATTTAAAGAAAGTAGTAGTAATAATAATAATAATAATAATAATAAATACAATAATAAATTGAAATGAAATAAATATGATTTTGTAATGATAAAATACAATATTTGTTTTTATATTCTTCCACCATTTACACAAACCTAGTCACTAAACTGCAACTAAAATTAAGAAATATACATAGTAAATTACATAACTAATATTTTTTGGATAAAATGTATAACAATAAAATTCTTAGATACCATTAAACAAATAGCTAGTAAATAAATGTATACATATACATATATATATATATATATAGATATAGACTTCATAGTTTACATTTGAATGGTGTTAAAATAATATATAATATAAATTGTGATTAAATTTTAGTAACACAGGATACATACAAGGTACATTATACAATAAATAAAATTGTATTGTGGGTTGATTTTACCAAAACTTTACTAATCACAATCATTGTAAATGTTTAGAAGTAACCAAACACTGTAACCACCAAAATTAACGATGCATAGATTTCACTAATCTAATTGTGGTTTAGGTTAAAAACATCTCAAAAACATGATTACATTTCTTATCATGTGGGGCTATGGTCTATGACTGGATTGGCTGTAAGTACAATAGTTTTTGTATTTAACTAATTTATTTTTAGATGGGAAAATATTTAATTGAAATTCACACTTTTAGGTTTACTATAACATTTAAGTTTCAAAATCCATTTGACTTGCTATGATAGAATATTTTATTTAATTAAAATTGATAGTAAAAATTTGATAGAGTAAAATAAAAAAAAAAAACTTAAATATAAACAATATTTTATTGCTAATAAAAAAATTTGAATGAATGAAAAAATTATTAACTATTATTGAACATGACCAACTTTTGTCAATACTGACATTTTGCTGGATCAATACACTCACATTATGCTTACAAAAGCATAATGGAAATAAACAAAACATTTTGTATATATTATAAGATAATATATTGATACATATATTAAATGCAAATTGATAAATATAATTCTGAGGCTTAATAATTTTACAAAGCTATATAGGTTATTAGATGATTAAATGTCAATAATCCATATGAAAACTGACTTGATTTACTGTATCACTTACAACAGCTGCTAAGGCTCTTGTTAGCTCCTTCAGATTCAACTAGACGTCGACCCTGCCCTGCAGTATTAGTTGTTTCATTCTTAGGAAGTTTTTCAGCTAAATCAATTTAATTGTAAAAATAAAATAATATTTTGACATATTTTTGTTTTTAATTACGAACCAATTGCCTTAAAAATTTCGGTCACATTAGCACTTGTTTTAGCTGATGTTTCCATAAACAGCAGTCCATTCTCATAGGCATATGTTTGTGATTCATCAGTCTGAACACTTCTCATAGTATTTAAATCTAACTTGTTTCCAGCTAAGGCTATTACAATACCAGGTGTTGCTTGTCTTTGAAGTTCTTTCACCCAATTTTTAGCTCTTTCAAAGGTATCCTTTGTAAAGAAAAATCTCATCAATTAATATCTAAAAATATCTACAGGTTGTATAAGACTCAATATATATTACTTGATTAGTAATATCATAGACTACAATAGCTGCTTGAGCACCTCTATAATACATTGGTGCTAAACTGTGGTAACGCTCTTGACCAGCTGTATCCCAAATTTCAAATTTTACAGCTACATCATTTAAATGAATTGTTTGTGTAAGGAAAGCAGCTAAAGAAATACATCATATTATGAAAATTATTAATTTATTTTTATGATTATAATATAACAAAGTTTAGGGTTTTCAATAGAGGCAGGCGATTAAAAAATACATACCACCAATCGTACTCTCTTGGTATTCATGAAACTGGCCTTTTACAAATCTAAGTACTAAACTAGATTTTCCAACTGATGATTCACCTAAAAGAACCAACTTGAACTGACATATTTTTCCTGGTGTTTGGCCATTAGGTCTCTGCGGTACAGCTCTGTTGGCCATTATATATTTATTACTGCAAAGAGAAAAATATATTTCAAATTAAAACTATGTATTAATTAAATTGCATTTTATACCTAATAATAATAATGATAAATACATATCAATAACAGTATGATACCACGTGTATTTAATTATATACTTGTAAAACACTGGTCTACGTGTAAGATAATATGGAATTGATAACATAGAGCGAAAAAATGTTATGTTATTCAAATCAAATTATAAATTATATATAATTAATTTAAAGAAGCAGAGCAAGAAATTATTTTTACAAAACTAGACATATAATGAGTATTTATTTTACAATAATATTTTTAATTTTAAATTGTTTTCTCTTATTTTGTGAGAAGGTGTGCTTAGGTAGTTTCAAGTGCCCATATTAATTTAATGGAGAGCTAATGCTACTCATAGTTGTTTTTGAGATAGCCAAGTAGGATATTTGTTAGTTTTCTTGGTAATATAGGGGGGTTTCATTATGAATACAGTTTTTGAAATCCTGACCAATTCGTTATTGTTAGGATGGTGGCACTGTTCTTAAAATTTCTGTTACTTATAGTATTGAGGTTTTTAGTGAATAACCAATATATTGTGTATTTTGCTTATTTGTCATCATGGATTGGTATACAATCGAGCAACGAGCAACAATGAACAAGTTTTGTTTATTAAAGCCCAATATAAACATGGTGAGTGTTGCTGCGATAATTAGGAAACTTCGAACGATCCTCAAACGTTGTGAAGCAACGACTGCATAAACAATAGTGAAGGCTAAAGGCTAGTCAGTAAATTCAATGAGACTGAATCAATATTGCAAACATTAAAATTTATGGGCGCAAATAAGCCCAAAGGTCTATTGAAAACATTAATGTTGTTAACGACTCTGTCGTTGCAAGTAAAGAGGGTAATATTATGCACAATATCGCATTCCACACTTTAACTTCAACAAATAGTGAAATAAATGTATCATTATTTTTAAAATAATTTTTTATTTATAGCAAAATCAAAAACTGCGTTCTTTATGAAACACCATTTATAACTAAGCATAATATAAATTACAAGGAGTATAGAAAATATGAATATATGGTGATTACAGTTAAGCCCAGCAAAATTATTTAAGATTGCTTTCAAATCTTATGTTAACAATATAAATATGAATTATTAGCTATTATTTCTAACCACTCTTAAATTATCTGTTTTTTATAGTATAAAATCATCAAAGGTTACCAATTAACAACAATTCAATACTAACATAACTCAACAGCATCACTAACCCAACAAACAACTTAGAATATATTTGTATGTATTATTGTGGTCAAATTTTGAAATGAAAAAACTATGTAACATATATGATATTTATAAAGTTAATATTTATTTTATAATATAACTAGCTCTAGTATGCCTCAATATGGGTTTTTTTCTTTTAATACAAGAATATAAAATAAATAGCAATTGTAATAATAACAAAGTTTTCAGATGATGGCCCCAACATTATTGAACAATTTGAGTTCTGTGTACCCACGAGATCTTGTCAATCGCCTAGTGTACTCTTAAATTGAATAGACTATAACCTGAATATTCAGATTTATTTATTCTTATTAGTTGTTATTTTTTATTATTGTTATAATTTTTATATTCGAGATTATATCTGTATTTTTCTTGATTTTATTTTTGTTTACTTATACCATATGTCTAATTCTAATTTATATATTTTAATATCATGCATTCTATACATCATATTTACAAAAAGGATTTTTACCCGTTGATTTATAAAATAAAATAAATAGATAATAAGTCATAAGCAAAAATTATCAATACAGAATACAGATATAGCAAATATTAATTATGTATAACATTTTAATTTATTCAGAAATAACTGATTAAGTTAAAAACATTGCAATATATTCTTATTAATTATGCTCTACAGATTATTTTTTTAAATTTCTCCGAGAATTTCTCTTATAGTTTAACTAGTATTATAATAGGCATATTAAATAAATTAAGGAAAAATAATAGTAGACAATCTCTTAAATGCATTAAATTATCTTTAGATGACTTGTCTGAATATATTAGTGATTATCAATTTATATTTTTGCTAAAACATTTACAATTTTTATTGGTATCTACTTGCTACTCATAGGTTTAATGGAATTTTTAATTGTTTTGATAAGTATAACAATTTTTTTTTGGAAGTCCTAGACAATGTTTTTTAAGTACAAATTCCATTTCATACACCAGAAAGTTGAAAATTGATTACTTTTTAACTTTTATATTGCATATTTTTGAAATTTTTAGGTTTTTTTAATTTTTAGTACATATTTATACATTATAGGAAATTAAAAATATTAGCTCAAGATAATTCAGCTTAACCATTTCTCATTTGTTAATTGTTCTATTTATGTATTTGATATGACAATAATGTCTTATCTATCTACATTGCGATTAACAACTGTTGTGCATCCAAAACTCAAAATAATAACATATTATAATTATTCGATTTGTGTTAAGTCGCAATCCCATTTAATTTATATAGTTTGTGTGATCACTTGCTCAAGAATAATTAAAAAAGAATATTCTAACATTAAAGCATTATTGCAGTTAAAATACATTTTTGCTATATATTTAAAGCACTTTTTTTAAATTTTTAGACCATTTAAATCAGGACCCTAATTAATTATTAATAGCAGAATTAATACAATAAACATAAAAATTTGATGCCAACAAGTGGTAGGATGATAACTGATAAATACATTTTCATTAAATCCTTAATATTGTCGTATTTACTTTATAAATATTAAAGTAAAAATAGATAATAACAAACAGGTTTAATATAAATAAATAATGTGTACTATTAATAAATCACATAAATTTTATAAAATTTCCATCACAAATTAGGTAACATTTGGATAGTATATGAAAGCCAGACATCAACATCAATCACAGCTCATACTAAATAAACTTCTTAAAGTGATTAATTAATGTGAAAAATATATCTTTAAAGGCAAGAATTATTTATAATATAAATTACTTAAATATTATAGAAATATGATTTGTGTTGAGACATGACAATACTAATTTTAGTTAGCCAAATAATAATAAGTAAGTAGGTATTAATGTAATTAATTTTCTTTTGTATTTTATGTATTTTCCAAACACATAATAATATAAAATTTATTTTAATTTTAAACAAATAATACCTAGACAAATTATAAGAAATAATTTGTGGTCATTAATATATTGTATAGATTAAGTTTTACACTAAAATAAATTGATACATTTTTATTGTTGCAATTTTAAAAATATATTGCATATATATTTTAGAACTTGGTGTTTGCAAACACCATGTGATAGCTTGATAATATTAAGCACATAAAGACCAAATGAGCTTTTTATACTTCTTACATACCTACACGATTAATAAGTACTTAATTGAACTGGGTAAATTTTTTAATATGATTAAGATACTATATATTTTTCTCAGCATTTTCTATAGTATAATTGAAAAAAAATTTACCTAAAATTTTTTTAAATTTATTCTAGTGTCAAGACTGAGAACGTTGCAATACAATTACTGAAAAATACAAGACATTTCAAATACTTAAAATGTTATTTTTTTTATAAGAAAAGAAGGGCAAGGATAAGTACCTATTTTTGTTCTCTTGGTTATTAAATAATAATAATATAGATAATAATTAAAAATAATATTTTTTTAGCTATATAATTAACTAAAAATATGACAACATGCCATGGTTCAGGCAATTAACTTTATATTTCATAAACTTCTAATTTGATTTAAATAAAATAAAACTACCATAACTTAATACAATTAACAATATTACAAAAAAAATAACAGATAAGAACCAAAAAATTTTTTTATAAGAACTAAAACTTAAATCATATTTCAACCAATTTTCATCCAATGTTATTAAAATTAAAATATTAAATTTCTATTTAAAAATCATTTTTAATCAATTTATATTTTGGAGGTTAATAGTTGCTAAAAAACAATTGATTTTTAATCATAATTATAATAGTTATTTAATAAATAAAATTGGTTTAATCTAAGTACATTTGATATTTGAATATTTATTAATTATCCAAATTAATTGGAGCTGATATCAATTTGCAAAGATAATGATTTTCAGTAAACAACTATACATTATTAAGTACTTATTATCCTACCTTATTATATTATTAATTTAATGATTGTTTTTTTTTCTTAATTGTTTCTCAACTATACAAATAAATCAGCAGTTAATGTGATTAATAAAGTATTATCTATAAAATTAGAAGTAAACTAAAAAATACCTATTAAGGTATATTATTTTAATCTTTTAAATGTCTTAGGTACAAGAAAATATAGGTATATAAAGCCAAATAAAAATTGAACTTAAAATTAATTAAGTAAATAATCAAAAACATTATAGGTTCCATGAGGTAGATATAAGAACTAAAGCAAGGATAATTTTAAAAATGTAATTGAGATACAAAGGAATAAATGTTATTTTACATAACATTAATATATTGTTTGAATCAAAGTAAAAATGTTTTCTATTCCTAAATTATAATCATCCATTTGCAATGTACAAACTTAAGTTTTGAGAGGACATTTCACCCACATGTGTTATTTCTGTCTTAATATGTACAATATACCAAAATCTGTTTTGCCCGGTATAATACCACTCAAACTGTAGTCATAGTTCATATCCCAAATTTATATACAATATAGTTGAGAATATTATCTGAGAAATAATATTTTTACTTTTTTGAAATCATCTATACAAAAAAAAATTTCTGACTATTAGGTATTTCAAAATCCATTATTTTTGTGTTTTTCGAACTTGAATAACTTTTGTTTTAGATCAGACATGTACAAAATAAAAAAGAATATTTTACAGCAAAATTATCCCTTTCATGTGTTAAAAATTTTGTTTCTTAGTTTTGACTGTAGATTTCTCTGCTCTTTCAAGGGTTAATCGGTTTTAGCTGTTTTGCATTTGTAAGACAGTGACAATACACACGGGTGCGTGCAGGAATAGTTTTCTTTTAAGACAAGATACAAAATTTTTTAGACAACAGTTTTAATAATAATACATATTTCAACATTGTATGGATATATTTTTAAATAATACCTACCTATCTACATTTAAAACTCAAATATTTTCTCGAATATTTTGAAATCTACATTTAGGCTTTTCAATATATCTGAAATTTAATATTCTCAAAAATACCATTGGGTATTTGTTTTGTATTAGTGTTTCACTAAAATATATTTTAACACTTAAAAGTTGGATGTTTAATTAATAAATTTAATATAACTATTTTTTTACGAAAACAAATCTTTTTCTGACTTAGGTAATTGCTTCTGATAAATTTTAGGTATATTAAAAAATGCTTTTAGCGTCGTGCCTCCCCGCCTTAAATCAAAATCCAGCTCGAAATCCAGGATATGTCACTGGATAATGACTATCTAAAGTAATTTCATTAAGGTATTTAGTTTTATTTTAATTATACTTTTGATATACTGTATATTATAAATTAACCATAACAAGCCACATAATTGCTTATATACCATAATGTTAGATACTTAGTATGTTTAGACAAAACAGGATAAATGTTTAAAATATATTTATATTAGATAGGTAGATAATAACTAATTTAATTAAATAAACTTGCTTGTGTGACCCTCAGATACTACAATACAGTATATTATATTTTATTGAACAACTGATAACAATATTGAAACACCACAGCGTAGATTGTTGAACTGACCTCGTTTTATGTTTATTCCACTGTTGTAAAAATTATACTTTTAAATCGAATTTTAATTATTAGTTATTAGACAAACATCTCCCCAGAGGAACATGTTGTACTAGAAATGAAAAATTTAATGTGTAAAAATAATAAAATATTGTAAATATAACTGCTGATAAGATGCAAAAAAACCATTTTTTGTTGTACTACCTGGAAAAAAAATCGATTCTACACTGAAAATACAATATAGACATAAACATATTGTATATACTAAAAAATCATGATTCTAACATATGTCAAGATGCGCATCGCCTCCCATACCTAATATCTACTTTATCAAATTCGCGAATGAGATCATATGAGGCGATCGATCAAATTGTTTAAAAGATAGTGACAAGAATTGGGTCAGTAGGTGTTAAAATAATAATATATATAAAGGCATTTATGATAACATATAATTAGACAATGTCTTACTTACGTGATTTTGGATTTTTCCACAAGCTGTCTCTTCGCCGGGGTCCGTCGTGAATAATGTAATACTGTATTAATATTATATAATAATTATTATGTGAGTTACGGAATTAATATAGGAACGATATAGTATTGAAAAATAAATTAACTAGAATGATATAAATATTTAAATAAAAATTTTAACGAAAATTTTATTGAAATGATTACAAAAAAAAAAATAATAAATTATATTTATGTTTATATATATGTTGTATATTCAGCTCTCACTGACTACTTCCTTTCTAATCACAGTACGAATATTTTATTAATATATTTATCGCGAACGTGTGTGTGATACGCAAAAAGCGGAACACTGGTATACAGTGTTTAACTTTGGGAAAATTCTTCGAATGTTTTACGTCGTCGATTGATTATCACATAATTAACGGCGGCGAAGGCGGCGGCGGCGGTAGCGGTGACGCACCACAACTGATTCGGACGGGAGACGGAATGAATGTCGTAGACGGTGAACCGTAACAACAATAATATATAATATCACTGTATAGTTGGTAGTTTTGCACCGATTGTTGTTGTCTCCCCACTGGAGGATTTCGTGCCTACCTCGGAGTCGCGTATTATTATTATTAATTTCCTTGTCACCAAGTTGGATTTGATAAAGAGAAAATAACTTTTAAAAGTCGCGTGTCATCGATGTCGATGATACGGCGCGGCGTCGCTTATTGTTATAGTATTATTGTAATAGCCGGATGGCGATTGGTGGTCGCGGTGGCGGAGATGACGAGCGGGAGAAAGGGACAGCCTTGACGGTGCAGCTATAGCGCTCCGGAGTGCGGACAACGAAATAAAAAAAGTTATGTAAAACGTACACGTCGTCGTTTGTCATATATCATTGAATAATGTATTAAAACTATTTCAGTAAAAACGAAACATTGCCGTTTTCGATAATACGCCGTAATGGGCGTCCAATTCCGCACTGCGAACTGTTGTAGAACGTTTCGTTACATTCGATCGTTGCGGCAGAACGGGGCGTTTTCGCTCGTTGGTGGGCTGGTGGCTAGCTCGTCCAGCGACGTGGAGGTCGTTTCGCGCAGTCGCGAGTTTGCGATGTCGTCGGCGCGTCGGCGTCACGCGTCTATGATAAGTCGTCGACGCCGCCGTGATTGATAATAAATGTTAATAATAATAATAATAATAATAATAATTATACGAAAACGGCATTGTACCTACTCGTTTCACTTGTACACAATACTGCAGAATACACGTATGACTGCGATTAATGACGTTTCAATTTTCGTGGAAAGGAGGGGGATTTGACTACTTGAGTTCAGTCCAATTGATTCTCTAGGTCAGAGTCTCAGAGGTCTAAACAAATTCTCATCGCCCGGATTAGTGTCACCGTAACGCTGTGCCGCTATATTACCAACTTTTTTAACAGAATTTAACAATACCTACCATATATCTACCATATAGCCAGATAGACTGTTCATATTGCAAATATATTTTTACATTGTACAGCAGCTATGAGATATTTAAAACTAAATATTAATATTATAATAACACTTACCCTGAAATAATACACATGCGGTTTTAGATAGGTTTCATATTATATTTACACACACACGCCACACATGTATATAATATATATGTATTATGTATGTGCTCAAAGCTTAGACGATTGTAATAATTGTATTCTTCTTTGAGTTCCTGAAGTTTTTTTTTAATATTACTTAAATAGTTAAATATCTATTGAAATATCCTTTTCAATATTTAGAAAATATAAACAATTAATACGTATAATATAATATTAACATGCTACGACTTATGGATATGAGTGACATAATAAAAGTTTATAACGATATATAACATGACAGGTGTGGAAGAGTGTTACTGTTTCCAGTTTCTATAGTATTATCGAAAGGAAAAAAAATAATATAATACATAAATATTGAACATTGGTCGTTGGAACTTGGAACTTATTAGTAGACATTTTTAAATTGAGTAGCTAGTGAGTAGTGATTTGCATAATACATTATTATAAGTATAGATAACGCTGACATACTGTAATAAGTATTGGCATACTGCAATTATGCAATGCAAAATTAAATAACCATTAGACTTAGTGGTATAATCATTTTATTAATTCATTTAGATATACATATTTTTAAGGGGGGCCTCATCGTATCGTTCACTAATAAAATTTAATATTTAATATAATAATAATAATATATCAACTATAAATTTAAATTATGTAATTATGTTCAAGAGTAACTAATAATAAATAATAATTATAAAAACTATTTTAAATAGCCCTCCCTCACATTCAGACTTTAGGGTCCATCATTAACAAAAGTACATACTATTATTTACTGTCGTATTAATGTTCAATGTAATTTGAAATATTAACTAAATAATCTTTTAATATAGATTTTATAATACTTATAATATCAATTATTAACAAGTAGTATATTTTTAACATTTTTAAATTTTTCTATCTTAGGTTACTACAACAAAGTAGGTACTATTACAAATTAATATTGTTGAAAATATTAAAAATTATATTTACTGACTGTGGACGAATACCAGAAGCAGGCATTCTGGCAGTGGTGCATGCCTAGTCTATTGTAGCTCTAGTATCTAATCTCGAAAGCGTCGAGAATTACACACGAGCGCATTTATAAAGCTGGTAAAAAATATTATGTATACTTCTCCTCGCTCGTTTAGAATATTTGTATACGGACAAAAAATTTGAACAATAAAAACTGTTTTTGTTTTAAAAAATGTGAATCGAGGTAAAGTTATGCAAATTGTAATATATTTTTGAAATGCGTGAATTTCCTTTTGAGCCACGGGGCTCTTAGAAAACACATAATACAATTATTACAATTATCTATACATAATAATAATGGAATGATGGCTAATATCTACAAAATGTTAGTGAAGTAGTAGAAAAATAAAAGGAGAGAAATTGGCAGTCATACTATTATAGTATTATATATTTATATACTTAGTTTTATATTTTATATACATATAGATATAGCATAGTTAAGGTTTGTTATTATATTAAATTGTGTTACAAAATGTAATATAATATAATGGATAATAATCTGAATCGAAATTTAAATTATTATGATACTACGATAAATGAGTATAATAAAGCTGTATGCAGAGTGGCTATTAATATTTACCTTGCTAAGGGGCTCCCAAACTTTTTTGTTTCGCGGCGCATTTTTCAAACTAAGACTCATGACTAAGATTTTTTCATGGCTAACATATGACCTTTTATAGTTAAAAACAAATAAAACAAGCATATTTTTTAATTGATAATATAGAAATATTTATTTAACTATAATTATATACTTATTACTTATATACATATTATTTTAGTTCTTGTATTTTATAAATTTATTTGTAGAAGACATATGACTTATGAGATGGATGCCCATATTTTTTCAAATCTTGGGGTAAAACTATAAACAGCTACTCTCATTTCCTTTTCCACGTTTATTTTTGTCAGATACTTGCTTTTAGCAATCGCCAAAAACTCAGCTTCACATAAATATTAAGTAGAAAACGAAATTAAAATTAAAAAGGGGATGTTAATCTCTTATTGAAAATTTGAAATCCAAAATCTGGCCAATTTTATACTGGTAATTTTTGCTTTCAAATTACTGCCGCAATAGATAATTCAATTAGACTAGTTTCTTTAGTAGAAACTATAAATGAAGTCAGCTGGAGCAATGGAGTTAAAAGGATCTTAAATCTACGCAAATTTATCAATATTTTCATTTTGAAGTACTTCTAAAACCAGAATATTAACTGTAATAATTGATCTTAAAAAATGGATTTCATATTTTGAGAGATCTCAACTCCATCAGAGGTCAAAAACTGTTGCAATATATGCAGAGGCGTATTACAGAGGCCATGCACCACATGGGCCGTATTATATAATATCATATAATATATAAAAAATAATCGTAAATTTATTAATTTTGGTTATGTACTGATTGAGAGTTAAAATTTAAAAAAATGTAATGTTTATTGTTTAATCAAAACACCGTAGATTGATTAGCGTGTCATTATCATCAATATTTTCCAAATATTTGGGAAATTAAAAACACTGTTATTTATTTATATTTTTTTAAGAAACAATTAATGGATTTTTTAAAAAGTAACAATTATAAACCAATATGTAAATTGATATTGAAATTAAAACAATCTTCACATTTTTTTTTCCTATCCGTCGTTTGTACCATCGCGTCATAACGTCATATTAATGTCATATTTAATTACTTTGAACACTAACAAGTTACAATATATGTATACAATTTTTTGGCGATACACATAACGCCATAACAGTGATTCACAGGTAATGACAAACCATACACCGATACACCGGTTGAGAACCACTGGTTTAGATGAACCTCGTTAGTCGGTGTAGACGGTGTGGTTATTAATATTTAGGGACACGGTGGGCACACACTAGTTGCTTTCCGAAGTCAAAAAGGTCAATCATTTTTATACGAATTGCCTCCTGGAGTACCCTAAACCTAAAATCTAAATGTTATCGTAAATGAAAAAGAGTTATAGTACCTACTATAGTAGGTATACCTACTAGTTGCCTCCTAATGGGCAAGTCGCAGGTAAAAAATTTAAAAGTGGATCTAAACGTTTTCAAATATTATATGTATCAAAATAAGTTTGTATTTTAAAGTCGTAATTTATGACTTTATATAATTGAGTATTTGACAAAGCTATACCTATATAACTAAACATTAAGATAATATACTATTTTGTGCAAATGTTCAATGATAAGATATAAATTATAATTAAAACCAGACTTAGTTGAGCCAGACAGTGATGCATAATATACCTACGTTATAGTAAGTGATCGAGTATCGTTTATAAGTTTGTAACCACTAATTGCTAATTAATATAAAATTACGAGCTATTTTTTTTTTCATTGATTAATTTTTACATAACTATTGATTTATTATAAAATTCTGTACCCATTATATATATTTCATTGATACTCAAAAAAATAAATTGAATGAAAAAAATATCAAATTTTGAATGTATAAAAAAATTGGCTACTAAATATAAGTCTAAGCAATGTTATACCAAATAATTTGTTTATTGACTATTATATTTTATTTTATTGACTAATAATTGTAGGTATTATCAGCAGTTTTTCCTTTTTTTACTCATTATTAGGCAACGGACTTTATTTGTATATTTTTTTTTTTTTTTTTTATATACATTTCACTAAAAAATTTGTGAATTCTCGATTTTTTTCGTTTGAAAATAAGAATATTTGTGAAAATTAATATATATACGACACAAATCGGTATAAAAGCTGACAAATTATTGGAAGTCGTAGTAGATGACTCTGAATTTCAGTTTGTGCTAATTTGGTTTTAAACCAAACCACTCCAAAATTCAAGAACTTCTAGTTATTACTGAGCAGATCAGTAACGGGTTCGAAAATAAAAGAACATACTGCGAAGCGGCCTTCCTTGACATAGCTAAAACATGTCTGGCATGACGGACTGCTTTATAAATTAAAATGCCTTACACACCAACTGTTATCTTCAACATCATCAAATCTTTTCTCTACTCTCGTAGTTTCACCGTTCAAAAATAGATGGCACTAAATCGTACTTCAAACAAATTAATGCAGGAGTACTACAAGACTCAACAACTTTTTAACCTTTACATATCAGATTTTCCTAAATCGACGAACACGGAAATAGTCCTATATGCGGATGATAGTGTCATTTACTCTAGTTCCTTTAAAATCGAAAATGTAACAGAAAACATCCAAAATCATCTTGACGAAATACAAAAATAGGTGAAAAATGGAAAATCATTCTCAATCCGACTAAAAGCACAAAAGTTATTTTCACACTTCGTAGACCCACTCATTTTAATTCCTTAAAAATCAACGGACAAAATATTCCATGGTCTCATAACATAAAATATCTTGGAGTTTTTTTGGACAAAAAACTGACCTGTTGGCTGTTAGTCCATAGGCGCCCGCAGGGGAGGGCAAGCTGGGGCATTTGCCCCCCCTGGATTTTTCAAAATATTATTTTTTATTGAATGTTTTAAGATAAATTACTATATACTATACAACAAATTTAAAGTATAAAATATAATATATTGTATACGAGTAGGTATAATGAGTTATTGTTTTAAAACACCTAGTAAAATTATAATATTTATCCTCAAATCCTAACATTGCCCCCCCCCCCCACCAGAAAAATTTCTGCGGTCGTTTATGTCTGTTACCCACATAATATATCCTCCAAAATACAACAAGGATACCAACGACTAAAAATGTTATACCCATAAATAAATCGGCAAACATCGTTGAGCTGGAAGTGTTCATTACTTATATTCTATACAAACAAATCATTCGTTCTCTATTACTATTTTTTACTATACGTCTCTGTCTGGGATCAATGTGCTTCAACCCACATAAATAAAATCTAAGTACTCGTAATTCAATCCAAAGTCCTCCGTGTGATTTCAAATGCCCCGTGGTTTGTTCGAAACGATGCGCTGCACACTGACTTCAATTTACCAACAGGCAACAATTAAGAACTACATAAAAGATCTATAGGCAAGCTTTTTCTGTCATCTACGCAAAGCAAAGCGGTCCACAACATTTCGGGTTAAATGCCGGCCCTATCAATATCAATCGAAGACTAAAACGTGGTCATCCTCGTGACGTCCTAAATTAGATTATCTGTAATGAAAATTCTATTGTACTCGTATATCGTTCATTGCTTGTAACCATGGCTTTTAGATAGAATGGTTGTGCGTCGCGTATGTTAAGTTTACTGACTAAGTGACTATGCAATGCACTCACATGAATTGACTGACAGTTAGTGCCATCTAGCGTTGACTTCTATATGTTTTACTAAATCGTGCTAAAAACAGTAATTTTGTTTTTGGGTATCTCAAATCTCAATTATTCACTGGCAGTTTCACTTTACTTCTTTGCACATTGTCAACCATTTACTATTCTATGGACTACAATGTTGTCGTTCTTTAATTTTAATACTTACTATTATACTAGGTACATACTTACAACACATTTTTATAGTAGGTAAATCTGGCAAATAAATTCCTAATATATTTAATTATACACTGAAATACAAGTTATAAGTGCAATAGTAATTATTAAACATTTTGATAAATAATTTAAATATAATAAACACTGTGAAATATATAGTCAATCTATAACTCAATAATACAATTTAAATTAATTAAATAGGTACCAAGTAGCTAGTCATGAGGACAGTTTAAGCTAAATTATAATCAACTAATCAAGGTTTATTTTATAATACTTTGATAATTAAAAATTAAAAAGTTTAAAGTGATTTTGGCCAACAAAAAAATCGTGGTGCACATTCCGTGCAGAAAATAAGCATTATAAATAATAATATCCTATAGTTTATAAATATGACCGCTAGATCGCGTTAAGAGGTAGTCAATTGAT
The DNA here is from genome assembly GCF_037042655.1 of Diuraphis noxia. NCBI lineage: Eukaryota > Metazoa > Arthropoda > Insecta > Hemiptera > Aphididae > Diuraphis > Diuraphis noxia. The sequence goes on from NW_028301711.1 coordinate 75,022,030, forward strand.
GTAAGCACTTTCTCTTGCCACTATTTTTTGATCGACGCGCAACCATTCTATCTAAAGCCGTGGTTATAAGCACGAACTAAGATAGTATGGACTGGCAACCCAGTAAGCTTATAAAATCCAATTATTTCACCAATTCCCAGTTTATGACTGTTATTGAAGAACCAATTGTATGGAATGTTGATCAAATTAATATTCTCTCGAGTTGATTTACATAATTCTAAATTATTTGAAGTACTTATTGAAGATATCTAAACCCAAACTCAAGTACATAATAAGTTATATTAATTATACAGTGAAACTTCCATATAACGAACTTCCATTTAACAAAATATTTTTAAGAACTATGACCTTCATTGTTAATTACACGTAAATGTATCTCCAAATAACGAATCTGATGTTTCTATATAACGAAATAATTATTCGATAAAAACCAGTTTTTGTAAATGTTGTCACTATCAAATTGACAAATTGACAAAGATAAGACACCGAAGGTAGGCAAACTGATTAATTTTACTATAGTACACTTCAGTTCCAATATTGGTGCAAACGAGTATACATTCTTGGTTTTAGACAAGAAGCAAATGTTCCCGATGAAATTTTTTTTAAACTTGACTATATAGAAACTTTTCACGAAAGAAGGACAATTTTCAAAAATAATAAGCAAACAAAACTTACTGATTATTTCTTTTAAATTATATTTAAGGTTAAAAATTAAATTAAACTGTAATATGACGTTTGATGTTGTTTTTACATACATACAATATACATAATAAAAAAAAAACGTAATTCTATTTAACGAATTCTTCTATATAACGAATTTTTTTTTGCTGCTTATTCGACTTCGTTATATGGAAGATTCACTGTATTACATTTTTGTTTTATTTATACTAAATGTATGTGAAGTATTTCAGAATTTAACCTTATTAATTTCTGATGGGCCAGTATTAGTTGGAACTTTTGCAGTATAGCAATGATCTTGTGTTACGCTATAAGCATCTTCAGAAATCTAAAAAATATATTTATTAATTATAAAAACAACAATAGTCAATGATTCAAATGAAAATAGTTATACCTTCATCTTTTTGGGTGATGGAACACTTATTAATTCATCGATGTTACAATTTAGTAAGTTCAAACTTGTATTATCGACACTTTCAGTATAATTAATATTTTTTAGAATGGATCCTGGACAAAGTTTTGATCTTTTTAGACATATCTGTTAAACAAACTGCTAATAATTATAATATTAAGGATTTGTTAATAAAATAAAATTGATATTTAATACTTACAATATATTTACTTATACCTTGACCAGATTCCTATGTTGTTATACCATCGTCTATTTCAAAATGTAATTCGCAAATTCTGGAAGTTGGCTTTAATGTAAAGCCAATCGATTGTTCCCACGATGCAACAAAGTTTCATCTTTAGGAACAAGGAAGGTACTTTTATTTTTGAATTTACATGAAGGAACACAGCAAGTCATTTTAAATAATAATGTTACGATAAATACGAATACCGATTCACAGTCACTTACAAATATTACGAATACCGATTCACAGTCACTTACAAATATGACGAATACCGAAATACTTGTCATTCGAGTAAATAAAAAGGCGGTAAAGTATATTATATCACCTGCATATTATCATAATAATATGCGAGATACTTTAAAATTAGTTCTGTATTTTGACACATGGGCGCTAGTAGTTAATTATTTCCAGCTGTTATATATGGTCAGTACTCAGTAGTCACTTTGTAAATCAATCTGAAAGCCGTTTATTATAGGACGATGTGCAACCTGTATATCTTTAATCGTGCTTGTAACACTATCTTAAATCTATTACTGTATATCGCTAATTTGTTAACCTAGCTAGTTATTTACTACAACAATAATGTAGTAACTTTACAAGTTATAATAGTTATATACGACATTATTATAAACATTTAGCTTTATTATAGAAAATATTATAATATTGCATATTCAATAGGTATCAATTTATTTGTTGATACTATTATTAGATTGAAACGTTATCAAAATAGTATCCGCAGAGGAAAATATTAATGGGGATAAGAATTAAAATTGATTTTTGCATTCAATATTTTCAAATAAAAATTGTGTACGACTACACTGTACATTTGTGACTCATTTATCTTTTGTTCCCGGTTTACGTCGTTTGCGGTTGACTTCGGAATATCGGACGAATCTCGCCGACCGGACCGACGCGGCGACGCTATTCGTCTATCGACAGACGACAACAGCTCACAGCTGCTAGTCTTGGCTGACGGTGCGCTACTGGCATTCTGGCAACCGTCAAAATCGGTATTTCCATCTTTTTACTTTCACAGATTTTAAATTTTAACTTTTCGCTGTTGACTGTGGTTTGAGATACTTTACTAACCACAATTGATTAGAAGACGACTTTTTGTCGATGTTTAAAAATCGTTCTGTTTAGTGACTTAGTGTTTACTGTTTTGTAATATTGTGCTATAATTCGTCGTTAATATAGATCATGGATTTTTATAATAAACACTTCCATCGACTAATCCGTAATGTGGATCCCAATGGCATGTTGAATGTGCCACTTAACGTGTTTACTAATGGAAAATGTCTAGAGAAATATTTTAAGACGAATAGTGACTTTCGGAAATTAGACGTCCCTTGGATGTGGTAAGAATTAAAAATATAATACAATATTTACCTATATCATTGTGCATTTTTACTATATTTAAAACTCTTAGCTGTTCTCCTTATATGCAAGATAGATAAAACTTATTATTTAAAAACGTTTATGTACTTATAATAGAGATTCCATACGTCCTGTATTTTACAGGATTGTCCCGTATTTGAATGAAGTATCCCAGGGACCCGATGAAATTTTTTTAATTGCTATCATAAGTCCCCTCACCCCTCCACCAAATTAACACACATTGTAAATTACAAGCATAGGTATAATTTAAAATGTCCCATATTTAAAAAATTAATCTTGGATCCCTATCTTACATCGGTTGGACTGTTATTTTTTTATGATCATTCAAATAGTCTTCCATTTATGCCAATTTTAATCCTATTTTTCTACATATAAATATATATTTTAAGTGCATCTCGATCTCGTTAAACCAGTTGTTAAGTGTAAATAGTTGCCATTTTTATCTTCAGTGTGAATTGAATATGGCCAATATTTTAATAAATAATTATATAAGTTCCAACTGTTGTCTGTTCATTGTAAATAAAAAGAAGCTTTATAAGGCTTTATAAATTGCCTTATTGTTCAACAAATACAAATAAAAATAAATAATAAAAACAATTTATTTTTGCTACATTTTTATAATATATGTGTTATATTTATTTTATGTTTCAGCGATCAATTAATTATACTTTTGCTTAACTTTGATGATATAGTTGCTATTTCGTCAACCTTACAATTTTTGAAAAATGACTTTCAGCGCATTAAATATCCATTTGTTTTGATAAATCAAGCTTTTATTGGCTTAATTTTAATACATGCAAATGCCACAAAAGTGTATTACAGTAAGTTTATATTTGTAACTATACAAGTGGTTTTTCAAAGATAAACAATATTATTCACTTGAAACTTATCAATGTTTTTGGAACTACATTTTTTACGTAATTTGAAGATAATAAAAAGCCCCTTAAAAAGCAATACTTTTGAAATTAAAATATATAGTTATTCAGAATATTTTATGGTGAACTTCAAACAAATTGTTAATTACTTATTACCTAGTTGTAACTTTAATACATTAGTAGAGTGGATTGAAAGTGAGACATAGCGCACCCTTTAAATTATTGCTTTACTACTACACTCATATAAATTTTAAATTCCTATACCCAAATAAATATCTATTTCAAAATTTGATTTTTCTATTAAATTTTCCAGAAAAATATGTGCTTAGGAATATGAAATTAAAAATATAATGTGTCATTAAACAACAATAAGAAACCTAGTCTTATAATGTTAAAAATAATATATGTTATTATATTATTATTAAAAATAAGTCATTATATCCACATGTATTCTCTCTCTATTACTAACATATAACATAGAAAATTAAATGTTCAGAATAATCTGTTTTTCTTAGTTGTTATTAACATTAAATAAATTATAATATAGAGGTATGAATATTATTTAGAGTTTCTTGTAGGTTTTTTATATTTATACTTTGAAGTTATGATCAGGGCTCGTGAGTTCATGCATTTGCATATCAATCTTGCTAAGTCGTATTTAATGCTAGGTGACATATAAATCCATTTCAAGGTACTGTGGTTAAGTATGTGAAATTTTATGTTGCATATTTTTGAATATTTAGAGGCTTTTTAACTATTTGGCATATATATGCGTTTTACGCATTTATTATGCATATTTTTACCGAAATTTGATCAAAATGCAATAATTTATATTTTTACACAGTATAAAATATATGGGAGTTTTTGCAACATAAAATTATTAAAAATAAAACGTATAGAACAGATAAAGCGAGAACAAATGCACGTTTACGAACATAAATTATTTAATTAAGTATTTTGTATTGTTTAATAAATTGGATTTAAAATTTTCAGATATAAAATGAGCGACTGGACTGACTGGATATTTTTTTAACTGATATTGAAAGATATTTTTAATTTGTTTTTTTGAAATTGAGTACATTAATATAATAAAATATAACTTTTAACAATATGAATGGACATTTTTTGTTATTCCAAAATGTACTTATAGTATTTTTATTTTTTAATCTACATATTGTTGATACATATTTTTAGAGTTTTAGTGCATAAGTGCATACTTATTTAGGCATTTTTTAGAGCTTGAACTCACGAGCCCTGGTTATGACCATTCAATAAATTACTGAATTTTACTTAAATTGACCACTTTGTACAAATTTAGTTTTCCTATATTTAATCGTAGTAAAACCTCATTATGATGGAATCACTTAATTCTAGATGATATTTTCATTTTAAATATGTTTCTGTTGTAAGAGACTTAAATACATAGTATATAGTATATACTTGATTGTCTAAGAAGGTTTTACCAAAACTCAAAAGTTTTGTTAAACACATAACATATTGTATTATGTCATAATTAGTTATCTATTAATATCTAAATTGATAAGCCACCAAAACTAATTAGCATCCTTAGCATTTTAGATAGGTACTGCTAACATATTATTGAATTTCCCTGTATTAAATATAGTAATTAATTCAAATATTTAAATTTATTATAATGAAAAAAAAAATGTTTAGGTTATTGTACCAATTCAACAAATGCCTTATACAAAAATAAAATAGTTGTGTAAGTATAAACCTCTATCTATTTATGTAGTTATAATAATTATCTATATTACTAGACAAAGTTTTTATTTTAATCTGGTGTTTAATAAAATTCCTAAGTATTTTATAGAATAGTTTATACTATTTAGGTACTTAAAATGTCCTGTACAATAATAAGATATACATTATGTCTATTAGTTTTAGTAAATTTAAATATACAATAAATACATACCTATTTAAAGATATAGTAAGTTGAGTTATTTTCAGTGAGAGATAATGATAATATTATTATTGAGGATAAATGTTTGGGACATATCAGTAACTACGTAACCTATTTTTATTATCTAGCAATTGGTATATAATATTTGTAGTTATTTTTATTAAAAAGATGTCAGTGCAATACTGTTTTAGCCAGAGAGGAAGAAAACAAAGGGAATGACAGGATGTCAGCATTCTCTTGATATAATTATTCTTATTTTACTCAAATATTTATTCTGATTGTATAGTTGCCAAACAGTGCCGTAGAAACCGCCGGTGTAGGCGGTGCAATGCACCGGGGCACTTGATCTTGAAAGGGCCTTACGCCTTTACCGATTATCTTATAATAAATATACAACAAAGAAAAAAGAAAATTAGGTATGTTATAAAATTATTGGGCACCTACACAGGACACACCAATTTGCACCAGGGCACACAAGTATCTAGCTACGGTACTGTTGCCAAACACAATTATAATCATAATATTAATATAATTATTACTCAATTGTAATAGTACAAGACAATATAAGTACCTAATTTATACCATTACAATCATACAACCATAATAAATAATACTTATTATACTATTTATACAAGAGTATTTTGAAGTGCGATGAAGTATTTTTGGAATCTGCTTGTGGTTTATTAAATAGGTACTCATATAAAACTATAGTATTAAATACAAAGCTGATTAAAAAGTCTTACAAATGTAAGGTATACATATAATAGTGTTGAAAATATTTTATTTCTGTAATTTTTTTTTTTTTTTATTGATCTAAAATACATCGACAACTAGGCCATTAGTAAAAGAATTTTTTTTTTTTGGTTACATTGTTAGTATTTTAACTTTAAGTATTTAATTTTTTTATATTAAATTAAATTGTAAAATTCTGTTTTTTTTTATTTTTAAGAATAAAATTAAGGTTGTTTTTAAGTCCTGTGGGTTTGGTCCAAGTGCTTGACAAATTTGTTCGAAGATGTGAAATTGATTTCGATACTGGTTGTATTTTTGACATTCAGTGATTATGTGGTTGACGGTTAAATGTAAGCTGCATGAGTCACATAGTGGAGGATCATCTTTACTCATCAAGCAGTTGTGTGTTAAGTGTGTGTGTCCAATACGGAGGCGGTTTATTATGGTTTCATCTTTTCTTAAAAGTTCAGGATTTTTCCATGGGTTTATATTATTTTTTATTTTGTTGAGTTTTTCGCCAGTGAGAGTGCCATTTATTTTTTGAGTGTAGGTTAATTTCGTTCTTTGCATCTGCGAATGTGATGGAATTTATAGTTGCAGTTGATGTAGAGGCAATTGAATTTGTTAGACAATTGTTAACACAATAACCCACTGTTATGACTTGAGCATTCTATTAAATAATGCCTAGGGATTTTATAAATTGCTTGATTTAATACTTCGCCTTTGACTTAAATATATTAGTATTATATCTAAATAAATATATAAATATATCTATATAAATTTATTTCTACATAGAGACAAAATGCCTAAAAAGAAAAGAAAAATAGAATCTGCTGCTACTAATGGACCACAAAACAAAGAAAATACTCAAAGTAACACATTTTTATTTTTAATATTTTACACATGTAATAAACACTTAATATAATGTCAATAGACTCATATGTGGATTCATATTTTTTAATATGTTTTAAACTGTGTTAAAGAATTGAGTTTTTAAAAAAAATTTCATTTACCAATGATAAATATTTATTTTTATTTAATTAAAAATAGTACCTACCTACATTTAATTTAAATTGTATATTTCAGGCCAAAAAGTTCAATTGTTAAATCAACATCAAGTATCTAACTTAGAAGTTAACCTCAACGAAATAGATGTTTTTTTAGTAAGTAGAATGTTATTAAATCATAGAATTTTAATTTTGTTGCTTTTTTATATTCTAATAGTAAAGTTATTGGCTTACAATAATATCTTAGTATTCAGAAGTTAAATAATTATGACAGACTGTAGGATACTCACAAAATGTTAGGTCTTAACATATTAGGAAAAAAAATTAGTAGGTTTGTGGTACAGATAAAAACTCAACAATAATGGTGTTTGTACTGTAGTTATTAATATACAGTGAAACTTCCATATAACGAAGTCGAATAAGCAGCAAAAAAAATTCATCATATAGAGGAATTCTTTAAATAGAATTACGTATTTTTTTAAACTTTTTTTTTATTATTTTTTTATTATGTATATTGTATGTATGTAAAAACAACATCAAACATCATATTACAGTTTAATTTAATTTTTAACCTTAAATATAATTTAAAAGAAATAATCAGTAAGTTTTGTTTGCTTATTATTTTTGAAAATTGTTCTTCTTTCGTAAAAAGTTTCTATATAGTCAAGTTTAAAAAAAAATTCATCGGGAACATTTGCTTCTTGTCTAAAACCAAGAATGTATACTCGTTTGCACCAATATTGGAACTGAAGTGTACTACAGTAAAATTAATCAGTTTGCCTACCTTCGGTGTCTTATCTTTGTCGGGTACATTGTTCATGTACAATTTTAGAACTATGACATAAACTATCAATTTGATAGTGACAACATTTACAAAAACTGGTTTTTATCGAATAATTATTTTGTTATATAGAAACATCAGATTCGTTATTTGGAGATACATTTACGTGTAATTAACAATGAAGGTCATAGTTCTTAAAAATATTTCGTTAAACAGAAAATTTCGTTAAATGGAAGTTCGTTATATGGAAGTTTCACTGTAATAATCAGTAAATCATAATTATTTTAAAAGCATTAAACTATTTAATATGGAATTTATAAAAAGAGAACTATTAGCATACATATTTAAGTAGTTTTTTTTTTATAAGTAGTGAATTAATGGGATTACTAGTTTAATAGTTAATAAGTTATTTATATTTGATTTTCGTCCATAAAGCTGATTCAAAAGTATGTCATAAAATATTAATAGTATATTTTAGTTAGTACCAATATTCAATGCAAGAATCATATGAAAAAATAAAATTAAAATTGTATGAAACATTACAAAAAAAAAAAAATGTTTGACACTTTTAGTAATATTTTTTGTAAATAACTAAACATATTGAACAAATACTAAGTTATTATAAAACAATAGGTACATTGTTAATTGGTTTCATGTTAAAAATATATTTGTATAAAAATGGCTAACTTAATTTTGTGTTTTGTTTTTCAAAATATTAATTTATTTAGAATAATCCAAAACACACTTTAAATGCTACAGAAATGAAACTACCCGAAACAAATGTTCTAAGCCAAACAGTAAGTATATTTTAATATTTTATGAAGTAGGGCATTAGTTCCAAAAAAATAACCATATTTTAGACGTTACTGAGTCAATTAAATGTTTTATACGATCCATATCATATTTATTATATATATATTTAAAATATTAAGAGACGTCGCACCCCCATGTGTCATTTATGTCTTATTTGTGTGTAACATAACCAAGTTTACGCTTATCACATTGGTTAAAAAATTAGAATGAAATGATTTATTATACAATTTAAAATCAAGATTATTATCTAGCCAATGGCATAAGCTTTTTATTACCTATATTTTAATTTTAAAGCGATTTGTGAATATTTTAAAATTCTTAATTGTTTGTAGTTACATCTTAAAATGCTTATAACTCCCTTTAAGATTAAAACATAATATAAATTCTATGACATTGATTAGATAATAATCTTACCTTTAAATTTTATAAGAAATCAATTCATTTTAAGTTTTTAAATAATGTGTCAATGTGATCTTCTGAGTGTAATCTTTGTTAAGTTACACACTTGTAAGATGGAAACCATACATGCAGGTGCGACATCCTCTTAATTGTATGAGAAGTTTTATGTGCTAATAATTATCAATAAGCTATTTAAAATTCAAAATAATGATAAATAACTTTTGCTATCTTTTACTAAGACGAGTAATTAAGATATAATTATTGTTCCTTAGGTATTATATACAATTTTCAATACTTTAATGCCTATTATTTTATATAGGATTTCAATGCTCCAATCCTACATAGTCGAAATATACTAAGTTTGAATACTGAAGAAAATATTGGTGATGTTTATAAAATACAAGATTTAGATCAACTACAAGTTGTAAATTCGAAATTTTGATTTTGTTGATTTATTATTATAAGTATATTATTTTTTCTAGTTATTTATTCAACCAATTGAAGAGTTATCAGCTATCAATAAAGATGTTCTCATGGACAAATCTCTTTTACCTAAAAATGATTTTGAACAACAATTAATAAATTTTGATATAGAGCCTAAACATGTAGAACCACAACAAATGATTGAACAACAACAATATACAATAAATTTACAAGATCAACAGATTAGAGTTGAACCATTAACGGAGCTACCTCAGCATTCAACAAATCCACAAGAACTACAAAATCAGTTTAAGGTACTATTATATGAGTATAATTGTTAATGTTGGCTTAAAATATATCAAAATAAATTTTTTTTTTTAAACAGATAAAATAAAATATTTTTTTTTTAGAAATCTACTGAACATCACTCTCCTGAAAGGTTAACAAACCAATCACTAAAAAGAAAAGGACCGGGTATAGTACCAAAAAAAAAAGTAAGTAATTTTTTTGGTTACTGTTAATACTAGTATAATTATTGCTATATCTAAAGTTTACTCAGAATAAGAGTGGTATTGTATGGCCAACTTATGCACATGGACGTGGCTTTGTTTAGAAGCTATATATTGGGTGTCCACTTGATGGAAGCACCAGACAACCATCCAAAACTGCTTTTATTTTGAATAGACTATATCTAAATTATTTGTTGTAATAATAAATATTATTAATATTTTTTATTTTATAAATTGTTTCATACAGTTTAAGAAAAGACTCATTGAACAAAACAGTAAGGTACTTAGAAACCGGTTGAAGAAACTTCAAGGAGAGATGTTTAATGTAATACCTAACTATTATTTACAAGCAATTATTATTATTTAACTATTGTTTGATTTATTAGAGACCACTTGAAAGTATGATGTTGAAGTGTACTAATCAATCTATAGACCATTTACCTATAAGATATGCTATGTACCGTAATAAACTTATTATACCATTTACTGCTCTTACATTAAATATGGAACTAGAAGAAAACAAAGTACTGTATATTTTTAGTATATTTAGAGAATAAAAATATTAATTTCTATTTATAAATCTCATAATTTATCCATGTTTAGTCTAAACTATTTTTAATTGTTCCCAATAGTCTGTCTTTGTATTTAAAATTATTATTCATGAAATATAAAGTAAGCATAAAAGTAGGTAAACATTCTGTTGTATAGTAGGAGTTGAGTGTATTCGCGGAACTAATGTGCAAGCAGTCCCTGCAGCGTCTTCGGTTCATCACAAAAAAAATAAAATAAGAATTAAATGTACATTGAATAGGTCAATTTAAGGAATGGATTAAATTTTGAAGTCAGTGATGAATCATTGCATACAAAAAAGATTTTGATCCTGAGATTGTCAGACTATTTTCATATCAATATATTTCTATTAATTACTTTAATAATTTATTTTCTTATTTAAAGTAATACAATATAAACTATAAATAGGCAATAGCAAAATATTAAACTAAATGTTTTAAAATGTTATTATGTTTATAAAATAATATATTCAAAACTTTAAAATTCACCAAAAAATATTTTTGAATACAAACAAAATAATTGAAATTGTTATTTTTTGTTTAAATATTGAATTTAATTTATAGTTTAACTTCAAATTTTTAAATTAAAAATCAAGTTTATAAATATTTTACATTTTTTGTTCTAGTATGAACTACAAAAATAAATTTTCATGGCTAAAAACTTTTAATTTTGGCTTCACTAAAGTACCAACCAAATGCAATTTGCTATCAGAAACCTTCACTAAAGCTTAAATTTAAAATTTTTTTCTATTACTTTCCTTGTATACAAAACTACAGACACATCATTATAGAAACAATATGTTTAGCAAAGCTTCCAAAATGAAAAATTATTTAAACCCTATTGTAATCTATACATATGACCAATTAGTTTTAATTGTAATTAATTAATTTTTTTCAGGATCTAGATGCTGTTTTTTATAATGAAATTACTATGGATAGTTACAAAACTATTAATGAAAAATTGATTTACTGCAATACTTCAAACATTTGGTATGTCATACATTTATTTCTCCAATTTTAATGTATCAAATACTCAGTTGTATTATTAAATTTATATTTATTTTTGAAAACTTATTTACCTAAATCAAAATCTTCTAAAATAAATATAAAATGTGCAAAATATTGTTATGAATTCCTTTTTTATTATTTTGATCTATCTTATTTGTAAAATATAACAGTTATTAACTATCATCATATCAAAATAATTAACAAAATAATATATTAAATAATAAAATAGTTATAGAATTGTTGTGTTATTTATTTTTATAATGAAATTTTTAAAATAGTATTTTTTATATTAATCTAAGTTGTGTTTTTACAGTATTTATAACCATTGCAAAAACAATTCATTACCGCATTTAACTCTGCTTCCTTTAGTTGAAGAATGTAAGTAACAATTACAAGTACATATCTGGCATACAATGTGAAGTTATTATTAAAAAATTATAATTTATTAAACAAACAGTTAACCAAAATAATGTTTTCTGGTTTGGTTAACATTTTACTTTAAGAACCTACTTTTATAAGATACAATTTATGTTTAGAGCAACATTTTTATACTTAGTAATTTTTTTTTATTCTAATTTAGTCAAATAAGAATTAATATAATTATTATTTAATAGGATTATGAAATAATTAAATATTTTAATAATAATTATCAAACAAACTCTATTCTAGGTTTAACCAATAATAGTTTAGTGTGGCGAGATACAATTAATGAGGTATACATCATTTTTTCCATCAACATAAATATAATTAAGTTATCGTTGCACTAGTAGCATTAGAATAATTTAATAATTTTCTAGTCAAAAGTATACTATTCCTTTTTCAGATAAATAATAATTTAGAAGATAGTTTAAGAGAAATTTCACCCATCTCAAAAATTGATCAGACTAAGTGGAAGAAATTTAAAGACAAAATAAATTATAGAGTGAATCAAAGTTTAGTAGCCCATAAAACATTGGTTGGTCCTGAACTATCTCATATAGATATACCACAACATCTTATGGCATTTCCATCTCTTAGTGAAGTTGATAAACTTTTAAATGGTAAAACATTTATTGAACAACACAACTCTACTGAAGGGCCTCCATTCAATACTGAAAATATTTGTCCTATGCCTTCATTGTCTATAATAACAGAATCGGGATTACCTCAATTGTTACCACCTGAAAAGTCTCTAATTGATCATGTTGAAATAAACATTGACCAAGAAAATATGTTGAATCAATTTGGACAAAATAATTTGCAGGATATTCAAAAGTAAATGTTTTGGTTAATACAAATTTATATTGTAAAACAAAATTATGTTTTTCTACTAATTTGCAGTATTCATAAACAAGTTGAAGAATTTCATCGACTATCTATTGATATTAAAGAAATAATATCCAATATTTTAAAACAATCTCCTAACAATATTTCACATTTGATGTTCACTAATATTTGCCCTATTCACATAACTAATAGAAAATATGCTATTACAGTTTTTGTAGAGCTACTGGGTGAGTATTGGAACAAATTAAAATGTTTTTATTTTTATATTTAATTTGTGCTTTGTTATCATAGGACTGCATAAACACGGAATCCTCAAATTAAGTCAACCTTGTAATGTAACAAACCCTTCATCTATTTCAATCGAAATAATTAATTACAATTTTTTTTGAATGCCCTTTTTAATTTTAATTTTAATGATATTTTATACTGAAATATTTTCAATGATTTACCTGTACTCATAATTTTAAATAATACCATTTAATAGTAATTTTTTGAAAATCAAAATATGGATGATTTGTAAATTTTAAAATGTAAACTATTAGTTCCAGTATTAATTGTGATATCTTATAAATATTTGACTGTTGTTATTATTACTATTAGTATATTTTTTGTTGGTTTTTAAATAAACTTTACTTTTTATCATTGAGGTTAATATATTTAGGGTTAAAATAAGTTCTATGTTTCTTAAAGAAACTTAACAATATGCATTATAAAAATACTTTTGGTAGAATTATTAACAGAATATGTAAAATTGCAAGTCTGAATAATATTTTTTATTCGGGAAACATAATGCTTCAAACTTTCCTTAAGATTAAAAATAAAATAAAATAAAACAGTTGATCTATTACTTATAAGTTATTAATGAAAAATATATTAATAATTGTAGTATTCAAAACTGACTCATCCAAATTAAGATTATTATTTTAATGCTGGATTGTATGAACAAATTACTAATTCAATGGTTGAATAAAATGTATTGGTCTAATCATAGGTCACTTATTCATATTTAATGAACCATGCATAACAATGCTATAGGTACAAGTGTTGGTGACAATATACACACATTTAAATTAACAATAAAAAATTTTTTTCTGTTGAATAAAATATAATAATGTTTTTTTAAGATTACGAAATAAATTAAATGAAATAGAATTATTCCACTGATTAACACTTATATACCAGCATAAAATTAATTAACTAATAGAAACTCAACATATTTATTATTAATATAGCAACTAATAATGTTCAGTGAAAATAGATACATTATGAGCAAATTATATTAATAGTAATATAATATACTACAATAATTGAATTAATCCGATACAATAAGCTTTTAATTATATATATATATTATTTTTATTATTATTTATATTCATTCCTCAACAGTCTTGAATTATTAAGACATTAAAATTAAATTTTTTTCATCAAAAATTTGACGGGTGAATATGTTCAACTTTCATCACTTATGTAATATTATGAATGGTTACAAATTTCATAATATACTTATCTAGACGTCTAGTTTTTAAGTATAAAAACGTAATTAATGTTTTGATAGAAAACAAATGCCATGCTATAAAATCGAATACAATACTTATTTTATTATATATTGTTAAGTGCTATGTAAATGCATTTATAATTTTTTTAGCAGGTAAAAATAAATTTGAAACTATCCCATAAGAATAATTATTTACGGTGTTTTTAAGATAATTTTCTTAAATTCATTATAACAATAATATAATTTTAGTTGTAATTAATTTATGATTGTTCTATATCTATTGTTTTATATTTATAATATTTAAATTTGTGTAGTATATGACATGTCTTATTTTGTTGTGTATTTATACGTATGAAACGGAATCTGTCACTTGTAAAGTTTCTTAGCTACTTTCTGCATTGACTGCTCTGTTATGGAACAGCCATGTAATAATTGTGGCCAATAACTGTACTGCTGTTTGATAAGTAGTATGTTACAGCTTAGAAACCACATATTTATAGTACTAAAACTATTTATTATTTAACAAATAAATTGTTATTAAAATATGAATGTGAAAAGTAAACAACACTACTTTTTTTAAATCACCAGCTGTGAATTTATATTTGTTTAAACATGTTCAATCAAAATGCAAACACATCAACCTATACTGCCGCTTTAGACTGTTATACTTAAATTGTAAGAATATTTTTAATTAATAACATAAATATAATACATAGTAAGAATAATAGTTTAAAATAAACATAAAATAATATTATGCAAATGTATTAGGGATATTTTTCTTATTATATGATTTTCTACAAAAATAAAAAGCTACTGCCCATTATTTTAACTTAAAATGACAATGATTTTAAAATTAAAATAAATTAATGTTTAACTATAGTTGTACTATAATTTGTCATGAAGTTATACTAAAAATAAAATTTGCAAATTTATCAAACAGTTTAAGTAATATAATTCAAAATTATTCTATCCATTTTACAACCATTATATTTTGCCATTTTGGAAAATTTGTTGAAGAAATATAACAAGAATTCTGCTGCAAAAATATGATTATGAGCATCGTCTATCATCAAAAAATTATGTTATCTACTTAATACTTTTGAATTTTGATCATTGGAACTTGAACGATGGACTTATTAATTAATTATATAAATATTAGGTATTTAGGTGGACTGTATGTTCTATAGATACCTACAATACTACCAAGTATTTAAAATTTTAAAATCAATTGTTGAATATTGTACCATGTTATGTATTGCATTTTGCTGGGTAAACTGCTTAGCTAGTGGCTGCTATAGAAGTTCCTAAAAATAGTTAAAAAGATGACGGATGTACTTGCAGCTGATTGAACCTAAATAGTATGCCATCTTTTCCTAAAAATGTTAATTGGTATCTTTTTTGTTAACTTTTTTCTTTTTCTTGCTATTAATAAGTATAGTTGGACTAAACTGAATATCTTTTCCTAACAATGTTTCCCCCCAAAATTTTCCCACAGCTTTTAAACTATTTTTAATAGGTCTATTGCTGGTTCATGAACAATCACTTGTCACTTGACATTAAACTAATAAATTTATCATGATATACAAAAAACCAAATGAAAATAAAACCTTTAGACAAAAACCAAATTTTTATATTTTGCTAGTATATCATACTTGTATAGACATTATTGTAAAACTTGGATTATTTTCATATGTTTGTATTAATTTTTTTCTGGAATGCTTCATGCTTGACACAATGCTTTCCAAAATACAAATAAGTTGTAAGGCTCAGTACACATTATGACTATGCTAGCATTGAACTTTTTTGGGACACTTATATTTTGAGTGTGAAAACTGACCAAGGGGAAGACCTCGCCAGCAATTCGTTGACAGGGTAAAAGAGGATAATTTTCAGGTACTGATTACTTAGAACAATTTAATGTCATTGGGCTGGAATGAATAGAGAAACTTGATGGAAATATACAAAATGCTTAAGTGGCCTGTACAGCATAAATAATAATTATGTAAAAAAAAAATACAGACCAATAGAAAGATCTGGAAAATCAATGGTAATAAAATGACAAAAATTGTGAAAATTATAAGCTTAATAAATAATTTAAGAAATATACTTATTCCAAAAAAAATTTAAAAAAAAAAGTTATTACATTTAAAATGTATTTGCTTCAAAAACATATGACTATTTAAAAAAATTCTATTAAATAATCTACTAGGCTCATATAAATGATTTACCACTAATATTGTTTATATAAATATATTTACAAATTGGTAATTTCAGTTTCAAGATATAAAAAAGCGGGTAAGTCGTGGATGTCGCTCTGCTGTACAGTAGGTTACAAGTGGGTTACTGTAATGGATGGAATTAAATTTGAATCCAATGATACTATATCATTTTATACGAAAAACGATTCTGAGCGAAGACGGTTTATCTGTCTGGGATATATTATAGATTATTAAAAATTTTCAAATCTTAGATTTCAAGACTATTTTTTAATAATTTCTAGTTTAAAATAATTTGCGAATTTTCGTGACTCAAGATTTTTACATATATTGTTAAAATTCAAACTTTGAATGCTTGTAAAAAAAAATTGTGTCAATATATTTCTTTTATATTTCACCTGCTTGCTATTGTAAAAATATGTTAGGAACCTTATATAAAACTTTAAAATCTTAGATATAAAAGGAAATTTTTTTATGAATTTCTAGGATAAAATAATTTAAGAATTTTCGTGATTTTTACATAATATGTTGTCAAAATTCAAACTTTGAATGCTTATAAAAAAAATTGTGAGTATGTATTTCTTTTATTTTTCAACTGCTATTGTAAAAATATGTTCGGAGCCTTTAATTAAATTCTCAAATCTTAGAATTAAAAAGAAAACCTTTTATGAATTTCTATCTAAGATAATTTGAACATTGCCGTAATTTTTACGTATTTAGTCAAAATTTGAACTTCAAATGCTAATTAAAAAAAATTGTGACTATGTATTCTTATAATTTTTTAATCAATTTTTAGCTACAATAAGAACAACTTATAAGGAACCTTGTATTAAATTTTCAAGTTTTTTTGGTCATTCAACATTTTTTTACCGACACTTCAAAAAAAATTCTCAACAAAATCGAAAATTTCAGTGGTCTATAAACAACTCAAAAAAAGTCAAAAATTTTTTAAAATTAAACTGTATATAGATAACACTAACATAAACATTTGGTGAAAATTTCAAGTATTTATAGTGATTAGTTTTTGAATTATAACCATATAAAAAAATCGATTTGATCGATATCTGGTTTTGCGTAAAAATTCCCGTTTTTCTGTCATTTTTTTTTTGTTTTTCTCGATTTTTTTGAAAACTGTTGGAAAAAGTTTACTTTTGACCTGTATAATGCACCAAGGATATTAACTTTTACATCGGAAACCACCCCCAAAGTTTGAAATTGAAGCATTATTTCGACTAGTTTAGCTGTACACGGACACACAAAAAAAAAAAAAACACATCATTGTAAAATCAATACATTCTTCACTTCGTTCAGAATCTAAAATGAAAAGTTTATGGCAATAAGCCAATAAATATACCGCAAGTATTTGTAAATAATATAAAATATTTTAAACATTGATTAAAACAAAAGTAATTTCATTAGTCAATTGTTTCTGTTATTACATTCAGTATAATAGTTATCTACAATACATTTTATTTTGATTAGTCGAATGTGGGATTCCTTTATGCTAGTAGGCAGTAGTTGTAGGCATGGAACTGTATATGACAAATTGATTACAGTCTAAAATTCTACAACATTGAACAGACTAAAGGTGTTAACTGATCAGAGTGATCAGACTTCTGAGACATCTGAGATCTGAGTTAGTGAATAGTCATGGCTATGGCTAAATACACTGGTATGTTCTAAACTTGGATGAAATATCATGCAGCGCCGCAGCCAGTATTTATCATGGAATTAAAATCTTTTATTAATTTATTCCATGTGATAGGACGTAGACTAAACCGGTGCCAGAAAAAAAGTCCACTGAAAAAACGTACCCGGAAAAAAACAAATTTACCAACACTCAATTCACTAATTACGTTTTACATGTTAAATTATTTATATCTTATACCGCCATCATAATTTATTATAAATTACAAAAATTACACATTACAAATTTAATTATACTCAATTTTCTAGTTACGATAAATGTTACATTAAAAAATAAATATTATCTTATATGGAACAAATGCATTTTATCAACCCCTCACGATTTTCAAAAAATTTTTTTCTAAACCGACTTGTTTTTTTATGCTTAAAACGATGGTGTAATTTTTTTTACCGGAAACTATTATTTTAGAAGTTATAGCCTTCCAAAGTTTACGATTTTACGCTTGTGTTTGCGCGCAAAGCTATAAGACAGCCACTATAACATATTTTTTTTTTTTTTTTTATGTATTTTAACCAGTTGTGGGACATAGTAATTTTCAGGTGAAAAAAATGGAATAATTGC
The DNA here is from genome assembly GCF_037042655.1 of Diuraphis noxia. Taxonomy (NCBI): domain Eukaryota; kingdom Metazoa; phylum Arthropoda; class Insecta; order Hemiptera; family Aphididae; genus Diuraphis; species Diuraphis noxia. The sequence goes on from NW_028301711.1 coordinate 75,041,024, forward strand.
ACTTTAGCACTCACACGATTTTTACTGAAGTTTTTGTTAGAGTATGACAGGTATAGTAGCTCCCTACGTCTACCGGCTCCGGTCGCCAAACTCGAGGTTCTCCGGACCTCTCGTTGGATGGAGGCTCGCCCCCCCCCCCGGGCTAAAATAGCAAATCTGCGGGGAAGGGGGCGACCCCTTCGGCCCCCTTTCGGGGGAGAGTAAATTTAACCTTGTTAGTAAAAGTAACGCGACTCCGATCGCCGAACTCAAGGGACCTCCATCCACCACCGGGGCTAAAATAGCAAACCTATGCGACAGAGTATAAGGGCCAGTTATACCGTCTCTGATTAAAGACTAAAGTTAACCGGAGTTTAATCGGTCGAATTTGCACGGTTAAATATCTGTTATCAGCTGACTAAGCGTAATCGAAGTTTAACCGTAGACGGTACAACTTACTGGCCCTAAATATACTAATTATCTTTATAATAACAGAATAAGCTATATTAAGAGGACGCTACACCTGCATATGTTGTCTCCGTCTTACAAGTGCGTAACATAACAAATTTTATGCTCAGCAGATCACGTTTAGCTCCGTTAGTTTAAAATTTAGAATAAATTGACTTCTTGCAAAAATTAAAGGTAACATTGGTATCGAGGGCATGACGTAGGCTTTTTATTATATTTTAATTTTAAAGTGAGTTATGTGTATTTTAAAATTTAAAATTGTTTGTATATCTTAAAATACACATAACTCACTTTAAAATTAAAATATAATAAAAAGCCTACGTCATGCCCTCTATAATAATGTTACCTTTAATTTTTGTAAGAGGTCAATTTACTCTAAATTTTAAACTAACGGAGCTAAACGGGATCTGCTGAGCATAAAATTTGCTATGTTACGCACTTGTAAGACGGAAACAACGTATGCGGGTGTAGCGTCCTCTTAAGTTGTTTTGCTATTGCCTATTATCTTCAGGACCTTCAGGTAGACAACTTGCTAATGGGTACCTTTGACCTATATAGTATATACCTTCGACCATAAAAGCTAATAGACGCGGCATACGGTAAATATCTTGACGCCAACATCATGTAGCGTGTGACGTCACGTTTGGGCAATAACGCCGGCCAGCGGCCGGACTTTAGATAGTATTCTAGCTATCCCAATAAAATATGATTGATTAATGGCTTACTTACAAATTTTAATTCTTAATTTCTTATTTCCTTACTATAACACTAATTACTATTTATCTATCTATCTGCGTATCTCGATTTTTCTCCTATTTTACGAGTTATTTATTAATTAAAATATAATTTTTAAATTAAATTTACCAAAATGATATATTTAGAACTAGTATATTGTTACCTCATTGTAAAATCTCAGATTAATATACACTTGAAATCATAAAATAGCAAGGCTGGGCAATTTAACTATATTTTTTTAACTCGTTAAGACAAGTTAATATAGAAAAAAGTAAGTGAAGTTTAAAGTTAAAAGCTACCTCTATTTATTTTTTTACTTGCAAAAGTTACATGTTAATTAAAAAATAAAAGTAAATTAACTTAGTTAAAAATAAGTTACTTTTTTTTTTAGTATAAAATTAATAATTATACTGCCTACCTTTTTTTAAGCTAACAAATAACATAATAATTCAATAAATGTCTTAAACATTTTAAATACATGTATGTAATAAATTTATTTACTGTAGGTACCAGTGGCGCACCTAGGGGGGTGCAAAAAGGTTTTTAGCATCCCCAAGTTAAAATTTAGCACCCCTTGTTTTTTATATATAATTATTATTATATACCTAATATTATGAAGTTTATGTTTTTAAATGATAGGAAATTTCATAAAAAAATGTATAACTGTTTAGTCGTATAATATAATTTGTTATTTATCTTTGTTGAATATTGAAAAAGATTCATTCAATCAGATAAACACTGAAACTATTTTGAATAAATATTGCATGAAACTAAGAAGCCAATAAGTTTAATGATCGTTTAATGATCCATTGAATAATTTACTCATTCAATAGCGCGCTATTGGTTCATTAAATGTTTAATGAACGTTTATGCAACCCAGCATATAAATTGTATAAATAAGTAATATCCATAGGCGCACATAGGGTGTGAATTTAGGGGGTGCTGAAATAATTTATAGTACACAGACCCGTGGGGAGCGAAGCCCCCCACTACACCACCCTAATACTATAACAATTGCATTGCAATAATTATAAATTTTATTAAAAATAAAAATAAATATTTTGTAATTATATTAAAAGTTATAATAACATGTAATCATTAATTATTAATGTTAGACAAAATTTAATTTTCTGTTTGATATTGCAAATGTTTGCATTATAATTTCCCCCTCTATTTTATTGGTAAGATCTCTCTCAATGCTAAGCGTAGATAGCTTGGTAAATCTTTCTATCTTTCTTGGCCCATATTGGTACGTAACCAGTTTTTCAATCTACGCATAGCTGAGAAGGAGCGTTCACACGTTGACGAAGAATTTGGAATTGATATTCCCAATAGCTTACAGACATTTGGAAACAAACTTTTATAACATTGATTTTTCATGCCTTCATATATAAAGCTGGCTGGTAGACTATTCATTAAAACCATCATTTCTGCTGATAAACTAACTGTTGATATTTTCAAAATATCCTGATATACATAAACAGATTTATATAATAATATTTCAAAAGATATGACTATGTAATAAATATTTTAAATAGTTTATGCGGTGCTAATTTTAAACCTGGGAGTGCTAAGCACCCCCAAGCACCCCCCTATGTGCGCCTATGGTAATATCATTAAATATGTTGTACCTACCTACAGTATTTATTTATTATTATTACGCGCGCCCTGTTAACTGTTGTGTTATGCGATGAGCGCGCCTCACGCATAGGTACGTACTATTTGTAGTATAACCACAAACTTTGGAAGGCTATAACTTCTAAACTAATAGTTTCCGGTGAAAAAAAAATTACACCATCGTTTCCAGCATAAAAAAACAAGTCGTTTAAAAAAAAAAAATTTTGAAAATCGTGAGGGGGTTGGTAAAGTGTATTTTAGCCTCTTATATATCATTTTATTATATGTCATACCTACTGGTATCGTTAAATATTATAAATTAAAGATATTACACACGAATTTAATTACACTCAATTTTCTATTTGAACCTATTATAATACTATATTAATTTAAATTTTGGCGCGCATTCTCGCATAATGTGTACAGAGTGACGTAGCATACAAGCGCAGAACAAAGTTGAGAACATACCAGTGTATTTAGCCATGTGAAATGTGAATAGTGAATACTGAATCGTACAGAGCACCAACAAACGCAGCGCCAGCAGAAATATACAACCATTCTGCATTTATCGTAATAGTACTATCTTTAATCGTAGCCACGAACTAAGATGTTTATTATGTTCATAATCGTAGCACAGATTATATAAAATTTATATATTTATTAATAATAAATAATATTTTTTATTTTAATTTATATAATCTGTGATCGTAGCATTAGTGATAAAATGTCTTATCGTTTATTAAAAATTACTAAATTAGTACCGCATGGGTACATTATTATTTTATTACATTCCTAACTTCATTCCATTATAATATAACACATTAGAGACGACAAATAATGGACAACTTTCGATTTATCGTACACGATACACCGTCCTTACGTCATGGATACATAATGTAATCAGATTGTTCAATATTTTATTGTAATCGATTATATCACAACATCGATATTGTTGATAAATCGATGTATTGTTGCCATTCCTATTTCTTGGCCGGCATTATTATCTTGGGATTTACTATCACGTTTTTGTACTTTCGTACAATTTTAGTGTTGTTCATTTGTAATTATTTGTTTTACATTTTAAAGCAATCTGTTACTTTATTAATGCATCTCGATTATATTGCTGGGTAAAGTAAAAAGGACGATAAACATTTTATTACAATGAACAGTATGAAAATAAAACTTTTGATTTCTTATAAACATTACTCTCCATCACTATTGTGTAATTTCCAAAAACTAAACCATCACATATTTTCATCGTCGCTCAGTCATTCCACATTAAATAATAAACGTTTATTTGAACAGTGTAAGTATTAATTATTTGTTGTATCTGATATTAATACTACAGATTGTTATATTTATAACTGTTTTTTGTTTTAGTTGTCAAACCACTGAATCCTTATAGTTATAAAAGTATTCATACCACAAGTTATTTAAATAATAAGAAGGATTTTTATAACATATTAGGAGTACCTAAAAATGCTTCTCAAAAAGAAATCAAGAAAGCTTACTACCAACTCGCTAAAAAATTTCATCCAGATACCAACAAGGGAGATCCTAGTGCTAGTAAAAAATTTCAAGAAGTTTCTGAAGCCTATGAAGTAAGCATACTATATTTATTATTAAGTGCTCTGTCTTTGTAATTAATTCCATTATTACACTTGATAAGTTGAAAGTAATAAGAGCATTGTGTTGACTTTGACATATTAAACAGTATATTATGTACCATAAGGTATACATGCATTAGCAGCATTATTAGTTTTAGTGAGATATACCTATCTGTCAGTTATTTTGTTATTTTACAGATGATATTTTTAAAAATCTGATAAAATCTCAGTTTTCAGATTAAGTAATAAGTTCATTTTTCTTACACCTCTAAATAGATGATATTTATTAAATAATACTTTGGGTTCTATCGTCTTCCTAAATGTCTATGTACATTTATTTGACTTTTGCATTTTAAAATGTTCTTATAATAAATATAATAGAATTAAACTGATTATACAGAATGTACAATTTGGTTTATTATGGAAACATGACGTATGCAAATGTAGCAAGTAATTTTTTTCATATCAAAATAATAAATTACGTTTTTTTGATTGGTAGCTAGTTTATAGCTAATTATTTTTAAACAAATGTATTTTTTCATCATGCTGTACAAAATCTGAATATTTCAAATATATTAAATGTATATCGATATCAGTTAGGTGTAATGCTTGCTTTTATAAATGGATATGAATTTTTAAAGATATTTAAAAATAATATGACAAAATTATTTGTACTACTTAATTGTATTAAAAATATTAATCAGCTAATAGAAAATTGTAATTTAATCAAGACAATAGGATTTGCGCAATGTGATGTAAACCATACAATTTGTAAATTTAGTCGCTTTGACTGCTAAAAATTCCTAATAATTACAATGATAATGCAACATTTTGTCCTTTCCTCATTTATTTTCATAGTTTAATAATTTTATATTATTTACAGGTCTTAGGAGATGAAAAAAAAAGAAGTCAATATGACACATGGGGATCTACTGGTAATCCAAACCACATGGGTGGGCCTGGAGGAGGTACAGAAAATAATAATTTCCAAAATTCATGGGGTTTCCAATCTAATGTTGATGCTGAAGAACTGTTTAGAAAAATATTCAATCAAAGTGGTTTTGTAAATAATAGTTCGTTTGAGGAAGATTTTGCCGATTCAAAATTTGGATTTGGAGCTGCTGAAGAAGTAAAGATTTCTTTTAAGTTAAAAAATAGGTTTCAACTAATATTTTCTAAAATTTATTTTACTTAGATTGTTGTTAAAATTACATTTGAACAAGCTGCTCGAGGTGTTAACAAAGATTTAAATTTAAATGTGGTTGATATTTGTCCCAAATGCCGCGGTTCTCGTTGTGAACTAGGATATAAGGCAACAATTTGTACTCATTGTAATGGATCTGGAATGGAAACTGTCTCAAGAGGTAAAAAATTTATGATAAATGAATTTTTCCAAATTTGATGTATTTAATGTGAACATTTTAGGACCCTTTTTAATGAAGTCAACATGTAGACAGTGTCAAGGAACTAAAGTTATTATAAAAAATCCATGTATAGAATGTCACGGGAAAGGAAGTACTGTACAACGTAAAAAAGTAACAGTACCAGTTCCAGCAGGTACATGCTATATTTAACTGTACTGATATTAAATTTAAGGCTCTATAATTTTAATATTCTATATTCTAAATGCTTATAAATTTACCTGAGTAAAATACAATAAAACATTTAATGTTATTAGAATTTATTATACCCAAAAGCAGCTATGTAATTTCTTAGAAAATATTTATAAATATGTTTGTTATACACCTGCATTTATTTTTTTATGGATTTTCTTTAATGTATAATTATTATTTTAAAAAGGAATTGAAGACGGTCAATCAATTAGAATTTTGGTCAATAGAAATGAAGTATTTGTTACTTTCAAAGTGGAAAAATCTGATTATTTTAAGAGAGATGGTTCTGATATTCATACAATTGCTAAAATTTCTGTATCTCAAGCATTCTTAGGAGGATCTATTAGAGTTAGAGGCATTTATGATGATCACACAGTGCAGGTAATAAATTCTCCTTTGATCTTTTATATTTTGTATTAAATATTTATTGTATTTAACATGATTTTGTTTTAATTTGCCTTAAAAGATTTCGCCCTATACTACTACAGACACCAAAATTAGATTGATCAAACAAGGAATGAAAAAAGTGAACTCCAATCTAAACGGGGATCACTATGTTACTATTAAAGTAGATATTCCTAAGTCAATAACAAAAAAGCAGCTAGCACTTATTCAAGCTTATGCAGAGCTCGAAGAAAACACACCTGGAACAATAAATAACTTGCACCATAAAAAAGATGGCATGTAACTTATTATTATTATTTTTATTCAGAAATATATAGCATTTATCAATAATTAAATTATACAGATGAAAAAAAACTGATAAATAAAATAACTTGTTTTTAAATTTTTAATACTAAAAACAAAAATATTCTTAGCAAAATTCATAAAAACTTATTTGATAAACCTGTTTTTTTAGAAAAAACTTGATGCTAATAAAGATAATTTAAGCTAAGTAGTTTCTCTTTTACAATTAGTATTCAAATATGAGAATGTTTAAATATACATATTTTAAATACATTTATTATTTTAATTTTATTTTATTAGGTTAAATGATATGTTTACCATATAAACTTAATACCTACTACTATTGATATACTAACTCATATATTCAATACTAAAAATATATAACTATTATCAGTGGTGTATTGGTGGGTATACACTTTTCTCGGATTTATATATATATCTTTATGAAAATCCATCTATAATAAATATACGCTAACTACTAAAAATTTATACATTTTAGGCATGCATAAACTTCTAATTTATCATCAATCATAATTTATATCACTGTATAAAAAAATAATAATAGTAATAATACACAATTATTATTTTATTATGTACACTATGCACTGTCCAAAAGTAGCTTCAACCCGGCATGAAGTTTGGAATTCGGGAAATTCCTAATGTGTTTATTGAACTATACACCAAATACTGGTTGTTGTCCATAATATTGTGTGCAGTGGTAGTGTGTTAGTCAAACCTTGTTGCTTTGGTAATCATGTACAATTATTAATAAACGATAATTTATACAGGTAATTTCAAACTAAATAATAATGACAATGATAGCATTAAGATATTTCGATGGAACCCAATGGCCCATGTTGCCGAGAGTATCATTAATAAAAAAAAAAAAAGATATTTCGAGCAAAGCGAGTAAATTCTTTAAAATGAATCAACTCTAATACTTTAAGATGCATATACTCATTCATTTTTTTTATCAATATATCACTGGCTATTATTATGATTAATATTAACATTTATGATTTTCATTTAAAATAATCTGATCATAAAATACAATTAATTTAAAATTTAAAGCATCAAAAACGCTTTTTGCTTGATTACTCTTGCAAAACTATTTAGATTTGATAATCACTATAGCTGAGTAATTTTCCATGGTATAGTTTATGATTGTTAGTAATTCGAGATAAGATTTCTGTTTGACTACTACTTTTATGGTTTGATAAATGAATATTTAGAAAAAAAGTTATTGCTTTTTGAGTTAATTTATATCTTACTCCACGGAAATATGGACATTAAAAAAATTGTGATTAATTAACAACTTGACTTGAATAAATGTTCTTTCTAAAAGTCAGGTTTACAAATAAGCTTTATTTTACTGTTCAAAGAAATTAATCAAATCAAATTTAATATTTCAGTGTTAAAAAAAAAAAATTGTAGAATGCAGTTATTTGTTTTGACAGTTTTTTCTGTTATATATTTTATTATATTTATTTTTTTACCAAACATTTTAGCTTTGGTGCACCTTTCTGCAGGTGTACAACAAGTAAGTAAAGTTGATTGACAATGGAGATGTTGAAAGTTATTTGTAAATTGTAATTCAAACTACTTCGAGGTTTCTGTAGCTATAGACTTTACAGAGATGTTATTTTAGTTTGAAAAGTCAATGGTGATTGGGTCATTGTTGCTAAAATTAGCATATTTATTACACTTATTATAAAGATAGTTATGTTGTTCTCTTAGTTTTCATAGTCTGGGAATTTGTTTAATATAGCAATGGGTTTTATAACCATCTATTTTAAATTAATCAAGTATACTCCTGTCTGGTCAACAAAAAAAATCAATATTATTTTTAATTTATTCCCTACCTATCAATGTATTTGGTTCAATTTAAATCAGCTCTTTATTATTAAAATTATTATTTTCATTTTATAAATAATTTTTTTAGAGATGTTTAAACAAACATTACTAGTTTCCGAATATTTATTTTAGAACATCACGAAAAAAAAATTTGACTTTTAAAGTTTATTTTTCTAAATTTTTTATCTATGTTAAGAAGTAAAAACTATGTCCTAATATTAAGTTATAAGTTATTTAGTAATAAAAAAAACATTTGTACATTTGTACTCAAACTTATAACTGAATTTTTACTGCTTATAATATGATAAGATGTCAATGTTTATTTTCATTAAATTTTAAGTTAAACATTTAAATTTATCAACATTTATCAACTTAAAAGAAAATATGAATATTATTCAAAAATAGTTGCTTTTTTTAGGCCCATCAGCTGATCAATCACAAACAACCCAAACAGCTGATGATGGGATTTTTGCAAAAATAAAAAAAGCATTATTGGGATAATTTTCATTTTTTGGAACAAAATCCACTTATCCAATCAAAGTTTAAAGTAATTACTTTTTTTTGTACATAATTACTTGTATCTTGAAAAATTATTTTAAATCCCAGCCTATGATAAAGAAGAGATATTAGTGTTTTATACTGTGATAGTTAATAATTTAATTTAATTTTTTACAGGTAGTAAATCATTTGATCAAGAACTGTCAGAAAACAAAATTTTAGATAATTTACGATCTGCATTAAGAAAACAAAATGATATTTAAAGCTTAAAGCTATTTTTAAAACTTATTTATGTTTTACAAGAAATAATGCAATTGTGTAATCTTTTTAAACTCATTGTGTAATACATTTTTTCTTTGATTATGTCTGTCTTTCAAATAGTTATCATAGTTTTTGTGAAATATAATATAGTTATTTCATTAATGTTGATGTGTAAAACTTATAAGTAGTTTTATTTGTTAATTTACAAAAAATTTAAAAAATGATGGATAATACTTGTTTATTTTTTATTTTTTCATATTATGAAACTATACTACAATATTTTAAACTTGGTTGCTTGAGTATAATTGACTGTTAAGTTTGGCAATTAAATATGACATTATTTAAGAACTTTGAAATCGAATAATTTAATAATCATTTTATTTTATGATAAATTCTTGTAACTTTTTTCAGATGTAAATATATAAAAAAATAAGAGTGACTGTTGTTGTATTAATTATTAAATTAAATATTAAAGTTTGTATTAGTAAACTGTATAGTTTTAAAAAGTAATAACATTTATTAGCTTATTAAAATGATTGAAAGTATAATCCTTATTAGTTATTTGGGGTTGTTGTATATTGTAGCATAACCAGGATTTCTAAAAAATGATAAAGATAAATAACCATATAATTTTATATAATTTTAAAATATTAAAAATTTTACATCCATTTGCCACAATTAACTATGTCCTATATCTATACTATTATTCAATCGATTGGAAAATGTATTGTTTATCGTTTATGTAAACATCTCGTCGCCATATACTCAAGAACTTTTATATTCAACTCTCAGTTGTATAATTTTTGAAAACAGGCTTTGTTATGTAGTGCGTTTAATACTGTTACTGGATGGTGTCTGTCATGATATTATATGAGGATTTTTGGATCAGTAAATGACGAAGAAATTGAGAGTGCAATGAAAAATGAACTGAAAAAGCTTTCCAGAAGGTAAACATATTGATACGCAAAACAAGATACCGAAGACTTTTATGGGATGGATGTGTTTTGCAAAGCCGAAATTAACTCATAAAGATGATCATGGATGAGAATCTATTTGAAAAAATATCACTTGAGAGATTCCGATTAAAGTGTGAAGACGCGGAGGCACTGAATGGAGGACTGGATTGGAATGCATGAACGGCCGACAAGACCAAAAAGAAGAATAAAAAAAAATACATAATAATATAATATTGTGCCTAAACCTATGGCTAAATACACTGGTAATATTTACAATGGTTAGGTTAGATATATTATTGGATAGGTCAGTTGCGGTAATTGTTATTACGAGTAGTAGTACTTAATTGAAATAAAATAAATTATAACCATTGAACTTGATAATATTGTTGTTAGATATTTCGTTCACTAAATCATATTGATTGCAGCATTTTAGAAGTTATACTTCTTCTGTTACCATTACAAAAAGTTTGTTGTACATAAGTGTTGAAACACAATAAGCTTAGAATCTTCTAGTTCTTCTCATCTCTTCAATATGTGCGTGTTGTATTGGTTTATTCTTTTAATTATTGTTATTTTTCATGATTAATATTTAGTATTTCAAGTAGTTGTACGATTTTTACCATGTTCACATTTCCCTTTGTAAATTTATACAAGGTGGTAAATACAAACACGTAATTGGGGAAATTTCAAATTCAAAATTGAATAGATAGGTGCTTACCTAACATCTAAAACATGACTAATTTTATACATTTTTAAGCTTTGAATCTATATAAGAAATAAGAAGCCAACAGTGTACACATCTATTGACCTAGAAAAAGTAATTTTAGCAATTAATTCAGGCAACAAGACATACAAACAATGAAACAAGTTTCAGAAGAGTTAAGGATATCTGCTGCTATAATGTTCAATAGAATAAAAAATACTATCTTATTCTTAAAAATATAAATTTATATTTGCTCAATATACAATTTGATAATTACCTTATAGGTTTAACCTGTTCATTTATATTTCCGCCAAATCAAGGGGTAAATGGGTAATAGTAAATGTCTGCGATAAATGTAAATTGCAATTTCTTGAGGTTTGAGATTTAAAATTGCCTAAATTGTATTGAAAATATATTTCTTCCACTAGTATTGATATACAATGATAATACCAATTAATGTGTAACTAAATCGTCAAAACACAGCTTAAAAATACATTATTAGAGTCATTTACAATTACCTCGCTTGACCTAATTATTTCAATTAGGTAAATTAAACAATTACCTACATTAACATAGATACCTAATTATATAAATTTAAGTTTCCTCCACCATGTCAGTTACAATTAAATGTATTACTGTTTTATTTATGATATTTTTGTTTGTATCTACGTTACTACGTACTTGTAAGTTTTTGATCTTTTTACTTTTATAGGTAGGTATTTTGTTTTAATACTTGAATCGTATCTATTACCAACTAATAATTAAGATGCATTGAGTAATTACTCGATACTTACTTTTACTGATTTAATTTTCGGGAGGGAGTATAGCCCACTTTTTTTTCATAACTATATCTTACTATCAAATTTATACTCTATATACTTTGTTTTATTTTACTTAATCAATCTCTTTTCTTCAAAGGCTAACCTCCACTCATTCAATCTAATATTAACATCTTCCAGATTTTTTAGTACCAAAACTATATCATCAGCAAACAACTTACGCTATGGTCTATAGTATGAGTATCCTCGGTTTGGCCCCTTTCGGCTACAACTACGGACCGTGTGTTAGCACTGTGTGCTAGTTACGAGCCGTAGAGGTTCACTGGTGCGGGTGCACACGGCGCGCCCCCGCCACCAGCGTGTCGTCTATGGACCACTAGCACCGGAGCGTGAAATCCGTAGCAGAAGGAATAGGCCGGAAGCTTTCACTGGTGAGGTCCTGACCTATCCAATCACTTCCTGTTTATGGTTACAGGCAACCTCCGCTTATTTTATCCAGCGGTAGATCGGGTAGGTGCCCAGGAGAAATCACATACAACGACGAGGTTTACACCCCCTCGAAGATGAGGCCATTCACTAGGGACTTTTCCCTGTCAGCGTTGGCGTACCACATAGTAGCTCCTACTACAGCCACCAAGAAACCAACCGGCACTGTGCGCCCACCAGTGAGCCGGCGTGAACTCGGAACAGTGGCGCTCCCCTCCTTCCTGTGGTACCGATCTTATCAAAGGACATCATCGGTTAGGTTAGGTTATGTCACCCAATATGTATATTTTTAATAACTTCATTCATTACCATAGAGATTAAGTAATATAAGGAGTAAGGACTAAGAACTGACCCCTGATGCACATCTACCCCTACCTAAAATCTTCTGTTACTCCACACAGACTATTGACATTAGTACTCGATCCTTGATACATATCCTAAATCAAATTTATGTATATTTTTGGGACACCTTTCTCATTAATGCCTACTTTAAATCTTCTCTTGGCACTCTGTAATATACCTTTTTAAAATCTATAAACACAATGCATATATAGTTTTTTATTTTTACCCCACAATTCTCTACTAGTTGTCTTAAAAAACAATTATGGCTCCATTGTCGATTTTTCAGTCATAAAACCAAACTGATTTTCTGATATTAATGCCTCACTTCTTATTCTTTTCTCCATAATCTTTTCCCAAATGTTCATAGTATAACTCATAAGCTTTATTTCTCTATATAGTTCCCACATAAAAATAGTGATCTGTTCCCTGGTCTGTTTTATATATTTACATTCTATTTTCCCTAATTATCACAACCTATGCTGATGATACAGCCATTTTTATTTCTGACACAGAGTCTGATATAGCTTCCTCCAACCTTCAAAACCACAACGATTTAATAAATACCTGGGCGACCAGATGGCGAGTCAAAATAAACCCGGAAAAATCATTTTCATGTTCCATTCAAACTCAAGAAATAACTCCCCATCCCTTTATTGCCAGATATTGATATTCCTATTACACCGCTGTAGCAAAATATATAGGGATCATTGACAAAATATTATCATGGGGCCTACAACTAAAATCCAAACGCAAATTTTTACACATGCTTCGCTTAATATTAAAATCCAAACTTTTTGATAAGGCTCATCAGGACTTAAGGCTCACAAATCTGAGGAAGCGGCTAATCGTCTCATAGCCTCTGCCCCATGGTATATCACAAATAATTTACTTCACAAGGACTTAAATTTCTAAACTGTTGAACAACTAACCAAACAATATTATATTAAATTTCACAAAAAATTACGGCAACACAAAAATCCTCTAATATCCCACCTATCCTCACTTACACTACCTTTTACAACACCTCTCGTCACCTTAAAAGGCACTGGTGTCTAGATATTTTATGATATAATAAATAATATTTAATTTAAGTCTGGAGGGTTCTATCAATAGATGCTTGCCATTATCATGCCATTCTGACATTTATATTTATATTGTTTTGTTTTACATGTTACCACATTTACTTTTTGTTTTGTAAGATTGAATTTTCTAATAAAAAAAAAATTAATTTGTAAGTAAACTTAGAAAACGCATTGATAGAATGATAAAATGGAAATATTCCAATAAACATTGTAGTGTCAGTATTTTTTACACGAATCGATAAAGTTTTTCACGCACCTGAAAATGGTGAACATAATCGTCACAATTATGTGATTTGGAAGTAATAAAGAGCAAAAAATTTTAGGTAGACAAATTTTTAAGAGAGAATTTTAAGTGAAAAGCTATATAAATACATCTAAAAGATCATTAAAAATTATTTGAACTAGGTTACTATTGTGAAGTCGTGACTAGTGGCGTGCAGTCGGGCAAACTAGGTGAGCGGCGCAGCTTGATGAAAAACAAAAAATTAAAAATTAAACATTTATTATATTAAATGACAATTTTACTTATACATTAAAATTACAACTATTTATTCATTTATATTTGAGAACTCAATTTTTCAGGTTCTTACAAAAGAAATTAGATTAATTTTTTTGTCATATTATGAGCAATTGTTTCTTATAGAAGCGTTCAAATTTTTGATTGCCCGGCCCGTATCGTTATATTATAGTAATGACCGATTGCAGTAGGGTAGAAAGGGATTTCCTTGTTTTTATTTGGGCATTGGGTGATGGCGTTTGAAAGCGCTTTGCTACTTTTATTATATTAGACGGTTACAAGGCTTGATTAAGGGGGGGGGGATAGATTCTCCAAAACTTTTATCTTACTGCTAACATTTTATATTTGGTTGGGTAGGTTACTGTATATATGAGGCTTAGTAGGCTTACAGATATAACTAAAGACATATATTCCCGGGGAATAATTTCTTAATAAGAAAACTTGGGATTTTTCATGTGTGTGAGCGCGGGGCCTAAATGAGAAGCCCAAAGCGCGGGGCCCGGGGCGTGGGCCCCGCTCACCCTTGCCTAGGAACGGCCCTGTATTCCCCCCTCCAAATCAAATTACTAATTAGGCCACTGTGTAGGATACGTTGTATTGTATAGCCCATCTGTCGGAAAACGTCCCGAAATACGCGCTGGACAACGCCATGAATAGGACCGGCCTTTCCTTCTCCTGGCTATATTAAACCCTGTGGGGAGTTTCCGGAAGAGCTCGATTTTGGCCACCGGAACCGGTAGGTGTGAGGGCCACTTCACATGTAGCTACTCGGCAGCACTTCTTAGTATTCTGCGGCAAGTCGACCACTCACACCTGTGGCGTATTTTGGGTGATTTCTCGGGGGGTGTCAACATTTATTGAGCCTCATGTAAAAAGACATTGAATTAGGTAATTTTTTAACAAATTAATATGTTAGGAATTGACAAGAAGTTTTACATTTGATAAAAATAGTATACTATAAAATACACTAATGTCAAATATATTAGGACTTTTTTTTAAATGTCGGGGGGTGACAAGACATGGAGGACACCCCCCCCCCCCAAATACGCCACTGACTCACACCGTCTGTGGCCCTTCGGATCAGTATCAGTGGCTGTATTCGTATGTGAAACCACGTCCGTATTTTTCCATCAGCAGAGCTACTAAAAAGCGCTGCAGAACCGGATTAAAGGGGGTGGGGGAAATTTTCAAGATTTTAAAGGCGCAGTTTTGAAATAATGTATAGGTAGGTACCATTTAGATTTTAGACCTTGGAGTGAAAAAAACTATTAACGATTACGATAGGATACTCGGCGCGGAAACTCATAATTATACCTATGCGTTTCCACAAATTTACCCATATCAAAGTTGCAAATAATAACTTATAGTCAGTGTCTACGCAATAATAATAATTGTTAAATGACTACTCATTTTATTATAGTATGACGAATGATTAAATTTGTTCGTATTTCGACCGCTTCGAAATATTTTGTTTTTCGTGGCGCGCAGATGACCATCATATTTTGCTCGATATTTTGTAGGTAATCTACCTACTATAATAGAGAAACTTATCTACTTAAAAAAAAAAAATTAAATAATTTACTATAGTTCTTAATATTGAAAATGTTTTGTTTGAATCTATTTCATGGAATGAATGCATTGACCAATTCACTTATTACAGAAATCAAGAAAAGCATTTTAATAAAAATATAATAAATGTATTTACAGTTTTAATGAAACATTTATATTGTGTATTACTTTACATAATAACATTATTAATATTGTTAACATATTATTATTTCATTAATATATTTATATCTTTTAAGTTTTATAGTAAAATGCGTAGTACCCACATAATTAAAATATTGCGTGTTATACTCTATGTTTAAAAAAATTCTGAATTTTAGGTAATTTTGGCCTCGGGGCACCAATAAGTTCTTAATCCGACCCTGCATAAAAACGTCTTACTTTGATTAAATACTTTCGAATTGGTATTTAACTAGTTTTTTTTTAAAGTGTTCTATGCGAGTAGGTACCTACCTTATACCGCGGTGTTTGTAAATAATAAAATCGAAAATGTAATTAAGTATTACTCCCACACTGCGCAACAATTCAACTAGAAAAATAGCGTAATAAGTGTGCTCTACGATAAAAACCCACTTTTATTTTAAAGGGACAATGACACAATGTAATAATGTATATTATAATGTACCAATATAATAATTTATATAGGCAACCAACGACAATCTCAAGCGGACGTCACACGTATACCTTACGCAATGCAGTAAGTACAAAAACGATGTACATGCGCAAAAATAAGACGAAACACTGTTCGTGTTGAGCATATATATTAATTCTTGAACTACCCATACTATAGTGTAACTGATCTAAGCAAAAATACTAAAAAACTTCGAAAACCTTGTCCGAGCGCCAAATTCTGACTTTACCATCGTTTTCAGTATGCTTAACTACATACGTTACAGATAAAATGAATGCATTAAAAGGGTGCTACAACTGTCTGGTGGATAAGAAAAGTTTAATTTATCAAATTAATTATTTTATGGTGATTAACTGATTTTATATGTACCTATTTTCTAAAATATTATAATTTACCTTGATTATCAGTTTGTTTTAAAATCATAAAGAATATCTACTGCGATCTAGCGGTCGACATAGCATCGGCCTACAAAAAAAAAAAACACCTGATAGATGCACCTTGCTGGTATCATAGAACAATAGTAGTTTGATTATCATTTATCAGCAATAATTAGTTTTTAGGTACACAGTACACATAAGTGAATAAAATTATTTTTTTGCCATTATTATTTTTTTTTTTTACAATTATAATGTCATAAAATAACTGTAGACAATTACTCTTGTTCACGATTTGTTTACATTAAATTAATTATGCGTTATAAGTCAATAGTTTTTATTCCATTTCTGTTTAACCATCGCTGGAAGCATTAGAATGTTTGTTCTCATTCCATTTTTTTTTTGTTTTTGCTTAATTTAAATATTTGTTGTATAATTATTTCCTCTTTAATTTAAAACATAAATTTTGTAATTTTTATACTCTCCTTTTTATTGTGATCTGGATGCTCTATGTGATTATGTGGTATGTTCTATTTTATTTTACATAAAGTTGACCTAGTTTCTAGGCACCTATTTACAAGTATTCTGATATTGCATTCTTGCCCAATATAATCAGTACATTAACCTACATAAGTTAACATGACCTTAATGTTAATCATTTTATAAATTCAAATTGTATTTTATTTTTAAATTTAAGTCTTCCAACAAGTGTTCTTAAATTAATTTTTCTATACCTATCACAAATTATAAAATAAAATAAAATAATATATAAAAAGCTAAACACAATATCATTTGTTTGATGTATGTAGGTAAATATATTAATAATTTTATTCTTAGATACATTAAATTTTATCAAGATATTCAAACTTTTTTTTTAAAATCAGCAAAATATTTAATAATATTTTTGATATTTAGTTTCATACAAATATTTTAAAATACATTTTCATGTCATTAATTTTTTTTATAATTTAATTATTATTGTGTCACAAATATAATGATTACATACTGTGCATAGTTATACAGATAACAGATTACTTTAAAATGCCTAATATCTTTGGCCTATAAATGTTTTTAATAAAATTAAAAAAAATTGTTTTAATAGTAGTACCTTAAAATTGAAGTGGTATTAAGTTTTAAGAACTTGTATATTATATACCTTATAAGTTTTCTTACGATTTAATTTTAATAAATTCATATTGTTGTAAAATGTTCTGACCTCAGCAAGCTTTCAACTTTTGTATCTATAGACAATAAGTTTTCTTACAACATTTCATTTATAAATTTGAAAAAATAATATTATTTCAGTCAGCTTGCCATACACTATGTATTGGGCTGATTTGATGTTTTATATTTTAATGATTTTAAAATATGACATTTTCTAATACTACAGTAATACTGGAAATATAAGTATTGCAGTTGATACTTTATCGACTATCAATTCAATTAGATAATATCAAATCTCAACAAATATTTATATGTTTAAATATAGTAATCATGAATAATAAACATTTTATAAATAGGTATACTGTGTGAACACTAACTTTAAAAATTAAGAGTTTTTTAATATTTAATTTAACTTTGTATCTATGACTGATTACAATTTGTTTTGTTTTAGAATCAAATAAAACATATTTTTACCTATGGTAGATGTAATTGGTCTATTTGCAATTGAATTGTTAAAACAAAGAGATCTTAACTTATCATGTCTGAAGTAGTTTCATATACACCTGTTAAAAAGGAATTTGATGCATCATCTGGAAACAATAATGATAATTCAAACAATAATTTTGAAGAGAATGGAGATATTGAAAATGATCAATTAAATTCTAACTATGACACAATCTCAGATTGTGGAACTTCTGTTCATCGATGTGATAGATGTGATAACTATGAAACTTTAAATGAAGCAAGCCTAACATCACATTTAGTAACATGTCAAGGAACAGAAAGTAATAATGAAAATGATCTACAAACAAATCGTAAATTATTTGAATGTGATATATGCAACATGAAATTTTCAAATGGTGCTAATATGAGGAGACATAAAATGAGACACACAGGAGTTAAACCTTATGAATGTAAAATTTGTCAAAAGCGTTTTTTTAGGAAAGATCATTTAGCTGAACATTTTACAACCCATACAAAATCATTACCATTTCATTGTCCGATTTGCAATAGAGGATTTCAACGTCAAATTGCAATGAGAGCACATTTCCAAAATGAACATGTTGGTCAACATGATATGGTTAAATCGTGCCCATTATGTAATTTTAGAGCTAGTTCAATGAAAAGTTTAAGAGTCCATTTTTTTAACCGGTAAAAATATATTTTTATTAAATTAAATTATAGAAATATACTTTTCATTTTTTATTTTTCTAACATTCTTATAATTACAGACATGGAATTGACCTAGATAACCCGGGTGTTAATGTGATAAATTCTACTTTAACAAACCACATACCTATTGAATACAATAGTGGAAATATGAGTACTAGTGGAGCTTATAGTGACAGTGGTGATTCAATCGGAGGAAGTCGATCAGAAAGTAATGCAACACCGCCAATGCATTTTCTTACACCACATGTTGAAATATCAATGACAGAACCCAATTCTACAGATTGCTCATCTTTTTCCTCTTCTCAAGTTAGTATTATTGATTATTATGTTACAAATTAATTACTATTTTGGCTATAAAATGCAAATATATGATACAACTAGATAAGATAGTTATGAATTTACTTTATTTACATTATGATATTAATTTTATTATCTTCCTTAGAATTAACTTAGCATTTTTGCATTGACCAACAAAATTAATGTTCTTTCTTTTGATTTTCTGGTGTCTTTTTGGGAAGTTTTTCTCGGGTTCCTTTATTTATAATATTATTAAGTTTATATAAGGTGTACTTATATGTTAGGCTATGTTTTTAATTTTAACATTCTTTACTTCACTTTTACATTACAAAATAATATCTAGTCTTTAGATTTTTGAATAATTTCATCCAACATCTTTTCCGTGATCACATGGATATTGTGATTGATGCTTAGCATTGTCAAAAAGTTTAGCTTAATATTTGGAATTGTAAAAAATAAAATAAAATTGACTTAGTAATAACAATTAAAATTATTGTGAAACGAGCTCTTTGTATTCTAATAATACTTAAACGTAGAATATATGTTTATCCCAAGGGGATACAGGGTCTAGCAAAAAAAAATCTCCCGTATTTAGAGATTGGGCTGTTTGAGTTGTGTTAGTGGTACAACTATGGAGGGGGTATCAATCAATAGCGGTGTACATGCCATTTTTAGTAGGCACAGTTTTGTAGTAGAAAATTATATTCGTAATGGTGGTTCTGGTGGTCTGCGGTTTAAAATTGCACGTGTGAGAGTGTCTATCAAGCAATCTGAGCAGTCAGACATGCAGCTGCTAAGAAACTTTCTGATAGGAGTGTAAGAAGAGCCCTACATAGAAATCTTCAGATACTAAAAAATGGCATAGTTTTGTAATTCAAAAATAAAATAATTTTTTTCTGTAGCCTTGTTTGTGTATTTGTAACTGCTTTTTGAAATACAGGTTTTTTTTGCCGGACCCTGTATATTATCATGCACAATATTCCCGTAAATACGACTCTGTGTGAGTTAAATGTCACTAGCATCATCTTAATTATAAATTATACATTTTACATGTTTATTATTTCTAATATAAATTTTTTTCTTCGTGTGATTTTATCTCGTTTCTAGAAAATAATTTACAAAACTCAAAATAAAGGGTGGTAATAGGTACTGAATAATTGGATGCTCATATTTCTTATAAATAATAGATTAACTCTGTTATTGTTTTACTTAATATTTTCTAAATCCATCATTTGTTTTAACTTTCATTTTATCATATCTAGGTTAATGACAATAATATGAAAACGGAACCTATTCAAAATTTAAATAATGATGATGTATCTCAAGATAATGACTGTCCAAATTCTCCACAGTCAACAGATTCAAACTCTAATATGTCTACATTACCAATATTAGCAGGAAATAATCGACAAGAAGGTGAAGTAAGTATAATCACACCATCTGTTTCTCTCATTCCAATAAAACAAGAACAAGGAGATGAAAATGTACGAAAAAACAGTTCAAATAATGTCCAAAATGGAGAAACTGAGTCTGGACGTTTTCAGCCAGCATCAAGTTTATCATCATTAATCAAAGTATCACCTCTAAAATCATTGTTGCGTGATGAATTTAAACGTAGTATAAATATGAATACCCCTGAATTATCTCAGCCTCATAATACAGATCCTGGTATTTGGAGGTATATAGCATTTCAAAAATCACTACAATGTTCCTTTTGCGGTATTACATTTCCAGACCAAACTCTTTACTTTCTTCACAAAGGGTGTCATTCTGAAACAAATCCGTGGAAATGCAATATTTGCGGAGAACAATGTGGTAATGTGTATGAATTTAATTCTCACTTATTAAGTAAAACCCATCAATAATCTTTTTATATTATTTTATTTCCAAAGAAAATATATATGCATATTATCATCTATTTTGTGATGTAGTTTTAATACTTTAATAAACAATGAATCTAATCACTGACAAGTAATAACCAAAATAAAATATTTCTAAAAATATGCTGCAATGTTAGATGCTTATAACATTCACAATTTTTTTTAATTTAATTGGTTTTGCCAATTTAGTATTTGGAAAAATTGTTTTTGTTATAAGAATAAAAATAAAAATCTTTAAATTCAATTTAAATTTACCTACCTATTTGTAATACAAACTAATACAAATTATGATTCTCTATTATAAATATACGACTGATAGTCTTTATTCAGTTTAAAATTCTATGGTGCCTACTTATTTTTGATTAACTACGATTCAATATAATATTAATTGTATTCCTATAAAACCAAACCAAATAAATAAAATTATGTATGTGGATATCATCATGTTAAAAAAATGTTTCAATGTCTATTGCTGTTAATGGAATTAAAATAAATGTTTTTATTTAATTTTCCCCTAGCACAAAAATTAAAAAAAAATTTTATTTGTCTGAATAAAATATTAAAATATAGATCAAGTTATAGATTGGTAATAAAAATAAAATATTTTGATTTTACGAATGTTTTTATATTTTAAAATTTTATTCCTTGGTAAATAAAAATATTAAGCAGCATTTACCCCTTTTTATAATGTATACGTTATGTAATGATTTTGTTAAAATACTGTTACTGTAGAGTATATTTCCTGAAAATATTCATTTTATTGGTAGGTGTAGATGATATGAGATATATGAGTTATCTAAATATTTAACTGCAAGTACAAAACAACATTGTTTTATTTTGTTGTTATAAAATTTTCCGTCCAAATAGACTTGTTATTAACTGTATTCTAAAAAACTGTAGTTTTTGTTATTTTTGGAAAAACAATTAAAAAAGTATTTTGAGAAAAACAGCCAACTAATATGCTCTACTATTTGTGATATGATTACTGAGTACTAATCTTTATATTTATGTATATGTTTACATCAATCTGAAAACAAATTGGAATAAATAATTATCTTGTAATTTCTATATAGTTGGGTGGTTTGTAATAGATTCTAGTATAAACTATACAATTTTTTACAATTTTTATTTATCTTACAATTTTTAATCATCTTACATTTTAACCAATATAATTTTCTACACTCACATTCTTAACATTTAGGTAGTATGATTTATTATCATTTTCGATTTGTTGAATTGTTTTATTATTTAAAATTTGTAGTATACACAATGCTTCATTCATTAAATTTTGTATCAGTAAGGACACAACTTGTGTTAAATAAGAAAATAATATGACATCTTTAAAATACTTATTAATTTACCTCAGATATTGGGTATAGTTACATTTTTTTACCAATACATTGCCACTGGCGTCTTATAGATTTAATTATTTAATAATTTCAGGAAAATCTGGATTATTTATAAGTATGCATGCTGAATACCTATGGACAATTTAGATAATTCATTTTATATATTATTGAGTATAGTGCTGTTTTGGTAAAATATACCACTTACCTAGCTACATGTAATTTACAAAAATTAACTTAAACTTCCTTAAGAAAAACCATACATTTCATAGATGTATTATTAAATGATATTTCCATGTTAAGTTCTCTTTTTTTTATAGTATTATACTGTGAATTTTCTATTCAAATTACTTGGAGGATGTTAACAATCGTTTTGTGTTCAAAATATTAACAATTAAAAAATGTACTGTATAACCTAATTTATTAGATTAGTTAATGTTTTTGAATCAATTACCAGTCGTTCGTGACATATTAATTGTGTACTTCACATCTCATTAAATTTCATAACATTGAGGAAATTAAATCTGTTGTAACCAAATATATTACAGAGCTATACCGTTTTAATTAAGAATTACATATTGGAAGTTTTATGATGTTAAAGGCAATGTGTTGCTACCTACTATGGTTTAAAATATTCATCGTTAGTGCATGCTCATGCCGTTAATATCATCATTATTAAGTTAGTATGGTACAATACAATGCATATTAATAAAGCTATTGGTATTTTTTAACTCAGAATTTATTAATGCATCCAATAATACAATGTATGTAATATCAGTACTATAGTAATAAATATCCTATGTCAACTACAGTCTCGAATTAAGACCAACAGTCCTCATAGGCTGTGAAAATGTTGATGTCCCTATTTAAAAAAAAATCCCTTGGTGTATTTTTTCTAATATTTAATTTTTGACTAGTGTTAATACATTTTTGTTTAATCTTTTAACATTTTTTAATCAACATACATAATCTCATCATTATCAAACTATAATAAATCATAAAATTACCTCAAATTATTTTATTTAAAATACCATACATATGTCATATATATATATTTATATAAATACACATATATATAAATTTAAAGCAGTGCTATTGTCTGAATGATGTAAAAACTTTCAATTAAATAACAGTATGACAACTACATAGTTTTAGATATGGGTATAAATACTATTAACCAATTTATTAATATAAATGTACCATATCTTATAAAAGATCTCCATATCTAAAAAGGTTAACGTCATTTGTATTTTATATCATAAATAATAAATGTTGTTGTTAGTGGCGCATCCCTAAACCAGTGGCAAATCATGGATCTGCGGAGCAGTTGCTTATGATCTGGTTTAATACAACTTGACTTTTATAGTCTCACAATTGAACATTGTGATTTTTTTGATTTTTTATGTGACATTATTGTGATTGAGATACTATGTTTCATAAGTTGCATTGTAAATACACATTTTTAATCATAATATTTTTATAATTCCTTTATTTTATCTATAATAATAAAACATAATATTTCCTATATACACATTTATTCATATCCCTACCTACTCATAATGAAATTGACTTCATCGATTCATACTTATTAATTTGAACTATAAACTGTATTTTATTACTTGCAAAGTATTATTGTAAATAGAATTTGACACCCACCTTTTATTAATAATGAGTTATTGCCATTTTCATATTCGGGCGAAATATTTTAGAGTTATAGCTTTTATATTAATTTATTGTTCTTAATTGTTGCACAATTTTATTTTCATCCTATATCATATATGAATTTTATTGTATTAAATGCCATTATTTTTTAGTCTAAATAACGGAATACAGGGTTTTTGATATCTAAATTAGTCTATATTTTAATATTGTAATTATTGTAAACAATTTTGATTGTTAGTACTATTTTTGTAAAAATTTCAATTTTCATTTTTGGATAAGACATTTTAAATTATGTACACAAATTTGAAAACATATTTCCATTAGGCATGCAATCTAATTGGGTTTTTAAGGTAAATAATTAATAAACTATTGAGTATTGCATTTTGTGATAATGAAAAAAATCTCAAATGTAACATTTATTTTTATGTTACTAAAAATGTAACATATGGTATTATTTTACTGTTAATATTAAATACTTTAAGTTATTTTGTTTTTTTTTTTAAATTTAAATTTAAATTATTAAGTATGTTTTTATGAAATACTAAAACTGTATTATGTGATTTTCAAATTATGACTGTAAATTCATATTCCGTCCAATCAGTATGAAATTTGAATAGTTATAATTATTTATACATTCTTAACTGTTATAATGTTAAATATTGTTAGTAATTAATAAATGGTAATTGTTTTAAATATATTATGTTGAAATTTATTGTAATTGACTTTTGTTATAATTTATTTTTTTTAATTATTCCTAAGGAACCAAAGTTTCAATAGATATAATAATAACAACAACATTTGTTTATTCAAATGAATAAAAACAGGCAAATGTCCAACAGTACAGGTATTTGATAAGTTGTTAAATTAAATAAATAACATATGTTTGACATAAATATTTTTAATGCTAATAAACTAGAATATAAACCAATAAACCAGGTAAATTATAAAAGACAAATATTGCATATCAGGTATATTTTATAAATTGTGACTAACGGAGAAAGAAGAAATTAACATCAGGAGCAGGTTTATTACACAAAAGCCATGGCTCTTGGGATTGCAGTTTTTTAAAAAATAATTTGTATTGCAGTGTATATTTTATCGACTTTGCAATTGTTTTTGAAAGATTCTAGAATAAAGATTTAGATTCTTTTTAAGATTCTAGGTTAGGTTGCATAAAATGAACCTATGAAATCTATATGGTTTTAAAAAATTATCTCTTGCTAGTTTTTAAGAGTTTTGTAATAAAAAATCCAAAACCATTGAAAAGTGGATATTAAAAATTTGTTGATACTAAATGCACCAAATGTAATAAATTAAGTGTCTAGAATTATGATTTAAATCTTCTCATATTAATGAATTATTTATGTATCTAAGTATCTTTATTCTTTATTCCTATATATATTATATGCTATATAATCTAAATATTCCCTAACCCATAAAATATTATCAAATATGCAAAATACATCTTTACTATGTTATATAATACATTTGTACTTTGTGTTAAATGAATTGTCCACAATTATTACTCTCATTAGATTGTATAAGCTCAATAATGATATGTAAATACATATAAAACAGAACTTTAGTTATAATATTTTAGATTACATACTTAATTTCTTATTTTTTAAATGGAAAATGGGGTTTTTTCTCATAATTGATGAAAATAGAAAGTATTTTCTATCCTTATTGCAAGGTTACTAATTCTGGCAATTCTGTGGCATATTAACAATTATTTTTTTAATACACAATAACCATTTGTTATTAAATGTTTAATTTATAACTTTATCAACTATTTAATTAAAATTATTTCCTCAAATATTTGGCATTAATAAATAAATTTATTTTGTTTACTCACATTCAGGCCAGAAAAAATGATTGTGCTTAGAGCCTTAGAACAAATAATTCGCTATTGATATTTATAGGATTACAATATATATTAATTTAAATTATAAATACAGTAAACATAACCACAAACATAACAGTTATATGAAAAAAAATCAAAGATTAACTTCTTAATTTAAGTCACTAAAATAGGTGGGTAATTATTTTAAATACTAAGTTATATTAGTTTTAGAGGTAAAAAATTACAAAATGTTCCTATTATGTTAAACATGCTTATAATGTTTAACAATTAATATTTACTACCACCATGATCAACTACTTGTGATTCTTTACTCCATATAGGTGGAAATTTAATGACTAGTACAGTAATATTGTCTAGAGATCCTCTATTAAATGATTGTATTGTTAAGTATTGGGCTCCATAAAATGAATCATCTATATGTTTTTTAATACACTCAATAGCTTCTTCATTAGTAAATGTATCCCATAAGCCATCTGATGCTAGTATTATAAATTGTGGATCATGATGTGATAAATCAAACGTTAAAACATCTGGATTGGCAATAACAAAGTGTTTCTCTTTTAACGGATAGTCTCCAAGTGCCCTAGAAGTAGCTAATACACCAGCAACTCTCCAAACACCATTAAATGATATAAAACCACCAGCTTCAGCAATGCGTTTCTTTTCTCGCATCTTAATAACACAAAATGAATAAATATATTATTTTATTTAAATCTAAATAAAAGTATTAACTAAAAAAATAATTACCTGTTGAGGTTTATGATCAAATGATAGTGGTATAGCATTTCCTTTTTTATCACACATAACACCTCTTGAATCTCCAACATTTGCAACAAACAATGTAGTGCCTTCAACTAATACAATAAGTGCTGTGCTACCTAAAATCATTAGTTTTTAATACAAAATATAATATCAAAAGTATTGATAGTGAAAATATATAGTTATGCAACACTTAAACAAAGTAAAAATGGGCCATTAACAAATATGTCAATGGTAATTATCTTACCTAACCGTATAGTAATAACAATGTTGAATAATTATAGGATTTATTTAATTTTTATTTATGGATCAGCAGCTTATATATATATAATATAAAAAGCATGTTAATACACACTAAAATGCTGCATAAAAGATAAGTTTATTTATTATAGGTTAAGTTTCAAGTTGATTTAGCCTGATTTAGGTATTAATATTGTATTATGTTTTTATTTTATATTATAACTGTATTTTTGTATTCAAATAACAATAGACAACAAAATATTAATTAAATATCTTAAATGAATTAATTTTTTTTCAATAGATTTTTGAAGTATAAAAAAAGAAAAAAAAGGGTAGTTTGAATACAACTATTATTTACTTGTAATAAAAACAAAAAGGATTTTTATGAACATTATATGTACTCGAGGTTACAAGCTAACTCTATTAAATTGGTGCAAAGATGTGATGTAATGTAATGTAACTTGTCTAGATTTACATGAGTTCAAAAGCTTAAGATTCAGAAGTACTATTAATTTCTTTGTATTAAAATTTAAGATTATACATATATATATATAACTAAAATAAAATATTACCGGCAATATCATAAGTTAATTTTGCTGCTTCAATCAATAGTTTGTCAGCAGCTAAAACTTCATCAATCAATATTTTTGAAAAATTAATATTCCCATCTTTTTGTAAATATGAAGAAGGATTTATCAGCTCATCATCAACATTTTTTAATGTAGTTATGTCTTTATTTAAATGTAGAGAATTTTGATTAAGTTTATTGTGGCTAATAACGCTGTCATCAGCAGAACTTGTAGGCTTCGTTTTTGTAGGTGCATGTTCTTCAATTTTAGTAATTTTTGTTTTCATTTTTGGAGTTAAATTATCAGGTGTATTTGAATTAATTATTTTCAATTCTTCAGTTGTATCAGTTTTTTCATCGAGTAATTTTTTAACTTCAATAATTTTATTTGTAAGATTTTTCATTAAATGAGTAGTTGCATAATCTGCAGCAAACTGAAAATTTTTATTAAATGGTTATTTTATAAGACATGAACTTTCTATAAGTTGTGCAGAGTAAATAATCTCTAGTTTGAAATATAGACATTGTTACAAGTTTTTGAAGATAACATACCTTCCCAATATTTTGTATAGCTATTATTAAATGTTTATTTAAATATATGTGTTAACCAGAACTAGTTTTACTGAAACAGTAAGCCTGAACCATTTGCCAAAGCTGATTGTATCATGTTTGGAAAATATTTACTCTGTTAGACAAAGTATTATTACTATACTCCATTCCACAAGAGAGTTTGACCGCCGGCACAAAACCAAATGACTGCTCTCGAGGCCAAATTTTCTCCACCATGTGGCGTCTCCTTTTTGTACACAACGGTAATGTGCGAAAATGAACATGTTTTGGTCGCCGCCCAGTCTCACTCTTTTGAGGAACGGAGTATGTTATTCTTATTGATACAATTGATTTTAGTGCACAGTTCAGGACTTCTGATAAGTTTTTATTGACTCATAAAGTCATAAATGTAGATAAACATGTGATCAGCAGCTATAAATAGTATATAAATGTTAAACTATTAAAAATACAGAAAAGTAAAAATGTACAAAATTTGAGAAATTTAAAATAACGTCTACATTTAGAGTGGTTAGGTGATATATTTAGGCTAAGTGATTATTTAACATACATAACCAATAGAACTTATATAAATAACTATAAAACTTAAAATACAAAATTTTGAATGAAAATCAGTTAGAATACACTTGAAATAATATATGTAATTATTATGAACAAAGTTTAACAAAAAAAAAAATGTAGACTGAACATTTTATAATATAACCCACATGGAAACGTGAAAAAAACAGAGTGACCGATTACCGATATAAGGTACACATTTATTTTTACTTTTTACTTTTTTTTTTTTTTTTAATTTATGTAAAACTTTGAAACCAAATAATTAATTAAGCTAAGATTTTTTTATATATAGGTTGAAATTTGTAGTAATTACAAAATACTGACTGTTTTAGGTAATACAAATTACTTTAACTTAACAATTGTCTTAACATAATATGCCCAAATTATAAGTATTTAATAAATATTGCTGCATTAACAAATCGGTACTATATTGTCTCTATTATGTTCAGTGCAATTTAGAAGATGATTCAATGAACTACATTTATAACTCTTATATTCCTTATATTTAGTAAGGAAAATATGTCAATTAAATTACATTATACTTTTGTAATAATAAAGTTAGTATAAAAGTTTTATGTGAATGATATACATGAAGTCATGAATAACAAACACATTAAAATGTTACATTAAATTAATTGTAATTATAATAAAAGGCTTGATAAATTGATTAAATCTTATAATATTTTTAATAGTTTTGTTATTTAATTTTTAGAGCAAGGTAATATAAAAGAATATTGTTATTACTAGAGATGTTACAAATTGTTCGATTTTCGAACTGAACCAAATATCTAATAATTTGGTTTGATAATCCAACCAGATAAATAAATAGTAAATATTAAATTTTAAATTAAATAATAAAAAAAAATACCTAATTTTAACTTTATTAATGTTCTGTATAAGTTCAATAAAATATTTTTTTTAAAGTTTGGTTAGGGTTTGATTAAAAGTGTATAGGTTCAGGTCTGATCATTTTCAGAAAAGTTCGGTTTGACCTTTAATATTATGGTTCATAACATTTTTAATTACTTACTTCACCTCCATGTCCATCAAAAATAGCAAATAATGATATTCCAGTGTTCATAATATTAGTTTTAATGACATATCTATCTTCCATTTGTGATCGTCGACCTTTGATAGCATATAAAGCAACATTTTTACCATCAAATTTCCAATTCTTACTAAGTGCATCTTTTTCATCAACCATCAATTGTTGAAAATCATTAAAACCAATGAATGACAGACTTCGGTGAATTTTTTTTAAAAATCCATTTGTGCTTTGAAATAAATTACCAGAAAAAAACAGTAAGCATAGTATTAATGCCAAAAAAAATATTACTTCTGGTTTGGTAATATAAAATTGCATATATTTCCACATGTTATAAAAAGAATTAACTTTGTTCTTAGCTAATGTCAGTTTTGATGATAGTAACTTCATGTGTGACAAATAAACTTGATATATTATTTTGTCTTCAACACTATCATCCATCACAACTTACAAAATAATTTTTGAACATGAACTAATTATGTTATTTCAAAAACTCCTGTAAAAAATATTTTGGATCATTAATTACTTTAATAGGAATTAAAAAAAATATTACTTCTAGTGTAAGGTACAAATTATAACTAAGACTCGGAAGTTGTTATAGTTTTTTCACAAGCACAATAAGTTTTTTATTATTATTACAAGTCCATAAACAATCAGTGCTTATAGGTCGAATAAGTAACATATATATATACAAAATGTCTCTTGATAATCTGACATATGGAATAATTTTATTTGTGTTCAACATTAAAAAAATTTTTTTTATATAATTCATAGACGCTTGCGCCACATTTTTAGTATATATATATATATATTTTTTTTAATACTGAAAATAATGAATAAATAAAATTTTTTTTTGGATAAATTCAAAGTAGTCTATTTGTGAATCTGTTTATAGGAACAATTTTGATGGTAAAAATATTTATCTAAGTCAAGTAGTTTATGTTTTAGAATTTTTTTGGTTAAATTAATTTGGAACGTACTAACTTTTTAAGAAATATGATTTTTGAGAATTTGCTGATATGAGTATATTTCTTAAATTATTTCCTTATCATATAATATTAACAATTTGTATCATATATTTAATTAGCAACATTAGCAACACTCTACATGTCACTGTAAAAGTACAAATACTGGTTGAATGATTGACTGGCATGATTTACCGGTAAATGCTAGGTTCCGCTGACTATTGTTGGTAAAACCTTGGAAACACAAAATTATTTTGTTGACACCGTATGATTTTTGTAAATCTTAGGATAAAAATCTGAATTTTTGTTATTATTACACCGCAGTAGTATATAATAATAAAATAAATTTGCTGTCATAATATATAGCAATAATACAAATGTGTGTATCTAATATACTAGCCATTAATGTACTACCAAATATACTTAAATAATAATTATTAATAACTAATAGCATATCTAATTGGTAAAATATTTCGGACTTTTACTAACACTGATTGTTTATCCTAAAATTTAGCAAATCTCGTTTGTATAAGTCCAAACTACAAAAATCATTTGGTGTTTGACCAAATAATTTTGTGTTTCCTAGATTTTACTGAAATCAATTGCTAAATATCCGAACTTCAGACAGTAATCGCAGTAATCGTCAAAGATTTACCGGTAAATCCTAAATATAACCAGTATTCATATTTTTACCGTGAAATATATATAAATTTACAGGCA
The DNA here is from genome assembly GCF_037042655.1 of Diuraphis noxia. Lineage (NCBI taxonomy): Eukaryota > Metazoa > Arthropoda > Insecta > Hemiptera > Aphididae > Diuraphis > Diuraphis noxia. The sequence goes on from NW_028301711.1 coordinate 75,072,587, forward strand.
AATTCATACATATATATTATATATACATCAATGTTCATTACTTATCAGTTATCAGCTATCAAAATCCGTATTACCTTAATAATATTGATTATATAAACCGATAAAATGTTTTTCGCATACAATACTATATGATAAATGTAACCCCTTAAACTGTTTAGACTTTTAGAGTATTTTAGGAATTAATTCTGAATATGGTATGCATTTTATCCTACCAATTTGATTGAAATTATGGGTGATTATAATATAGTCTTTAGAGTTAAAATTATTATTTTGATATTTAACATTTTATTATTCTTAATAATATACCATACAACAACATTTATCATTAATCTAGAAAATAATTAAGTTTGCATAGAATAATTTCTTAATAGATTTTTAAAATGTTATTCTTTATTTTATGTTAATTTATAACATCATATATTATAATATGAGTATAGGTTATATTGTTGGTAAATTTGGTAAATTATTTTTATGGGATTTATTGTAATTAATTTTGAATTAAATAATTATGATCTTCATATAATCAAGAAATAAAAATAATGAACCAAAGAAAATTTTTTAATATTTAAAGTATTTTTCACGTAATAAATCTTTTCCGCGTGTCTTTGATTCTAGTTCCTATCCTAAATACTATTAGTGTTAAATTATTAACATTTGCATCTGTAATGTTATGCCAAATAGTGAAATTAACATAGACCTTATACTAGTTATATTAGTATAAGGTCTATGCAGGGCCGGATCTAGGAGAGGGGGCGAACCGAGGCCACTTGCCCCAGAAGTTTTGGTCGGGGGCCGGGGGGGCGCCAAATTACAAAAGAAGTTGTGTATATATACTAATAGTTTTTATTCATTTTATAATAAAAGTACTATACAAATTAAAATTTTTATTTCCATTTGACTCTATGGTTAGAACCATAAGCGTGCGTAGGTATTCTTGGCAGGGGAGGCAATACTTTAGCTAAGGAGGTCCAGACTCCAATCCCCCCACCCGATTTTCACCAATTGGTAGATATAATATAATATTTTGGTGTAGAGGAAAATCTCGCAGGGGAGGCAACCGCCTCCCCTGCCTCCCTCGTGCGCACGCTTATGGTTATAACAACAATGGGGAAAACTAAAAAACCTAATAGAAATTATTTGTTTACTAAATATATTTTTTGCACTTTATTGTAATATATTTTATTGCTAATACTGCTAATATCAGCATATCTACAAACTAAAAATTACAATAATCAGACAACACATGATGTTTAAACCCGATTAACAATACTGATAAATTAATTTTTCTTTAACATATAACAACAATTAAATTCATATTTAGTTTGTGTCTAGATACTGTCAACTGTTGTTATAAATTTATAATATTGGTATTATACTTCAACATTTATACTATTATGGATGAAATAAAAAAATTATCTGGTTATGATTTCAAAAAAAGGGCGATGAAAAAAAACAATCAGCATTATTTTTAAATACTTGGCTTCAAGATGGTAGTAGACAAATGGGTAAATTATTTTTATTATTAAATAGTTTATTCTTAATTTATTAAAATAAATATTTTATATCTTAGTTTTAATATTGTTTTGTTAGTTATTTTATGTTGAATGTTCAAAAAGGCGTTCAAGCTAAAATACTTTCAAAAAATGATTTAGCAGTAAAGTTGTTATTCTATGTTCTGTGTATTGTTTAAATTTAATTGGGATAAACACAACAAAATTAATACCTGAGATACCTAGAATCATTTTTTGGGAATTATACAAAAATTATTTAAATTTTTTTTTCTAGTTCTACCCAAAGATGGGATATTTTGATGGACAATCTTCAATTATCTTTAAAGGGTTACAGTACTACAAAGGGGTCTTTAAAACAGAAAGTAGTTAGAGCATTAAACAACTTTCAACTGTCTAAGGTCATTAAAGTGTCATGTGGAACAAAATTCTTAGTACAATTGATCGAGTAAACAATATTGCAAAGTTCAAAAATAACGATTGATGGCTGTTGCACATTTACAAAACTTGATAAAATTTTTTGAAAAATTTAGAGAAGATGGAATTGATGAAATATTTATTGAAGCAGAAAAAAAAGCTGAAATTTTAAGTATTGTAACTGAGTATCAAACTAGTAGACATCGCAAGAAAAAGAAGAAGGCTGGTGAGCTTGCCAAAGATGAATTAACAACTTAAAGTGAAAAACAAAAATTCAACATTTTAATCAAATCTGCTATAGATAATATTTTATTAGGATTAAGATATCGTTTTGACTCAATGAAAAATATTAATTCTACATTTTCATTTTTAGATGGTAAGATGTTGTTTAAAGCGTCATTAAAGGATGTAAAAAAACATTCAATTGACCATGTAATAAGTATTATGAAAGAGACTTAAATAAAATCGAATTTATATAAGAAATTGAAAGTTTTAAACAACATATTTTTGCATTAAACAACTCACTAAAATATGGAAATTATTATGAAATAATAAATTTTATTTATAATAATTAATCTTAAAGATGCATATCCCAATATTTCAATAGCATATCAAATATTTTTGACTTTACCTGTAACTTCAGTATCTTACGAACAAAGTTTTAGTAAGTTAAAGTTCATCAAATTCTATCTTAGATCTTCAACAAATCAAGACAGAATCAACCATCTTTCAATTTTTCAATCCAAAATCAAATTGACAAAAATTTAGATTATGACAATATAAATATATAATTAACGATTTTGCCGCCAGAAAAGCAAGAAAAATCAAAATTTAATGATAATTTGTTTTATTATTGTATAATGATTATTTTCATGTATTAGTTTGTAATAATTTGTATTTAAAATTTTAATTTAATAAATATTTTTTCTAATCCAGCAAATATTTTTTTCTTTTATTCTCTTCGATTTTTTTTTTTAGAGTTTAACTGGTATATAAGTATGATTGTGGGCATAACAAAGGGGGAGGGCACTAATCTTATACTTTGCCCGGGGTAAAAAATATACTAGATCCGGCACTGGGTATATGGATATTACTCATGTATGTTTATGTTTACATTAGAATAGAAGTTATATTAAAATGTCAATGTCCACAGGACACGCGGAAGTTGCTTTATTTTAAAAGGAAATACAGAGGGCTAAGGACCTACAATAGTGTTAATCTGGGTCGGCAATTCACTGTAAGTTACGTTATTGATTACAGTAAAAAAAAAAATACTTTAAGGTACATAATACCATGTTTTTATCATAGATATGATTATAGTATACACCACAGTGAGTTATTATTTTTTCTTTACTATTAATATCAGCTACTTTAAATAAAAATAAATATATTTTATATACTTTTAAACAATTAATTAATTGATTTTTGATTTTTCAATCATTTTTATCTTATTTTAGGTTATTTATACTTATATTTGTTGACATATTTTATCAATTTTAACTATTATTACTTCTTAGCTTTAGTTATCATAAAAATTGTTATTTTGTGAAAAATTAAAAAAAATGAAATAAAATTGTATTACTAATTAAATACATGCATTTTTGTTTGAAACTCGTGTCGTATGCTATCTACATGAAAAATGTATCTACCACAATTGTTTAAAGGCATTGAATGTTATCTACATTATAGAGTTTTTTTTTGTGCTTGAAAAATCTGATAACTAATAATGAGTTTAATTCATCAAGATATGGTATGAATAAACTAATTCTATAATATACATCTGAAGAGTTAGTTGAATAATTATGCCGATATCTTTGGATACCAACAATCCTAGGTATTGATGGTTCAATATTAAGTTTGGAACTAAAAGCTTGAGGACTTAAAAACAATTGTTTAAATTCAATTTAAACATTTGATCTAATGTTATGTATGACCAATTGTACAAGTTCTATGTGTTCAATGGCAGAACTTAAATCAATATTAGGTTTTTGTAGGGTAACTGATATTTGATGAGTTATGGACAACATTTTGCTAATGGTAAGTCGGTGACTAAAGTGATTAAAAACTCAAAATCACAAAGTTTTTTATGGAGTGAGCGAGCAGCTGTTCCATCATCTTTATTAACTGATCCATATTTTCAATAATTGGTAAAATATCATTTTTGAAAGTTACAATTATCTCTTGCCGTTCTATCCATCTAGTGTCACAGTAATTCTTTAAACGTGAAGGCGTTAATTTATGTTTAGATAATTTTGTTTTTAAGATATTAGATCTTCTCACAGATGCTCTCATAAAAGTACTTATTTCTCATATCACTCCAGTCTCCAATGCAGTTTCTAACAGGTTGTAATTTTGATGCATCATTTAAAACTAAATTTAACGAATGAGATACACAATGAGTGTAAATTGACATAGGATATTCATAATATTCAATAACATTACCTGTACTCCATTGAAAGCTCTACTTATTGCAACAGCCCTGTCATACCCTTGTCTATGCGTGTAATTTAAATCAAGACCCAGAGACTGAAGTTCATTTTTAATTGTAGTAGGTAACCCTTTGCCAGTGACATAATTTACTGGTACAAATTTTAAAAAGTCTTCTCTTATTTCATTAATATCTTTATCAAAATAGTGAACACATAATGAAAATTCTTTGCACATCACAAGTTTTATCAGTAAGCACAGAGAAAAATTTGGTTTCTTTTACTTTTTCAATAATAATATTTTGAATATAAGTCCCTATTAATTTGATTATTTCATTTTGTATTAAAAGGCTTGTGTGTTGTGTACATTTGTTTTCCACCAGCTTGTAAAATATGAAATTTAAGGGTATCGTCACCATTTTTAGCTCTAAAGCATAACAAAGCTCTGAAATTCCCATCATTATTATCTGGATCACTCGACATTCAGAGTCAGCACCAAAAACATATTTTTTTTATTTTTTCTTGAAATTCATTGCTATAGTTAATATTAGTCGTTACTCATCAATGTAATCACTAAGACACTAATCTTATGTAGAGAGAGACTGAAAGGTAAGGCGTAAATGCGTATTGCGTAATGTACTAATGTTATGGACGTAAAAATAAAAACCCAATAAAGTATAAACCAATCAACAAATAGCATTCGTATTAACTGCAAAACAATTATTATTGTTGCCTGTTACCAGCAGCCAGCATATTATTCATTATACAATTTTCACATAATATGTGTCCCGTGGGCTGTGATAAATGATAAATAACGTCAAATAACTGTCAATGGTCTATAAAATATGTCTCACGTTTTATAATATGATTTAAGTCTCGACTATAATTTTGGGAGGGGGGCTAGTAGACCACATCCTCCCCCCATATATACCCCACTGATTAACTGTATTTTTTATCAGGTAAGCAAGAAAAGTTAAATTTTGTGGTGGTTTTGTTAAATTTAGTAAATTAGTAGGTGAACTTAGATAAATTGAAATACAAGAAATTAATATTATATAAAAATTAAGAGTAGAGTGTACTTAAGTCACCTATGTTACCAACAAATTCGAGAATAATTTAATCAAACACTAAAAGTAAGAATGAATATTAAAATATATTATTCAACTAATAATATTTTTTAAATATTATTATATGCTTTGAATTTTAATATCTTTAAATACTGGAATACTGCTTAGAACTATAATATATCATTCTAAACATATTGATATCTCAATCTGTGGTATTTATTATTAACATGCCATTTTAATTAAAATGATTTTATCCGCCTATCATAAGTAACAACTATCAATCTAAATCGAGACTTCACACATTTTTTAAAACCGGTTAGGTACTAATAGTGGGCCAAAAGGCTCAATTTATTTTGTAGTTACTTCAACTTTTTCCAAGGAGGTGGTGGTGGTGTCTTTAATGTATATTAAAGACTAGTGTTTATCTTTATTGTTTAGTGGATATATTGACAAGTATTTAAATATGAAATTGCATCACTTCCTAATACCTTTTTTTTTTTTGAAATTCTAAAACATCTTAAAAATGTTACATTGATTTAAATATATCTTTTAATGGATTTATAGGAATTCAATTGCTATTATTTAATATTCATTTTTCTAATATTTATTTGATGTTATTAAATTTGCAGAGCTTAAAACATAAAATTTAACATTTCATTTGAGAATTACTATTTTTAGATATTGGAGCAGAAATTTTTAAATCTTTCTGAATACAAATGAGTTTTAATTTAAGATTTTTACAAAATAAATCAATAGATTAATATCTCAATTAATTAAATTTCATTACTTTCAGTTCAGTGTATGATACAAGATGTGGGATTTGCACATTTTTTTCATTCTTTCAAATACTCACTTATATTTTGTGTTTACACAATTATACACCATATACATATTACACATTTATACCTGCAATATCAGTTTCCGTACAAAGTAGATATCACCCAAAAGCGGAAAGATAGATAAAATATAATGCGATCAAAGTACAGATAGATAGCATACGACGCAAGTTCCTTCTGTTTTATTAAATTTAGCTATTTGTATAGAAATAGTAATGATATAAATACCTGAATGGATTATAATTCTAAGGAATATTTAAAACTAAATATTTCAACATTTTATTTCTTAGTAAATTGATAGTTTTTATGCGATTTTCAAGTTTTTATAGTTTAAAAAAAATTAAGCAATATATAAGTTTATTCAATAGAACATATTATTAGTAACTAATATATGTGATGAGTGATGACAAATTAATCATTTTCTCTGATTGGTATTTTTTTATTTAAGTAAATTCTAATAGGTACGTCATAGACATTAAAAATTTAAAAACAAAAATAAAATAAAATAATAAATATGCTGATAATCGGGCAAAAATTCTTGTTAAGTAAATAAAGTAAATATTATATATTTATATATTTCTACATTTATTTCTTTGACAACAACAAAGAAAAAAAAAGAAGCAGTCTTGATAAATAAATAAGGGTGACTAGTATTTTTACAGAGGGTTTTTACACATTTGTTATATACTAATATATACAGTGAAACCTCTAAATACCGGACACTCTTGGTTGCTTAAATGTTGTCCGCTATTGAGAGGTGTCCGTCAAAGGAGTTATCACTGTATTACACTCTTCTTACATAAATCTGAATGCTAGTATATGTTTATAACAGTAATAAATTCAATGTTTTTTGTTTTCAATTTATCACACAATGGTAAATTGGCACACAATACAGTAAAAACAATTTCAAGTAGGTTATGAATGATTGTCACAAAATGTATAATACTTATTGTAATTGAAAATTAATATTAACAATACCGATTATGAATTTATATATTATGTTCTTGTTTAGGCTTTTTTTAATGATATATTTGAGCACAATAATAAATAATTTGGTCATCCAGAAATGATAATAGTCCTACCTAAATCCGCAAAAAAATAATACTTACAATAGTAGCAGTAGTACAGTAGTAGTTACAAACTTCAATATTCTTATTATTTTCTATTGATGTTGCTTAATATAAATATTGAATTGCACAATATTGTATTTAACGATATATAAACATAATAAACTTTTCAATAGTAAATAATTAAATAAATAATAATCATTATGATCACCGTAATAATAATGATAATAGACGGATAAGATGTTATCGAGGATGACAGAAGATCACAGTACTCGTTGTTCCCCACAATATCGTTCGGGTCATGTATCTATTATCTTCACTATCAAAGTTATCCGAACCGGACTACAGAGACAGACACTCCATATTCTGTATACCAAATGTTTAATGACATTAAAGGTGATCGGGCGAGCTAAAGGAGTAAAGCACAAATTGTATTTAATTAAACAAACAAATTGTCTGTAGTGTACAGCGTGCGGTCGTGCCTGGGAGGTTTGACTTGATAGGGCCAGTGACGGCCGTTTTATCAGATATTCAGTTTCTACGTATTCAGCCGCCATTTGCCGGGTCACCACTTAAAGTCCCGAGTTCGCTACAATCCACCCTTATTGCGTCTATCTTTATCGGTGCTTTTAACGAATCGTTTCGTGTGCAGCTATAGGAGTATACGACGACTATGGATCATTGGAATCGCGATGCAGATAATGTCTCATATCGTGTAGGTATACAATGTTATAAACCATGGTCCGTGGCTGATAGGGAATGCGCGACTCCTATCAGCTAGAGAGATTAATCATTTTCACTTGCGACTTGTGAGTAGATTACTAGGATAACAACTAGGGTCACTCTACCATTTCTTTATTTTTGTTTATAATATAGACAAAAAGTTCAACAGTATCGAGCATCAGTCAATAATTTCTTATTGCGGTCGCCCGCCCTCGATTGTCATTTTACATTCGGGCGGCGTCGTGACGTACGCGCCGGACAGTGTTCGCGTAATGGCGACCCGTGCGACTCAAGTGGGCAGTGGCTGGTACTGATTACTGAACGGACCGCGTTCGTATAAGTGATAACAACAGTGATTCTTTGCGATCCCCGGCTCCCCTCAGGCCACTGTACCGATAGTCGTTCCAGTGGCACAGTGGGTTGTCGCTTCGTCGGCCGTACCGCGTACAGCGCACTTGTGTACCTACTGGCGTACGTTTTCCGAGTTCCGTCGTTTTACTTTTGTACTTCGTTTACAGTTTATACCAAATACCAAATACCATATATATAAAATATAGTGTTTGTTTACACATCGTTCGACTGCGAACCGACAAATTATTGATGATCTCAGTATCTTACATCTCAACGGCTCCACTTGTCCACTTGTTCTGTAGACCCGTAGTCACTAGTCAACAGTCGTTTCGTCGTCGTCGGAGAATGCGTTACTGAAGTTGGTTGCCTACGTCCATTACCGGTCATTGTAAAGAAGCCATTTTCTGTCAACCATCGTCACATCCCTGAAGGTAAATACCAAATGCGCAAACACGAGCGCGCCATTTTCGTAAACGGCTGGTACAACCGAGTGTACTCGCGGTAGTGTGGTCATCCGCCGTTTATGTACTCGATATCTTCAACATGGCGGCGGGTCGTTGTTTACATGTTTTTTTTCTTGGTCTGGCTAAGAGTGTTTCTCGGGCCGTCTGGAACAATTATCTTCAGCAATAATGCCTTAGAATATTTTCTTATTATGATATTGGCCATTTGTTTGAAAAGTCCAAACCCTTAGCTATTCAGGGTTAACATGTGGTTTTCGTCCGACTGATTTCCTACTTTCTTACTCGTGCTTAAGAAATTATAGTTACTCTATTTTCTAAAAATGTGTGCATTCAAATTTTGTGTTATTGACATTTCTACGATACATTTGGGTTAATATTCACGTCTATTTTTTTTAAAGGTATATTTTATTATATCAGCGACATTTACAGGCATTGGGGATCGAATATTATCAACTTGTTTGCTCGAGTATTTGAAATGCTTACAGCCAATTTATATATTTTTTTTTTTATTATTATATTTATATATATTAAAAATATATAAACCTACGGTTATACTCCAAAATCCAAATGCCGCATTTTTTTCAATCGATTTCAAAACGGTTTTCTTTGTTCTTCCTTTTAGTTCTATTATATAATCATGTTATAAAAAATATACTAGTAGGAACTCGACTTTTCCAATTAGTTTACTTCTGTTGTACTTCTATTTCCTTTTTTTGTTTTATTTAAATTATAAGTTAAATGAGTAATTTTGATATCAATGGTTAGTCAGCAATGCCACCTAATTTAGTACTCTTTAAGACATTTTACAATATTTTATATCGTATCTATATTATTATTATATATATATAATAAATAATATATTATATTATTTAAGGTATAATAATGAGTATAAGCAAATCACCAAGGATCATGGTCTTTAGGCCAAACTGGGAAGAATTTCAAAATTTTAGTAGTTATATTGAATACATGGAGTCACAGGGAGCACATAAAGCAGGAATCGCAAAAGTATGTATTTTTATAATTGTATTATACCTACCTAGGTAATATTTTTATTTTTTTAAATTGTCAAAAATGCTTATATTTAATATTTAAATAATATTTAATATTTTTATTTAGGTTATTCCACCGCCTGAATGGATTCCAAGGAAAACTAGTTATTATAGCGAAGATATTATGAATATTATTATTCCAGCTCCAATCTGCCAAGTAATTAATTTAACTTTCCCGTTATCTTGACTATACCACCTAATATCTGTACAATTATGTTATTTCAACTACTACCATAGGTACCTGCTAAATTACCATTTATATTCACATGTTAAGAAATTTCTCATTAGTTCCTGATCGAATATATCTAAATATCAACTGTGGTAGTATTATATTATGTCAGCGCACTATTTGTTTTCTCTCTCTGACCCACGCGTAACATAGACAAAACGCATTTACGAAGAATCATTTTTTTTATGTCTTAAAGTAATTTTAGAGTAAAATCTTCCATTACAAAAAAGGTAAAGAATAATATTTTTGAGGGAATGACATATCAATTTTCTATTTTATTGATATTTGACTTTCAAAATAAACAAAAAAACACTGTACATTTAAATAATGTTTAAATTATTAAGAGACAATATTTAAACAAATCGATATGTCATTCCCTCAAAAATATTATTTTCTATCTTTTTTGTAACGGTAGGTTTTACTCTAAAATTACTTCAAGATATAGAAAAAATGATTCTGCGTATATGCGTTTTGTCTATGTTACGAGTGAGCCAGAAAGAGAAAACAAATAGCGCGCTGACATCCTCTTAATATTATTGCTATTTTTTTTTTTTTTTTACTTAGTCCCATCGATTCAAACCATTTTTGATTCTTAATATTTTATCTAGCTACTTCAAATATCACTATTTTCAATTTATTACTGTGCTATGATTATAGTTCATAGCCAAATGTTTTTCACAAAATTTTATGTGCATCATTTCTGCACTCCAACGATACAAAAAAACATAATCAAAGAAAATAAACAACTATTATTGGTATAATTTTATGCATCAGGTTCTAGTCAAGATAACAAAATTTAATTGGGACTGGTAGTAGCAGAGATTCCAAATAACTAATTTTATTAATAATATTTATTTTAGGATGTACGAGGTAAACAAGGAATATATCAACAACTTAACATACAAAAAAAGCCCATGACAGTGGCAGAATATAGAAAATTGGCCGAGTCTCCAGAGTACATTACACCATGTCATTTTGATTATGCTGATCTTGAAAGAAAATATTGGAAAAACATTATTTACAAATGTCCAATATATGGTGCAGATGTATCAGGGTCTATTACAGATAAGGATGTAAATGTAAGTATTATCTATATAGGAATATCTTTAAGCATATATCTAATTTTGAAAACTACATGCTTTTAAAAATAAATTTAAGGTCTGGAATATTAACAAACTGGGTACAATTTTGGACTTTGTGAACGAAGATTATGGAATTCAAATTGAAGGAGTTAATACTGCTTATCTTTATTTTGGTATGTGGAAAACATCATTTTCTTGGCACACTGAAGACATGGATTTATACAGCATAAACTATATTCATGAAGGAAGTCCAAAATCATGGTAACTTTTTTTGGGTTTGTGATGAGGGATTTAGTTATAATGTTCAATATTTTTATTTTTTAGGTATGCAATACCACCGGAACATGGACGGCGTTTTGAGAGATTAGCAAGTGGCTTTTTTCCAGGAGATTCTTCTATATGTCAATCATTTCTGAGACACAAAATGTCTCTTATATCTCCTCAATTATTATCTAAATATTCTATTCCATACAACAAAGTAAAATATAATTACTATAAAATGTTCTTAAAATATTATATTTATTCTATGCATTTGATTTAGATAACACAGGAGCAAGGAGAATTTATGATAACATTTCCGTTTGGATACCATGCTGGTTTCAATCATGGTTTCAATATGGCTGAATCCACTAACTTTGCCTCACCTCGTTGGGTGGAATATGGAAAAAGGGCAACTCTGTGTCATTGTCAATCTGACAACGTAAAAATCAATATGGCAACCTTTGTGAAACGTTTTCAGCCTGAAAAATATGATTTGTGGATTAAAGGAATTGATGTTGGTTGTCATCCAGAAGATCCTACTCGTATGTTTGCTGCACCTTTGCAATCTTAAACATATTTATTTTCGGGTACCTTAAGTTTCTCTCAGGCAAATAAGTTTTACTCTTCAGTGTTTGAGTGTAAATAATTAAATAATTAATACTGAGAGTGTTATACTTAAAAAGCCTTATTTAAATATGATAGTACAAATTTAAAAAAATATGAAACAAAATCATATTTTTATTATTATTGAATTCTATTATTCCTTAACCAAAGGATCATATTAGTACATTTTCAATAATATGTTGAGTACAATTAATAAGATGTTTATTTCTTATGTATTATTCCCATTAACTAAAATCAAATAATCTCATCATTTTTTTTTTTTTACACTTGTTAATTTATCTTTGTATAAAGATTCTTAATATAGAATTATATTGATTTTAGATTTGTTAATGAATAAAAATAAAAATAAAAATATAATGTTTTTCGAAATTTATCAGTTGTAAAGAACATACAATTTTAATCAATTTTTAAATTGATAATTCTTTTATTGCAGTTCATTCATTATTAAAGGTTAGGACGACTAAGCATTTGTAAAATCTTAAATTCATAAAAATGAGTTCAAATTATTATTTTATATTTTTACTATTGTATAATTATAATAAAATTGAATTTCTTTATTGTTACCAATATATTGTATACAAATGTAACTCTTAACTTCTTTCAAAAATAAAATATTAACCAAGTATTTTGAGGCACTAATTTACTACAGGATATTTTATTCAAAATGTGGTTTAATTTATTTATTTATCAATTAATATAATTTTACATGTATGACTGTATTCAGCTTATTAGACTATTATGAGAATTTGTTTAGATAAAATTAATTTTAACAAATTTTGATTCATAATCATATGTATTTTATTTTATTAAGTATACTTAAGAATACTCAGTATGTTAAATTTATATCAACTTAAATGTATTTATTTATACAAGTTTATATTAGTCATTACTTAATTAGTCATCACCATTCAATATAATATACTATATACTCAGTTACTTAGCAACACCTTATATTAATAGGGAACTGTACCTTTAATATGTTTAATTAATTTGTTTCACCTGTTGCTGTGTGTGCCTTTTTCATCACTACTTTGCTGTTGGTATAGTCCGTATTTATTGTAATTGGTGGTGATTAATTTAGTTATGCTTAAGTTTTTTCAGTTAAATTATAAATTATTATAATTATTGTATTTTTATAAGTTGATAATTGTATTTTTATTTTTAACATTTTTTGCAATGTTCAAAATTGCTTTGATTTAAACACAGTAGACTTGTTAATAAAACAAAATTCAACTATGCAAAAAATATTGTTCGAGTAGCTTGAAACTATTGACCATAATATTCATTGTATTGTGCATAAAAAAGTGCACTGATTAAAAATTTACCATATTCGGTGTAAAATTCCCGATTGTTTTCTGTGGTGTCATTTCAGATTTTGTGAGAAGGGGGAGTAATAAAACACAGGGTCATTATAAAACTGAAAAGGAAACTGCTCGCCAACCATTACTATTACATTTTTCTCTCAATATTATATAGATTATTTGTCATCTTCTGATGTATAAAATTGAAAGTCTAACAATGATTAATCCAAATGACAAATAATATTAAACACGGAAGCTGAATGACTGTATCTGTTAAATACTCACAGACCAGGATTGTAGTATATTATCTACCATTGTGTTATAGACTATTATTCTTCTATTATCTAATATACTTGAATTAGAAATTATAATATGCAAATATTCAATAATTATTTACTTATTTCCACAAACCACGAAGCATGGTTAAATTGCATTTATCACTGACATGAATTATGGTTTTGGGCTTGCGGCCTAAAACTAGCACTATAATTTCGTACCTGGTTAGATAGCAGCCAAGTAATATTATAAGGAGGGAGTTTCAAATGCTTATCTTGCCTCCTCCCAAATGACGCCACTGATTGATTTTTCATATGCTTTTAAAAATATGGTCATTCTAAAATTTGTTCGTATTTATATGCTTAAAACTAAACAAACTATAGTACCCTTAAACAATAACTTAAAATTTAGTGGTCTTAAAAAGTAAAATTGAAAATTTCAATATATTAAATGTCTTAATAAAATATGTAATTCAAAATTTAAACTTAAATTACAATTGTTTTGATTTAAAATTTAATTTTACGTTAATTTTTACTCATAAAAATGTATTTATATTTTTTTTAATAATATTATACATTAGTATACTTTTAGCATATTACGCAATATATTCTCGGATAGATAAATAAATATGTAAGATAAAATGATATATTTCATGTCCAGGCTGTGATTCTAATAACTACTTTATTATAAGTATTTTTTAATGCTCAAAATTAGGCCTTTTTTAAGCACTGTATTAGGTTTTTGATCTCTGAATAAAGAACAAGACTGTTTTAATTTTTGAAGTTTTATATCAGTATTTTTAAGTTCTTTGTAATTATAGACCTTGAACTAATAAACAGAACATTGTAGTGATTTGTCAATTGTAGCTAGGACATATGCAAAGACAAACCATAGTTACACCAAACTAATGCTTTATCTATTAGTATAAGTTCAGTTTTGTCTATTTTTATAATTAAATTTATCTAGCGGCTTGTTATTTTTTGTTTTTAATTTTTATAAACTTTATTTGTAATTCAATAAATTTGTTTTTTAACTAGTTGAATTTATGTAAATATATTTGTTTGTATTCAACATACTGTTTTTTTTTTTAATATATAGCAAAATTGGATATATAAAAGACTATTGATGCTTATAGTTAATTTTTGTGTAATTTTATTTTTCTATTTTAGCTTAATTTTACTGTATTATGTTTTCATATTTTTCATATTCGGTATTTTAGAATTAATATGTTCAAGATTTTTAGGATGAAGTTTGTGTATTCATGATATGTATTAGTTATTTTATAAGTATTTATAATTTATTAAATATTTTACATTTGTTATATATGTTATAGAGCACGATTGTAATGATCCAATTTCAATATGTATTTGGATTTATGTTAACTTATGAATTAATAAAAATGTTAAGAACAGGCATGCTTGTATTTTTATTAAAACAATGGTTGAGATAAAAAAGAATATTATGGATTGTACCTAATAGTATTATATTGTATGTGTGTTATTTTTATTATAATTGCATCAAATGAATATCTGTGTGATATTTGTTTTCTTTCTTTGACTTACAATTACTTACACACAACATAAATTCGCAATCAGCAGAACCAATCTTATGCTAGCTTTTATTTTGAAGTGAATTAAGACCTAGATGATATTTTTGCTGTCAACTTTAAAGTTTGTTAATAGTTTCAATTCAATTTAATTTTAAAATGAACAACATGATAATTTAAATTGGTTCTGTTAAACTTTAATTGCCATGTTGCTTTTAGTTTAAGGAGGACAGCAAAAAATACTAATCCTCTTAAAATACTATGTGCACCCAATCAAATCTTATTTGTTAAAAACTATTTTTGTTAATCATGACATAAATTGTAAATTTTTAACTTCAGGAACTTTTTATAGCAAAAATATATTAAGTTTAAGATTTTATGATCTATGTTAAAAATATTTATATATATTCTTAAACAGAAATTACATTTAATTTATACCAAAAATATAGTTGCATATTTGAATAATTTCAAGCCAGTTAGTTTTGTTTCCAACTATTATTATATGTAATTTATAGGTATTATTTTACTAATATTTGTGCACTATAACACTTACTCTAGACATATAGTACAGATACAGAATTATAAATTGCCAAATGACTCAATCCATTATATACAATAAAATATCGAGTTTTTGTACAGAAACAAGTTTTCAACTTGTCACACTATAATATAATATTGTATTGTAAGAAAGCCTCATATTTCTTAGTATTATGACACAACCAACAAATGTTTTTGAACATAATCAACATACTTTGTGTAAATTTTTGTGAGAAAGTCAAATCTCTTGTGTAATAATATATAATAAGACATATGTAATAAGTATAACAATACCTGAATCTATTTATATGTAGTTATTTAGATTACTGTTAGATATTAGATCCCATTAAACTCTTAGCTAAAATAAGTATCCATGACTCATGAATTATGATAACAAGTTTTTATTAAAGGTATTCCTTATCTACACATCTTATAAGTTATATTTGATAAGTATACTATGCAATATGAATAAGTTTATGAATATTAAAGGGTCCTGAAATATTTATAAATAATTATATAAATCTGCAATACCTACTTTAAATTTGGTTTTTAAGAATTTAGTAATGTTATTATTACTATTTTTTTATATTAATATAACATGGATTTATATTTTTATTTGATTTGATTTGATACAATATTTAAATTATGAACATTTACTTATGTTACTCAGTTACTCTATTTTTATCAGTTTATGTACCTTAATAGTTTAATTGACATTTAATATCACTTACCTTTAATTCAACATTTATGCGATTTTTTTTATGACTTTATTCATAAATATTGTATATTTATAAGATTTTTTAATTCATCTTAGTTTATTTTTAATCAAATTAGATTTGTTTATTTAAAAACCAACTAGCAATTAATTTTCAAAACAAGAGCATATTTTTTGAATCGATTGGACAACACAAGGGACAGACGAAAAAATGTTTAAACTTTGCCAAAAAATAAAAATATTGATTTCCAGAATCTAAAAACCAATTTGAAATTAATTTTTACAATATTGGACAATCTTAGAGTTGATTGAACAAATTCGTGGTGGCTGTATGAAATATACACCCCTGTATTTCCTTAAGCGAATAATAATTTATTGACTTATTGCAAATATTGGCATATTTTTCAAATTTATCAAAAAAAGTTGGCCATCTTAACATACTTGGGAACAATGCCGGATCTAGGAAATTTTAAGCCGGTTACCAAAAAAAATGTAGCGCCATTACGTAAATTTAAAAGTTAAATAAAGATTTCTCATAAGTTTGTCTACCTTTATCAAAAAAAAAAAAAAGAAAAAATGTCTCCCTTATAGTCAAATTAAATTTATATGAGCGATAGAAGTTCAAACATAATATTAATATACAACATTGAATATTTACTCGATTTCTTATAGAGTGGTTTTCTTATTTTGTTGTTTGTTGTAATTCAAAAATGAACGATCGTATAGATACTTGAAATTTGCACCATTTATTTTTTTCGATAATTTTCTATACTTCATAAAATGTTCAAAATATTTTGAATTGTTTTGAGCTGTTCACGGATATTTTTAATTTTTAATTTTTTTTTTCTATATACGTTTGGAAAATGATATATGTAAGATTCCAAATATTTTTATTTACAGCAAAGATTTTGACATTTTGTATCATTGAATGTCCCACAATACAATGTCCCACTTAAATATATTTATTTTTTTGTTTTGGGCGTTTTGATATGTTGCATAATTAGGAATTGTTTGGATCTAAAGTCACAGTCCCTAAAATTGTGTGTATAACGACACACGTTGTGTAGTATTAAGAATTCAGTGTGTAGTACAAAATTTAAAAGTGTGGGTACTCGTCTAATATGCTATACCTACCGTTACTTCGTTGGTTTAGTATGCTACCTACCATAAAATAATAACAAATTAACAACAATTTATTATTTTTTTTGATATTCTTTCAACGTACCTACCTCTACAAATAACATCATATTTTAATTTGGAACAACTACCAAGTCTGGGAGCAAGTTTTTCTTGTGAAGATAATTAACACATGTTTCTTCATTACATAATATTATATGCCCGTACAAATAGCGCATTGATTTATTCATTTTTGTTTATTTTAAAATAAAAAAATAAAAAGTAAAACTCATAACGAATGGGAAACTCACACTAACATAACACAGTGTCTGTGTAACACAGACATAATATATACTAAAATAATATATCTAACAGTAAGTTAACATGGGTCTTGGTGGATCAGATATCATAATGGCTATTAAGATATAATTTTGTACAACTGCTATAATATGTTATTTAACTTAATGACCCAAATGTCATTTCCTGTAATAAAATGAAATAAAAATAAAATAACTACGGTATGTAGCATAGGTACTACACGCATACAGTTTTTCTGTACGTTTACAACGTATTAAAGCAAATTTACATACTATTAATATAGGTAATTTAAATTTATTTTTATTTATTTACTGATATTATGTATTATTATTTTCATGTATTTTGTACACTTAAAATGATTTATATATAAAAAAAAAAATGTTATTCAACAAAAATTCCATTTCACAATTTTTTTTTTTAAGAACCTTTAAATTTGTTTATTTGAGGTACTACTTTATTTAAATAAAATAATAAAATTATTTATTGTAAATACATATTATCATTAATTGATAGGTACTATGTATAATTTAGATTTGACTGATTTGGGACTATGTGTGTAGTACGAAAACTTGGTTATTTTAGGGACTGTCTAAAGAAACTATAGTGCCTAACAAATATGTAGTCATATAGAACATCTTATGAGATACTCTACGGATTTTTTGTGAATGATATTCATGATATATTTTTTTTATTCCTTATTCCTTGCCACTTGTATTTCTCTGGAAATTGTCCATAAAAAATGTTAGCATTAATAAATTTGATGACAATTGTTTTATTTAATTTACCAATCGGGAGAAGCTCATAAGTCATAGATTTAAAAACATTAGTTCTATGTATCAATATTGTATGAATATTAAATGATATGTATACGAAGGGTGGTAGGCGCAAATAAGGCGAGGCTTGGAAGGAGCTAAGTTCTTCTAATGTTAATTAATTAAACTTCTCGGGTTTATTAAATATTAATGTAATTTTTGTAAAGAAAAAAATTAAAGTATGACCTACGTAATTGGTGCATAATGCATAATAAAAAATTGAAAAAAAGCGGGTAAGTGGATGTCGCTCTGCTGTACATTAGGGGGTGGGGTGGACCTCTGACTAGGATAGGTTAAATTTGAAAGCAATGATAGGTATCATTGTATACGAAAAACGATTCTGAACGGAGACCTTTTATCTGTCTAGGATATATTATAGATTATTAAAAATGTTCAAATCTTAGATTTAAAAAGAAAGTTTTTTATGAATTTCTAGCTTAAAATAATTTGCGAATTTTCGTGATTTTTACATATTTTGTCAAAATTTAAATTTAAATGCTTGTACAAAAAAAAGGTGACTATGCATTTCTTTTATTTTTCAACTGCTATTGTAAAAATATTTTAGGAGCCTTGAATTAAATTTTCAAATCTAAGATTTAAAAAGAAAAACTTTTATGATTTTTCTATCTAAGATATAATTTGAATATTGCCGTAATTTTTATGTATTTAGTCAAATTTTGAAATTTAAATGCTTATAAAAAAAAATTTGTGACTATATATTTCTTTTATTTTTCAACTGCTATTATAAAAATATGATAGGAGCCTAATATTAAATTTTCAAATCTTAGATTTAAAAAGAAAAACTTTTATGAATTTCTATCTAAGATAATTTGAACATTGACGTAATTTTTACGTATTAAGTCAATATTTGAACTTAAAATGCTAATAAAAAAAAAATTGTGCCTATGTATTCTTATAATTTTTTTGTCACTATATATAAGAATAACTTATGAGGAACTTTGTACTAAATTTTCGAGTATTTTGATTGGGCCAAACATTTTATCGACACTTCAAAAAAAATTCCAGAAAAATTGAAAAATTAATTTGTCTATAAATTAATATCTTAAAAAAAGTCAAAATATTTTGAAAATTAAATCATGTAAAGAAATTCCAATCTAAATAACTGGTAAAATTTTCAAGTATCTACGACTTATATTTTTTGAATAATAACAAATATTTAAAACCGTTTGAGTTTAATTTAAAATTACGCTATTTCGTAAAAATTTAAAATTTAAACGAACTTAACATTTTTCCTATAATGATGCTTCGAGTTTTCTCTATAGCTACATGAAGGAAAACTCATGGAAAACTTAGTGTTGTTTTTAATCCTTAGTTAGTAACACAAAAAATTTTATAATTTTTCAACTTCAAAATTACTTGCAAATTTTCACGTTTTCGATAGATTTCGTAAAAATTTGAACTATAAACGCTTATAAAAAAAAGTTGTGACTAACGATTTTTAATTTTTTTTTAGCTACAATAAGAACAACTTATAAGGAACCTTGTATTAAATTTTCAAATTTTTTTGGTCATCCAAAATTTTCTTACCGACACTTCAAAAAAAAAATTCTCAACAAAATCGAAAATTTCAGTGGTCTATAAATAACTCAAGAAAAGTCAAACATTTTTGAAAATTAAACTGTATATAGATATCACTAACATAAACATTTGAAACATGAAAATTTCAAGTATTTATAGTGATTAGTTTTTGAATTAGGTATAACCATATAAAAAAAACGATTTGGTCGAAAACTGATGGTTTTGCGTAAAATTCCCGTTTTTCTGTCATTTTTTTTTTTGTTTTTCTCGATTTTTTTGAA
Organism: Diuraphis noxia; assembly: GCF_037042655.1. Taxonomy (NCBI): domain Eukaryota; kingdom Metazoa; phylum Arthropoda; class Insecta; order Hemiptera; family Aphididae; genus Diuraphis; species Diuraphis noxia. Next base: position 75,093,132 of record NW_028301711.1, read on the forward strand.
AACTGTTGGAAAATGTTTACTTTTGACTTCTATAATGCACCAAGGATATTCACTTTTACATCGGAAACCACCCCCGAAGTTTGAAATTGAAGCATTATTTCGACTAGTTATCCTGTACACAGACACACAAAAAAAAAAACACACACACCATTGTAAAATCAATACATTCATCACTTAGTTCAGAATCTAAAATTGAAAAATCCAGGGTATACATGATTGTGATTTTTTAAATTTAAATTAAGCTTACATATTTCAACATTAGGTACAGCCAATAATGATTATAACTAATAATAATAATTAAATGATTATTTTGGTCCAACATTTTTGGATCATTTAAAGCTATGGGGATAAAGCAGACAAAGCCTCAACCTAATTTTTTATTAAAAAATGGTATGGCTGAAGCCCTCCCTATTGAAATTCCCTTTTTGTACCTATGTGAAAGGTAAATATATAGTTTTACTGTGTCCATAGTGTACTGTTGGAATGTATTTATATCAATTTCATAACCACTTATAATTGATTTCAGAATATTCCCGGAGTTAAATTAAATTTAAATCAACAACTATTATTTCTGATGATTTTTCTGGGCTTTAAAAAAAAATCTATGATTCGCATTTACATAATTCATTATTCTTTTTCCTAATCACTACCTAACTTTATTTGCATTTAGAATTATGAACATGTTTAATAGACTTTAATATTGTAATGAGTAATGACTAATGAGAGGTAAGATTCTCTTAACTTGTAATTTATTAAATCAGCACAATCTGCAATTTCGGCGTAATGCAAAAACCTAGGTATGTCTTTTAAATGCTTTTGCCACCATGTCGAAATGCTATATTATTAAAAGAATCTTTTTAAAGAACCACGCATTTTTAAATGTACATTTTCTTATTATAAGATTTAATTTGGCATACACCAATGAAAAATTAAAATGCAATAAAAATAACCAAACATTCAATTAACTTAAAACAATTTAAAAATGTAAAAATATCTTAAAATTTAAATGATAAAATATAAGGATAACAAATACTTAATTTATACAATTCTGATAATGCAGACACATATAAAACATAATAGTACCTATACTATGCAGTATGCGTGTGGTTACTACAGGTACTATATATTATGATTTATGACATATATCTATTACTATTTATAATATATACTATTATACTATTATATATACATATGTAGACGTGGTGTAGAACAACGGTAATAATATTCTCACAAACCATTATAGATATTGTAAAAATATTTTTAGGAAAATAATATAGGTAGTTATCGAAATAATAAAAAAAGTTGCGTAAATAATTAGAAAATAATTTAGTTACCTATATTTTGTGGCCAAGAAGTTCATATTTGGGAAACATTTTATAAAAAACATTGACAAAACATTTTAATCACATATTTTCAAAAAACATTTTAAAGAAATTTAGTAAACATTTATATAATATTGTTAATCAAGTATTTAGTATTCAATCACTTAAAAATTGAAATAATTGAATAATATTCACTAAATATTATCATTTCACACATGCTGTGTGGGTATTAAGAATTTATATCAATAGCATGACTCACATTTATGAATTTTGCTAGATAAAATTATATAAATTTAAATAAAATTTGAATTATCAAAAAATTATACTTAGAAATAAATTACATGAATAATTTCTGTTTCTACCTCTAAACACAGCTATAATTATAAACAGCTAAAATTGAAAAAAGTGACGGTTATAATACTATAGTTGATAAGTAATTATTATTTTCCTGAAAATATTTTTACAATAGTTAGGAAATATTTTAGTGCTGTGTGGGACAATTGGCGATGAAGAATTTGGGTATATCATCATGTTTTAAGACCTTTTAAAAGGAACAATTTCAAAAAAAAAAAATCGTATTTTCAATTACTGTCTCAAGTGAGACATTATATATCGAATGTACTTCTGAAATACTTGCAACAAATGATGAAATTTTCATAGATCCAATATAAATAACAAATTTTTCTGAAGATTTAATACAGATTTATTACTTAAGTTTGTTTAAGAGAACAAAATAAATGAAAAATTAAATAATTTATAACAGGAAGCAAACACTAATCACTTTTCTATGAATTTCGAAAGTGAATTGGAGTTGTATCGTGACAAGATTTTGATAGAAAGGTACGAAATTCTCAGTAATTTTTAAAATTGCAGAGAGAAGAAAGAAAAAAAATAAGGGAAATTGGAAATTTATAAGCTTAACCAGTTTCTGTCAAAATCAATTTTGTTTAATAAAAAAAATGTTGTACCTATCTAAGATTTAAAAAATCGGGTAAATTGGTAGTTTTAAGGAACCTTGTGTTTAATTTTGAATTTTGTTGACTGAGAAAAAAATTTGCCATTGACAATAATTAAAAAAAAAAAGTTTTTTATGCTTTAAATAGCTCAAAAATATTCAAAATAGCTTTAAAAAATGTTTATATACAGAAAATGCCTATGTAAGCATTCGGTATAACGTATAAGTTGACTTCCACCACGTTCGATATCTTTAATAGTAAGTTTAACTTACTAAGTTACATAATCAAATACAAATTTTTATTTTAGTAAAAGCATATAACAGGGTACCGAAGGGAGAAATTAAATCATTCATAAGCCATAAATGATGGCTATATGTACTATTGCGCATTGTTTACTGTCCAAATTTTCAAAGACGTCCATGTATCAAATTGAAGGAATTGCAAATACAAACAGAATAATTGGAAAATGATAAATTGTGTATTTGTGTTGTGACCGAGTACCGCAATCACAATGTCTAAAAATTAAATTAAATGCAAAGGCAATTTATAAATTAACAATAGGTATATAGATGTATAGTCGATAATCAAAATGTCAAGGTCCAATTATCAAGACACAAGTACTCCATTTTTCAAGAACCAGTGCTCGACTGCTCACTAGATGAAATGATCGCAAAATTGCAGATGTTTCTGCGGGGCGGTCGCTGTGGTGCGAATAACGACGGAGGGTAGATACTCGGCAAGCTATAAAGCCCTCCCTCTGAGAAAAAAATCTTTACAATTCTCCTCCAGAGGTCAAATGTCCCCAGATGACGGCTTATATAAATAAAAATACACTGCGCTCGGCCTATTCGAATCATTTTCAGTACATCTAACTGCGATGAGTACTTTTTACGCGACGTCGGTGTACCGTACACTCGTCGATAATAAGTAGGTCAGTAGTTGCCGGTAGACCGTAGACTTGTCACATAATATTATAGCAGGTTAATGACTCTTTTTTATAATAATATGCACATGCATGATACGATGATATCACAATAATTTAATACATCGGTTGCAGTAGGTAGGTAACTCAATATATTTTACGTTGTGCAATACTAAGCAATACTAGTGTAGCCTTAGGAACGATTTTATTTGCCGAACCCTTGGGGCTTGGAGCAACAGCCGCATTTCAAGCGACATCTGCCGATCGCGACTCACCGCTCAGATGCGTCGCCGCGCCGTCGCGTTTAAATCGATGATTGTAACAAGTAGGACGCGCGCGCGCACGCACACACACACACACTCACACAGACACACACATGCACACCGCGGACATACTCATACATACGGCAGACATACTCATACACACACGTAAACGCAAACGCTCCGCGAGGCGCATGTTCTATTGATATCCGTCGCGGCTTATCAACAGAGGCGTATGGTACCGAACACTGAAACCGAAGTAGAAAATAGTAAATAGTAATTGATCGCGTACGTTCTCGATAGGTCGTGTCCGTAGTCGTTGCCCCGCACAAACGGTATTAATGCTATTATAGCATTAATACGTCATATTCTTAAGTCGGTTAATTTTTAATATTATTATCTGTTGCTGTTATATTGTTATTGATAATAACTATTAATATTATATTATTATTATACGTATATACTGTTCAGTGACCGCCGATCGGTCGTTTTTAAAAACAAATATCCACTTCTGCTCAATATTTTCGATTCGACTATTTAATATTAATCAATTTACCTACAGGATATCAGTAGTACGTCCGAGTTGAATTTTACATCTGGTGAGTTATTTTTAGATTACCAATAATTATTATTTTTATCTAATAGGTGCCCTGAACTGACGTATAATATAAATAATATTAAAAAACTCGTTAAAAATTGTAAATCGTAGGCGTGTCTGTTATTGTTTAGGGGCGGTAGGGTAGTCGTCTGACATTATACTCCCTATAAATTATCGAGATCGATTTGAATTGAAATGTAGACCTACATCAACTGAATTTCGATTTATTATTATTTATGACGTCGCCAACAATGTTTAAAACGTTAAATAAAGTTTTAAATAAGTACTCACAAATAAAATTAATTTAATTAGGGTTGTATAATTTTGGGCTAATTTCAAATCAAAAGTACTTTCATAATTTTTTGTTCTTTTGCAAATAACTTTGTTTGAATACCTATGTCACAAGATGCAGATGTGCATTGTACTGCTTGAAACAACCTATTGGTTCTTAATTATTGTTGTCTATTATTGCTATTACGTGTTACCGGAGAATAAAATAATAAGAAAGTACACCTATTTTTAATTTTCATATCATACATTTAATTATTAATAATGAGAGGTGTCGACAATAATTATAATATAACTTGTATACAAGTCATGGTTTTATAGAAATTAATTATTATCTTCTTATGTATACATATATTTTAATAGTTTTGTAAGTACTTACTTTATATGTATACATTATTTGGATCACCTATATTTTAAGGTGCATAAGGTTCCCATTCAAAATAAGGTAACAGTAAATGTTTAATATTATATGTACAATGTACATACCTGTGAGGCTGTGAGTAACAATATGCTTAATTTAGATTATAGGATATAATTAATTCCAATTTATCTAATAACACAAGTGTTTAATAATATATAACAGACTTTACAATAATTTGGTGATATATCGACAAAAGTACTTAAAGTATGCAGTAATGCAGTATAAAATAATATAGCTTGCTTCTTATTTATGTAGTGTGCATCATTCATTTCTGGCTGTTGCCATAAAGTAAACAAGAATTATAGTACCTAAACTTTAAAAAAGAGGAGTTTTTCCACTTGTTAGAGCATGTTAAAATAATAATGAAGCCATATTATAATAAATTTCATGCAAAATGTAGAAAGATTATGGGGATCAGTAGTAACACGTTAAAATTTATAAGGATATTAAATTCCACCTATGAACCAATTTTATTCTAGTTTAAGGGGTACTAAAAGAAAATTTCCTCCTTAAAAACAATAGATATTAATTTTATATTAGTTAATTAAATTTGTATTATATTTTATATGTATTTGAATTATATAATGTCAAAATAGACAACAATAATACACCTTAATATTTTATATTATTTTCTTAATAAATAAACATTACGTACTATGCACATATATGGTGGTAGTCTGGTAAAATGTTGATTAATAAATGAGGTTTGTCCTGATGATACATAAGTAGTTTTGTCTACATTTATCGACATAATTAAAAAATATAGTTATACCTAAAATACGAGCTAAAATATAAAAAAAATAGTTAAAGTAAGCAAAAATACAGAGTACTTGTTTATTATCGCCCCGCCAATACACGATATAAAATTTATATCCCCGCCACGCTTGTTTGTTATCGCCCCGGCAAATAGTTCTCGTGTTTAGCTCGTGATTGATGATCTATTTTGGGAAATATATTAAGAAATAACTACTCTTTGCGGGACATTTTATATCATACTAATATAATAACAAATAATATATTAGTACGTTGCTGGCTTTTGTTATTATATTACCTACTTCGTTCAGACCAATATTGAATTACAATAATAAAATTAATTTTAGTGAATTACTCATGGTTGTTTTCAACAATGATATAGGAATTCAACTTTTACAAAAATATAATGTTATTAAAGTGAGTGAAACTTGTGAAAATGGCCATATAATGATTAATGGGATCATAAAGGGATTATAAATATTTATAATAATTATAATATTATATTTAATTTATAATAATTATATTATATTATAATAATTATATTGTTATAATTATTTTATTTATAATAATTATAATATTATATTTAATTTTATATTATATTTATTATAATTTTCATAAAGGGAACCTGATGGCAGTTTAAAAAAAAAAAAGTTGCCGGAAGAAAAAAGGTTTAAGAGTCTTATTTAGCAGAATTTTTGTGGAGAATACATTTCGAAAAAAAATGATGCATTTGAAACTATATTAAAAGAGATTTCTGCGTTCTGGCCTCCTTTGTAAATGTATATTATTATTTTTTTAAATTTGTAATTATAATACATTTTTAAAATTTTTTTATTGTATTATAATATATTTTATTTATGGCGGAGAGATACATTTTATACGATGTACTGGCGAGGCGATAACAAACAAGTACCAAATATAGTTATCCCAAAGATACTGCCAATAATCAATATTTGGGTAGTGTTTTAAATATTTTAATATGCGACAGAAGTAGGTAATAGGTATAGAGGATACTTACTTAACTATAAAATTCTGTCAATATTTAAAAATACCCCCTTATCTTAGAAATCCAGAATTAAAAAATAAAAATATGCTTAGGTATTTAAAACACAATAAAAATAAAAATTTAGTTTCCATGAAATTCCAAGTAAAATTCTGATTCCCTCATTGTTTTAGTACTCAAAAATACATTTGTAAAAATAATTGAAAAAAAGTGTTGCCCAGTAAAGTAGTTTTATATCATTATTTTTTTTTTTTTTTAATGGTTTAAACACAACTTATGAATTGCTTTTGTTATGTAATGTGTTAATGAAATAAAAAAGGTAGTATTCAAATTATTAGTTTTGTACAATAGGTAGTTATTGTACCTATAGCCTAACCTATGTATTACTACAATAGGTATCTAGTCAAAAGCTTGAATATTAGTTACTTTTAACAGTGTAGCTATATCTGACCTTGGCTGTGTTGTGCAAACATAATACATTTTATTAGTTTATTGATTTTCATTGCTATTAAAATACTTATTTATTCATAGGCGTACAAATAAAATGATAATTTATGTGTGCAAAATATTTACACAAAACAATGATACCAAACTTTTTTACCATAATTTATAAAAACCTAATCTAACCAAGTTATTGAAATGTCTCAAGAAATTTTTAGTTATAAAACGGGGAAATTCAAGTTAACCTGAAGTTGGTCGCTATAATGGATGTGTTGAATTTTGTTAGTTTTTCCTAATTTTTAATAAAAAGTACTAATAGTTTCTGTTTTTGACTTTCAAAAGTACCAACTAGATCCAATTTACTAAAAGTGACCATCATCATATTATATAAAAACTAAAGGACATATATAATGATATTGTACCTATCTAGGTATTACAAATATATTCATCGGAGTGAATTGCAAAATCTAACATAATATTAGACTTAAATTTTAATTGATAAATTCTATTTTTTTTTATGTAATTAATTTAATAATTAAATATTACCTAAAATCAATTTTTTTAAAATATTTTATACATTGTTAACTAGGTATTAACAATAATAAATGTCTTCTAGTGTTCAGTATATCATCATATACAGGTGTGCCGTGAGGATTTATCCATTGCAATATTTCCCGAAATAATGGAGATATCAAAATTCCGGCTTTGTTTCATTTTTCAATTATAGTTCTTGTCCTGTGAGTCTTAATACAAAACCAGAATTTTGATATTTACATTATTTCGGGAGATATCGCAATGGGTAAATCATCGTGGGACACCTTGTACATAAAACTATGTTTTATTTACACTTAGTTTCTTAGTTTTCTCTAATTGTTATTGCTTATATTTTTATTTTCATATTTTGATACAAACAAATACAATTTTCCTCAATTTTGGTGGGAACAGAATAAATTTCAAAATTTGTTATGAAGTAAAATTATAATGAAGACATTTAACAAGATATGTTCCTCTTTAATAACAAGTGTATGCAATTCCCCTGATATGTATCTATATAAATTATTCTCAGCACTTCATGTTCTTGTGAAACTATGAAATGGTTGTTAAAGTGTAATTATTTTAATTATTTTAATTTTTTCAGATTAAAACATGGCCAACCAATCAAATCCTGTGAAAAAAGTTCCTATTCATTTACAGGTAACAATAATATGTTATTTTAATTTTAATTAATTTATATTTTAATAACTACTTAGTAAATGGACTATGCCATTTTATGTTGAATAAATTAACACTATATTATTGTATGTGAGATTTAATAAAAGTAAGTACCTACTTTGTTGTAGCTATTGTAATAATACAAACAATATATTATTATCTAAATCAACCTTCAGGGCATAAGTACTCTTTAATAGAATTAGTGTGATACAATCAATCAGTTTATTTTTAAAAAGAAAAAAAAATGTTCATTAGTTTTTTGTATGGGTTGGGTTAGGTATTATTTAATGAATTGAGTTTTTTTTTAAAGTAGCTTTTAAAAAAGAATAAATGTTCAATTTTAAGTGTGGTTTCTGGTATTAGTCTAATATTAGTTAAAGTGATATTGATATTAAATTACCTACAAACAGTTTAAGTTTCCCAGCAGGCTCCTTTCCTGATTATTGCTTGTTGGAAGAAGACCAATGGTCGTCTTATAAATTCGGAGTTAAGAGTTTGCTGAGATGCTGCCGATGCTGGTGCGCACTCATTGACTACAAATATGATACGGTTATTTTGACCAGTCACATTGGTGCACTTAAAGGGGTTCCAGAGGGTGCTTAGCACTCCTAAGTCTTAAATTAGAACCCTCAAATTACTAAAAATATTGTTTATAATGCAATCTTGTATTTATAAGAATGAGTATATTCCAGTTTATATTGGTAATGCTACTCAACTTTGTATGTATATAACAACCTGTTTAAATATGTCCAGTAAATTTAAATTGAGTATGGCGAATAAATATACCAAAAATGATGAAAATGTTGAGGATTCTGATTGCAATCGTTTTTCATTGAAGAATATAATAGGTAGTCGTCGTAATAATGGGTTATAGTATATTTAGACTTTGGTAGTTATTGACATATTATATATTCAAAATACTTTTAAAAAGTATTTGAAATAAATACTTAAATACGTAGTCTGATAATTATGAAAAATTGTATTCGAAATATGTATCCGTATACTGCATCAAAATAGTATTTCGAATAAAATATTTCAATTTTCAACTATTTTAAAAGTATTCCAAATATCTACCTTTAAAATACTTTTTGTTTTTATTTTAATTATTAAACATATATGATACTATTCTTTGTGAAAATATCTGTGTAAATGTGCTTGTCAAACTAAAAGATGTGTTTGTTTTAAAGGTAGTCTAAAATGTAACAGTCATTGTCACAATTCATTTTCCTGCTCTAATAAATAAAAAAATGTTCACAATACGGTTAATAAATTAATATGATATAATAAATAAACTTTATTACTATACATAATTATTTAAGTTAAATTTATAAGGGTACTCAGCATAGCCGTCGCGAGGGGGCAAATGGGGCAAGTGCCCTAGGGCGTCAAAAGTATTATGAACTTAGGGGGCGTCATAAAATGAATAATAAAAAGACAATTTGGTGTTTTTATTTTAGATATTAATATTTTCTTTTTATATTGTAATATCGAACTGGTCATCTTTTCATGAAAAGGTCGATTTCACGAAGTAGTTACGACATAAATATATATATATAATTTAATAATCCTAAATTTAGTTTATGTTGATAATTGATTAAAAATGTATATAATATTTTAAAAATCTCTAGAATATAGGTACAAGGAAAACAATTATTGTAAATAAAAAGTATTTTGTATAGGAATAAAATATTTAGTTATTTATTCAGAACACATTTGGGAAAAGTAATTTAAATGTATTCCGGATACATTTGTATCATAAATAATTTATAGAATGTGTACATTTTCTTCGTTTGTCGATCTTATCGTCATTTATCAATCTGTAAATTATTTGCATGTTAAAAATTCAGTTCTCGAATTGAGGGAAACCGCAAATTGACATAGTCCGGCTTAATTTTTTCAAGTTTTCTTAATTTAATTAAGAGAGGAACGCTAGAAATGCGCCCTCTAGAGATGTTTACATCTAAATGGTATATTTGGATTTTGTTTTCATTTATTTTTAGTAAAATAATGATTATTTTTTCCCAGGAAACAGTTATCATCGATTACATATCTATATTCTGTGTCGATACTGCACCAATAAATGATATAGCTACATATTTACATAATATTATTGACTTGTCAAACATATTTTATTTTAATAATATAGTAGAACCGTCAGTCTCGGAACCAGAGCTTTGAAGGATAATCGAAAAGATGGTTAAGCGGGCAACAAACATTTTTTAAACATGCATACAAATTATTTATTATTTTTAGATTCTGAGCGGAGCGATGAATGTATTGATTTTACAATGATGTGTGTTTTTTTTTTGTGTCTGTCATCACGTTTTGGGGCAGTAAAAATGCTTCGATTTTTGACTTCAGTACCTCGTTCGATCAGAAAGTGAATCTAGTTGGTACTTTGGGGGGTCAAAAGTGAAAAATTCTTAATACGTTTCTAAATAATCGAGAAAAACAAACTAAAAATTAAGGGAAAAACGGGAAATTTTACGCACACTCATTTTTCGACAAAATCGATTTTGGTTATTGATGTAACTTTAAAAAAAATAACCACAGATACATGAATTTATCACCTAATGTTTATATAAGTATATTCTATCCACCATGCAATTTTCAAAAAATTTCGACTTAAGTTGAACTCTTCATAGGCATTTGAAATTTTCGATCATTATTAGTTTTTTTTAAATTAATATTGATAAAAATGTATTTGTTGGGCAGAAAAGCTTGAAAATTTAATACAAGGCTCTTAACATATTGTTACAATAGCAGTTAAAAAATAAAATAAAATCATAGTCACAATTTTTTTTTATAAGCATTCAAAGATTGAATTTTGACAAAATACGTAAAAATCACGAAAATTCGCAAATTATTAATTATTTCAAACTAGAAATTCATAAAAAATGTTCCTTTTGTATCTAAGATTTGAAAATTTAATACATAGCTCCTATCTTATTTTTACAATAGCAATTGAAAAATAAAAGAAATACATTGTCACAATTGTTTTTTATAAGCATTCAAATTTTAAATTTTGACAACATATTATGTAAAAATCACGAAAATTCGCAAATTATTTTAAACTAGAAATTCATAAAAAATCTTCTTTTTAAATCTATGATTTGAAAATTTTTAATAATCTATAATATATCCTAGACAGATAAACCGTCTTCGCTCAGAATCGTTTTTCGTATACAATGATATAATATCATTGGATTCAAATTTAATTCCATCCATTACAGTAACCCACTTGTAACCTATACTGTACATCAGAGCGACATCCAAGACTTACCCGTCTTTTTTAATAATAATGTCGGGCATAATGATTAATGATATAATTAGATACTATTACTTTTATTGGTACATTATGATTATTATTATTTAATTTATTAAAAATTTTTTATTATTTACAATTACATACATAGTTAACAAATATTGTAAAAATCGGTCAATTTTTGTGGTTTTAACATATTTAACTGCAACACGCTGCGCGTAGTCCGTGCAAGTGTGGCGCCTGACAGTTAAATGAGAAAGGCGGTTAATCGGGGTATGGATAGTCGAAGTTCTACTATGTATATTATATTATAATATAAGATAATATAATTAATACTATTTACTTATGAAATATAGGATAGGTTAACTTAACCTAAGTATAATTATATAATTTTATTTCATAATTTTAATAATTTTATTGTTATTGACGTAATCGCGATACCAATTTCAAGTGGATTTGCAGGCAACGCACGTTACAATGTGAAGTACTATGAAGCCATAAACAATCAAATAAGTGTCTAAACATTAAACATTATAATGTGTTAATTATTTAATTTACTATAATATGTGTAAATAAGTCACCTATGACCTATGGGTTACTGTAAAATATATCCGTTATAGAACGGTATTTTCTGAACTAAAATCAACGTCCGTCCTCAATTTTTGTTCCAATTCGAACACCGGTTACAATAATGTTGTGAGAGCATTCAGCATAACATAACAATATTATTGTAATTTTAAATTACTGGACGTAAGTTTTGATATGTTACGCGTTTGTCATACACTAGTGTTTAACACCCACATTATTTAATTTATTGGTTACTGGTTCCTATAATATTTATGCAATTAATATTCAATTTTGTTTTAGAGCTCGCAAAACCGTATTTTGATCAAAAATGGCAAAATTGTTAATGCAGACAAAATGGTCGACAGCGATGTTTATATTGAAGATGGCATCATTAAGTATGTATAAGTTCTTATTTCTTAATAAAAATAAAAAGATTATCGAAAAATCCCATCCTTGTTTATGAGCGTTATTAGAAGTTTTTACCAAACTAGATATTCGACCTAAATTAAAGATTTATCTTTGACGATTTTCTTATTTTTTTGTAAATCAAAAACGAATAACTTTACATATAGATAACTATTTAAAAAGAGCATTCGCCAAATGTTTATCGCTTAGGTATTCTGTTTTTTAATTTTTATACGTCATGATGTAATTTCCAAAATATTTTGGGTATTTTGAATTATCATTTATAGCCTTATAGGCATAAGAAATTTTCGAATTTTTTAGTTTTTTCAACTGGTAATTGATAAATAATTTTTCGATTAGGAAAACTAGAAAAACATTTGGAAATTGTACACAAGGTTTCTCATAATTATGGCGTGGATTTATATGCATTTGCATATTTATTTTGGTTGATTGCATATTTGCATGATATGATAAAAGTGCATAACATTTGTTTTATATCACAACGATTTAAAAATTGAATTTTGTGTAGTGTATATTTTTGCATATTTTGATGTTTATCCATTGCATATTTCATTTTTAGTGCATATATCGAAGTTTTTTTTAGAAATTTTGAAATATATAGGAACCATTTACATAAGAAAAAAATATTTTTTTTTAGTTTTGATTAATATCAAAATTAATTAATAGGTATTAAATAATATTTATGGGGGATCGAATCCAATAATTATAGCGTATAATGAAATAATGTCATCAAAATTAGTGTTCATACAATCTACATAAAAATACTATAGATATATATATAAATACTTATATCATATTATATCATATCATATTACGTATCTAATTTTAATTTCATAAAATCAGCGGTATTGTCTTTGACATACAAATTCTAAAAATCATATAAATTTATATTTTAGAAGTATAACTAAGAAGTATGTAACAAGTTAAGTTTATATAGGTATATAAAAAGTTACTTTATTCAATCTATTTTAAAATTATGAAGTGCTTTTTAATTTATCTCACAAATAATATATATAATTTGGAATTTATTTGTAAAGTCTTGTACTTACCTATATTTTATTATATATTTTCAGCATGTCCTAACGAAATAAAATAAATATTATACTATTTTATGATGGGTATAAATCATAGCCCCAGTAATAATAATTACTTTCATTTGATAGAACCCTTCCACTGTGCTCAGTCTGTCACTGCATTGACCTATCTAATGTTCAAAGGATATCCGCTATTGTTTAAATTGGATACAATCTACTGTCCCATAAATAGCATACGTATATAATTACAGTGAAATTACATTCCATTTTTTTTTTTTAGATATTAATGTCACCTTTAAGATCATTAAAAATGATTAAATCTTTAATTATGGTTTCTGATAGAAAATTGGATGTAACGAACATTAAGAGGGGGAGGTAAAGTAAAATATTGGTTGTAGTTTTTAAAATAATACAAAAAAACTAAAAAAAAAATCAATCGAAGAACGTGAATATTTACGCAAAATCAGGTTTCGATAAAAATAGACATTGTTTATATTTTATTATAATTTTAAAATATTGGAAATTTACACCAAATATTGAAATATTTATATTAGAATTTTCTATAAATGATAAAACGTTCTAAATATTTTAGATGTCGTTAGTTGCTTGTACATAAATACATATATTTACCTGCATATTAATTAACTTTAGTATTTGTTAGTGAAAATTACAACGTTCCTTATAAGTTAAAAACTTTTTGAAAATACTATGGTGTTATATTATTTTTAGGCATGTTTAGAATTTCAAATTTTGACAAAATTCAATAAAATTTCGAACATTTAAAAATCACAAAAAAAAATCTTTATACCTTAGGCATAAAAGTTTACACAAGATTCTTTATATTATACTGTTATTATTTGAATAAAAAAATAACGATTTTCCGATTCATGGTTTTGTGTATTTTATGATTGAACGATTAAAATTAACTACTAGTTTATAATGAATGATAATCATTAGCTTATTATTTGTTATAAGTTATAACTATTTATAAAATTTTTTTTTTTAATTCTTTGTTCTTATTTTTGTTTACTGATAATTAAAAAAAAAAAAATACAGGTAAGATGGCTAATAAAAACATTTCATGGTATTGTAACGATTTTAAGTAAGATAAAAAAATAAAAAAACAACCAATTAGGTAAATGTGTTGAATCTAATCGACAAATCAAAATAATATATATATATATATATATATATTAATGTAAACATATATGCATAATACACGGTCATCTACAAGTATGAAGTAGATCGATTTTACTGACATAGAAATCGCATCAGTGAACACGAAATACAAATAAAAATAGCACGGTTAAAAAACACTACGATGTAAATGTTTAAGATTAGATATTTTATGACTAGAATGATAGATAAACTATTTCATAAAGAAGTAGAATCAAAGCTCAAGGAACTATAAAATACAACCAAAATATATACGTCCTTAAAATCGTAAAAATTACAAATACAAATATAATAATATGAAATAATTATGCATTAAAATTACCCTAAGAAATATTTTTGTTACGAACTTAACTATCTAATTAATCAAAAACTATTCAAAAATATTTTTTGAAATCCTATATTAATTGTGTTTTATACTTACATCTAATGTTCATTAATTTTAATTGTATGTACTAATAGTGTATTTATTTTTTATTACATTAGAATGGTTGGTTGCAATCTTATTATACCAGGAGGTACAAGAGTTATAGATGCAACTTCAATGTTGGTTATGCCAGGTAATATTTTAAATAAATTATTTAAACATTATTCATATTATCTTGCTGTAAATAGCCTATACTAATATATGTATCTAACCTATTAGTATATGATTTAACATTGCTTTTGAACATAGATGTTAAAGTTTTTAAATGCGATCCAATAAATATCAAACAATATTAAAAGCTTTAGTTAAGGAATATAATATTTGTTAATTGAATATAGATATTATTAAGTACATAACTATTAACATCTGTATATTATCTTTATAAAGGTAAATAATGCTATTAAATATGTATAATATTTAAGTTACTAGAAGCCTATAATATAATATATATTGTGTAGATATTATATATTATTAATTATTAACATTATTCATAAATATTGTTAGTATTAATATAATAGATAATCTGCTAGTTCTTATATAATATTATTAAAGTCATCTCATTGTTATTGATAGATTTTGTGCCCAAAGTATACATTAAGAGATTCATGATAGTAGATAATTATATATTTAAAAGACATTTTTGACTATATATCATTACAATTATCAAAGAAATATTCATGATATAAATAAAAATTATTGCCTTATTATAGTCCTACTTGACAAACAAATATCAAATGTCTTGTAAAATTACAATACAATTATTGAAATTATTAATATAATGAATAATCTTTAGTTGTTAACATATCAAATATCAATTAGCCTGTAAACTAAAAATAACTGGTATTTATTATATTATATATATATAAAAAATAAATTATATTATAGGTAAAATTAATATAGTTAATAATCATAGGTACAATCTTAAATAAAAACAATAATACAGTTAAGTGTGAACTATCATTTAAATAACCCCAAAAAAATAGGTTTGATTGGTTTGGTATCTCTGAAACAATCTTGAAACTTAAATATATGCTTAGTGATATTTAAATAATTTAAAATATTATAATACTAAATTTCAGATCATGAGTGGAGTGTAGGCATTTAATTAAAAATTATAATTATTTAAATGTTTATATATCTCATCATATTTTACAATTTTGGAGCAAAAATAAATTGCTTCATGCTTCAAATTTGAAGGGTGGTCTCTAGTAGCAACAATAAATTTAATTAGTACTTTATTAGGGGTCTAAGCCCTAAGGTGAAAAATTATTTTATTTCCAAGTCAAAACAATTTTAAATCAAATACAAGGTTTCTTAAAAGTCTTTTTTACAGTGTTTAAAAAATATAAAAATTACAGTCTCAATGTTTATAAGTGTTTACAGTATAAATCGATCACATACATGAAAGTATTAAATTGAATATAAGGTTTGAAAATGTAATACAAGATCTCCCAGAAGTTCTTTGTCTTTACTAAAAAAAAAAAAAATTAAAATATCAAGTCACATTAATTTTTATTTTATTAGTTTAAAATTGAAAATTTCAATTTTGTATACACTATACAATTTTCATATTTTAATAATTTAAATTTTTTTCAAGAAAAAGAATAATTTGATTATTATCATATGATAGATGTGATATTTTAGCCAAAATTAGTTCAACCTTCTGTTTTCTTCTTCTCTTTCTCCTTCTTCCCAACTATTTGGAGTCGGTCTCCTCTGTCCTTCACCTCAACTTTTCTCGATTTTCTATATATTCTATGTACATAATATCAACAGCCCTCATATCATTCTCAATAGTATCCAAAACATCTATTTTTTGGCCTGCCTCTTCTTCATTTCCCTTTAACGTTCATTTTCAAACTACTTTTACTGCTTTTGTTTCCTCTCGCCACATCACATGCCCCCAAACCATCTCAATCTATTTTCTCTCATCAAGTCCACTATCGGCGCTACACCAATACTACCTCTCACATATTTGTTTCTTATTCTATCTTATTTTGTCACTCCACTCATCTATCCAAGTATTCTCATTTCCGCGACAGTCTCTCTACACCCTTTTTTTTACCTTTCAATCTCATTGAAATTTTCTTATCACAAAATACGCACGCCGCTTCTCTCTATTTCATCTACCCACACATAATCCTATGTTTTACATCCATGTCAAAACCCCCGTCCTGTTCTACAATCGATCCTAAATATTAAAAGCTATCGACTTCGCCTATCACATCACTACCTATTGTCATTGGTCTCCTCATCTCTTCAACTTTTATTCTTTTCCTCAAAATGCATACCCTATATACTCTGTTTTATTTTTACTAATGTTAAATCTCTTTCCTCCAAGGGCTAACCTCCACTCATCCAGCGTATTATTAAAATCTTCCAAATTATCTAATACCAAAACTATATCATCAGCAAACAACACGCACCATGGTATCTCGCCCTGTATCTCTTTAATAATTGCATTTATTATCACAGAGAACAAGTAAGGGCTTATATCTGACCCTTGTACGAAAAATACGTAAAATCTTTTGTTACTCCATACAGACTCTTGATATTAGTACTCAATCCTAGATAAATATTTTGAACCAAATGTATGTAAATTTTTTGGACACCTTTTCTCATTAATCCAGCCTTTTCTAAATCTATTAACACCATGCATAACTTTTTGGTTGTCTTGCATAAAATATAGCTTCATTGTTGATTTTCCTGACCCGAATCTAAACTGATTTTCTGATATTGATGTCTCACTTCTTATTATCTTTTCTATAATCATTTCCCAAATCTTCATATTATGATTTATAAGCTTCCTCTATACTTCCCACATTTTGGTATGTCTTTTTTTCCTTTAAATATTGGTGAAATACAATTTTTTCTCCAACCGTCTGGCATTTTCCCACTTAAAGTACCTTATTAAAAAGATCTTTCAACCATCCAATGCTTACAACCCCTAAAATTTTCCATGCTTCTACTTTATCTGGTCCTATCGTTTTTTTCTTTTTCATTGCCTTCATCGCAATCTTCACTTTTTCTTCAATGACTAGGTCAATTAATACTTTATGAAATACTCTCCAAAGCTTCTTTTGGATACTCCTTGTTCAGTAATCTCACAAAATTTTCTTTCCATTTTTTTCACATCGTTATCTTTTATTAAAACCCTCTTGTCCTAATTTTTTACATACCAGACATTTTGATAGTCTCTAAATCGCTTTTTTCTCACCTTAACTAGTCTATACATTTCTGCTTCTCCTTCCTGTGTTCTTAGCTGCTCATAGAACTCATCATATTTATGAAGCTCCGCTTACCGCATTTCTTATTATTTTACATACATTTTTATACTCTATCCAGTCTTCTCTCTTCCTGCTTTTCTGCAACTTAAATTAGTTTTTTTTACTTGCTACTACTCTCTGAATCTCATACCACTACCACGTTTCCTTGAAAACTACTTTTGGTTTCACCAACAATCTATTTTCCTATAATCTTAATAGAAGTGGCCATCCTTCTCCAATTTATATTTTCCTCAACATTCTACACAGCTTTTTCTTTTACTTTCTATATAAGCTCCTTTTCTTCATTTCCTATTAATTTCCGCTATCTAATTGTCTTCTCCTTTCCAGTCTTCTTTTTTTAATTTGATCTACTCTCCTTCTGTCCGCTACAGTACTACACCATACTTCCATTATCATCAACCTATGCTATGCTATTATTACAGTCTCCAGGAATTACTATACAATCCTTTATTCTTTCTATACTGTCTCTCTTCCAAATACAAACATCAATCTGTAACCTATTTCTATTATTTTATGTTATATAATGCTCTTCTATTTGTCTAAAATACATTTTGATTATTGCGATATGATACAATGCTGCAAAATCTTGAACTTTTTCTCCAGTCTCATTCTTCTCGCCAAAACCCTGCCCTCTATGCTCTGTTTTTTACTCTACCCTCTCACTACCTACGTTTCCATTCATATTGTCACCAATCACAGCATCTTCATTTCCTGGTAATTCCTTGCATCACCTTTTCCATCTCTTGCCAAAACTCTTCCTTTTCTCTTTCTTTACATCCTACTTGTGGTACATACACACTTATTACGTTTAGTACATTCTCCACACATACCAACTTTACCATAATAATCACTTTTCCCCCTACGTTCCTTATGTCAACTACCTTAATTTGTGTCTCCTCGTTCAATATTATTCCAACACCATTCCTAGTACTAGTCCTTCCTGAATATATTATCTTCTACCTCTTTAATATTTTTTTTGCTTTTTCTCCTTTTCACTTAGTTTCCTGAACACAACAAATATTACTTTGCTTTTCTTCAAAAATTTTTGCTAATTCTTTACTTCTGTCTGTCAACATTCCACGTGCCTATTCTCACTTTATACCTATCTCTCTTGGACTCAGATTTAACCCGGGGTGCAATGGAAATGTTCCTACACCGTTGAAATTACCTGTGTTGGGCAAACCTGAACACATAACTGATGAAACAGCTACCGCACTGGGCGTAGACCGTTTGGGCGAATCGGCCCAAAATATGGTCTGTTTCGGCAAAAAAATATGTACCGTTTGGGTGAGAATTATTCAATTTAAAATACCGTTTGAGTGGTATGAAAATACTTATAATATACACTCAACAATTACTTAAACAAAATCATATAAAAAATAAATAATTAATAAATCCTATTAAAAAAAAATAATGGTATAGAATCTATACTATAGATCCATATGTTTTGTTATCTCTGATACATTTTTTATCTGTTTAGATACTTACGTTACATTTTTTGTTCACACAACGAAATCGAACGGTTTCTTTTTTAAGTATATTTGATTCCGTAATCCGTGTACTTGTGTTGTTCAATAACTATACATATATTACCTCTTTTAGTAGTTAAAATATGTTTGACTTTTAAATCCATTATAAATGTAAATAATTATAACTTATAACTTACATTTGACTATTACTTACTTAGAATTGATTTTGAAATACGCGTACATGAAAGTATTACACTAGATACTAGATTATTATAACACACAACAGTGTTATTATATACAGCTTGGACAGTATGTCTGAATCGTAATCTTATCTTTGATAATAGTGATTAATAATGATTTACGTCATCCGTATCTGCCTCCCGGTTTTACCTTGCACTGGTAAAAATAATTTCACTCCCCCAAACAGTACAAATGATTGTCACTCAAACAGACTATTATTTTTTTTTGAAAAAATTATTACCTTCGTCCTTACGACCACCGTCCCACTGGGTCCGGCTATTATCACAAACTTCAACTTCCAGGCCGCCTTCACCTTTACCATTGATGTTTCCTCTCATCTGTCGTCCGAGATGCGACAAATCGCCTAAGTTTCGATAAGGCAGTACTTCCGAATTGCATGCCAAAAAAAAAAAAAAAACAACATAAATTGGAATGTCCGAATTGCATGCCATCAGATTATCAGGTTGATGGATTACTATTTATTATATACTTATTATACTAGGTATAACTTAAACTTTTTTTGAACTTTTCTAATTTAAATTACTTTTCCACTGAGAAAACGGACTTTTGCTACATTTAGTTTAGTATAATAAACTCAATGTATTTTACATTTGTACATAGTATTTTTTAAATAAATAATTACAATAATAATATAAAATTCGATAATTAATATAATAATATTAAATTTGGTCGAGTTTAAAAAAAAAAAATAATTTAAATAATAATATACAATTTGGACCAGTTTTTTAAAATAAATAATTATAATAATAATATAAAATGTATACTTTAATATATTATGATAAATACAGTTCAAAATAAAACTAAAGTATAAAATATTTCAATCTAGAAACTAACCAGTTGTAAAAACCATATCATAGATCGTTTCTATACATGCTGTATTTTATTTAAATTCGAAAAGTTCAAAAAAAAGTTTAAGTTATACCTAATAGCTAACATAAT
Source organism: Diuraphis noxia (assembly GCF_037042655.1). Taxonomy (NCBI): domain Eukaryota; kingdom Metazoa; phylum Arthropoda; class Insecta; order Hemiptera; family Aphididae; genus Diuraphis; species Diuraphis noxia. Next base: position 75,114,156 of record NW_028301711.1, read on the forward strand.
AAGTGTATAAACTATTGCTGATACACGGCATGCAATTCGGACAAACCTTTATGAGGTGGCATGCAATTCGGACAGACCCCTTTAAGAAATCGCATGCAATTCGGACAGACCCCTTTAAGAAATCGCATGCAATTCGGACATTTTTTTTTTTGGCATGCAATTCGGATGCAGCCCGATAAGGAGTCTTCATCCTGTTTCACACTCATTAGTCATTTTACACCGGATTCAACCTTCTGTTTTATTATTGGAAGAAAAATAAAATTCTAATAGTAATATAAATAAATCATAAAATATCATTAGAATAAATGGCAGACTTGGAATCCGTTTACACTCAGAAACGCTTTTCGCTTCTATTATTTAACTAAGAATTTAAACTGTACACATTTACAGCGACCTATTCAATAACAAGGTACATGGAGTGCATCAAAAACCTAATAAACAGTATAGTGACTTTTCCATTTATATATTATATTAAATTTAATTAAAATTAATTGTATTTAGTAATTTTATTATTAATTTTTAATGTTAAAAATTAATATGATTATTGTAATAGTACAAGGTACTATCTAGCTAGGTATCTAGCTAGTTGTTCAATAATACTGGTGGGACATGCTTTGCACGTTTAAAGATAATATTTATAAGATATTAATTCTGCTTTTAGCTTCAAATTAAATTTTTTACATTACCAATGACAAAGAATTATCTTATTACAGCAATGTTTATAAACTGTGTAAATTATTTTGACGTCATCACCATCTCTCGGAGCGCCAAGCACAACTTCTTTGCTGGGTAAAATACAATATCGAGACGTGCATTAATTGTTTGAAATGATATGCAGACAAGTTGAGGTATAAGATTAGTTCAAAATGAACATGAATAAATTAACAGACCTAATATATCAGGACAGGATGAAACATTTATTATACTAAAACCATATTTTAAATATATATATATATATATATATATATGATGTTTAAAAGTCTGGTATTATTCATACAACATATTTGTTCTAAATATTTTATAATTAAATATTTCTTTTAAAAAAACCGTTCCATATAAAACATATAATACCTATCACGCTATCACTAAGTAAATAATAATCATTTGCTGTAAAATAATAGTAATTTGTTATAAAATCTCATTGTATTATGTTTTAAATATCAAAACTATTTACACATATTTTAAATCTCTAAAAGATTTAAAAATAGATTTTTATATTTAAAAAAAAAATGTTTGAAGTTTTGTTACTTAGCTTCTAGTTTAACCCTAAAAAAATTATTAGGCATAAATATTTAATTTTTTGGGTAGTGTATATTTAATTACAATAGGTATATGAAATTAAATTCATAAAAACCATAACATTTTTTACATACAGTATTGTAAAAAGAGTTAAACAAAAATATCAAACTTTTGAATTTTAGTTTTTTTCTTTTTTCATATATTTATAACTAGGCTTTAAATAATATTTTTTTAAACATATACATATAATCTTTCAATTTAATAAAATAAAATAATAATTATGACATTATAATATGAAAACTATAGAGAACTTTATAATTAATGATTCTTTTTGATATTGCAATTGATTTTTAAAATACATTGCCAAAGCATGTGTATCAAATTATTGTCTGATTTGCTGCGTTTTAATTTTAATGCAATATTATATAGTCTTATTCACTTTTGCCATAATACAATGGTATAAATTAGTTAGTGTAAGTAGTGTAATAATCATATTTTGTATTCAATTGGTAGCTGTGATTAGATATGGATAATAATTAATAATTAATTTTTGTCTTAGAATTCTAACAGTACATTTTTGATACATTGTAAATAAGAACAATGTATTTTGGTTTTTGTTGGACAGTATTTTAATAACTATCGTTATTTGTAAAGCAAAAAAATGTATATCAAGTGCAAAATTACAGGTGGTATAGATCCTCACACACATTTGGAATTAGAATTTATGGGAGCAGTGTCTGTGGATGATTTTTATCAAGGAACTAAAGCTGCAATAGCAGGTGGAACAACGATGATAAGTATGGTTTATTTTAATTAATTTAAATTAAAGTAATCTAATTAACCATAATGTATGTTATAGTTGATTTTGTGTTACCAAATAAGGGGGAGTCTTTAATAGATGCTTATCATAAATGGAGAACACGTGCAACAAATAAAGTCTGTTGTGACTATGCTCTACATATAGGTGTTACTTCATGGTCAGATGAGGTATATTAATATCTTGAATATAAAAATAAAATTATAAGTTAAATTTTTTTATTAATTATTTATTCAATTATGTATTGTTGTGTACTCAATGATACAATTTAAGATTTTCATTTTTATTACTACAACTAATTTTATTAAGTATATAAAATTATATATTATAATATTGTTATTAAATGTAAATTTTAATATTCAGGTGAAAAAAGAAATGGAAGAACTCTGTAAACTGCATGGAGTAAACTCTTTTAAGATGTTTATGGCATATAAAGGAGTTTTTATGGTGACTGATTCCGAATTGTACAACAGTTTTGAAGCATGTAAAGAGCTTGGTGCAATTCCAATGGTCCATGCTGAAAATGGGGATATAGTATTTGAAGTGAGCGGTATATACAGCTATAATTTGTATGATAAATTCTAAATTTATTTCTATTTAAGAATACAAAACGGTTGTTAAAATCTGGTATTAATGGACCTGATGGACATGGATTATCTCGACCTGAAGAAGTCGAAGCAGAAGCTGTTAATAGAGCTTGTACATTGTCAAATCAGGTATAATTTTTCTCAGATATAAATAATCACACAGTGTCTAGATAGATTCCCAATATTTTTTTCTTCTTTAGCTTAGTATTTTACTAGATTATACCTCTAATTAAAACTTTAAATCATTTTCGCCTAACTGCTCTCAGTGGTGTATTTTGCTGGGGGGTCCACACTTTATAAGTCGTAACTTGGAAACCGTTGTCAGAATAACATTACTATAAATGTGTAATATCTATACTTATTACTTAAAACCATGCTGTTGGAACATGTATCTGTTTTAGCTGTTGTAACTAATTTTAAACTATATTTTATTTAATAATTTTGCTCACAGCGAAAAACTGTCTGCGCGTGCCTTTATAAATCGGGTTCTGTAAATATGTAAAAATTATATTTTTTTTTTTGAGAAATTCTCAGCCCCCTGAAATACACCACTGACTGCTTTTAAAATATAGAAACATGTATGTATAGTACAATTAAACTAAATTGTAAAAAGTTCTCCAATCATCAATGCCATATAAATAAAATCAAATAGGTAGGTATATATTTTTTAATTAGTTTAGTATAGACTACCACAGCATATAATTATAATTAATATACTAGCTGATCCCGTGAATTTTGTTACCCGTTAAAAATGCATTTAAAAAAAAATTCAAATTTCATTTTATTGGACAGATTGCGGCGATTGCGCAACTAGTTAATTCCTATTTTATCTCTCAATGAACTGAAATTAAGCTTATAGTTTATACAACTATTGCTCGGGCCGGGAACGGACAATGATAGACCGTGACGCCCAATCACTAAATACTACATGCCTACATAGCACTATAACACTCACACGCCTGTGTAAATTGTGTATACAGTATATGTACCCATAGCGATTAGCGACTCAAAAGAAAGAGGACACAGGGTCGCCGAGCCAAACTAAAGAGTGCTAGTGTGTGGTGTGTTTGTAGGTATCAGGCGTGTGTATGTATTTGAATGTGTGCGTGCTTAAAAACTAATGACAGATAATAAAAAATGGTAACTGCAAGGTAGCTGGTAAAAAATTAGTTGCTGTATTATACACAATTTTAATAATACAAAACTTAATAAATCACAGCAACAAAAAAGGTATAAAATATATTATCAAATATATAGCAATTAATATAGAACAATACGGCCCTCCTGGCCCAACAACTAAATATGCATAATATAAATGATAAATAACAATAATAATAAAAAAAACTCCCAATTTGGTGAAGCACAGCCTGGCTAGCTCGTCCTAGCTATATATATAAAAAAAAATTTACACACTTGTAAAATATGATCTATAATAATAAATATTCGCTGCGATCGGCGCACACACTAGAACTATTATAATATCTATATAATATATAATATATGTTGCGATTCGCGCCGATAATTAATCAATATAAATAATATAATATTGTGACATACTGCTATGTCCTATCAGATGTAAATTTTCTAACTCATATAGGCTGAATTAGGAATTTTAGTTGGAGAAAATACCACTGCCCCCCTCCAAAAAAAAGATTTGCTTTACACTTGTACCTTCTATACTAAAATTTACTTTTTATGATTGATGTTTATGCTAAATAATCTATTATCTTGTTATCTAACAATCTAAATTCTAAAGTAAAATTGGTTTGATTGATATATATGTTAAAAAAATCATGAATTTTAATTTAATTTTAGTTTAATCAAATTATAGGTAGGTATTCAGTGTAGGTAACAGAAAAATATCACTAGTGAAACATATATAATATATAGTTTTCTATTACTATAAATCAATTTGAGAACAAAAAATGTTTTAGTAGACACATCATTATATTCTGGTTAATTTATGCTTTATTGTTATTTAATAATATATATACATTTAGGTAGGATCACCGTTGTATGTCGTGCATGTTATGAGTAAGGCAGCTGCTGAAGTCTTAGCAAAACATCGTGCTGAACAAATCAAACAAAATGGTAATACTAAAATTTATGGTGAGACTTTAGCTGCTGCAGTTGGAACACATTGGGATGAAAATAAATTAACATGTTGGCATGATGCTGCTGCTCATGTCTTAAGTCCACCATTAAGAGCTGACCCTGACACTCCAAATTTTTTATTAAACATGCTAGCCAGGTAATTGATATTGAAAAAATTTAAATGTTCTAATGTACATATTTTTTTTTATGTTTTTTTACTATACTTTATGTTAAATGTTAAAATATTTTAATTACCTAGTGATAAATTACAAACAACTGGAAGTGATAATGCAACATTTAACAAAGATCAGAAATCCTTGGGTAAAGGTGATTTTACTAAAATACCTAATGGCGTTAATGGTGTTGAGGATCGTATGTCTGTAATTTGGGAAAAAGGTGTGGTGTCCGAACTTTTTGACCCATGTCGTTTTGTAGCAATTACCAGTGCAAATGCGGCAAAAATTTTTAATATTTATCCAAGAAAGGTAAGTTACATTATAATGACACATACTCTATTTATTTATTTGTCCCGTAGATAAAATAAATCAATTTTAAAATATTATTATTATTAATTTGTCTGTAGAATCTCATTTAATGTTTTTTTTTTTTTTTAAATTATACTCTATACTTTATTAATATCAACACTTATATATATTAAGTGCATTGCATATGTTAGATTTCTTAATAAAAATTAAAAATTTAGAAAAATTAATACCTACAGAACACAGATTTTTAAAGTTAATTAGAGTTGATTTATTATTCTTGATTTAATAAAATGTTTAATTGTGAAGATATTTTATTATATTACATTTGGACAGTGGGGTGGATAGGGGGGCAAAAATAAAGTCAACCCACTCTCCAGAGAATTTTTATATATAGTATACAGCAGTGGCGGCGTGATAGGGTGTTTCATGAGGCAATTGCCTCACGACCGATTAGGTGGTGGTACCTCCTTGAATGGATATTAAAATACACATGTGGTCAAGTGGTCAACTAATACTATTTATACTAATTATATAATAATTAGGATAATTTGTACCTCACGGTTACTGGAAAGTGGAAATACACTATGTGTAGTGTGTACTATAACGTGGTATCGTGGTAACTGCACGAAACCGGAAACACTATAAAGTTGTATCGTTATTATTTTATTAATATATTATAAAATATAAGTTATGAAGCGTCTGTGTGATAATATTTAGGTGGTGGTGGTCGAGCATATATAGTATATACTTGCCTCATGAAATAAAATAGTTCACGCCGCCACTGGTATACAGCCATGCAGGGTGTAACAGAAAGGGACAAACATTGTTAATATTATATGATAAATAAATAATTTAAGAAATATACATATTATGTTAGAAAATTCTCAAAAATCATACTTAAAAAAAAAGTTATTACATTACAAATTAATGTAACCAAAAAAATATTTAATATCAGAAAAATTCTAAAAAATAAACTACTTAACTTAAATAAATCTTTTTATTATAAAAATTGTCCTTATAATCAGATTCATAAATAGGCTATTTTGAATTTATTCAAAAATATTTTAATGAAATTTAAATTTTTTTATTTTCAGTACTAAAAAATAAATACATAAAAAAGTTAACTATGCATGTAGAGTTAGGGTTTCTTAATGAAAGAAAAAAAATATTAATTTAAACAAAAATTATCCCAAAAGTCAGTTCTATCTCTTGTATCGTTGTATCTTATGTATGCTTGTAATATAAAATGTATATAATATGGATTATAAGTATAGTATAATGCTTATATATTTATAATATTAAATATTAATAATACATTTTAATATTAATTTATTAAAACAAAAATTTAAATAATGTACCTACCATAAATGTATTGACTTAATAGTAAAATCATTATTTTATAACAATTATAATAAAAGCATGGTATGCCTTTTTTTTTACCTGGCAAACGGTATAATATGTCTTCAGAAATGATAACACTTCTGTGAAGATAGCTGTGCCTGCTCTCCAAACTACCGTGTATATCATAAACATAATAGTTTATACTTACATGTTTTATTGTTTTATATGTCTATGGTGTGTATCCATTGATTTTAATACCAAGTTAATCAGTATGTTTATTGTATATTCTAACTACAGCCCACAGATTAATATAATATAGGTACTATTTGTGGTTAAAACGTAAAATATGATCAAGGAAGATCACAAAGGGAGGGGGGGGGGGGGGTTAGGGCATTTAGGTATGAATATATTTTGTGATATGATGGCCGATAGGTTTGTTGTAGTTATAGTGTAATATTATTTGAGTTGAACTTAAGAGGACACTACATGGCCATTTCTTGTATCTGCTTTACAAATGCATAACATACTATATTTACACTCAACAGATCATGTTTAACTCTGTTAGTTTAAAAATTAAAGTGAATTGACCTATTATAAAACTAGATAGTAATTAGTAAGAATATTATTTTTATTTATCTTATTTTTTTTTTTCTATAGTTTAATTTTTATAGCAAGTTTTGCATTTGTTATAAAGTGTAAATTAAAATTGCTTTTAACTCACTTAATCACTGAATTAATGTAAAAAGCCTCTTAAACAAACAAAAAACACAATTAATGTTCTTGCCGTAAATTTTCATAATAGGTTGATTCACTCTAATTTTTAAACTAAGGGATCTAAATGTGATCTGCTAAGCGTAAATCTGCTATGTTACACACAATACACACTTATTGTGACAATAGACACTACAAATATTATCTGTGTAGTGTTCTCTTGAATAACTTTGAATTGCTTGGTTAATCAGTTGAAATTTTTGAATATTTTTGTACCTTATAGTCAAATTATGTAATTAGGTTTTTATACAAAAGTACTGATATTAATTTTTTTTTGTAATTTTAATATATTAATAATTTGGATCTTTGTATTTAAACAATTTTTAGGGTTGTATAGATGTTGGATCAGATGCTGACATAGTTGTATGGAACCCAAAAGGAAAGCGTATTATTTCTGCGAAAACTCATCACCAAGCTGTAGATTATAATATTTTTGAAGTAAATATACTATCATTTGTCACTATTATTTAGTTGTACAAACTTAAAAACTTAAATAAAAATACATTTAACATAATCATACATAATTTTGCCATTATTTTTAATTTAGGGAATGGAATGTCATGGTATTCCTGAGTTTGTATTAGTTGGTGGCCGTGTTTGTGTTGATGAAGGACAATTAAAAGTTGTTCAAGGTCATGGAAAATATGTCCCCACCCCTACACATTCAGAATTTGTGTACAACAATGAAAAAGTATATGGTTTTTTTTTATATATATTTACCCATTTACTAATTTTAATTAATGTACCCTTATAATAATAACGTTAAATAAATCATGGTTTTCTCCAGTAGTAGTATAACCTTATACTATCAGCATATTTTTAATTTATTTGTTTATATATAAAAGTATTTATTTTTAAGTTAGAATTTTAAATTTAAAAAAAAAAAAAAAAAAACATTTATTTTGCCCTAATATAATTTTAAATGAATAAAATGAATTATAGGTAGATCAAAATTTATAACATTGTTGAATTATTGGATTTTATTTGAATTTGAATTTTTAAAATTAAATGCCTAATTTATCATTAGATTTCAGTTATTTTGATATTTTACCACTTTTAATTGACAAATTGTTAAATTGTATAATATAGTAGAATCTCAGTATTTCTGCACACATCAGACCAGAAGATAATCAACTTAACGAATTCACTGGATTATTAGATTATAAAATTTTAATTTAACATGTATAATACAACACAATACACATAGTTATTATAGATCAGTGGTGGTCGGTAACTTTTTCAGATTCTTAGGCCACATTTACAAAATTAAATAATTCACGGGCCTGAAAAAATAAAAATAAAAATATATTTCAAATTATTTACTATGAAAAAATAACTGTTTAAAACTTTTAAGCAGGCTGCTTCTGACCCGATAGCCAACACTTGCCGACCACTTTATATATTATATAGCAATAACCAGATTATTGGACATACTGGATTATTGCAACCCTATATTACCTAGAGCCTATTGTACTCTCATTTATGTTTTAAATGTATTACCTTTGGATTTCTATGAAAACAAATAACTTTGTCATTATTAAACTTTTTTGTTTCTTTTAAATACATCAGCGATTGATTATTAATGACAAAGATATTTTAATTTATATTAATTTTTCAAATATTCTTTATTTTAACATTCACCAAATTTTCTTTTGAATATTAAGGTATCTGAAAAAGAACCTATTGACGAAAGGAAAGAAACCAAGGAATTGAAATTGCAAATTTCTCCTCCATCAAGTGTAACAAGTGATGTGTCTGTCTGTACAAAATCTCCCATGATTCATACAGGAAAAGGAATGCGTATGGAAGGACAACGAGATCTCCAGAGCTCTACGTTTTCAATCAGTTGTAAGTAAAATTGTATTTATATTGTATTTTAATTTATATATAGTATATAATAAGTATTAAATAAATGAGAGAAATATTGATTTCAGCGGAATTTAATGATCCTGTTAAGAAGTCGAGTATCCGTGTAAGAAATCCTCCTGGTGGTCAGTCTTTAGGTTTTTGGTAATTAACTTATATTATTAAATAATGTTCTACTCCTAGTCCAACTATTAGAAACTTTTTTTGAACATATATCTTTAAGATTAATCACTAGTTTTTATTGGTACTGCTTTATTTAAAACTCACAAATAATATATTATTTGAAAAGAAGTCATGTTTATTTTATCACAATTTTTAGTTTAATTGTACATTTTTATTTATAACAACGTATCAATAAACTGCACAGAAACTGTTTTTACTATTCTTGTGTAATTAATTATAATCTATAACAATTTAAATAAGTTAAAATTGATTGTTACTTTAGGTATGAATTTAAACAATTAATAATATGTTGTCTTTTGCTTGTTATCAGTATATGCATTTTATATGACTTACATACATTTATTATTAATTATACTCAATTGATTTAGAACTAATATTTTTTTTTTACTTATTATTTTATTATCTTCAAGTCACAACTGTAGTATAATAGTATATGATAGAATTAAACATATAAAAATATAAATATTTTTTTTTTTATTATTTTTGATTTACAATTGGCAAGTATGTAATTGGAATAATTTTAAAGTTAGGCTCAGGAAGTTTTATTTATTATGCAAGACCTGTATTCTGAAGAGCATGAACACGATATTGGCCAAAAAAAGTTTAAAAAAAGTGAATATAAACTATTAATTTTAATAACTGTTAAATATCAGTCCATAACTCTTAATAGTAATAATATCTGACTACTGAGTAGAAACTAGAAATTGGTTAGTTATACTGATGAACTACTGAAAAAACATTGATATTTAATATTGAGTAGTAATAGTTATTATTGAACAATACTGAGTAGTAACTGCCGGATAACCAAAATATATAGGGTATTGTTGAGCCAGAAGAAAACCACAAGAAATGTGGATACTCGAGGTATGTAAAAAATAGAAAATATTTAACATTATTTAATAAAAAAATGTTATGGTGCAAGAACTAATTTGTTTTAATTACTATTATAAAAAAAACAACTAATATATCAATCATCATAGCTAGCTAAATAAATTGATGTATTGAAAAAATATGTATGAAAGCTAATTTTGAATGCATAAACTTTGTCTTAATTATATTACATATTATCAATTACAAATTATAATTTAAATGTGTTTTTTAGACAATGATATTTTTAACAGTAATATAATTATAACATTAAATTCATTTAATATTTAAGTTTATATTGTTTGTACTTGCCACCAAATTACTTTGTAATGTGTCATATAGAGTATACACACATACACAATTAAAATTAAAATGGCCAATGGGAATAACAATATTAGGTAGTAATGTTAAGAATAAATACTTTTGTTTAGTTGACAAAAGATATACAGAATATTATGAAGCATAAATTACTTATGTGTTTTTTATATTCAAATCCAAGGGGTGGTAATTGGTTTCAAATTTAAGGTGGATTATTTATTAATTATAACCATTTATTATTGTTTTCGCATTATTCATTTCAAGTTTTTGTAGATTTGTAATTTTCTAAATCTATGGGAAGTTTTGAATCATATAGAGTTGGTATTTTTAACAAGCAACAAAGTGCACAGGTATCAGATAGTATGTTATAATTTTGAAAAATAGAATAAGTTGCACAAACATTTTATTTTATTATTAAAAATTTCATTATTTTCACCATGAACAAATGTTTCTAGACTCTCAATGGTCAATAGAATCATAACATCTAATAGTGAATATAGTAGAGTATGGTAAGTATCGTAATTTTAATTTTTGACATTTAAACATCCAATATGAAAATTTATAATATTTATAGTTGCATTTAACTAATGATATCATGAAATATCTTACAAAAACTTACAAAAGTATAAATATATTTATTTTTTTTGTATGACAAAAAAAAAAAAAAAAACACTTGGTCTTTTATATTAATACTAATTTGTTATATCTAATTGAATTATTTAAACTGTTGAGGTTGAGGTCCGAATAAGCCGCCACTTTGTTTATTAGCCATTCTTGATGGAGCAAATCCTAAGAGTTTTTGAATATTCTAATATAAAAAAAAAAAAATCATAAATTAATTTTTTGATACAATTATTAATATTACATGGTCAAGAGTATTTTAATTCTCACTTGGCGTATTGACATTGTACACAATATATACAAGAAAATAAATGAACATTCTGTGTAATTATCACCAGGTAGATTTCTATGTGATAAGCCTTGAACCCAGGGAATAGGTGTAAAAGGCAATCTTGCTACAACACGTCCATCAAATCTATGTATATTAAATATAAATTAAATATTTAAAATATTATTTAGAAAATGTACAAATAAAACTCACATGTTGTTGAACATGCTTAATAGTGCCGTAAATGCAAAACCAATGGCAAACATAGACTTCATTTTTACCATTGACAAATCACGATTGTTAATTTTAAGTTTTTCCTCAACACGTTCAATTTTTTTCTTTTGTTGTTTGTCTACAGAATCTCCATGAGCTTCTTTACGTTTTTCAACTGAAATAATAATATTTTTTCATTAAACTATGAAAAAAAAAAAATATTATGTTTAGTAAAAACTTGTAACCTTACGTTTTTTACTAGATTTTTCAATTTCGACCTTCAGCTTTTGATATTTTTCAGTTCGATATACTAATAACCATGTTAATCCTGCAAAAAAATTATTTAAAACAAGGTTTAATAATTATGAACATAAAAAAATACTAATAAATTTAAGCTCATCTTTAATTAGAGGAAAATAAAAATAACTATGTAATGAATCATAATTTGTAATTATCATACTCCATGGGAATATTATAATAGCACTTAAGTTAAGATTTATAAAAGTAGAAATAATATTCAGAAAAATAAATATATATTATATATTTATGTAATACATAGTAAATATATGATATATAATACAAACAATGATTTTCTTAAAATGTCAGTTGTGATTTGTAATTACTCCACTGTAAAATAGTGAGCATATTTAAGGGAGTTATAGTCTGTATAAATAATCAATATAAGTACCAAAAGCTAGAAAAAAACTTTTGAAATTTGGGCTTGCCAGATTTAAATTTTGAAAATTAATTGAAAATCTTCAACAACTCTACTACAGAATAGCCAAAGCAATTTATTATTATTACAATATATATTAATAACAAATGTATTGAATATTTAATTTTTTTTTTTATTATTGTTGATATTTTATCAAATAATTTGAATAAATGAAACCCCCACGGCTATTCTCTAACACAATGACTAATTAATATCCATCATAAAAATTAAAATCCATCCATCAAATTCAAGTCTTTCAATTTTGTCTATCCTTTTGGTCTAACAGCCATTGTTTATCTAATTTAATATGATTGACGATGTCTGTGTGTGCATAAGTTGACAGCAAATATAAAATATAATGACTAACCTATAATGCGGTATTATGGTATTATGTAGGCCTACTGTTATAACATAATTTAGGGCTTAGGCTATTGACCAAATCAACTACAGATTAGTCTCGCACAAACTTCATGGAGTTTAGTTTGCACATATACAGAACTATATAAGTCACTTTTATGTCAATAAGTAAAATTGCCTATAATAGTATCCTTAACACACGACCTCCTGCAGCCTTCTTAATTTACTAATTGTAACGTAAATTTAAATCATACAATTTTCAGAAATCATTAACTACAAAGACTTATTTGTTGTAATTATCATTTTTAATTCCATTTACAATTGTATTATCGTATATAAAATTGGAACTAAAAGAAATCTGGAAAATGTTTAATGAATTATCAGTGAGAAAAATTAATTCTATTGAGCTTGCAATTAATAAAATAATAAAGGACAAATATCTGACATATACGACTTAGATAGCTTAAACATAGTAAACTCATACTTCGCAACAACCGGAAATAGACTAGTTGAAAACAATTGACTTAATACTACAAATACTCATAATACTAATAATCAATCAAGCACAAGCTCAAACTTCAAATTAAAAACCATCAGTTGTCACAAAGTAATAAATGTATCAATCAATCTAAATAAAAATTCGGCACCTAGAGTTGATGGTTTTATACAGCACTATTTACTTATTATATCTATTGTGCACATAATAAGTTATAGCATATCAAAATATGGTACTGTATCTGTAGAACTTAAAGTAGCTTCTAATATATATATATAATAAAAATTTACCTGCATTTTTATTAAAAGCAAAATTATTCATGTTTGCAGATGACATAGCATTAGTTAATTTCAAGATAAATGGGATAAATTGAAACATACAGTCGATTTAAGGTATATCTATGATTGAATGGAAAAAAATCTATTACAACCTAACATAAAAAAATCGGTTTGCATGCTAAAAGTTACTTTACATTCACAAATTCCTGTTGGATATAACTTAATAATACATCAATGTGTAACTGGTATGACAAAATGTAGTTGTAAAACAATTAAAATGGTATTATCATTCAAATATTTATGGGTAACAATAGATTAAAACATTTTAAACCTAAAACGGTCAGAACACATACAGAATATTACAAATTAAATGAGGACCTTAACTGTATTATTTTACAAAATTCGATTTTAATGTATTGAAATTATTAAATTGTAAATGTTTTGGTTAAATAAATAAATGCTATAATACAATTTGATTTCCAAGTTACTAATAGAGAGGGCCAGATTGGACAAACTTGGCCCATCGAGATTTTTGTGCTTTATCGGCCCACTTAAAAACTTAATATCAATAATACCTACAATCATATACAATGGTATGTACAAGTCTAACACTTGGAACACATTTTTTCAACTTTAAATTTTCAACACATTTTCAGTCAGCCGCCTCATGACTAAAACAGACCAAAATTGTCTTGCCCTAAAGAGTTTTACTCGATAACTCCCCCAGAATAGAGAATAGATCAGATGAGTATTATTTATAAATTTAAATATTAAAAATGAATAAATTAACCTAATTGTATGAAGGCTTTTGTAAGATGTGCATTATGTAAATTTCATAAAGTTATTTGATTTAATTTTCAAAATAAAAATATTTGATATAATTTATCATGAAATATAGAAACATAGAAATAGTTATGTTATATTAAATACTTATTAAAGATATGTTTTTTGTTTTAATATTTATAATAATACAAATTTAATGTCATAATGAGTACTTTGTATAACTAAACTATAAAGAATTTGTTTTCCATCAACATTAATTACTCCAAATGTTTGGTTGTAATTGAATTGCTCAAACTGTTTTTAAATATTTTTAAGTAGAAATGATCTTTTATAGGCCACTTGGGTACCGGCAAAGTAAATAATAAACACTGATATAAGCAATGGATAATGTAGGATAAACATTAGAGTAAAAATTACACTTAATTAATGCATTGTAATATGTAACTATAAAATTCTATAGTTTTTACATGTTACACATGGTTTTGATATGTCTTTTACCTCATCTTCATTTTCTGTGTACCTACTTATTATGTATTTATGTACCTATAGTTCTTCAGCACATTCATCATCTACAGATGTCTTTAAATGTTTCCAAGATTTTTAAAAACTTAACATTTTGTCAGATAGGTAGTTTATTTTTATTGTTTTTTTATTTTATTATCATTATCATCATCAAATTAAGGTTTTAATTTTACATGTAACTTAAAGAAAGCATTTTTAGGTAGTCCATTCACAAATGAATCAAAATTAATAGGTAGAAATAATTTTAAATCAATAAGTATAATTTCTTTATTATTTGTAAATTGTTTTTCTGAATAAATCAAATATTAAATTTATACTATAACACTAAACTTAAACTTCACTTTAAGATTATAACAAAATTTATTTATAATAAGGGTCATGAAATATTATTTACAATTTTATACAATTGAGCACTGATTATACGATTTGTTACTTATGTTTAAACCATTTGTTTTAAACGTAGGGCCGGCCCATATAGTATCCGTCAGTATCGGCCCATCTGGAAAATTCCAGATTTCCAGATGGGCCACTCCGCCCCTGACAATGTCATTAATTATTTAATACCAAACAAACTGTAAGATGTTGATAAAACCATAGACTATTAAAGTGTTAATGCTAGAACAGCCAGAATAGGGCTGGTAGGATTAAAACAAGTAAATATTTTAAGGATGGCAGACATTTCTCTGTCTTCTGTTTTCAGTGTTGTAAGACATCTCTCCCCTCACCAATATATTTTTGATTTGGACATTAGATTGTGTTTTATAAATATTAGATATACATATTATGTATATTGTTGATAAACCATTCATGAATTTTTAATAACAGTAGATGCCCACTTTTTTCTTTTAAATGCAATATCTATTAATTACTTCAAATAGTAGTTCAACTTCAGAGAATTCAGATCTATTGAATATAAATTTTAATAATTAACAAAAGTTTTGGCTTAGAGAGATTCTCTATGATTAATAAACAAGGTATCAAGGTAAAATTGATATTATACATACAATATGAGTAAGGATTACAGTTAATACCTAAATGTATTTTAACAAAATAAAACATCTCCATAAATAAAATAACAATAATAAGCACATGATAAGGAAATACTTATGTTAGCATAAGACTAGTTAGTTAGTGATAGCCAATTTTTCATATAGTTTAGATCATTATTTAGCATGCCTTCTTTCTACGAGTTATTTGGTACATTAACTTAACTCCTAATCTTCTAACACGGGAAAAAATAAGTATGGGACACGTCCATACATATTTGTTGTTTCTTATATTATATTTTTATATCAACACATAAAAACAACCACTAATTTGAAAGGTGAGTGAAGCCGCAAACTAAACCACACCTAATCTAAACAAAATATAACTAAAAGTGAGCAAAAGCGTGTACGTGTATAATCATATTAATCTACAAATATAACCAATTTAATTTAAAACAAAACACAGACGCGATAATCGAAATACATCCAGTTGATAAAGCTAAATTTACCTTCTCCTAATAGAGCCGTACAAATTGAAATAAATACGATGAGAAATGTGTCGGACCACATTGTTCAGTGTTCTAATGCATTGATCGTTGAATAGATGATAGGTATTTTCGTGTTAAACGACGTTTTATCGATGGCGTTTAGACGATAACCAATACTAATAATCATCAATACACGGTTCAAATAGTACAAAACGAAGAAAGCCGTTTCAAAATTATTTTTCCAATAAGAATAATACCACAAACGGCATTAACTCCAATTTCTGTTGTCGTTATCATCGTGATTTAGTGATAACTTGTTATCACGGAAATCGTGTCGCCGCGTTGTAAGACATCGATAACACGTATTCAGTTTGACGTCCATCAGAACAGCTGCTGTGAAATGTTTTTCCAGCCGATCGGAATTCCATATTTTGTGCATGTCAAACTCAAACTTGAGAATTGTTATGTGTAAAATCTAATAGGAAAACCATTCTCTGTCGATACGATCAGTACGATCGTAAATTCGTAATTTGCCGACATGGCATTATGAAATGTCTTATTATTATTCCTATAGACCAAACATTTTATACAGCAGGCCATAAAAAAAAATTTTCCAGGCCTGAAATTTAAAAATTTATTTTAAACTTTTCAGTCATTAGAATTTTAGGTATAATTATTATGTAAATACATTTTTAACGACGTTTTATTTTACTTATTCATATTTATTGTTTTATACTTTTATTTGATACTTGCCTTGATGATAAATACAAATAAAAAAATTTATATCGATACCTTTTTATATTTATCTACAGCCGTCGTGCTCCTACAAAAATGCTATTTATATTGAATAATGTATCTACAAAAACGCTACCGACACGGCGGTCGGCGATACGAGATATAAACAACGTGTATAGGTACTGTATTCTTAATTTTAATTTTTTTTTTTAAATTTAAAATATTATGGATTCGCAAATAAGTTCTGTTTAGGTAAATAATTCTTGTTTAGCAACCTCAATTTTTTTTTTTTTTTCGTGAATGTGTGCCTTGTAAGTTTTGTAAAGCCGCGTCCACACCTGAGCACGCACAGACAAAGCATAATGTGTGCTAATGTTGTGCGTTCTACAATCTACAAATTTGCATGATTTTGACGCACATCGAACGCGACCCGAGTCGGTCGGCTCGGCGTGAACACACATGCTCGGTCTGTGCGTGCTCAGGTGTGAACGCGGCTTAAGAATGTTAAAAAAAAGTCCAACGAAATTCGTTTTGAAGTTATCGGTGAAAACCTTCAAAAAGTTCCTTCGCTTTATACGTAACGCCAGTGGGGTAAATTGGGCTAAATTGTTAGGGTTGCAATCAGTTTCCCAGTTAGGCATACTTTTGGGGGGCTAAGCCCCTCATACCCCCATAAAAAGCTTTATATTGTTCTAAATATAATATTATAAGTAAAAAGTACACAATCTCAACAAAATTATTTTAACCTTAAACATATATAGTATCTTATTGGTGACTGGTATGTATTATAAATATACAATATAATAGGGTATAATTAATTAGTAATTACCGTCAATAGAATATGTATAATTTTCTTAAACAATATAATACGAATACATAAAATACTACAGTTCTTTTAATCTAGACCTAGACTCTAATAAATAATTGTATCAAACTTGTTCAATAATAATATTATATTACCTGATAAATTAATTTACAGATCAAATATAAATTGTTTTATTTGTCAAAATTGTAGTTTTTATATAATGTAAGTCAGTAATATAGTTTAACCGCTACTTTAAACTTAATGCATACAAATCAAAAGTTATATATGAATTTAAAGTAAAAATAGATGCTTACTTTCGACTTCGATATTTTTACAAGAAATTTGTCTATTTTAGCAAGCTGTTGAAATACTATTAATTTTACATCGTTCGCGGAATAAGAAATAAATACAAGTGTCAAAAAATAAATGAATAATATATGTAAAACAAATAATAATAATTTTAATCTATAAAGATAAAATAATGAAACACGTTTTCACTATTAATATTCAGCTACCATTGAGATTCGACTCTGCCGATCACAATAAATACATATTGGTAGGTATATTAATAGAAAATGGTCAAAAACAAAACTATAAGAAAATGTGGAAAGTATATAATATAATAATAATTACAGTGATTTAAAACAAAATGAAAATTTGTTCTCAAAATATAAATTAGTCAATTGATTAAATAATTATTGATATTTTAATCTTTTGAAAACTGAAATCGTGATTTTTGGGGTCACAAAAAGACACACATGCAACTCTATAATATTTTCAGAGGTCGCAAATGCAACCCCGTGCGACCCCCAGTTTACGCCACTACGTAACGCATATTTTGGGCTCGGAAATCATTTAACCCCGCATCGTAAATGATTACCATGCGCGACGCGTTTAAACATTTTAATTACATTTTTCACCTATTCATATTTCTTTTGACCGTGTTAATTATTTGATGTGTTTTTGTATGACAAGTCGAGGGATTTTTTTTAGATTGCGGATCGGAGCGACGACTGCCAAAACACATGTAGTCGCTGCCTCCATCGGTTTTTTTCTGATAACTTCATTACGAAGTTTGGCTGACACTGAAACAAAATTTAAAAAATCGATACGTTGCTTAACTAGAATTGTTCGGAATTCCAACTAACAAACTAATTAACTAGTTATAAATCTGTTGTTTGTATGCAACTTATTTTGTAATCAATGCCCAAAGTTAAAGAACAAACGTTCGTCGTTTGTATCGTCGAGGTGCGATCATAAGACGATCGAGCGAACCGGTGACCTTATACTAAGTATAAGGTATATAGAGCGAACACGGTTATAACGGTTAACTGTGGGAGCGAACCATCCAATTCTGACCCATAGAGGCAAAGAGCTATCAAATTCTCCATGCTCTGGTCGCCCGCGAGTGGCCGGTACCTAAAACCGTAGGAGCATAGAACAAGCATTATGTTCTATGGTAGGAACAAGCCTGCAGCCTGCTGCTGCACGACTGTATCGGACGTTTAACGTTTCGCACAATTGGACGATGGATCAAATTGTCGTATCTTATTTTTGATCCCGTTTTCACGATTTTTGCAAATTTCATATACATTTTACGCACAAAACGACAAAACACTAACGTTTGTGATATCGATTAAGTTTAAATTATTTTTACAAGCTGCTGCACACACAAAACGTAATCGACGTTTTCACGAATACGCGTTACCTTCCCCGGTGTCGCGCCCCATTCGTGATCGTTGGGAAATAATGTTTTTATGTTCCTTATCATATTTTTATTTTATTATCACCTCGCTCTGATTCATTTTACCGTCGTCCATCCGGTCCGGCGATCTATGTTTCGTAAGAAATAAAACATTTATTTCCAAATGTGTGACTTTTAAAAATTTATATTAATATATACAAACACCAAAAACATCAACCATGTATTCTGTTTGGCGACAGTATCAATATGTCTATAGAAATACAGTAAGTACATTCAGTATAATATGATAACGTGGGGAACAAAATAAAAATATTGTTTTATAAATATAAAAAAATAAAGTAATATAAGGCCGGACCTTACAATGTCCGGTTAAGTGTTCGTTAACAGCTAACCGACAGTAAGTGGGTTTTTACCGGCAGAATTCCGCCAGTTAAGTGTCCGTTAACTTTAATCGGACATTGTGAGAATGGCCCTAAATGTGGTTTTCGGTTAAAATTATTATATTATATTTTTTGTGTTTCTGAATACTATATCTAAACTAAATTCATTTCTATGAATGTAAATATTAACATGATATTTATATGATAGTTTATAGTAAAAATTATATTATTTTGTATTAAAAAAAAATCTTCATGTTCTAAGTTACACCTCTAGGTAATGTTCCTATTTTTATTTATTCAATATATTATGTATTATTTGATGTTTATATTTTAGATGTTCCATTTATGATATTATTAAGGGGCTTAATATAATTTCATAATCTCATATTATTTATAAACGTTTACTTAAGTTGTAAAATATAACATCCTTTTTGTGTTCTTTTTTGGTGTTCAAAACTAATTGTACTTAATTTAGTTTTTACCAATAATTTACTTCATTTTTTTTATGCAATATGTGCATTTTATTTACCTTAATTGATATTACAGCATTACTTGAAGTATTATTCAACGACACCTCCACAAAAACCAAATTTTGTCATGCAACTGATTCATAATATAAGGGATGAAATTTCTAAAAGTAAAGAAATGAAAAAAAATTTGGAACAATTTCGTGCTGAAAAAAAGAGATTGGAAGAATCTGATAACTTAATTAAAGCTAGGTAATATGATTATAATTGATTTATTAATATTTTGGCGATTAATTTATAAATATTTTAGACAGAAATTGAATACAATAGAATCAGAAACATTCAAAGTGACTCAACAAGCCAAAAATGTAATGAGTGTTGTAATGACTTCAGTTAAGAAAAAAGTAAATGAAGCTAGTGAATCTGATTTGGCAAAAAAAGCAGGTATATTTTTCATGGACTTAATATATTGAAATGTATTTAATTGTTTAAATTATTGTAAATAAAGGTCTACTAGGCGGAACTATAAGCAAAACGGTTCTTGAAAGTGGAACTAAAATTGGTCAGTCTGGACCTGTTAAGACTTTTTCGAATACTGCTGAAGCTATTTCAGCTGAAATAGAAAGTGATACAACTTCATTAAATTCACATGTAAGTGTTTTTATTTTTAATATTTAGTATTTTTGTAACAATATTTATTCCCACTTATTTAGGTTTATAAAGCACCTACTACTTTGAGAAAACGGTCAGACTTGGGTCACCAGGGAACAGTTGTTCCTAATGAAACAGAGACAGGTGTTACTGTTCATAAAGATTCAATGTAAATACATTTTATTTAAGTATTTGGTGGTTATGATTTAATTAATTTAATTATATATAATATATACTCAAAATAAGGATTCCATTACAATCTGTGTATTATTAGGCAATCTCTAAATTGCTAAGTCTTATAATTTATAGAATTTAAACCACAATTGCTATCAATTTTACTCATAAAAGCGTATGGATAGCATTTAGGATAAGCTTAGGTCTCCGAATTGACTTGGACTGCATTTATGACGTAAAGTGTATATATATATATATATATACAGGGTGATTTTTTTATCGAAGAACACTCATTATTTAAAAAAGTATTGACTTTTTCAAAATATTTTTTTACATAGTTTCAACTTGTTGAAAAACGAACGTTTTTATTCAAAAATTATATTTTTAAATGTTTTTTATCCTTATAATTTTTTAAGTTTTTTACTTTTTTGAATGACGACATAGAGTTTTAATTTCATATTCCAAATCAGAATATTTTTCTAAATATTTTGATTCATAAAAATCGAATTTAGGACGAGTAGTTTATGAGTTATAAGTATTTTAAGTTTAGATTGGCAGAGTGGAGTGGTTACCCCGCAAAATGTTTGTCCACTACTCCGCTTGTCTAAACTTTAAATACTTATAACTCATAAACTACTCGTCCTAAATTCGATTTTTATGAATCAAAATATTTAGAAAAATATTCTGATTTGGAATATGAAATTAAAACTCTATGTCGTCATTCAAAAAAGTAAAAAACTTAAAAAATTATAAGGATAAAATATATTTTGAAAAAATTCAATACTTTTTTAAATAATGAGTGTTCTTCGATAAAAAAAATCACCCTGTATATATATATATTATATATTAATATACATTAATATATCAGTTAGATTAAATTCAATTCATACCCAATTTTATAGAAATTTAAAAAATAAAATAATATTTAAAAGTGCTTTTATAGGTTTAACATTTTTAAACTACTTTAATAAAAAGCACTAAAAATTCAAACTTGTATTTCACATTTCAAGTTTTTAATTTTGAAGCATAATTTATATTTAATTTTCAAACATAAATCATCAAACACTGTGATGTTAAATTATTCCACTTATCTTAACTTTGAATACTATCTATCTATATACATATCTTATATAAATCTATATTTGTGCAGTTGTTGATCACATTATGATTTCTTGATATGGGACTGTAATGATGATTAAAATATAAAAATTAGGTGCTGCACTAAATTTAAATTAAAACTGCATACAATTTTTCTTTGTAAAAAGGTACTGTGTATAATCACTTGATTTACAAACTTTATATAATGTAAGTTACATGTTATAGTTTTGAATAATATTTTGTTATATAATATATAACTTTATTTTATAGAATAAAATATTAAATAAGGTTAATAGCTGTATGGTAACTTAAAATTACTAACATGAAGTCTCATGGTCAACCGAAAAAATTGTTATTAATGAGAAATTTGCTAGATAAATTTACATAAATATGTGTTATACAACATATTTTTTTTTTTTGTATGGAAGTTTAATTGAATTTAGGTATTAAATTAAATACCTTTCTCAAGTCATATTATTAGTTTTATAAAAATCTATTGAATTAAACCAATAACTCAAATAGTTGCTTATCCCTTTGTATACCTATAGATATAATATTTTAGAAACTTAGCATCATAGTAAAAATTATTATCAAATTAAAATGTAAAGTACATTTTTTAGCTCTTAAAATGTAATGATGTTATTAATGAAATATTGTTTTGGTTGTAGGATATACGAAAGTTGGAAAAAATTCAAATCCGAAAATGCATTTATGCAAAAATTATCAGACCTAAAAGAACAGTATGATGACAGTGACCATGTCTTAGCAAGAGCTACACGTTCAGTAACTGGCACTTTATCCTCTCTATTTCATAATGCTGAAATGTCTGATGTAGTTACAGAATTATGTCGTGTTGAACCTGATTTCAGTTTAATAAAATTTATCAGTCAGTGTGAAACTGATATCATACCAAATGTGCTAGAAGCTATAGCACGGGAAGATCTTATTATTTTGAAAGACTGGTGTTTTGAAGCTCCCTATAGAGTACTATCACATCCAATTAATGAGCATCGACAAAAAGGTCATCAAACATACTGCAAAGTTCTAGATGTACATAATGTTGATGTTGTTACTGGAAAATTAATGGAACATGGTCCTGTATTAATTATATCATTTAGTGCCCAACAAATCATGTATATTAAAGACGTGAATGGGTTAATCATTGAAGGAGATCCTCATACTGTTATCAGAGTGATGTATACTTGGGCAATGTGTAGAGATGTAAATGAAGTAAATCCAAGAGCTGCTTGGAAGTTATTAGACATAGCAGCAAATTCCAGTGCACAGTTGTTGTAAGCTGTAATTATAAGTTTTTGATTATTTGTGACAAAATATTTTATTTCTCAAATATTCTTACTGTTTAAGTAAACTTCTGTTTAATATTTAATCAAATGTTGTTCAAAGTTAACTAAGCACTGTATTATATTAAGGTCATGCCTTAATGTGTTGTTACTTATTTAGTAAATTTATAGTTGGTTTTTAATATTTCAACTTAAAATTAAAAGAAATCCTTTGTTCCTCAACAGTTAGTCTTTCAACGCCTATTTATATAGAAAATAAATATCCCACGAAAATTGTATTTACTTATTGCCTTTATCAGAAGATCAATAGGTTAATAAAATATCTACAAATATAATGTTAATTGTATTTTGGTATTCTCTGCAGTCTTTAAATGTTTAAAGTTTAAAATATTAAAAATACTATTTAAGTATCGTACACTAAATAATATATTTTTTCCAAATTTAATTAGAACAATTTTTTTTTAAATCCGACCAATGGAATGTGTACTGAAAAAAGTGAAGAATTGAAATACTTTTTAATTTTGAAGTGTTAAAAAAAACTTTTTTATTTTGGATTTTTATATGTTTAATACATCAAAGTATTGCTCTCATTGATCACTTTTAGTGTATATACTCAATTTTTTTGTTAAACAAACTATCTTCTATAATTTTTAATTGATCTCTTTTTATTCCATTTGAGAGATGAATAGATAATGTCAAAAGTAATATTTATTGAGATTTTTAAAATTAATTGTGAAAAGAATACTTTTTTTTTATATATTTTTACCTCAAATATAACAGTTATATAAACAATTTGACAAAAATAGAAGTAAATGAGAAAATCAACTTCTGAAAAACCATATTTATTTGTATTACCATAAAAAATGTAATTTTTTTATTACAATTTGGCCAATGTAATAAATATAATATATGAGGTTTGGGATATTTGCGAGACAACACGTCTGTATTTCTTTTCACCACTAAAATGTAGAAAGTCAATAAAAACCTACCTATAGCAGTGGTTAATTTTTTTTGTTAAATAATTCTCTCGATTTTTAAATTCTAACAAGAAAAATGAAAATTTTTATAGTATCTATTCAAAAACGTTGATTTTCATTATAATTTAAAATAGCTGTTCATATTGATAACACGGATATTTGGTCTTGAGGATGTTAAATTAATAATTTTCCTGGTTGTGTTTCTATTCACCCCATCTTATGATGCTTAATGGTGCATTATAATAATTTTATTAAAAGCAACAAAATATAAATATATAATTATTTTTCATTGATTGAAACCTTGCTTTTATCAGCAACAACTAACTATGTAAAAAATGTATGTAATTTTTCTTTAGTTAATCAATATTATTGTTTTAAATTAAACCACTTTAATATGTACTAAAAACTTCAAATTATTCAAAATAAATTCACAGTTATGTATAGGATTGAAATATCCCATAAAATGATGGGCTTGAAATTTTAATTTTTAAATGTACTTATAATTAGATTGTTTTTAATGAAAATTTAAATCAGTATACAATAGATAAGCTATAACAAACAAAAATTAATGTAACACCACAGGCAAAGCGACGAACGGCTTTATTGGTACGTGTGTAAAAAATGAAAACATGTTCCATTTACAATATTATAAAGTTAAAATCGTTTTAACTTGTTACTTATGGGTCATCGTCGTTGTCATCAAAAACGTGTAAAATTTTTTTTTTTAGACATTCCGTCCAAGCGGTGTCAGTCACTAAATCGTCACAGACGAATGCATCGTATTATCGTAAACATAATCGTACAAATGATTTTACTTTTTACATAATTCTATAATAAGCATGACGTGTATGTTAGGTAATATTGTACCTGCTGCGTGTAGCGTGCAGTAATCACATACAAATATATAATATAGCAGATACGTAAACTTTAACCTAATTGATAACGACGGAGAGCAGTACGTTGCCCTCTGGGGCAATCACGATTTCGTCTAATAAGCTGGCGGGATGGTCGAAAAGTAAGTTTTTCACAAGTCCACGATACTACTAATATAGCATTATAAGCATAATAATGTATTATTGTTTTATTTTAATAGTCGCTCGCACAATTCCATCGTCCAGAGAATATTATTCTGTGTGACTGTATGCATATTGCACGTCTCGTTATCGCGAGCTATTTTTATACAATGCGATAAAATTGTATAAATACCTATATAGACTATAGTTATGTAGTATATGTGCATACAGGCTACTATATGAGTCAACATTACAATAATATTGTCTGTATAATAGTGCGATTTTATTGTATATTTGTTTGAGTAGAAAAAATAAGTATTAAATAATAATTTATAATTATGATTATTATTGTAAAATAAATATATATTTATCGCTCCGCTCAGAATCTAAAATATATAAATAAAATTATATTAGGAGAAAATGTATCAAATCAAAAGGTACCTACCCTACTTTTTACCGTAATTTATGTTGTAGAAATGAAGAATAAAATTCAGTTTTGAAAATTATAAAATATTCCTTATAATCTGATTGTCGGAAAAGAGTGCATTTTATAAAGTAAATGTTTCGCGATTTATAATTTTTGAAAGTCATGTGTTAAACTAATCAGTTTTATTAATTTTATACGTGGGTAGGTATAAATGGCGTTTAGTTTTTACCCAAAACGATAAAAATTCTTAAATGCGTATGGGAAAGAGAATTAAAGAAATACGCAGATTACAGATATTATACTCTTATACTTTTGTAGCCAGTATAGGACGATAACCATAATACATAGTAATAATTTGAAAATTAAAATTTGTATTTACTATTATTACTCTGAAGGGAAACAAGCAAATCAATTTATTAATATGACTATTAGAGTGTTGGAATTATTTATGACTAAGGATGAAGAACGTATTTCAGTTGCAACTTGCAAATAAATATGGTTTTCAAAATAAACACTTATAGAACAATAGGTAATCGAAAATCAACTAGAATTAATCTAAATAAGCTTATTACTATAGTGTAAAATCTAAATTCCAAGGTTAATCTATAGCCTATAGGTCAAATGTCAAAATATCCATCGCTTAGAAGTTTAGCTTACATAAATACATAATATATCTACAATAGTGAATATTATTTTTGATTAAAATTTTAAAATACATCGGTATTGTGTATTTTTATTACTTATATTATATTTGAGTAAAACAAGTTTGAGATATCGCAGAACAATATATGGTTATATGAAAATAACGGCGAGACCGTTTTCGACCAAAAACGTACCTTTCCCTTTTCGGCCGATTCACTTTTTGACCAAATTTAAAAAAGACTGATTCCCTTTTCGGCCAAAACAAATATTTATGTAATATATGTAAAAAAAATAAAATAACTGCCGCTATATAATAGTTTTTATAAGTTGCATAAAATGTTGTAAAATAACAATATTCTTAAAAATACAATTCGCGACAAAATTATTTACAAAACCATATTAATTTTACACACACACTAAAAATTATCCCTATTATTTCATTTATTTAAATTTTGAAGATTTTTCAAATCGAATTCAAGTTTCTTGGTACTATTCAGTACCAACTTATACTTTGTCAAATTTGTCAAAATTACATAATTATATAATTGTCATAATTTTATAAAAAAAAATTGTTTTTGGTCGAAAAGGGATCAGTCTTTTTTGACACACACACACACGTGGCGATACAAACTTCCGTTTTTCAAATGAGAACCGACTTTTTTACTGTAAATTATTTAGTGGATAATTGTTTTTAAAATTTTGATGTACCTAACCCAAATTTTGAAGGAGTATAGTTTTTAGTTATTAAAATTTCAATTGATTTTGTAATGGGTATGGCTAATCTTTTAATAGCTCTATTTGAATATTAAAAGTACAGTTTATTAATGGTTATCAAATAATTTCAAAACATTTAAAAAAAGAACATAGGGGATGCATTATTTATATTTTTTAGATGATATTAGGGTGACCAGACTTTTCGTTCTATACGGGAAAATTCCGTATTTCAAAGTCTATCCCGATGAGAGCTTTCGAGACTTTACTTTTTTAAACATGCCCCATTTAATATTTTCATAACAATAAAAAATATGCAGATACCCAAATTAAAACTATACATTCTACCGCAGTAGGTATTAGATGCATAAACTTTTATCAGTAGTTAAGTATGCGTCTATTAGCCTATATTAATATTATAATAATATTATTATACAAATCTTAACAAGGTTATTATCAAATAAAGATTGATATTACGTCATTTTATTAAAAAAGTTTAATTTTAATAATTAAAAAGTGGGCTAGTGGGTATCGGTCTGTTTTATAGTAAAGATGGAGAGTAGGTCGCTATAATAGATGTGTAAAATTTGAATGCAATGACAAGTATTAAAGTATCATTGTACTTTTGAAGACGAAAAACGATTCTGAACGGAGATGATTTGTCAGTCTATAGGATATATTATATTACCTATATTTAAATTATAATATATTTTTATACGATCACAAAATGTTTTCAATAATAACTATATTGACTCTGGAGTTTTTTTTTTACAGTTGTGTAACCTTATGTTGAATTTTTTGAATTTAAGTTTAAACCACAACAATTTTAAGAATTTTCAACTTCATAATTCTATGCAAATTTTCGTGATTTTGATTTTTGACGTATTTAATAATTTGAACTTTAAATGCTTATAAATAAAAATTGGGACTAACGATTTTTGTTTTTTTTTTTACTTCGATAAGTACAATTTATAATAAACCTTGTATAGGTACATTTTAAAGATTTTTTGGATGGCCAATTTTTTTTATAAGCATTTAAAAAAAATTAACTGTTTATAAATAGCTTAAAAAAGTCAACGCTAATATATAAACAGTTGGTGAAAATTTCAAGTGTAACAACCTACAGGCTGCAGTAAGTACTTAAGTACAGTACTTGTATGACTACATAATGCATATCTATTTACTTGCGATCACATACTCCGTTTCACATATGTATTTTTCTCGATTTTTCATATTTATTTTTTAAAAAGCTACTATAGATGCCTACATATAAACATCATAGATACTTTTGTCTCTAATCTCTAACAGTAGGTTCCTACAATATTTTATATTATGTTTTTGCGATTTATATTTTTTAAAACTACGAGTAGGTTCTATTAAGTAGAATCTAACTAGAATTCAATTATGACTTAGAGATCAAGGTGGTTATTTTATGTATTTATTATTTACTAGTAATATAGTTTTGTGTATTTTTTATAGGTAGGTTTATGTTAAAAACTACAATAATTTCCAGATCTTCGATAAGAACTGATCCGAGCTCGTAAAATTTGTCATGATTATAATTATAGGTAGGCACTGCGATTTGGCACGACGCTTGTCGTTGTCATTGACGTTCACCAAAGACGGACTATTCACCGAGTAGATATAGTACTGAGTCATAGACGGAAATCCATAGAAATTTCTGGGTGGGCTAAATGAACTAAAAAAATAAATATATTCAAATAAAATCACATTTCACATGAAACCTGACAAAATAGACAAAATGCAGGCTAATCACACCCCCCTCCCCCCCATTTCCACCTATGTACTGAGTAGTGACTGTTGAGTAGTACCTAAGTAATAACTAATAAGTAAAATTAACGATAATTATTATTATACGAATTATGTTTATGGTTATTGCCTTATTGGTTTTATTTACGTTTTAATCTAGAGTTTAAGCAGTGTCGTTGCTATATGCGGCTGGGTCGGCACTCAAGTCGTTACACGTTATCGCGACGGCTGCGCGTGTACCGTATACAACTGACTGCCATGTGCGGCGGCGACGCTGACGACAACGACCGGTTTGAGGTTTCTGACGTTCGTCTGCCGGGAGAGAAGTAAACGAGGAAAAAATAGAAACCATCGCCTGTGACCGTAATGCGATATAAACGCCTCCCGGGCGGCGGTGGTTATTGCCCGATCAAAAGCGTAACAATATAATAATAATATTATAACTACCTACGACCGTGTTATCCTGTCTTGCACTTCAAACCGTCGGTTTATGATATACGAGTTTCGACGATTTCGGGTCGTCTCTAGTCTGTATTACGGTCCGCGCCATCGTCGACACGCTCTTGTTACACAATCCATATTATTCCTGTTTACATAATATTATTATAATTATTTATATTGTTGAACTCGCGCCCGCCAGTGTGAAAAACGGTGCACGAAATAGTATTATTTTTAAACCGACGCCGTCCGCCGTCATTCGTGATTATTTCCCTCGAGATTTTTCTCGCCGTCTCATCGTCGTGTCCGCTCGCTGTGCCCGCCGTCGTTTACCGTGCACCGCGATTATTGGACATAATATTATTATCTTTGCACATTAATATCAATTTTATAATAATACCCGTTGCACGTCATACGCGCCGCGCCGTTGCATTGATCCGGCTCCGTTTCGTTTTTCGTTTTTCGATTTTTCGTCGCGTTTGCACACACGCTTTATGCTTACTATTCATTTTACGCGTCGACTTTATACTACACCAGCTACGAGGCGGTGCCCGTCCGTAATATTACTGTTACTGGACCATATAGCATCGTGTTTATAGGTGACACGCACGTTTGCGGCTTTCTGCTGCGAAATCGGTAAGGTTTTTGTCTTGGTGGTTTTTTTTTTTGGTTTTTTTTTTTTTTAACGCCCGCCTACGCGTTAATGAATATTGTTATAAAACCGTTTAATATTAACGCCGCTAACACCATTTGACGAATAACTATAATAATTAATAATAATTGTAACGTATGCAAGTCAGCGACGCGACCACGCAAAGTCTCAGGTCCGAGCTGAACGCTGAACGGTCCGAGAAAGTGAGAACTACAGAGCCGCTCCGCTTGAGCTGTATTCAGCGCAAATTGACCCAGAAATGATATAGCTTGGGCGAGTGCTTGTTCCTTAAAAAATAACGTTTAGACGAATAAGTAAGCTATAAGTAGCTTATAAAAGAATACGCAGAAATAGAAGTACCCACACTGCCAATATAAAAAATTAAATCACATACACAGGTATAATAATATACGTAATTAATAATGAACTTTAACTTGAGAAAGATAATGTTGTTACGGTTGTATGATAATATTATAATTTATAAATTTGTGATGTACATAGCAGTGAACAGCCAATCTTATATATATATATATATATTAGATATATAATCAAACATCAATTAATAGTGGACTCTATATATTGACTATTACTTTAATTTTAAAAAATATACTGCCGACACTGGTATTATAGTAATATCGTCCACATCAAAGTTCATATCTTATCACTCGCACAGGTAAAACTAATTTCACTCTCGCAACCAGTCGTAAAACATATTGGTTGTCCGAATCGGTTATTGATTTTTTCGTCAAAACTGTTACACTCGCCCAAACCGTCAACGCTCGTAGTTTAGCACTACTAGATAGGTACCTTCTACCTTCACTATTTATACCAACTGCCAAGCGATCGGTGAACGTTTTATTCAGTATCCATTTTTGTTAATTGTAAACATTGCAATGATAATATTAATATTATTTCGGCAAGAATATTGAAATAATCACAATGTATTACGCTTACGTGCGCCCACCTCTGTCCCATACACGGCTACTCGCACCGGAAATTTATGTTTGGGCTATCGATTGGCAAATATTATAATCATTGGACCTCGAACCACATAACCGTTTTTAGAGTGATGTGTACAAGTAGAATATTGAATTATACCTATACGCACAGGATAAAAATATATATAAAATATAATACACGCGAAACGCGTTCTTAATTCCTATTTATCGACGCACTGTCTTATCTTATCTCGTATTATTGTTTTCCGATTAAACGGTTTGGTAATTTGGTAGGTACAGCCGCATAGGTATTAGCAGTATCAGCTCGTGTATCGGCATTCACATGTAATAGTGTTTTCAAAGTGGTCGAGCACGAGCTTTCGATAATTATTTAGATTTGTTTTTCTTAACAGAAATGTGTTCAATAAAGAACATTTTTACAGGTTAAAACTATAACGTGGCGCTCAGTAGTTTCATGAACTTTTATTTCATTTTTTTTTCAAGAAATATATATTAACTCTTAACTCTTATATTTTATATTTCTGCATTTTTTTTTTTTTTGAAAACTGGTAAGTGCTTTTTTTTCTCTTAAAAGATTCCAATCTAATTGTCACTTAGTGTATGTTTTGATGTTTTTTATTACCTATTATTACATGATTAATACACATATGTATTATGCAACCACGGCGTACCTACAGATATAAAGGTACGATAAGGTAGTATAGTTGTGATTTAAAATTAATCCGAATATCAACTAGGTACAGCTGGATTAAGAAAATTGTTATAATTTTTGTTTTTGTTAATAATGGACTATTATGTCTCTTGTGCAATATTGCTTTCAATATTACTATCACATTATCTGGCGTGGGCAATGAAGGTGATCATATAAATCCCGCTATACGAGGCCAATTAATTGTATTTTTATATTATTATTAATAATAATAATATTTAAATTGAAGTAATCTATGTCTTAGGTACCTATTTTTAGTTCTAATAAATAGAATTATTTTTTGTCGGTTTTCCAGTTTCACAAAGTTATTTTAGTAAAACTTCCAATAAATAAATTATTTGTAATTTTTTTAATAATAGTATAGGTATGCTTGAAGACTGCTGTTCAATAATATATTTATTAGATTAATACCCTATAACCTATGCACAGAACTAAGTTATTATAATCTTAAAAGGTAATTAAAAATATATTAAATAGTATACAAAATAAATTCAATTTAGTGAAAATAGTATGATTGAAATGGAGCCTGATGGTTAAATAGATGTTTTTTTTGTATTTAATGTTTTAAGGAATACATCTGCCAACATTTTTACATTCGATTTAAAATAGACGATGATCAGGCGGTGGTCACACTGACCGCGGCCCAGTAAAATCCGTGACATCTAACGTCTTAATATTATGTTAGATGCCTATAATAGGTTCATTGATTCAACAATTGAACATTAAATTGTATTAATATCATTAATTTTTATCAGTTTTTAAGCAGTTTTTAGTTTTTAAGGGCATTCAATTATAAATCTTCTAAAATCAACTTATCATTCATTATTGAAAACGAAGCCACATCTACAGGGAAATATATTTGAATATTGGCCCCTGGGTGATGTACATTAGAGCAACTAAGAGGGTGAACAATAAGAATAATTATCACTTATTTATGTTTTATTTAAAAACATTAAATATTTAAACTATTGAATGACATACAATTTTACAATGCTTGTGCTTGTGTGTACATGATAAGTAGTCAAAACTCAAAATAATGCTTTGATTTTCAACTTTGAGGCTGGTTTCTAAATCTAGATAGTACTTTTGAGAAGTCATGTTTCATAACTGAAAATTTTACTGAACTTTCAAAAAGCGTCTGAAAAACAAAAAAAATTGAGAAAAACAAGAATTTTTATACTCAAAATCAGTAATCGAAAAAATAGAATCTACAAAAAAAAATTGATTTTTGTTGTACCTACCTAACGTAAAAATGAATAATCATAGATAGTTATTTGGATATCATTAACATTTCTGTAAAATAAAATTTTCTCAAAATATTTTGATCCTTTTTAAGCTATTTATAAAAATTTTTTTTTATGTTTAAATGATTTTGTCTTAAACTGTCGATAACATTTTTTTCACTTGGTCAAATAGTTTGCAAATTTAATACAAAGTTCTTCGTAAGTTTTGATGTACCTACTATATTGGCATATGTTTAAAAAATAAAGAAAATATAGTGTCACAATATTTTTTTTTAAACAGTTTAAACTTCGATGGTGAATTCTCATATCAAATTGGACGTTGTTACTTTGAGGAGAAAGGGGAGTTAAGTAAAAGTATTTTGTGTTTATTTCAGAGCTGTTTATGTCCATTTTCAAAGTTTTTTGCTTTGAAAATTAAATTTTAGGTTTTTCCTAGAAAAGTTAGATTCGCATAAAATTTTTATGAGCGTTTTAAATTCAAATTTCGATAACATTTTTAAATTCATGAAAATTTGTTATTTATTTTGTAGTGAAAATATTATAAAACGTAGGAACAACTTTAATATCTTATAGGCTTGAAAAGTGTAATGTAATGTTCCTAATCAGTTTTTTTTACAGCAATTATAATCATAAGTACCTACATACAGATATCATAAGTATCGAAAATACAAATGCACAAATTTTTTTATTAATTATATATAAAATCTATACACAATCGGCACAATAATAATACTTATATGAGCTTGTTGACAAAAGGAAAATTGAAAATTTTGAATGAAGAAGCCATTTACCGATGACACCTTCTTCTTTTAATTATTTAAAAAAACTATTTTGTATGTAAAAAATATTGTTCTCGGACAGTCGAAAGTTGTTCTCATTTCAAATATCATTATTCATTTACCCGTATAATGATATTTTCCAAATATTAATACAATAAGCTACCTATAGGTGCAACTAGGGTTAAAATTCTGGGAGGGCTAAAGCCCAACTAATAAAACTATTAATTTAATATAACTCTTAGAGGCTTAAGAAGCTTTTTATCTACATCAATAAGGAATATTTTTTGGGGGAATAAATCGTAGTCAAAGTTCTAAGTCCTACTAGACCCCCTAGTTGCCCCACCGAACCCGTACTACACTATACTTCTAATATAAAAAATATATATTTTGTGTACAAGCTGATCAATAATTAATGCATTTTGTTTTAAAAGGATGTTATACTCGCATGTGTTGTCTCCGGCTTAAGTGCGTAATGTAGCAAATTTTACGCTCAACTGCAGATCATGTTTAGCTCTGTTACTTAAAAAATTAGAGAGAATTGACTGCTTATACAATTTAAAGTCAAAAATATTATTTCGCTTCCTCATGAGCTTTTTACTATATTTTAATTTTGAAATTACAAGTATTTTAAAATTGTAAATTGTTTGTTCATCTTAAAAAACTTATAAATCGCTTCAAAATTACAATTTAGTAAAAATCTCACCTGGTCTTCTAAATTATATCATTACCTTTAAATTTTAAGAGAGGTCAATTTTCACTCTAGTTTTTAAACTAACGGAGCTAAACGAGGTCTGCTGAGCATAAAATGCTATGTTACGCACTGTAAGACAGAGACAACACATGCAGGTAAAACAAATTTGGAAACTGTTAGGTACAATATTAACTTGTATTAATAAATATTTTTAACGATTGTAACGTAGAAGTAGGTAGGTACTACATCTGTCTTCTTCACATTTAAGTAAATTTATTAGATGTTTGTTTAACAAACAAAATATAGCCATAAAAATAAGAACATAACGTACCTACTGTGCGTTTGTGCATACATAATAATATCATATAAATTGTAAACAGTTTATTATCATTAAATACGTCTTTTTAAATTATCTATTTTATCCAATGGATAGAATAGAGAGTGAAATGAAGTGTTTTAAATAAAATTATAGCTCTAATAACGTTTTATTGTACGAAGAAAAATACTTATACACCACTAAATGTAATCAACTAAATTCTATGTAAACCCAATTTGTTTGGTATGGCTAGGAAATCAGAATATTTATTTACGTGTTCAATTTGAGCAATTAATAATAATTTATACATCGATTTTAATTGGTAAATTGGTAATAAGTAATTATCGTGAAATATTTTAAATCAATTCTAAGGCTATTTTTGTTAAAACCATTTATTCATAAATTCTTCTAACATTTTTGTTGATGTTCAAATAACATTTAGGGGTATTGTCAGTATTGGTTAACTTATAACTATAGTCCATAATATTAACTATTGCAATAATCAAATTACCTCTTATAGGTCATGGTCTATATTATATCTATACATTTAAAGATAAACTTATCATAAAACACGTCATTATGACGATGAATGTTATATATTTTGTGGATGTTAGTTCTAAACAATAAAATATTCAGGTACCTTGTCCCTGTATACTGAATTATATAATTATATCATTATATGAAAAAAACTATATTTAAAGTACACACATTTTTTTCAAATGTTATACGCTGTCTTGATCCTCGACATCCGCTTGGGATGTCTCCGTCTTACAAACGAACAAAATATCATATTTACGTTTAGCATTAGCAGTACCAATTTTGTGGTCAGTACTAATTTTGAGTATTACCAATATCACGATTTAAAATTTTAGAAATGCATTATAGTATAGTAAAAACCACGTTCAAAATAAAAATAAACCGGATAGGTTAGGCTATTTTTTAAAGTGGACAATATATCTAACGTGTAAGTTATAAAAACTATCTTAAATTCTATCTATTGGCGTTTTAATTAATTTTTTAATTAAATTAAGTACCTATATGATAATTTATTTGTTAGATATTATTATAATTTTATAAATTTCTTGTTTGTATTAATCAAGATTAAAAAATATATGTATGTGATTTAGATTATCAATTTATAGTTATATCGTTTGAACTTTGGTCTATTGTACTCTGCAGTTACCTACGTCATAATTAAGTAGTTTTGTACCTTCACACGAAACATTGAAACACGTTTATGCAATTTTGTTTTAATAGTTCGAAAATGTTTGTGCGTCAATGTAAATCATGGCTTAAAATCAAAATACATATTCTTATTTGATAAAAATATACTGTAACACAATTTTAGATTAAATATCTAGGTATATATTTTATTAATTTGTTATAAATCTAAAGGTTGTAATAATTCTAATGGAATTTTAAAATAATATTTTTAATTGATTAAAACAATTATCATATTTATAGTAAATTATAGCTTAAATGAATCAACCTTAGGAATTAAACATTTGTTTATTTATGATTTTTTTGAATAGATAAACATGTCAAAATTATTCTTTATGTAATTTTATATCTAACATAAAAGATTAGTACTGCAATAGGTTATTACTTATAACTATAAATTGTGTTATTAATTAATAAATATATTTATATATTTATATATACAAAGCTAATAATAACAATTTTAATATATATTTATTTTTTTAATATTCATCTATAAAAACAATATTTACACAATATACAAGTGGGTGTATATTTCCCCAAATTAAATAATATATATTTATTATTACGCCTATGAGAATTATATAACTGATTTGTTAGATACATAATACGATCACATGTACTAGGTATTGTATTTGTTCTCGAGCTGCACTTACAATTTATTTATTATAAATTACAATGTATTTATGGAATATGTGTGTAGAAATGTATAGCCAAAGACTGATTTATTAAGTAAAAACAAATCCTAATTTTATAATAAAATAACCCAATTCTTCACAGTGGTGTAAATAGGATGTTTTGAGTGTTTTGTCCCCTAGGGTTTTCTACATATAAACGTGAAAATGTTTTTTTAAATAAAATATGCATGTATACAAATATTTCAATTAGCTACAGGGCTCCCACAATTTGAGATCCCGGCGTTCATGCAAATAATTAATTCAATATAATATTAGAAAAATGTTTCAAAATTAATTGTCATTTAAGAGGAGGGGTCTGGATTTAGTTCTGTACCCGGGTCAAAATTATTATTTGGGGGGGGGGGGCTGATTAGCTAATAGCTATAAAGCATTATTATAGTATTTAGCAAGTTAGTAAGTATACCTACTAAAGGATGGCAATACTTTGCCACTCTACCGAACATTGTACTGGTCCATTTATTATAAATTGTATATCGTTGTGAGTTTGTGATGTGTGCGTGTTTAACTATACAAAGTTCAAAACTGTATGCCTATTCTCTATCTAAAAAATCTCCATAAATATACATGTATAGATTACGGATGTAATGTTTACGCTGTTCAACGTTGATAGCGTCTGATAGTTCATGTTTTTAGTGGTCAATTGGTTATAACATTTTATCAGCATTTTGTGTAGGCCTGGTTTGTTTCTGGTTCCCAGCTGTAGACGGCACTTAACTTATTTTATGTCAGTGATTATACTGATTACCGATTAGTGTACGGTGTTCGTGTTTCCTTGTACGGTTGTAGCTTACTATAGTCTTGCTGTGCTGTAATTTTCTTTAGCGCTTGTAACGTAAAAAAATATCTTAAACATAACTGAATATATATATATATTATTTATTGATGAGAACACTTTAGTAAGTACTTACCAGCTACTTATATAATATGGATTTATTATTATTATTATTATTATTATATTAGTTATTTTACATAAATTTGAAATTTCAATCACAATTATTAATGCCCCTACGATTGTAGTTTAAACTGTAGAAATACGTAAGTATATACACATACCATTAATTTTCGGTGATTTAATTATTGGTCAGGCTAGCCACAAGTTTACTAATACGCACGAATTTAAAATTTAGGTTTATGTTATTTTTACCACAACTTTTAACTTAGAAGAAACACCCACGTATTTTGTTGTCTCCGTCTTAAAAGTGCGCGTAACACAGCAAATTTACGTTTATAGCTTCGTTTGTTTTTATATGAGCCGGTACAGATTATTGATTTATTATGAAACGTAAAAAATAATAATATTATCTGTATTCGCACTTAGATTTCTTACAATATTTTAATTTTTAAGCAAGTTATGCCAGTTATGGGTAATTTTATACATCAATATTTTACATGCTCACAACTTCCTTAGTAATTTAAATATAAAAAAAAATCCGATCACAGAAAATGTTACTTTTAAGCTTAAAAATGTAATTTTAATGTTAAACCTAGTTAATGGTTAATTGTGAATTTACTCTAAAATAATTACTAGGTACGTATGTTCCTACCTACCTATACTTACCAATAAGTAGTTTATATTATACACTTATACCTATGTAGGTAATGAGCTGATTTATATTTTAACATACCGTTAAATAATTGTTTTTCGATGTGATCAAGAGGCTAATTAAAAAAGATTATTTTTATAGTTATTAATTATGACCAACCGTTTAGTAATATTTCTGTATTAGGTATAGAAATTTAAAAAACATTTTGTTTGTAATTTGTGATAAAATGTTAAATATCTATACTACTTTTCATATTTTTTATTGTGTTATACCTAAATCTTATTATTTTTGATAATGATTTATGTACAATGATTAATTTAAAACTCTACACTCATTGTTTCGATAAGTTTAAACTTTTTTGAAAATATTATTTGTGCTTACATAATTTAATACCAAAACAATTATATTGTATATTCAATTTTTATTGTCATAATTTTTTTTTAAACACTTTTTATCATATTCCTTAATATAATATTTTTTTTAAATTTACTTTGGCACAAATCGAATATCGATCAAATTGTTATATTATATGTATTGAAAGTTTATATGAACAAAGCATATTGGATCAACATTTTGAGAGATACCTGTGTATATAAGCATTTATACTGCTATAATACAAGCTATTAAGTTAATTAAGGTATATTATACGTTTAATACTTCCAAGTTCTAATAACGTATACTTAATTGACAATTGTATTTATTAAAAAACATATTCAATAAAATCAGAATATAAAATTAAAAAATGCATTGTTATGTTGTTATTAAAAAAAAATATTAAATTTCTTCAAAAAATTAAAATACAACTCAATTCTGTAAAAAAAAATATTAATTTAAAAAATGTAAAATTGTTTGAAAAAAAGAGTAGGTACCTACCTATAGTAGCACGTAAATGGATCACCTTGTATATGAAAAAGATAATTAAATATTTTTAATTTTATATTATTATGTAATTACACTATTTTCAATTCAATTATGATGACGTTAAACAATTATTAATTTTTATCTAATAACTAGGACTGAATTTAATGATTCTTCATCAATCTTTAATGAAGAACTCGTGATTATTGATTCAATGTGAGTCATAACTATGTATATTGTGAATATTTTACATATTCAGGTTAAATCATGTACCTATTTTACGTATAGAATTAAAAAAGGTTTTTATGTTCATATTAACTTTAATATATTAGTGTGGCAATTCCTATCTACAGGGTAATTCTTTTATCAAACAACACTCATTATTTCAAAAACTATTGACTTTTTTCCAATTTTTTTTTTAAAATTTTAGAACCATCTTATGTTCTAGAACTATATATTTTTTTAAATATTTTCACCCTTATATTTATCAGGTTAACCATTATCAACTTTTGATTTTAAAATGACAACCTATACTTAAAATTTCATAAACTAAAAAGGCTATTTTTTCAATGAATTTTCACGTTTAAATTTTCATTTTTCGTTAATCCGTTTACAGGATATAGCCTCCCAAAGTTTGGTGGTTTTGGGTGGTGTTTGTATGTTATAGGTGTATGTTAGGTGGTATTTACACACAAACACCATATAAGTGTTGTTTGATAAAAGAATCACCCTGTATAGTGTATTGCTTTAATACCTACCTAATGAATATGACACTTCAAATAAGTAATATTCATTAATTATTTTTAAAACTTAAAGTTCATAATAATTAAACATATTTTTTCTTAAATCATAAAATATATATTTTTTACCGCCGATTTCGTTGTTTAAAAATACTAACACTTGTTGTTGACTTATCGTTAACTGATCACAATCTGATAAGTCAGGTGATTTGTCATTTAACCTGCAGCTGTATTCAGTATGCAACTGTTATGATTATTTAATTAAATTAACAAATGTTACAATAGTTTTACTTTCTTTCAATTACTTGTTTGAATAATAATGTAATTTTCTATTTTTAAATTTTCATTTCACAACGCAACAATTGTTAAAATAATAGTCGTTGGACTATAAAATAGTAAAGAAATTATTTATTTTTCCTGATTTGTTTATTTCTTACGTAGGTACTGATCACGACATTTACCACATCGCCTTTTGACGCCAGTTTTCATAAATCGATAAGAATATCGTTAAATTTCTGGCTTATATAGATCATTTGCGTTTAACAGAATTGATATTGTGTTATTACTTGTTAGTTTTATTATTTGAGTGAATTCGCCTAATATTAAACTTAAAGGTAAGAATATTATCTAATGCACTACGTAGCCTTTTATTTACATTTTCATTTTAAATCGAGCTATGAGAATTTTTAAATTGTCATCTTTTACATAATTATAAACTTTTAACTCACTTTGCGATTAAAATATGAGCCTATGAGATAAACTTTCTTACTTTTAAGTTTGATAATAGGCCAATTCACTATGATTTAAAAGCATAAGAAATACTTTACAAAACAAAATTGGTTCAGTTGAACGCAAAAATATTGTGTCGTACATTTGTAAGATGGAGAAAACTCACATGGGTAGAATCCTCGCGTAATAGCTTTGCAATATTAACAATAACAACACACATTAATATTTGACAAAAACATTAGGTAATAAAAAAAAATATAGTCAAATTTCAATGGAAACTAACATTATTCCTTTTAAATTTGCTATCGAATAATAATATGTAGTAATATTTTCTAAAATCCTAAATATTTTAAGTGAGACGTGAATATCTATATATATTTAAATAATTTGGTATAAAGTAATTTTTATTAGGTATTTTGATAAAATTCAAATAATTTTAAATGCTTCAGTAATTCAGTTTATCTTTCAAATAAGAAACTTAAACGTTACCTAATTTGTTTCATTGTAAAAGGTTAATTTTGAAAGCATTCAAAATGTTTTGTCCCCGAACTTTGACTGCTAATTTTTAACCTGTGGATTGATATGAATGTATTTATATACCATTTGTATATTATTGATAATTTATTTTGTTATAAATAACTATATTACATAATATTATCAGATAATTTTTTATCGTGTATCTGAATAATGAATACTAATATATTAAACGTGTAGGCTTTTAGTATTGCAGTGTAATAACTATTAAAATAAATCATTTTTAATTTTGAAATGCATCAAATTAGTTAATTTTTATTTAGTTTCTCGTTAATTTCAACATTATTTAATAGGTATTCTCCAAACGCGTTAAATAATGTATTAGTGTAAGGTATTATATTTTATGTTTGTTTTGTAGGAGAGAAAATATTGACATTTCATATATTATGATATGAAATCGCATTTTACTATTTATTATAGCTATTATAAATTGTTTATGTTATACCATTAATTCATAAGTTTTATATTGAATTTTGTTTGTTTTACTTGAAATCGGAATATTTTTATTTTGGAAGTCCTGGTTTACTGGCAACATAAATGTTTATGCATGTTTGTTTGCCAAATTCAGTATGTTGCCAAAGGCTTGTCCTTGAACTAGGTTTTACTGACATTACTTACTCCCAATAAACGATAATGAAAATCATTTTCATCATTACAAACGCTTAAACTCATTTTTCGTGCTCAACATAATTTTTTTCCAGGTACCATGACAAAAGACCAAGCAAGTAAACGTTTTTATCGAGTGGATAGTAATTATGATTTTACTGCGTTTA
Organism: Diuraphis noxia; assembly: GCF_037042655.1. NCBI lineage: Eukaryota > Metazoa > Arthropoda > Insecta > Hemiptera > Aphididae > Diuraphis > Diuraphis noxia. The sequence goes on from NW_028301711.1 coordinate 75,156,189, forward strand.
TGGATCGCGGCCAAACAGCTGCATACGAAAATCGATGGGTTTTTGAAACAGCTTGGGAAGTCTGCAATAAAGGTTTGTTCATAATATTTCAGTAACGTTACATCTATTCATAATAATTATGTAAAATATTTGTTACTATATATTATATATTTTTTGTCCAGTAAATAATTTATGATGATTATCATATGATTGATTATCCACAAATACTAATAAGCAATCTACAGCTAGTAAATAATAAACAAGAAGAACTATATTAATTATTATAATAGTATACTAGTATTAAGAATTTCCGTAATTTTTTTCTATTACATTCTTACATTATTTTATTATTAATTAAATTATTTTTCACTTTTAAAATTATTTGCGAGTGAATTGATAAGTCGGCAAGAGTGTAATAACCATAACATAATAACAACAATAACAAAATATATACATGATCAATACAATTATTTGTGAATTTTCCTTATCGAAATTCTAGTAGTATACCTAATAAACAATATAAACAATATTATAATAAAATAATAATATTATTGTTTCGAAATAAATAATGAAAACAGCTAAAATAAAGATACTTTACCCAAATTTAAGACAGTCAAATTTTTAAATGTGCTAAATTCCAGATGGTTTTTAATTTTTTCATTTGATTAAGTTACAAAAATATACATACCTATAAACATAATTTCTTAGTTTGAATATATTATACAAATGGTTGATGTAACCATTTTTATTTAAGTGGACACTTCTTTCAATTTATACCATGATGACTATTACTTTCATATTTATTAGTATATGTGTGCGTTTGGTTATTGCGAGTATAAACATATGTGAGTGGATTACATAAGAAAAACACCAAAAATACATATGTTTTATACCAATTATACATATTATTTAAAAAAAAAATTGATAAACAGACAGGCAATTTTAATTTTTCGTTACGATCGATATAGGTACCTAGTCTCTTAAAATGTTATGATGAATTTCATAATATAATAAAAGTATTTCATACATACATTATTTTTAGTTTTACTTATCATTAAAATTGGCATTTTACTAAAATATTTCGACACTATTTGTTTTAATTATACCTTCGTAGTTGTAAAAAAACTAGAATAAGAATTAATGACATTTTTGAATATTTTACTTTTATGCACTAAATTGTTTTAATATTTGGTACAGAATTATTCCCTTAAGGACTAAGATATTACATTACGTTTACTTAAAAAATTTGAAGGAAATAAATTGTGATAAGTAAACTTGAAGTAGAATTATAAATACTTAGGTACCTGACATAGACTTATTTTAAACAATAATGCATCTAAATGTATACAATATAAAGCATAACATTACTTTTTATTAAACAATGAAGAAATCACAGATCTTTAGATTAAGTTATCAATTTTTAAATGACTTTATAAAACTAGTTTCCTCGAGTTCTTAGAGTTAATTTCAATTTTTCAGCCAACAATGATTTAAATTATTTAATAAGTAATATCCAGTGTCTCAGTATTGATTTATGCATTAGTAAATAAATAATAATACACTCAAGTTAGAAAAATACTTAATATTTAACATTATTATTAAGTTATACCTAGTACCTACTTAATTTTTGAATATGGTTTTTGTTATTTCAGTTGGTGGTATTTATACCGTTATTAGATCTAAAGCATTCGTCTCAACTGAAGAAATGGGAGAACAATATTGCTTATTAGGCCCTTATAAAGAAAACTATGCTCGGACAGCTGTTGAGGAATTAGAATTCGAAGGAGGATCTCCTTATCACACAGCAGTAACAAAAATGAGAGATCAAGGATTTAAGGTATAACTTTTCTAAAGTGATAAATGATTTTGATGTTTATACTTTATAATAATCTATTTAAATGTATACATTTATATTTATACCAAAAGTAAAAAATGCCCAGTTCTTTGAGTTCTTACAATAAAACTATTTTCCTCGGCTTTTCATTGGTTATTGATATAAATTGTGTTAAAATAGAAGCCAATCAAACGACGAGGATTACTCTCACCCTATTCTGCATAAACTGAACGAAATTCAGTTTGTTGTGATCATACCTTGTTATTTCGTTATGATTTAGTAAAAATGTCAAGTATCTATCGTTATATTATAGCAGTATATCGAATTATACCAAAATAAATAGACTGTTCTATAAGAATTTGCCAATTTACGGTTAAATATTAAATATCTATAACTTCAACGCTCTTAAAAAATTAATTTAATTTCCGGCAAACTTTTTTTTTCTAATATTGGAAAAAATTTCCTGTAGATTAGTGTATCAAAATTTCAAATCTTAGATGAAAATGGAGTTAATTTTATGAATTCTCAATCAAAATAATTTTACTGCAATTATGTGAAAAATCACGATTCTGTAGTACCCAATTCAAAAAATACTTTTCTCTCTTACGCTTATTATTATTTTTTATGCAAGATGCACAATGACATTTTCAAAATATTTGGATTAATCTTTAACAGTACAATATGTACCAAAGTCCAAAATTATGCCAAATAAATGTAACCAACATAGCATAATAAAAATAATACATTATATTATAGAATAATATCCAATATCCATATATATATTTACGTACTTATAAATAAATTATATTCAGTAATTTGCAAAGAATATTTTAAAATTACGTCAATTTAATGTATAAATTATCTAATATCACAATATTGTTTATTGAACATATTATCCAAACATTTTAAGAAATAAGTAAAAAAAAAATAAATACATTTTCTATAACTTATGGTTCAGTAATTACAAAAAAAATATATATATATTATACATTTCAAAATAAAATATTTATATATTTTAAAATGTTAACATATTATTAATATTATTATTTTTTTTTTTTTATTGATCTAAAGCCCGGCGATTAAGGCGATTACGGTAGGAATTATTTTTGTGTATTGAGTTTGTAGTTTTTTTAAGTGGATAGGATTGTAACATGTGTTTGTGTATGTGTGGCAAGGATATGTTGCTAAAAATCCCGGGTTTGTAACCCATCCGATGCGCGTCACATCATATGCGTTTCCGCAGATTGAGCGTTCGACCGCCCCTCCACCAAGCCACTTACAATATTATTATTGATATTATAATGTATAGAAAGTAGCACATATTGTATACAAAATAAGAATGAGAAACACTAGAAACAAAGTTTGCCACATCATGTATTCATGTGTAGAGGTGACTAAGAAACAGCTAGACATTGGCATAATTGTAGTGGGTGGGTGGGGGGGGGGGTGTTTTGTTTTAGGTGTTTTAGCATCCCTAAGTCAAAATTAGTATCCTATAAAATTGTTTAAATAGGAAGGTCCCCTTTAAAGTCACAAAAATGAAAAATTTTGGAGCTTATGCAACCTCTTGTTCAAATGTCTAGTTGCGTTACTGGAGTAGCTAGGTTATAGATATAGTCTATAGAAGCAAAAAAGGAAGAAGACGAAGAAGATACGTATAAAAAAAATGGAGAATGACATGAAAATAGTTGGTGTGAATTATGGATAGATGGAAGACAGTCAACAGAGTTCTGTGGAGTTGTAGGACAAGAATGACAAACTTAATATAGTAGCCAGTAGGGAGTGAAGGGCAAAAAACAAGAAAAAAAATATGCCTTGTCTTGCAATATAATTGATATATAATTAATAATAATTATTGTTAGTTTTCTAGTTAAAATTGTATTATTACTATTGTATTATTTTAAAAACACTTTCTTCGATATTTTAATAAAATTGGGTAATTTTATTAAACATTTTAATTAGCTAGTTAATATCCCTGTATGGAATAATAAATGGTTAAAACAATATAGTTTCTTTTGAAACAGAATTCAATATTTATATTAACTATTAAGTAATGTTATCCTAATAAAATGATTAAAAACAGTTGTTGACAGGTCGATGGTTAGTCGATGGTAGTCCACAAGTTATATTGTTTGACATTGGTTCAGCTGCTTGGAAATTAGACCAATACAAGCAAACTTTATGGGATACGTGTAACATAGGAATTCCACATTTAGACATAGAAGCTAATGATGCTGTAATTTTGGGATATTTAATATCAGAATTCCTTTCAGAAGTAAGTATATACATGCAACATGCTTATTAAAATAATAGAAAGTAATATAGGTACTGTACTAATTTATAGGAGCCTTCCCCCATAAGTACTTATCTGGAAACAGGCCTACGTCTAAAAATTTTCTGAAAGTTTCCTCAAAGGTTGTAAATCATTTCTGATGCATTACATTCCCTCCAAGTCTCAAAACGCTATTTGCACTTATGCATATAAGTGCATAATATATTATTTATCCTTATGTGTATATTTTCTAAACCTAGAAAAAAGGAAAACATTCAGTCATATTATTAAGTACATAAATAAATATTTAAATATATAATTGCATTTTCAGTTCCGGATGGCAGCAGCAACATACATTGATTCAACGCCATTGGTTGTTGCTCATTTCCATGAATGGCAAGCTGGCATAGGGTTGATAGCATTACGCACAAAAAAAGAACCTATTGCTACAGTATTTACAACTCATGCCACGTTATTAGGGCGATATCTCTGTGCTGGAAATACTGACTTTTACAATAATTTAGATAAAGTATGTGCATTTTCTTATACTATTATGTTTATTGTTCAAAACTTGATAAATGTATTACCTATATTATACTATATTAATGCGTTTAATTAATTACAAATAAATGGTTGTGTTTATTATTTTTTGTCTATACAAATATTTTAAGTAAAACTCAAGGTTAATATAGGTATTCTTTAGTTAGTTAATTTTTGATGTTCCTACTTTTACAGTTGTACTCTTATTAGAATAAAAATGATAAAATAAATATTCATCGGTATATTTTAATTATAATGTGACATAAAATGTTTTACGATTTTAAAATTAAATTAAATTATAAAATGTAAAATACAATTATACAATAATTTATTATCCATTTATATTTTAAGTGCATCAGTGTACATAATATAGATATAGATTCATAATAAGTATATAGAGTGTGATTACAATCTTTTCAATTCCTATTTTTGATAAACGAAAAAAAAACTATTTATATCAACGTTTTGTTTTATAGTTCAATCTCGATGAAGAAGCTGGTAAAAGACAAATTTATCATCGTTATTGCATGGAACGAGCTGCAGCACATGTTGCACACGTTTTTACCACAGTATCTGATATTACCGGAAAAGAATCCGAGTATTTACTCTCCCGTAAGCCTGATATTATAACTCCCAATGGATTAAACGTTGTCAAGTTTTCAGCATTGCACGAATTTCAAAACCTTCATTCGCTATCCAAAGAGAAGATTCACGATTTTGTCCGCGGCCATTTCCATGGGTATCTATTATAAGAATAATATATTTACCATTAATATTAACTATAAATTTTAGGAATTTTAAAGATATTTTTTTTTTAAATACTGGATATTTTAAATTGTGCTTTTACTTGTAATTTATATGGGTGTTAATTAAGTGGAAAAGGTGAGGGCGTAGTCCCTCAACATTCAAAAGTTACAATTTTACTATATATAAAAATTATTTTCATTTTATATATAGGTAGCCGGTTTTTTTTGTACCTACCTGAAACAAGTATAATTATATTTTGCCTCAATGTATATTTTGTTTTACTCACTCTAAAACAAATATATTATTCAATGCTTACTAGTTACTACAAGTAGACATAATTAAAACAAATAATAAGGATTTATGATTTAGATATTATTATAATTTGTAAATCACCATTTAAATTTTAAATTGCTGAATCATAATAAAACATTACATTTTTATAATACTTTCAGTGGCGCCCAGTCAGGTTAGCAAGTAATGCAACTGCATATGTGCTCTCGAGGGGGTGGGTCGTGGGTGTATATTACTGCAGGTTTCATAGAAAAGTTTATAAATTTATAACATAAACTATATAATCTATTATAATTAATTTCCTTGAACTACAGTTATTAATAAGTAAAAATATTTTTTATAAATAAAAAATTGGGTGAGTGGGTGACTAACTTTTTGACACTGCTCGTGCTCTTAAAATACCTCTGTGCGCCACTAAATACTTTAAAAGTAAGGTAAATACAGAGCGAATTATCCTAATCACCATTCGTTTATTACATTATACTTGGTTTTCATGTGCTAAATACACTGATTTATCTTTTATAACAGACATTATAATTTCGATCTGGAGAAGACGTTATATTTTTTTACGGCTGGAAGATATGAATTTTCTAACAAAGGAGCAGACATATTTATCGAAGCGTTAGCTCGTTTAAATCATTATTTGAAAGTAAGTCAATAAATAATAGTCGGTATACTTGATCTTATTTAACCAACGAGGAACAAAAATGATATTCAATTGCAGAATGCCAATTCGGATATGACTGTCGTAGCCTTCCTGATATTTCCAGCGCGGACGGAAAACTTTAACGTGGAAAGTCTCCGCGGCCACGCAGTTACCAAAAGCTTACGAGACACTATACTAGAAATACAAACAAAAGTCGGCCGAAGGATTTACGAAATTTGTCTAAGGTTAGTGTCTATAACGCTATAATTTATACGTGAAATACGATGTATTTATATAACTCATAACATTCTTTCCGGACTTGTTTTACAGGGGCCGTATGCCTGTCGAAGAAGAGTTATTAAACAAAGAAGACACCGTCAGGTTGAAACGGTGTCTGTACGCTTTACAAAGGGACGGTCTGCCGCCGGTAACCACCCATAACGTAGTAAATGATTGGTGCGATCCCGTATTGAACACGATACGGAGATGTAAGCTATTCAACACTACAGCCGACAAAGTTAAAGTAAGCTGATGAATGATGATATTACTTGATGACTCGTGTTATACGTTAAGGTTCTGTGTGCCTAAATATGTATCATAGTTATGTTCCCTTCAAATTTGTTGAGAGTATGCTACTCAACACTATTAAAAAAAATTCTATGAAAACTTTTATATAGAATGCTAAAAAAATAATCTTCTATTTGACAATACCTACATATATCAGGTGTTATATGTAAGGGAGGAGTGCTAATAATATCAAACAATTTTAATTTTCATTAATATTATTTATTTAAAAAAAAAATAAATGTATCTATAAACAATTTATTGAAGAAAACATATTTATTTAGGCCATTTAAGAATGTTTATGCTGGTTTTATTCCAGTTTTCTGAAATTTTATAAAATTTTAAAATCATATTTCATATTTTAATTACTATAATTATAATTATTTTCCACTAATCTACTGTCCGGTACCCCTATTTAGGAAGGCGGCTTTGTTGCGTTATATATTTATATCAACATAAATGACTTTATATTGGAAAAACTTTCATAACTCATGGATATATTGAATTCTGATCATTTTATCTTTTGTTTAAAAGATGAGAACGTTTTTCATATCGGTTCAAACCTAATTTTCATTTTTCTTTAAACAGTGCTTGAACGATACAAATAACAAATATTGTGCATTATTCAAGTGCGCATTTTATTCTCTATAATCATAATTTAAAAAATTTAGCTTTGATCCGACCTAAAAAATATTTTCTCTTCTTTCAAATAAAAAAATAAGGTAACGAAATCGATTATTCCTCTACAGGACGAGAAAGTTTTTCCTGTAACCGTCAGTCATGTTTTTGTATTAAAACTGCACCGGATCCGATGCTCTTAAAATAACTATATAGAATTGTCGTAGTACACAATTTTTGCTGGTGAAAAATAATTATTCCGTAACAAAATCACAGAATCACCCACTACAAAAAATATAATATTTTTTTTTTTTTGAAAGTCAATGTAGCAGACCTGAGAATATACAGCGTATACTTATGATTTTTTTTAAATAATGCTGAGAGTATGCAGAGATGTTAAAATACGCTATTTATTATTATTTTTTGTTTGGTATCAAATAGAACCTTGCCATACCTATACCTTAAATTATTATCGGAAGTTGAACCCAGGTGATGATAAAACTATTGTATACATATAGTATAATACACACCCTAATTTTTAAATGGCTTAATAATTTAAGAAAAAGCTTTAAAAACCACAATAATACAAGAATTAGTTTAGAACAAATTATTTTTCAGTCATACTACCAATCCTGATATATCTTGATATAGTGACTGGAAATAATTTAGTTACATAATTCAATATTCATATTTTACTATTATTATTATTAAATATCAAATTATTTTTTCTAATTCGATTTATATATAAAAATTAATTTCACACTATGTGAATAATACTTCGTATAATACTAACTTAAATCTCTAAGTATACTCTACATAAGAACATCATTGACGTTGATTACATATAATAGACTTATAGTGCCATGACCATCTTCACATTCTGTACACCGGAAAGCCAAACCGAAAGCTCATGTTATATTCACCTTGTATGGTTTTATAGATTGTGTTCCACCCGGAATTTTTGTCCTCGACTAACCCGCTGTTTGGATTAGACTACGAGGAATTCGTGCGTGGTTGTCATTTGGGAGTATTTCCTAGTTACTACGAACCTTGGGGATACACTCCCGCCGAATGCACAGTAATGGGAATCCCATCAATAACTACGAACTTGTCGGGTAACTACTAACTATTATTATTATTACTACCCGTGAAACTACGAAATTCAAGTCGTTGTAAGGCAATTATATATTTATATTGTGTTAAGATCACCGATCCGATTGTATACCTTTTAGATTCTGAGCTGAGCGATTTTACAATTATGTATTTTTAATTTTTTTGTGTTTGTATACACACGATAAGTATCCGAAATGAGACTTCGGCTTTCAACTTCAGGATCTTTTCTGTTGGGTAAATTAATTTAATTATCATTAGCTTTGTTTTCAAAAGCTCTGGGAAAACAAACGAAATAGGAATTTTTACGCAAAATCGATTTTTTGGTTAATTTGAGGTGATGTATAGGAAATACTATTATAAACATTTGGTGTAACTCAAAAAAAAAAAAATTACCGTAGATACTTAAAATTTCCACCAAATATTTATATTAGTATTTCCTATACACCATAAAATTCCCAAAATATTTTGACTCATTATGAGCTACTTATTATAAGGTAGGTATATGAAATTATCGATTTTTATTAGTCTTTTTTTTAAAAGCTTATGTTGATAAAAACAAATTCGTGAGTTTAAAAATCCTGAAAATGTAATACAAAGTTCTTCATAAGTTGTTGTCTGTGGAAATCAAAGAAAAATTTGAGCATAAATCCACAATAACTTTTTATGAACGTCTGAGTGTCAAAATCGGCACATTTTTATAACATTGTACTCCCATGATCTTATATTTTGTTTTAATTTATTCAAAAACGAAAAATCGTAAATACTTAAAACTGTCTGTACAAGATAAAAGTTCAAACATGAGTCTTTTTAATTTGTTACGAAAATTTTCAATTTTTTTAGTTTTCTTCTTTATATATGCCAATAAAATGTTATTTGTTGGATCAAACAAATTGAAAATGTAATAGCTACAAGGTTCTTCGGAATTATTTATGATATCAGTTGAGAAATATTAAAAATACATAGACATGATATTTTTTATAAATATTTAAAGTTCAAATTTTGACAAAATCTCTAACATTTTAAAATTATTTTGTAGGTAGTCGAACAATTGTAATATGTTCACTTTTTATAGCTAAGGATGAAATATTTGTTACAAAGATTCTCATATTGTGGCCAAATAATCTAAAAATATATAAATATAATTCTGTTTTCCCAGATATTTTAACGTACGTGTGCCTAACCCCACCCAAACAAAAAGATGACATTTTTTTAAAGTTAACATTTAGCATTCAATTAGCAACAATTTGCTAGCTTTTAGTTTTGCCATAAAACGAAAAAATTATATTTTTTATATTAACTTACATTCTTTTATTCATTTTATATTGAAACTCATACCAATCTTTTGTACATCGTTTGTACTTGTTTGTACCTCACATAAAATCGTCTGTACCTTGACAGTTCGTAAATTATTCCAAATTCTAAGTTGGGGGTGCTACGGAAACGACAGCACCTCACGCCTAGGTATTTTTTGCAAATTTTACAACGGATAAAAAAAATCTAAGCTGGATAAAAAAATTGTTAAACAAGTTGTAATAAAAAATAATATTTGATTAAAAAATATTAACAACGTTAATTGAATAAAATAATCAAAGTTTCAGTCATATTTTTTATATGAAATTTTTTTATTCAAAATATACTTTTTAATCAAGTTATATTTTTTATTACATCTTAGACTTTTTTTTATCTAGATATTATTATTGTATCCGCGCTAGACTTTTAAACGTGGGAATATGGGATACATGATTTGGGTTCATATGCGAATTTTAGAAATCCCTTTTACGGACGAAATATTGGTTTGCAAATTTCCACGATGACCTCACTAATCGTTGCTAATTTTCTGCTAAATTATGGTGAAAGAAGAATCATTTTAAAATGTGTTTTCATTGATATGGGTGGGGCTGTAAACAATAAGTGTCTTCAGCTCTACCCCTAGTTTTTTTCGTCTTATGGTAAAACTAAAAGCTTGCAAATTGTGGAAATAGTCTTGTAAATTGGTGCTAATTGAATGCTAAATGTTGACTTAAAAAAAATTCATCATTTTGATTGGGTGGGGTTGGTGATATTTTATACTTTTTAATTATATTATAATCATTTGCTCTGCGTAAATTTTTTCAATCAATAACCATATCCACCTTTAGCCTATAACCTTAAATTTTAAGCGTGAGGCCTTGGACAAATACGAAATGCCTCCCCCTTAACGCCGGCCCTGTGTAGAATTTGGTATTTACATATTATTATTATTCCGACCAACAAATATAGGTACATTTGGTAATCTGTGTAATTTACATCTGTTCCAATATAACTCATCGTTTTATACACGGTAACAAAGTTGCCGAGAACCTGGCTAAATCTTATCTTTCTTTCTTCTACTAAACTTCCACATTCGGACTTCACCTCTCTTTTTGGAATATTTTACTTACGGGCCTCGCCTCAAAAAAAATATTACACCTAAAATCCCTAAAAAAAACTTAGTTTAATAATTTACACTTACATAAACTACATAAACCATATATTATACAATTCAATCGCCTATGCATAGGACATCATCTACTATCCAGCCACTAATTCAAACTTGGTCTAAATGATTCTCCATTCTGTACACTTCATCTAAATTAATGTATTTGTGACCTATCCCTTATTTTATTTGACTGCCCTGCTCTATAGCAGGGGTGTAATAGGGGGGGAGGGGATAGATCACCCCAAAACTTTTATTTTACTGCCAATATTTTATATTTGGTAGGGAAGGTTACTAAGAGGCTAACAGAATTCGCTTATAACATATAATATAAATAAACATATAATTCCCTCGACCTCAAGCCAAATTCCTAATTACGCCATTGCAGTCTACAGACCAAACGCCTAATTTTAATTAACGCCCTAAAAACTTAATATTTCTTTTAATATACCTACCTATCTACCCCATAGTTCATACTCAACACAAAATCTACAACTGCCATTAAAATTGTAATTTTTTTATATTGGATGCTGATTTTATTGTATAATATTATAATGTAATGTATAATTTATCATCATGTTTAATTGTAATTGTTGAGATATCATAACTTAATACTAGCAGCTAACACAAAAAAAAACGTATCGTTTACGCGTGTCCCTCATGGAAAATTAATTATTATTTGCCTTATAACAGTTATAACTATTTAACCTCGCATTTTTAGGTTTCGGTTGTTTTATGGCCCAGCATATCGCTGATCCTTTAAGTTACGGAATTTATATCGTGGATCGACAAAACATCAGCATCGAAGAATCTGTCAGACAGCTCGCGCAGTATATGTACGATTTTGCAAGAATGAGCCGTAGACAACGGGTGATCCAGCGAAACCGTACAGAACGATTAAGTGATTTACTCGATTGGCGTAATTTGGGTATTGTAAGTGCTCATTTTAAAACTATTAATATTATTTTGTTAGAGAATTCTTATTAAAATAGAACTATCTTATGCCAACCATACCGCGTCTAGTCTAGCCATCATAACTCTTCAAAATTAGATTTTGAATTTCCAGTTCCGTAAAAAGCTTTAGTGCAGATAGTATACCGTATACAGTACTAGGTCTCACCGGGTCGAAGGGCCCATAACCATCAACAAATGCTTTTTTTTTCATTTGCCCGTTAATTAAATTTGTAATTATTTTATTGTTATCTGGTATTTAGTTTCATATTCTGAAAATTTAAAAGCCCAGTCTGTTTTGTTTATCTTAATGGGAAAATTACTCAGTCTAGAGTGACATCACAAACACATTTTGTTGATTGTTCAATGAGGATTTCGTTGGTTCTTTAACATTCAATACACCCACTAACAGTGTCATATCTAAGAAATAAAGAAACACCCATGATATGAAGTCAGTCTTTTTATGTGTTAATTTTATGATGCTCCACGTCCTAGAATAGTATGCAGTACTACATCGTTATAGTGCAGTACAAATTTATGTAAAAAAAGTGGGCCCTATACACATACATATTTTGTTTGCACCTGAGTCTTTGGCTCTTAAATTACGGTACTAAGCATTAGAGCATTCCACTATTTATTTTACACAATGTCACACTAATTACCTTACACACATTAACACAATCCCCACGCGTGCACATAAAAAAATTTGCCATAAATAACTAAAAACGAACGGGAGACATCAGATTGCCGTAATATAAAATCGGTTCGACAATTACAACAATATTAACATTTATGTCGATACTTGACAGTGGCGTTAACAATTACATTGATTTTCAGTATTATCGCCAAGCCAGGTTGAAGGCATTATGTCAAGTGTTCCCGGATATGTTTGATAAAGAAACAGAAACGTTATGCATCACAGAAGCATCATCGAGACGTCGATACAATTATCCTCGTCCTTATTCTGAACCACCGTCACCATCGAGTAGTCGACCGACCACACCTGGCGCCTCAGACGACGAAGATATTGATGACGAGCGTGAGGTAATGAAGAATTATTATTTAAGATGAATATTGTTTCTTTTTGTGAAATCTTCATTTAGAGGACAAACATAGTATTAATTATGACGTTTTCATCGTTTTACAATCAAATAAAATAAATAGTGGAAAACAAAACTAATCCATTATTATAAGTAAGGCCTGGATGGTTGATGTCATAAAACCCTATTATAAAATGCTCATAAAAATTTATAGATTATAACATAAAAACATGAGTCCACGAAATTTTTATATTTTAACTAAAAGTATTGTTGTATCGCAGTTAACAGAACAATTTATATAAGTATATATTAGAATTGAAATTGATGACTATATATTATAAATTATTATTCTTATTTGTGATTATAGCCATCTTTATGCACATATTTGTGTATTTCAGACATCAGAAATAAGTAACTTATAACTTTACATTCAATCTATTGTTAAAAAAAATTTTAATTAACAAAAAACGAAAAAAAAATGATAACATAAAAATTAGTTATATAGATTTGTTTGTTATTGAAATAGATAGTCTAGGAAAACATTCCCGAAAAAATAATAATAATAATGCAAATCATCAACATCTGGGCCCTAATTATAAGGTTTTCATCGTTGGTGGGTAGTTAAAATGTATTCTAATCTACGCTTATTTTTTTTCAGCTTGCAGAGCTTTCAGAATATAACAGTCATTAACTAAACCTACATAGTTTGTTGCTGTAATAAATAATAAATATTATATTTATCACATAATATAGTACTTCTGAAAAATGTATTTTAAATTTTCTAAGTGTAAAAAAAATGTATTGTTTTTTACTAAAAATACATATATTTTAATGAGAATTTATGTCACAATATTTTTTTTCTTTTATGAAAAAACATACAAAAATATAATTAATTGAATCAATATAAAAAAAAAAAATAATAATAATAATAATAATAAAATAGTTTTTTTTTTCTGATCTGAAAATCAGTAATAATGTATAAGTACATACATACAATAAGTCTTTAAAAATGTATCTTAAAAATAATCATTTGTTGTTATGGCAATGCTCAGGTCACAAAATAAAAATATATATGTACAAATAAACTTAGTTATTTAAAAACGCTTACAATATTATTTTAAAAACTTAACCTAAGTAGGATATCAATTTATCATAGTGTGTATGATAAATAGAACAAACATATTGCATTCTAAAAATTGTTACAAACAATGAATAAAACAACAATTTACAAAATTTTAATAAAATTCAATGATTATTAAAAATAAATATTCAACAAAGCCTTTTACAGCTATTAGGTGATGGGGGCGGTGCATTTGGGCTAAAATAAGTGCTGGATGATGGCGAATGTGATCGAGGAGTAGGAGGTGGAGGACATGGTTCAAGAGGTAATGCAAAATCTGAATCATCATAAATATCGGTGGGCAAATCAGTTTGTGAACACAATGTCGGGCAAGGAGGTTCGTAACGTTCATCATATCGCAAGTATTGATTTGATCGGATGTAATCATTTGTTTGCATTGTTAGTGTGGTTGTAGGACTTGGTGGTGGATTAAGGGGGCTACAGTTTGACGGTGAGATTAAGTCAACATGTGTTCCATTATGCATAGCCGTATAAGCGGATGTTGAAGAATATTGCCTGGGAATATGTATAGGTGTGTATGTAACTATATTATTGCTAGTTAGACTTGGAGTATGGTCTAGATCACTGAAAACAAAATATAAATGGAAAATGTATAAAACAATATAATTACATATGAGGGAAATTGATTTTACATACCTTTTAGCACAACGATATATTATGATTAACAACAAACTGAATACTGTTACAAAGAAAATTATTGTGAAAAACAATGTGCCTTTGAATGATTTATCGTTAGTGGAGCTTGTGGTATGGCCCACATTTCTAATCAATGAGCAAGCCAAATAAGTTTCATCAGATCCATCGATACAATGTTTCCAACCATCACACACTTCTTTAACCGGTATGCATGCACCATTAGAAATGCATTGATATCTATCATTTGAAAGCAATCCAGATTCACAGCACCGAGATTCATCTGAACCATCAGAACACTGTTTAGTACCATCACACACCCAGTTTTTATCTAAAAATGATAAAATACAAAAATTTAAACATATTTTTGTTTTGTTAATTGATTTTTTTTAATGTATTTACACACCTATACAATGGCCATCTAAACATTTAAACTGATGTATATTGCACTCTGAACAATTGACTTCATCTGAACCATCGTGGCAGTCTGTTTGGCCATCACAGCGCCATATCAATGGCATACACTCGGCACTCAGTGAATTGCAAATAAATTGTTCAGGGCCACAAACTGGTACATTCACACATTGGCGGTCACTCATTATAAGACCTATGGGACAAGAGCATTGATGGTTGTTGGACGTACTCTCGTTAACTCCAGTGACAATGCACAAGTGTGAACACTGACCATGCTTATTCATTGCACTGCAAGGATGCGATGCTAAATTCTAAAATATTAAGTAATAAATTACATTAATACATAATTTACAACAAATTAAATTATGGTAGATTAAAACCTAAAAATGATTATTAGAAATATATTAGCAAAATAAGTTTGATCAAGTTATTTTTAATACATTCATCAAATCAGAAGTTGTATAGACAGTTTTTAAGGGAAATTTAAAAATAAGTAAAATAATTTAAGGTTGATTCAGACTTCAAAAATGTAAGTTTAGGATAAGTTACTTACATTTCTGGGGAAATGTTAGTATAAAAAAAGATAAAACATTATAAATATTTTATTACCTCTGGAGTAGGAATATATATAGCGATTATGTCTATTAAATGAGGAGTTTGATTCATGACAGTGCCTCCTTCACTTACAAAACCAGTGGATTTATTAACTCTTTCTATTGCTTGTTTTTCTTTATCAATCCAATATAAATATGGTCCAAGAACAGCTATATTAGTGATTTGTGCACCATCAAATGAAATCAACGTTTTCCTAAAGTTAGTAAATAGAAATGAAAATTAAATTCAACTATATTATTCAAATACTCTATATACTCTATAATCTATACACTAATTTGGAAAAACAACTGAAATATATATAAAATCAATTAAAAAAAAAAAAAAAAAAAACATTTTTAATCAAAAGAATCCGAGAACATTTTTCATGTTATAAATAGACTAATAAGCAGTGGTAAATTACACATATTTCAGAATGTTGGATTTTAATTTTGAATATAATATGTACCTATAAATTCTTTGATAAAATACATAAGGTTTTAAGGAAGTCGATTTTCAATTTTCAATTTTAAAAGACCTTAAAATTGAGAGTTTGTTGAAGAAATAATTGCATTACATTTGTACTTATTTTGGGCACGTCTAGTTATAATTAAAAAGCAATTCTTAAAGAGCATAATCTAGAACAGACATGTCAAAAACACAGCTCACAGCTCAACTTTATGTGGCCGGTAGCTACCTATATTCATTAACAATTACATAAAATAATAAAATATTAATACAGTCTCACAACTATCTTAGATTCTTAGAGAATGGTTTATTGGTATACAATATTATACAGCTTCTAGAGCTATCTTCTGAAAAACTGTAAGAATTTTAAATATTTTTTTTCTTAAATTATTGGATGCGGTTTGCATAGTAAGCTTTTCCATATATTAGGCCCACTTGATACCTTAAGTTTGACATGCCTGGTACAGAACTATAGTATTAAACTATTTTTTTTTTTGGAAATTAAAATTCGACTTCAGGGAGTATGTTTAATTCACTACCACCGCTTTAAATAATTTTTATAGTTATGCAAACAAGAATATATATTTATATATACTAATAATATATATTTTATTTTTAGCGATATATTGACATATGTGAGAGTTACATCCAGCGGTGGTTGCCCAAAACTGTAACATTGATTCTTGGAAACACACTCTAATGTTCCTTTACTAATCACTCACAGATATAATATTCCAAATGATCATGTCATATGAAATGCCTAAATATTACTCCTTCAAACATAAGATAAATTATTTAACCAATTTTTTTTATAAAAATGTACAACTATGTCTAAATAAATTGATTGAATTGTACTTGATATAGTACACAAAAGTTTGTTATTTTAGGTGGATAGGTAGAGGTGGGATTAAAGTACAAATAAGCTAATAATACTAAGTGGTATATACAATCCATGTATTTTGTACATATTATTTACATAAGTAACTATTTGATGAATTTAACTATTAATAAATGTAATTTAAAATTAAATTAAATGTTATTCCTACTTAAATATGAACAAAATATATATATTAATTGTTTGTTTACCTCTGATAACCATGAAGATCACAAACATCTACTTTACTTGAATACGAAAAATAAACCATATTTTGTACTCTGTCAACTGTAAGTGCTTCGAGAGATAATAAATCTGAGGCAATGATAACTCTATGATGACCATCAATGCGGGATCTTATTACTCTATGTTGACTTCCCAAATCAGTCCAATAAATATAACTAGAATTTTAAACAGATTATCTAATTAGTGAACTTTAAATCATAAAAATACAAATATTTACCCTTTCTCGGGATGAATTGCCAAATTTCTTGGTTTTTCCCCATCAAAACTTTTAAATATAGATCCTTGGAAACTGCTATTTGTTAAACGAGTAACGTTTATAGTATCTGTTATAGTACAAGTCCAAAACAATAATCTATTATATGGATCTAAGGCAAGATCATATAAATTGTAAGCATTTCCATTGTTTCCAATAAACATATTTGGATTAGAACCATTCTCATGACAACGTTTAATCATTTGAGTTCTACCATCAATCTAAAAAATATATAATAAATTAAACATAGATTTAAGTTCTTAAAATATAGTATTATTAAATAATTTTACCCAATAAATCATGTGTGATATTGGATCATATTCAACTGCTTTTACATGTTTCAATCCTATGACGGGAAGTGAAGAATCAGAAGAATCGTCTATATCCATAACCACTCTATAAAATGTCGTTTTTTGCGCCACAATCAAAAAACTATTTGGTGCTAAATAATAAATAATAGTGATAAGTTTCTAAAAAATTATAACTAAGATTAAGATTTTGAACGATATTCTAATCTTTACTAAGTTTAAACGTTATTTATAAAATTTAAAGAGCACTGTCGGTTGTGAAACTGTGATTAAAATCTTTGAAAACCTTATTGTTAATTTGTAAATTAAGATACTTTTAAATTTAAAAAATATATATTTATAGGTAAAAAGGATTTTATTAGTAGAATATTTTTTTCAAAAATTTTAATATTTACCAGAGCAAGTGTTATTTTTAAATAATGTGAAATGTGTTTCACATGAACAGTGATATGGCAATGGTTCATTATCTTTGTTTGATCCTTTTACAAGACACAATTGTTGGCATCCTCCATTATTTATAGCACATGGATTTGTTCCGGTTTGACTTAATTTATCATAGGTTATCAAATCCGTAACATGATCCAAGTTTATTTTAGTTTGCTTTAAAATTATACCACTTTGAATATCGACTTGGAAATAAGTACCATTCGTCCAATCTAACCAGTATAAAGAACCCTAAATTGTTTAAAATAATTAATACAATAATTGACTATAAATTACAAATATTTGAAAATAGTTATGTAAGTGTTTTTTACCCTGAAATATGTTATTGCAGAAGGATAACTACCAAAAGGTATAGAGACTATTTTACTTTGACGTCTTCCGTTCAAATCAATACTTTCAATGGATCCACTATTTGGTGTCAATGTTGTCCAATAAATCAAACCACTGTCATAATCTGAAGTAATACTTATAACTCTACCAATTTTATTTATCAAACAATGTTTCCCTTCACCATTCATTGATGATTTATGAATTGAACCAGTAATTCCATCAAATTCACTCCAATACATGAACCTAATAAATGAGAAAAATATTATAAGAATCAAATAAATTCATCTTATATTATACTAACCCCTTTTTAGGATTGAGTAATAAATTTTTTGGATTTTTTATGTCATTCCAAAGTAAAACTTTACGCATAGTTCCATCTAATCTAGACACTTCAATTCGCTTAGTACCAGAATCACACCAGTATAAGTTACCACCAATCCAATCAACAGCTAATCCTGTTGAAAATTAAAAATATTAATTGAATAATCTGTAGTCAATAATTTATAAATTATTATTTTAATTTATAAAATAAATGCTAAGAGACTTTTTGAGTGGAAAATTAAATGAATATATCAATAAAGGGGTAAATATATATTTAAATAGAAACTTAACTAAATAAATTAAACAAATAATAAAAAGTAAGCCAATAGGTAAAAAAAAAAAAAAGTATAGTATAGAAATGGGATAGAACAATATGTGGAGCAAATATAGGAACATTGAATGCATGTTAAGATACTGGAATAGGAGTCAATTTTTCCATTGAGTAAATTTTTGAAGAAACGTTAAGTTATCTGCATGCTTACTGTTAGCTAAAGAAAGTAAGTTAAACCCAATACTTATATTTACACTTATTTAAAGCTGGGAATATTTTGTTATACTCTTAAACATTACAA
The DNA here is from genome assembly GCF_037042655.1 of Diuraphis noxia. Lineage (NCBI taxonomy): Eukaryota > Metazoa > Arthropoda > Insecta > Hemiptera > Aphididae > Diuraphis > Diuraphis noxia. Next base: position 75,175,834 of record NW_028301711.1, read on the forward strand.
TATTACAATTAACTAATAAAAATTACCCTCAGGAGTTTGTAGGCCAAATGTAATAATCCTTTCTGCCATTGACCCATTTAAGTAAACTCTATTAATTGTTTTTAATCTGATATCGGTCCAATAAACTCGTTTATTCTTGATATCAACATCGACAGCACTATAAGTCAATAAAATAACTAATTAACATTTCATTATACAAACATACATCATTTAAAATAGATATAAATCAATCAATAGTGAGCTCCTAAATGGGAATATGTTTAATATAATAATAGATAATGGATATATTAAGATTGGGCACTGGGCCCAAAATTATATTAATCCATTTTCATTATTGTCTTAACACTGATCACGTCAGTTTGTTATTGTGTTTAAAACATCAGGATCCAAAGTAATCCACGGAATTGGGTAATCTATAGCATAAAAAACCCCTAAAAACAGTTTAGATTCTAAATTATCATAGACTAAGCAAATATATACAGAAGTTTTTCTATACATGAATTGTCTGTTGTTTCATCCTTAAATAATATTATCAATCAATTTATCAAATTTATTTGTTAATTAAAATTAAAAAAAATAGCTATCAACAAAGTGTAATCCCAATTTGTTAGGAATATTAACTCTGTAAACAAATTAAAATGGATGTTTGAACACCTGAGCACTTATGCATCTTGGTGAATATACTTTGAATTACGGAGTGTTATTGATAAACAGCTAGTTTTCCCTAAAATTTACAATTAATTACTGAATGTGACTTTAATAGATTATTTTTTAATTAATTACAGCAAAATGTTGAAGGCAATGACTAATGAGTAATTACTTCTTATTAGTGAACATTTTGAATTATAGATAGTTGACAGTATGCCTTATTTGAAAATAATTTACAAAATACTATTAAAATTATAACATACAAATTCAATTTCTAGCATATTGAATAAAATTTATATTTTAATTAGCCCCATTACACAATCTGTATATAACAATTAACAGTATACACTGTACACTGTACAGAAGCATTTTTGGAGTCAAACATATAACCTACTTAAATTTTACAAATTTAACTTAATACAGATACTAATAAAGTTTTAATTTTTGGGTGTGACTATGTATTATTATTTTTTTTTTTTAATTACCCAGCTTCTTTCAATCCAGCTATAGGAATAACATCTGAATAATGACTATTTTCAGTACTTAATATACCAATATGTTCGAATCGAGTAAATAGTAGAAATGTTTCAGACAATATGCAAGTTTTTCCGTCCATAGCCAATTCATAATCTAATTAATAAAATAAAATAAATTAATGGTTACTATAGTGGTAATTAATAACTATTTATCATTTGTTTCAATAATAATGCAATTTAGTTCAATAAGTTTCATAATCACCTATTTCACACGCACAAATGTAGTAGCCTTTAGGTTTATAAAAACAAAATTGACTACAATTTCCATTATTATCACCGCATGGGTTGCCATTAAGAGGCTCTTTTAAGTTCACAGCTTTAACACCCATTAAATTTGGTAATTGATCTATGATAATTTTTCGATCAGATCCAGTATTTTTATTAACTCTGTCAATTGTACGACGCTGCCAATCTGTCCAATAAAGGTAATCGCCCAATTGAGTCAAACCAAAGACATGGGGCAAATTTTCACTCACGAGTTCTTTACGGTCTTCTCCATTCATACCAACAACCTACAAGATGCAATATATTTTAAATAAATATCAATAAAATGTATGGTAATATACTTAGAACTAGCATTAGAAATAATTTTAATTAACACATACATAAGTATTTGGTAATTTAATCGACTATTTTGTGTGATTGTTTGATTTTTGATTTTAACTAGACTATACAAGAAAAATAAATTAACTTACTTCTATTCTATCAGTTTTAGCGTCACAAAAATAAAGGGTTCTCGACCTAATATCCAAAGTTATTCCATTTGGCCATCCTAAATCTTCTTTAAGTAATACTATTCTTTCATTTCCATCTAAATTGGAGCGCTCAATTTTTGGTCGTTTGTCATACCAATCAGACCAAAATAGCCAACCTAATTCAGGTGCTACAGCAACACCTCGAGGTTCTATCAAATCATTAGCAACTATAACCTTAAGTACAGAAAATGTATTTGTACTTTAGAATATGATTTTGTAAAGATAGATAAAATAATATTAAAAATAAATTACTCTTCTGTGTTTCCCATTTAATCTAGCAACTTCAATCCTATCTGTTCCTGTATCTGTCCAATATAAGTTTCTTGCAACCCAGTCAATGGCTACTCCATCTGGATGGTATATCTCGTTTGAAATAACAACTCCTTGATTACTACCATTCATTTTTGCTCGTTGAATCATTTTAATCTATATTAAGAGATAATTTGTTATTATTTGAATTGTTAGTACAACCATATATATGAAATAATAAGTACTTCATCGTCAGTCCAATAAATATACCCCTCAACAGGGTCATAATCAATGGCAATAGCATGAGCTAAACCAGTAAGAGGTATAGACATAATAGTATGATCTGGAGAATCTAATGATATTTGATAGATATCAGTTTTTTGTACAAGAAACAAAACTTCTTGGACACCTAAAAAAAAACAATGACCACAAATTATTTATAAAACATCAAAGCAGTATTTTTGTTTGATTAATATAGTTTAACAAAACCAACCTTCAGCACAATTATGATGATCTAAAAGCTTTATTCCAGTGGAACAAGCACATGAATATCCAGGGGAATTGGGTGAAAGAAGACACAAATCTGAACAACCTCCATTATTCTTATCACACAGAGTAATTTTTTCTGGCTGCCGAGCAGAATTCCATACACGGATATCCATTGGTACATTATTACTATGTATAATTTCACGGCTATTTCCACCTCCTCTGCGATCTACTACATGAATCGACCTATTTTTAATAGAAAAATTATCAGTATTATTAATAATTATTATTTAAGTTTCAAATTTGAAGCAACATCAATCATGAGATGAAAAAATAAGTATTAACTCTGAAAACTAGTTAATTTTTCCAATTAAACCTTCTATCACTACTTATTTATTTATTGAATATAAACGCTCTATTGGGAAATATAAAGAAAAAAAAATCATTCTAAAGGTAATTATATTTGAAATGAAGTTTATATCATCTCTTAACAATAAAACTATACTGTTTACAAGGTAATTACTGATATATTTTTGTAAGAATAAATAAAAATATTTTAACAAACCATGTTTTCCAATCAGTCCAATATAGTCTATCTTGATATAGAGCTATACCATATGGATATGGTATTCCTTTTTCAAGAATAGTTTTTCTATTTCTCCCATCATAATCCATTATCTAGATATAACATATTAATACAAATGATTATTGAAGTACTGAAAATAAAATAAAAATACTTACATCAATAAAACCAAGTTTTCCATCAACCCAGTAGATGTGTTTGGTATGAAAATCTATAGTTAAGCCATTTGGCCAAAATATGTTATCACTAACTATGACTTTTCGTGTAGATAAATCTCCATTCATTCCTGCACGTTCAATTTTTGGAACTTCCCCCCAATCCGTCCAAAACATAATGCTGGAATTAACAGAAATAATAATTATACAATACGTTTAGAAACAATAAAATATGTTAAGATGAAACATACCCATCCATAGGAACTAAAGCTACAGCACGTGGTTGATCAATATCTTCCCAATAAAGCACTTTTCTATATTTACCATCTAATGATGCTACTTCAATTCTATTAGTATCTCCATCAGTCCAATATATTTTTTTAGTAAGCCAGTCACAAGCTAAACCATCTGGTGTAATAATACCAGTATTTAATATTGCCACCTATTTTATATAAACATAAAATAAAATATTACAACTATGCAATAATATTTATAGCCAATAAATTAATATCATGCAACATTTCAAATATAGTCATATTAAAATATAATACAAATAATAATAGTAATAATACTCTAATATAATAAAAGTAACCTCAGCAGCAATAATAAAAATGGCTAACAAAAGATTAAGTGCCACGATTCTAGGAATAATTTTATAATCCAACAACTGCTTAACTTGCATTTTGCCTATGTTAACACAGTAAACACATTTTTAACTGCAGCAAATCAACCAAAACAAAAGCTGACAACAGGTTTATTAAGGGGTGTGATCTGACCAAACCACACGAAAATTAGTCATTGCTCGAGGTTACTTTTATATGAGACAAACCATACTACTACAGAGTATAATATATTTATTTTTTCAATAAATATTTTATGTTTTAACTTATTAAAATTAAAATAAGCAAATAGTTTAAATGTAAAGATTGATAATGTACATAATTTAGAATTATTATTTAAATGAAATATTTTTACTTTGTTACTAGCATGAGTTCCATTGTAAGATACGCATTGAATAGATTCTTGACCATGATCAGCCCAGCATATCAAAGATCCTTTATAATAGAAATCAAGTGCACTTCCTTCAATAAGATCCTGAATATATAAGAAATGGTTAACTATTAGCCGTTTATTTTTATATAATGGTATCTAACCATTAAGGTTAAGCTGATTACAATCAAAAATGTAAATAAATACAATTGGACATTTAACTAGGAACTTACTTTAACTATAACATTAATCCTGGTCGATTTTGACATATTAGCCATTCGGATATCTTTCGACGTTGTATATATCAAATTTGGATAAGCTAAAAAAAATTAACATTGGATAAATTCAAAATACATTTAATAACATTTTGAAAGTCATAAAGTTCCTGTAATACAACTGTAGTATCAATTGATCAGATAAACTTAACCGGTGGGTATGTATTATTTTGTTTTTGACAGTAATTACATTTTTGAAAATTTAGGATTAAATTGCAAAATTATTAAATGTGATTTCAAGCAAAATATTTGAACTGATTTATATAAATAATAAATATTATATATATTTAAGTATATACTATGATACATCAGTCATTAGTACATTACAATGCTTGAAAAATAGCCTAGTTCTTGTTTTTAATGAAAACTTAATATAAATTATTGAATCATAATAAAAATATTTATTATGTATTATTAGCCTAGATCTATGCAGAAACTGCACAAAATAAATTGTGGTCTTATCATGAAACCTTGGCTGTAATTGTCTTTTAGTATCTACCTACCTGAAAATTAAACAGAAATCAACAATATATAAGTTGTTTAAAAATCTCAAAAACATCTTGACCACATTCACAATCTAATCAACTTGATTGTGTATACAATATAGGTATTATGTAGCTATGCTATTTTAATTTATTTTCATACTTTAAGTATTAAATTAATGCCACAATGTTGCAGTGAAGATAAATTTTTATCATTAATACAATATTTGATATCATTTTATTTACAAATGGGTAAATGTAAATACTTGTTTATGTCTATTTATATTATTTAATCAAAAATTACACAGAGGTCACATAGGTGAACAAATAGACAAAGTAAATAATAATGCAAAGAAACAGTATTTATATTAAATTAAATATGAATAATTTTGAATTTCATACATGCAATACACAATATAATATATTTGAATTACAACAGGTGGGTGTGATTTTATAAGGTTGTATTTGGTTACTCAAAATATTAGGGCCTCTATGTTACTTTAAAATTGTAATACAAAATACACTAAACAAGAATATGTACCAATAGTAGAGTATAAATTAAAAACACTTAAACAAAAATATGAATTTTTCCTTCAAATACAATCATTAAGATAAACTGAAAATCAATCTTAAATTATTATTGGCATAATGCTACTTATGTGAAAGAGGGTGATTAAGGTATGTTGATTATATAATATAATATAGTGTTATAATATTATGTCAAACACTATTGTCCAACATTGAAACCAAATATAATTGACATGTGATGAGATTATTCAGCCGTTACTAAGAACGCTACAAGAACTAACTGCGGTCTACATTCTACATAGAATCCTATAACTGCCTATAATGATGTACAGTTTGATTTAATGTGATGTGTGAAACGACAGTTATCGCCATTTGTACTATGAATCTGAACAAAATGTGCCAGAGCAGAGAGTGTTAAAGGAATTTTATACGAGAAAATATATAGAAAACGAAAAACTCGGTGTGTGGCGAAGGCGTTTAGTAAAGCATTCAAACGCCAACAAAGGTCTGAAGAAAGCCCTGAAAAAGGTGGCTACGGTGACGATGACATGACAATAGTAATAACAATCAGTGGCAACGATGGCGGTAAGACGCGCCTCGATCAAAACGACGAGATAATTTCACCGAAAACCGAGCAAAGCGACTTGGCCACCGGTACTCACCATTCACGAGCGACATCATCACGGTGCAGCAAAGCATCACACAAATCCATGACGGCGACATCTTGGCGCATTTCATGGAGACTGGTGTCCGGGACATCGAAGGAAAAATAGTGGCGACCGTGCCCCGAGCGTCCGCAGTGGTGTTGCGATCGGCAGTGACGGCAACGGCGGCGGCAGCAGCAACAGCAACGGCACAAGGTTCACGACGGGCGGTCGTCCGGCGGGACAATGGTCGTGCCGCGCATCGTCTTCGCTGTGGAGGCGGCGGCAGATCAGCAACTTGGCCGACGGATCGTCGTCGCGCGTACGGCGTCGTCGTCGGCATCGGCGTGTCGGTGCGGTAATAGAATCGTTGTCGTCGTCGTTGTCGTCGTCTTCGCCACTATCATATTTTCGGCGAACACGGCGTTAGAAAAGCGGCGGGTAAAAACGCGCGCCTGCTTGTGCTCGTGCGCGTGCGTGCGGTCGGTGCCTGCGCGTGCGAGAGTGCGTGCTACGGGGAGAAAAGAAAATATTTGCGCCCGTAGTGACAGGCGGTGGGTGGGGCACTCAGCGGGGGTGGCGAGAAAAAAATGTAGCCTCCACCTGAACGTCCGAACCAAACCGGCTGCTCGAACAATTCGAGTCGTGTAACAATCGTCCGACTTGACTTTATTTCAATATTATTATTGTTGTAATAATAATATTATCATTATGGTCAACATACGCACACGTTATCACCGCCGGCTGTAAACAAACGAGCGTGTTGTGGGTGATGGCCGGTGACGATAATGCGGCGCACTCGGTCGGCGGCCGCCGCCACCAGCACGATGAACGAGAAAATTTGTACACTCTCGCCGAGTCGGATCGCAGCGGGGCGCCTAGCCGGTGCGCTGCGTTGCATGTCACGTTACCCTTCCCTCCATCTCTTCTCATCACCAACACTACCATGCCTGCGGACAATACCCGGTCGTCTCATCACCGAAGGGCGCAGGTGATTTTTACTTTTCTCTGGACAATGATACAGTGTACCTGATGTCCACCCGATTTTCGAAAACGATTTTTAGACTGGGTCGGCGGGCGGTCCCACTGTAGATTTACTCGACGTCCTGACTGCAGTGTATGGCGACCATAACTACCCATTAGGCGTACCAAATACCAGATAATAGATAATATACCGTATTACCGTATAGGTTCTTATACAGTTCTACCGGTTACCTCTTACCTCCATAATGAGCAGTGAGCACTGCTACTTGCTGATCACATCATCTAACGGTCTCAGCTTAGAAATCGTTTTTCGTATACAATGATATTGTATCATTGAATTCAAATTGAATAGGTACCATTCATTTTATATTAACCTACTGTATAGCAGAGCGACATCCATTTACCAGCAAAAAAAAAATGATTTAAAAAATATAAACTATTTTAGTGTTAAAAATAAAAATAAAAATGTATTGGTTATTAAATTTTTTTTTCTTCAAATTATTTAGTAATCATAAAAACGGTATATAAAGATCTTAAAGGTATTTATCCCTATGAATTTGAGGCAAGAGCATAAATTAATCTAAATGATTTAAAAATGCGATTTTGTTTAAAAAACATTAGCATAATACTACTTATATAAACTCGTAAAAACTTCATATCAAAAAATATATTTTTGAATAACAACTAAATAACTAAAATTGTTAGATATTTTTGTTCTAATTTCAAATTATGTCAAAAATTGAATTTCTATAGGTATATAAAAAAATCAGTTTAATATATTATTTTTCGGAGTTATTGGGTTCATATAATATCTATAGGTATTTATGAGGAATCTTGTATTAAATTTAAAAAATAATTCATATGTCATTATTAAAATCAAATCACACGGCTCAAAAATTTCTAAAAAATGTAAAATCTACAATTCAAAATATCTATAATTATTAATGACATTTTAAAATTATAATCATGTCTAATAAGTGATGATATAAATATTTGATAAAAGTGTCAAGTCTATATAATACAAAAAAATAAACATACATACGTCCATATAGTTTTATTTTTGATTTTGGTATTCTGCACGTTCAGATTTTGCTATAGGACACCGTTTGCTTCAGATTTAACAGATTTAAATTAAAAAAGGCAGGTAAGTCGTGTATGTCGCTCTGCTGTACAGTAGGTTACAAGTGGGTTACTGTAATGGATGGAATTAAATTTGAATCCAATGATATTGGCATTACCACTAAATTGAATCACTAATAGAAAATCAATTTGTTGTATTTTTTTTATTATTGAAATGTATCACTGAATCAGTATGGACTATGGATTAATAAATTACTAATTAAATATTACATATTAGAATGTACAATAATTAATATCTATCAAGCAATATGAATTACATAACGTTATATTATTATGATTATACGACCTTTATTGATACTCACGCTAAAGAAGCCGCTTAGCCGGTGCTAAGTATTTTGCCACCCTGTGCAGTTAAAAAAATGCCGCCCCTTTCAATAGCTTTTGCCATATAATAATTAGTACATAGTATATTATTTATACAAAATCCGCCGTAGGGTTGCCATACGTCCCGGAAAACCGGGACTGTCACCGGTTTTCGACTTTGTGTCCCGATGTCCCGAAAAATGTTTTCGGGACGCCTATATGTCCCGGTTTTAGGAGAAAATGTGTTTAATTTTGACAATTTTTTTTTCATATATTAATTGAAATCGAGAGTCAAAATGTTATTGTTAGAGATACCAAATAATTGATAAATCCATAAGCTAAATATAAAATAATATCGTGAATATTCGAGGACAACAAACGAGTCGTGTGCACTGTGCAGTTTACGTTTTATTTTTATATTCGATCGATCATCAATACGTCCATATCCATACGGGTGATACAGAGGCAGACTAATGACTTATATCAGTAGAATATACTACATAGGTCGTAGCCTAGATTGTTCGTTTTTATTATTTTATTTGTTATTATGGCACCAAAAAGAAAATGTCATTTTCGTGACGAATTTTATATTGTTAAATATTATTAAACAATAAATAAAAAAAAAAAAATACATTGTTCATTTGTTACAGTAATAAAGTGTATAAGTTATAACACTATAGCCTATAGTGTCATTTTTTTAATATGGCTTATATAATTTAATGATATTTAATTCTAAATGCATTTACTATTTTTCTGTCTGTCCCGGTTTTATTTGATGAAATTATGGCAACCTAATTATGTAACAAAATTAACAAAATTAATTATAAACTAGGCTAAATTACATTTTAAATTGTTACAATTGATAATATTTTTTGCGGTCGCACGTGCCTTCCGCCGGTCCTGCTCACGAATATTTAGATAAGGACATAAATAAGATTAAACAAATAAATGGATGCTGGGATGCCTATTATTATAAATAAGTCTAAAGTAAATAATATATTATATTATAATAATTACTTAATTATTTTCATTCTGTATTTAAACTTAAATTTATTACAAGTATAATAAATATTTTAAATTGAAAACAATAATTTAATTTAAATAATTTTTGATTAAAACACACATTTTCATTTTGATGGTTACATTTTTTTTTTTTAATAACCTATGATTTAAAATGAACATGAAACAAATTGTCTAAATATTATAGTAATATTCTTATCTTAGATTTAGGTATAATAATATATGTTTTGGCCTATGGTACGATCAGATCAACTAGGTGCATGCCTCTTAGCATCTCTTATATAGATACTATCATCAACAAGACATAATAGTAATAACTAATAGGTAATAATATATCGTTTTAGTTTAATACATATAGGCTATAGCTATATTTAACGTACAATAGTGTTTTATATTTTTATAAATGATAACCTTTTGAACCAACCTACTTCTTTAACCTTTAGCTATAAAATAAACATAACATATTAAAATGTACACTTATAATAATATACTCAAAATATAAATACATACCTACTATGTATACCGGGTATATTAAATTATTAGCAAAAATAGTCTAAAGAAAAAATTTATTATTATATATTTATACACAAGTATCATTATTTATTTACGCCATTTTCATCGTTTATTATAGCTATTAGGTATTAGCTTTGTTCAACAATTTTTATTAGGTATTATGTTCAAAATATACGTCATAAAAAAGTATAAAAAAAAATATTGTATTATTTATTATTATTATTCATTACCTATTCATTTTTTGAAATATATTTTAATCGCTCAAAAATTATTGCTTAAAGATATGTTTATCATGAATTGGAAATGAAAACTATTAAATAACTAATTTTCATTTTTCTATATGTGAGAATTAATTACATAACATACAAAAACATAATATTCATATTTTACTAGACATGAATTTTGCATTTATAGTTATTAATTATTACTTATTTAATTTAGATTCTGATCGGAGTTAAAATCTATTGATTTTACAATGAATGTTTTATTTTTTGTGTCTGCCGTCTTATTTTAAGGCAGTTAAAATACTTTGATTTTCTACCTCAGCTTTTAAACAAAAAAGTTATCTTTAGGTTGTGAGAGGTCAAAAATAAATAAATGAAAAAAAAAAGGAAATAAGGAGATTTTTACGTAAAACCATTTTTAACAAAATCGACTAGATTTTTTGGTGTATTAAAAAAGAATTACATTAGATACTTGACATGTTCACCGAATGCTTATTTTATCCTTTTACACACATAATGATAACATTTTTGGAGCTATTAAGCACATTTGGAACTTTCAATTTAGTTAAATGCTTTTTCTTTACATATACAATGTATAAAAAAAAATTCATCTATTCAATAAGCTTGACAATTTATTACAAGAATCATATAAAAGTAATGTGTTTTTTAAAACTATTTTATTCAACAATAAAACAAAAATAATTAATAATAACAATAATAGCATATAAAATCCTGCGTATGGAAGCGTGGAGCGAAACCATGTAGGATACCTAGCAACTAGAAATAGATGAATTGAAGAGAGACTTCTTAAATTTGCAATGCAAGAATGGATGACAATAGTTCAAGACAAAGTAAAGTGGAGGGAATTGTGATGGCTTGCGGCAAAAACTCTCAGAGACTATATATAACGAATTCCAGAAGAAGATGAAGAATATTTTATATAATATTATAAGTTATTAAATAAATGATACTTAAAAAAAAATAAAAATGTTATAGCACATTTAATTTTTATGCAATTTAATTTAAAATTTAATTATAATTTGTAAAAAAAAATATTATATACTTTATTTACATAATACTATAAAGTATAAGTTATTAATCTGATGATGTTGTCATATTGAAAGTTATTAGTTAATTACGAATATTATATTGCGAACTAGATGCAGGTACTAGATATAGTAGATATTAGATAATAATATTATATATAATCGCACTCGTTTTAATCGGCAATCGTTATGCGCATTGGTGAATCTTGAACTCAGAGAGGCTTGGTGAAAAAGAAGTAAAAGAACATTTTGGGGCCCCCGCTATAAACATGTTTTTTTTTTCATAAGCCACTAGCATACAATAACTATGATAAATCAATCGTTACAATATAATAAAGTACAAGGTATAATAAAATTAATAGTATGTTATAGTAATAGATACCTCGCATTTGACAACGAGGTTAGGTTCCAAGAAAACACAACGTAAACCGATAAACCGTAATCGAAAGACTTTTCACGCGCCTAATTATAACGAGTACTTGCCAATAAATAATGATGTACCTACATATTTATTATAATATTGCACGATTTATTTGTATTAAATTATATATTATATTACAAATTAACTAAAACTTGTAATCAGATTTGCGTACGTATTTTACAATTCATTCCTTAAAGAAATTAAAGTGTAAATCGATTAATTGTCTTTCGAGAAATTTTTAAAAGTTAGTGGATTTTAAGCAGTGTTTATTAGCAACGTTTTCGATAGTTTCGTTTCAAAATCACCAAAAGCATAACCATCTATAATTGCACTGTCACTCGACTTTTAGCTACCTACTTTAAATCCTGTAGCTGATTTTTCTTTTTGGGAAACTTAAGTTCTAGAAGGCATACGTTTCAAAAAGTCCTATCTAGTCAAAATTAAATACTAATTTCGATATATATTAAATATTATTTTGGAATAGAAGCATCAACGAAGATTAAGCATCGCTTGCAGTTTCACCATTATCAGTAACTTTTATATAATTAAAATTAAAACGATTTTTGAAACGCTCAAACCAACCTCTATTAACATTAAAGGACTACTCCCCATTTTCGTCTTTTAATTTACTAAATAGCGATTTAGCATTTTAGCTTTGATTTGAATAATATTCAAAGTTACTGGCGCTAGACGTCGAGTTCAGTTCTCAATCCCCTAACATAACATTTTTTCCATGTTCTCCATTTAAGGATTTAGGAATCGATCAAATATATTTTAAATAGTACCTTATCCTCACTGATGTATTTTGGATACTTGCTTTAATTAATTCAGCATTATTTTTGATAGTTCGGAGTGTTCGGACAGTATAAATGCTGTAAGACAATAATGATTAGCAATGTCCACCTCCACCGCACGTTCACCGAATTCAAAACGTTAATTAAAATTTTTATATAAAGAGTTTTATAGTTTTGTGATTTTTAAAAATATTTTCGACTATAGAAGGCGAGTCAGGGTTTTTTAATGCCATATCTATTAATAATTAATTAATAAATATATAACAGTAAAATAATACGCAATAGTAATATTATGTAAGTATACATTAAAACTAGTAAAACGGTATGCTCGAGAGCGCGGATTTTCAATATTTTGAATGGTCGGGGGGGGGGCACATATATAAATTATTTAATTTTAATTTTAATTAATAGCTCAAAATTAAAATAAAGTAAATATACTATATATTAAATAGTTAATTCATTCTAATTTTTAAGCTAATGGAGGAAAACGTGATCTGCTGATCAAATTTGTTATATTATGCATTTATAAGATGGAGACAACACAATATGTGGGTATCACATCATCTTAAAGAAATTGTAGACTAATTTTAAATTACCAAATTAAAACAAATGAAGTAGATAGTACAGATTTTCACAACAACAGTAATCAAAATAATTTATTTTAAATATAAGGATTTAGGAATTCACAAATGAGTATAATATACAATCTATCATTATTTTTAATTATTTTTGTTTTATTGTCAAATAAAATAATTGAAAAAAACACAATACTTTCATAATTCTAATTTTAATCGGTTTGTAATTAATTAACAATTTCATATTGATCATATGTTGTCCAGCAATTAATCAATACCAACATATTTATTAATTCACTAGTAACATGTAGGCCCTAACATTTGAATATATTTTTATGAGGTACAATGCTTACCAAAAATTAAATCATCTCCTATTTATTATAATTATTAAAACAACTAAATTTCATACAGTATAGTAACAGTTCAAAAATGTAAAAAAAAAAATATGTTTCTAAAACAAATATCACAAAATCTATTATATTAAATATGAATGTTAAAATTGAAAAAAAATAACATAAAAAAAAATTAATTAAATTAACATAATATATGTAATTGATTGTGTAAATAAAATAAAATCAGTCGTAGAGTAATGAAAATGCAGTTGACAGCACTATCTGTAAACATATTAAAAAAAAATTATATCTTATTAAAATAAATTAGTGGGTTTAAATTAGCTTATGTTAAAATATTATTCACATGTAGCAGGTACTAAATAGCATAGGCGTATGCACAGGTCAGGTCATGGTCTACCATGAAAGCCGTATTGAACTTGTTATACATATTGCGCCCTGATAAATGTTGATCATGATACTTTAATAACACAATTACAAATTAAATTTTGAATGATAATAATTAATTAAATACATTGAAAATTGAACAATTAAATTGATAAAATATTTTAAGTATTCTAAACATCTAAATCAAAATAATTGGTTTGGCCCATCTAGTCAAAAAGGTCTGCACACACCTATGCTAAATGGTCTAAGATTGTAATATTATTAACAAAGGACAATATTTGACAATAGCAAAATACCAATTTGTCCAATTTACAATTGATATTATGATCTATTTTTATAAAAAGACGATTTGGCTCAAATTTATATCAAATTATATCAATGTTACAGCTTTTAAACAATTTAATGCATTCTTAAAATTTGTCTTCAAAGCCTTAAGAGCTATAAACTATGAGTTGTAATCAACACTATTACCTATAATATCTAAAATTAATTTTAGTTGTCATGTAATACATAGTGTAACAACTAGAACTGACAAATTGAAATACCTAATTCTAATAATTATATATGTATAATAAATATTTTATATCATTTACAGACACTCTCATACCATTACAGTATGACATTTTTTACAATTATTTTTTATACTAAAAATATAAAATTTAAAATCTGATAGTTTTTTTGGAAAAATTCAAAATATCTAGCCAATTTGTAATATGATCATAGTAAAAAATGTGTTCATGTTATGTAGTTAATTTGAAATCTCATTTTTGTGAAGTAAAGTTGAACTAGCCGTATAATTCATTTTAAATTATTAATTAAAAAATAAATAAATATTTTTTGAGTATTTTAAAATAGATAATTGTTAAAGATAAATTTATATATTTTTTAATATTACTTAAAGACTTATCTCAAAGAATTTGATATTTAAAAAAATCATTTGTCATAAATAAATAATTTAACAATTAAGTTTTCAAAGATTGACTAGGTAATTAGATATTTTGAAATTTTTTATTTGCAGTTTTAAAAAATTAAAATTAAATATATAAGTTATATTGTAAGTGTAGCCCATGAGTTAATTTATATGTATATATATAATTTTAAATATAGATTAGAACAGGAGTAATTTCATTTGTCAGGTCTTTCAGTTTCACTATATCATGTCCAGTGTTTGGAAAGAATGTCGTTCATGAACGCATGTTCACACGTTCATGTTCATAGTTAGTGAACGATACGCGAACGTCGCTCATTTTTTAAAAATAGAACGTGAACGTGAACGACGTTTATATTTTTAATGAATTTGAACGATTTTAAAGACGCTCAATTTATTTACTATTTAATAAATATAATATGTTAATATGTATATATTTTAGATACTTTAGAAAATGTATATGCTCTAAAGTCTAAATTGTTTTTATTTTTGGGTTGAGACCTATATGTTTATGGGTTTTTATACAAACTGCTGGTTAACTATTTATAAACAAAAAATTATATGAACAACCTTATGAACGCGTTCATTTTTTCAAAGAATGTGAACGTGAACGCGTTCGTTTGAAAAAACATGAACGTGAACGTGAACGAGTTCTTTTTTTAATGACTGAACGTGAACGTGAACGAATTCATTTTTTTAGAACGTTCCGAACACTGATCATGTCCAATATGTCCATAGACACGAGGGGGGGGGGCGGTAGGAGATTCAAACCCACTTTAAACATGGAAAGTAAATAAATGTATTTATTACATAATGCATAATCGTTAGGGTTCGGAAGTTATAGGAGTTAAAAAAGACAAAATATGCACAAAAAAATTATAAAATATACATGGAATAGGCAAAATATGCAAAAAAATATCTATAAATATGCAAAATATTAATCAAAGTTCATTAACTAAAAACACATAATGTCGTTATTACTTAGGAATTATTATATTTATCAATACACAAAAATGATAATATTGAAAACTAAAGTATGGCGTTTAACTGGTTGGCATTTAACAGGGGTGGATCCAGCCAAAAATAACGGGTGGGGGGGCAGTAGTATTTCATAGACGTAAATATAGAGGCTGTTTCCAAAAATTAATAATTAATATACATAATAAATTGTATATGGATATGAAGTTTTTTAGAGAACGGGGGATCGGGGCGATCGCCCCGATCCCCCCCCTGGATCCGCCACTGACATTTAACATTTTATTGAATTGAAAAATAGTAAAATATTTTTTCATTATTATATTATTATTGAAGATTACTTAAAATACATAGTTTAAGAAAAAAAAAAATTAATTTTTTATAAAATTTAAAATATGTATGATATACGTATGAAAACCAAGAAATATGCATTTACTTCTTTAAATTCAACGAAATATGCAAAATATGCATTTTTAATTTTTGAACTTAACGTCGTATAGTTTGGAGTTCTAGCTAGGTTTGCTAAAAATCGAGAGCATACAGAATAATATGCTCTATGAATCCTATAAATTCCAAATCCTAATTATCATTATGACAACCTCTCTCATATTATACCATATTATTATAGCTTGACTAGCTTGTCTATAGCACTGTGCCCTGTATAATGTATATTAAAATATACAATCAAATGAACTATGTCAAAATAACAATTATTTTTTGACTATATAATATAAGAATATTGTCCCCAGAAGAAATAAAAAGTATATCGTATTATGTGTTAATATTTTTGAAACACTAGTTAAAAATAATTACTGTTGGTAAAATATGCTATAACAATATCTTACATTACTGAAGTAAACTAATTTGATCATTAGTAACGTAAATTACGGACAACACCTTCCCGAAACAAGCTTTTGTTTGGACGTTTGTATGTATCAATAACTCCATATGACCGTGTTGTTTTCTCAGACTTTGATTGAGTTTTACTAAAAACTGGAGTTCGAACAGTAGATGTTATGTTATGTACTTGTTTTTCAAAATCCAGTTCTAATGATTTAATTTCCTTTAATAACAACAAAATTAAATTGTTCAGTCTTAATTATTTTTTATACTCTATAGTAGGTAAAAATTATTTTGCTAATAAGAATTACAAATATCTTTTGAGCAAAGTACTGTAAACAAGCAGCTATTTAAAGATTATCATAAATCGTATTTATAAACATTTTGAAGATTCTGAATTAATCTATCACTACTCATTTTATTTATAAGAATACATGAAATATAATATTAATTGAGCAAAATATTTTTAAAAATCAAAGCAACAGAATCATGAAGGATTCAAGCATATAATTATTTTAAATCAAAAATTAATTTATATATACAGGTGTCCCAAAGAGATCTGATATTCTGACAAATGAAATAACTTTTATTCTAATCAATATTTTTTAAAAATTTCTTTTAAATATAATCCATAGACACTTGCGCTACATTTTTAGAATACATTTTTTATTTTTTATTTTTTAATAGTGAAAATAAAAAACTTAAAAATTGATAAAAATTTTTTTCGAAATATTCAATATAGCCAATTTGTAAATCTGATTTTTAGAAAAATGTATATGGTAAAAACACTTATTTAAGTCAAATGGCTGATTTTTTACAATTTTTTAAATATTAATATTTTCGTTAAGTAAATTACGATCTAGTTTATGTATTATGTTAGAAACATTTTAATTTCAAATAATATAAAGTTTTTTAAAAATATTTTATAAGAAAATTTTTAAATAGGTGCATGTTAAAATATAATTATTTTTTTTATTGCATTTATTTTAATAATATGTGATGTATAAACTATAAATTACTATAATTAATTATAATTCACTTAACGAAAATATTGATATTTAAAAAAATTGTAAAAAATTCAGCCATTTGACTTAAATAAGTGTTTTTACCACATACATTTTTCTAAAAATCAGATTTACAAATTGGCTATATTAAATATTTGGAAAATTTTTTTATCAATTTTTAAGTTTTTTATTTTCAGTATTAAAAAATAAAAAATATATTCTAAAAATGTAGCGCAAGTGTATGAATTATATTTAAAAGAAATTTTTTAAAAATATTGATTAGAATAAAAGTTATTTCATTTTTCAGATCTCTGTGGGACATCCTGTATATATATTTTGTAAAATATATTTCCATAGAATTATCATAATTTATGTTTGAGTGGGCAGTTAAAAAATTAAAACATATTTAATACTAATTATTATGTGATATTTCACAGCTTTAATACATGCAAGATATACCTGTCTTTTATTGGCTGTTGAAGTGTTGAGAAATTGAAAATTATATAAATAATGCATTTTAACCCATTGATTCAGATTGAATATCACTATTCGACTTAAATTATAAAATCAAAAGTGGATAATATTTTAGAAGAAGATATCTTAAATAATATAATACCTATCCTTTTTTAAATATAAAATAACAAATATTAATTTTATATTTTTAAACATCTGTATAACAACAGACTTTATTATTATAAAAGACAGATATATTGTAATATCCAAAATATTGTTTATGTTAAATTTTTGTTCTTATTTTAAAGTAATAATAGAATGAGTAACTGTTCTCCATAAGTAGGTTTATTTTAAGACTTAAACTTTGGAGGATAGTTTTTAATTTTTTAGATAGTAATTTTAGCATTAAATACAATATTAATTACCTGCGTTATGGAATCTATGTCTTTAATAAGTCTACCAGTGTATTTGATCTTTTGTTTATCATTGTAATGTCCCCAATATTTGGCATATGCTTCTAAAATGTCAATTTTCTCAATTTCAATTTGTTTGTTTTCAATTTCCATTTGTTTACATTTAAGCTGATACTCTGCCAATTCATTTTCAAGATGACACAAATCTGTTTTCAATTGTCTGTTTTCTTTGTCGTGACTGGAGAAAAGTCAAAACATCATAGTCATAACAATAAATACAATAAAATTTTTAACTAAAAATATGAACTATTAAAATTTTTAAAAACTTAAAAAAAAGGTTAGGAAAATCTTAAGTAAACCCAATTTAAATTATTAAATATAAGTAAATGTAAATAAATTTGGTTCAATTTTTATATATTTAAAATCATTTTACACTAGATTGTTTGTCATATATACCTACTGACAATTTATTATTAATATCATCTAAATGCAACAAAATTAATTTACCTGTGGTATTCTATTTGAAGATCTTCTAATTCTTGATCAATATCTTGAGCCCTTTGAGTTTGCATTACTATTTCTTGACTAGTGTCCATTACATCCCAATGTTGTTGAATCATCGATTCATTTTGATTTAATAATTCTTCTTTTTTCTCCACAACTTCGATTTCTGTCATAGCCTTTAGTTCAAGCTCCTTCCTATTATTTTCCATTTCATCAAGTTGTAACTTCAGACCAATTTTTTGCATGTTGAGTGAAATTATTTTATTTGTTAGATATTGATGTTTCTGGAACAAATTCTTCACCAACTCCAACAGACCAATCATATTTTCTAAATTATGTTCACCTTCCTGAGTGATTTTCAATAAACCGATCTTTTCAACAACAGAATTATAGTCAAGTGGTACATTGAATTGGAAATTTTGTAGATTGTAAATGGTGTGTTTTATTGTGTCATTGAAGTTTTTCTCATTCATTAGTGCGTAAGACAGCTCTCTGATAGTAGCTTTCTCAATGACACTAATACATTTGTCACAGCCAGATTTTAGCTGTTTGACTGCTTCAACTAACGGACAATTTTCTTTCAAATTTGTTAAACACGAATTTAGCTTATCTTGATTAGATTTAAAAACCGATATTTTATCCAAAACACAACTAACTAACAACATACTTTTATAAAGAACATTTGGTGCATGTTCTTCACAAAACTGTTGCATAGTATCACGCTTCCATTTGGTTTCATTAAGCGCCACTGTAAGCGAGTTAATAATTTTCAATTTTTCCGAGTTGTACAGTTGCAAGTTTTCAATCTTGATTGTTTTCAAGTCAATATTTTCTTCCAGCTGTACCACTTGACTTAATAAACTGTCAACAACATCTTGGAAATATTTTCTTTCTACTAATATGTTCTCACTAATGAGTTCCATGTTTTCTTCTAATGAAATCTCTTTATTTTTCAAATATTTGAAGTCATTTAAACAAATAAATCTTGAATCACTAAAAAACAACAATTGTAAGTGAAAGCGACTTGCTTGCAAAACCATGATTTCTAAAAATATAATAATATAAGCTTAAACAAACCTGAATGGACACCGTGTGTTCACAAAACTTGATGATAATTGTTTAAGTTCCGGTGTTAAAGTTAGCTTTTTTCTTCCGGAAAACTTAAAAACATAGAATAATTTTAAATGAAGATTAAATTACAATGTATTATAATAATATAATTTTTTCAACGCACTGAATCAATTAATAATTACAAGTTATACTGTTACATATTTTTAAATACATAGGTAGGTACTTATTATATAGATAACATACATGTATGATGTATTACATATCATTGTTTTATCATTTACTAACTTTAGTATTGCTGATCAAACACTTTAGTAGGTAAATACTTTTTTTGGATTAAATAAATTGTTATGCATAAATTATAAACATATTTCATATGAAGTCAGTAATCCAATTATGATTTGTTTTTATATAAGTTATTTATTTTACATATTTCATGTTTTATGTTTTTTATAGTGTGTAGGTAGATATTTAAATCTGGATATTAATTAATGACAAATATTTAGTTATGATAATAAGTTACAACAAATTATAATATAATATCTATTATTAAATGAGGTAAAATAAAGTTCAAAATATTAATTTTATCAATTAATATTTCCAAAAAGTAAATTAATTAACTGATTAACGACAAAGAGAATCATTTGTCTTTAATATTTTATTTTTGTTATAAGTAACAAAAAAGTATTGAGTATTAGTATTAAAATAGAAGTCAATGGTATCTATTGGCAAATAAATATTTATGACCTTTATATTATGATAGTTTTTGATTTGAGTTATTAAAAATTTGGTAAATTATTATTCAACATAATTATTCATAAAACTTGAATATTAACTTTATAATACTTAAAACTGTAGGTAATTTATGAATATTTAAATAAGTTGGGCTCAGTTTGTAATTAGTATGCATTTGAATATTTTAACTGATCAATTGTACCTACTGTATGCTATATATAATTAATAGGTACATTGCTATGAAAGCACAAAATATGTTTTATGAAAGTGTGATTAAAAATATCAATTATTGAATATGTAGCTATTTAAACGTTTTAGTTTAAAAGTAGAATATATTTTATAATTTTAAGGTCATATTTACTCTTTTTATGGTATTTTGTTACTTAAGTAAGAACTTTACAATTTCAAGAAAATAAAAATAAAGATTTTAATCAAGACAGTCAATTCAGTGGAAGGATAGAAATCTTCCTACCAATTACTACCTATTTTAAATTTTATACCATATTTTTTTCTACGAAACTTTACAAACAATTTTATATGATTTATTTCAGAAATTATAATATGGTACCTATAGGTACAATAATAAATACCTGAATAATATTATTTTAATTTTGTGTGTAACTTGATAGTTGTTTTATATAAATTTAAAGTTAACATCATAATTTTTTTTCTAAAAAACTTGTAAAAAACTATTCACGTTTTTACCTTATTGTTTTTGCCGGTGGCCCGATAAGAATAATCGTCATCGATTTCCGTCATCGGGTTGCTGCCATCTTCGTAAGCCGCCGCCGTCGCTGGCGCCGAGGGGTTATCCAGATTCGACATAATATTTTATTATTGTTATGTTAATTTGTACCGCGTACCTATTTGTCTCAAAAATTGAACAGAAATCGAAAAAAATAAAACGGATTAACCCGAACAATGTTAACAACGAGCATTTACGATCGATCGATTTTATTCCGTCAGAAACGTATTACGAAAGATATTATTTATACTGTATTACTGTCTGGTTGACTGATTGAGTTCGCGAGAATAATTATTTTTCAACGGGTGAACTACAACGAGTAAGAAAATATAACAATCAGTATAATAATAATATGTATACAATACATTATATGTGTATATAATATAATATTATTTTATATATATATATAATATATGCACCTATATACCTATTACCTAGTCGAACAATAATATGTTTTGGACGAAACTCAAATCGATGAACTCAAATAAATTGATGCACGGCGATTTCCGATTATTCACTGTCCACTGGACGTCGTAAAACGTTGCGCGGCGAAAGTAATATTATTGTGATAATCGTTTATTACAGTAAGTTGTCCTCTGCTGCTCTTTGAGACTTGGTGTGCGCTGGAGAGGCGATGCAACGATACGCGAATTAATACGATTATAATTCATAATAACGATGTTATGGAAACTCCACACGGCCCACACGCAATCGGTCTAATAATAGAAATAAATACGAGTGCAGGTGAATCGATTATGATGGCGGCGGCGGCGGCGGCGACGATAATATTATTATTATTATGTTCATTATAGTCGCGACGTTCAGACGTGAAAACGATTAAATTTATCGTTATCGCCGCTAACCAAGATAAAAGTTGTCGAAAGAAGACGGGTGACGGATGACGGTTTCCACGACGTCTAAAGAGAATAAGGTTACCGCGTGCCGTGATGTACAGGCGCTAATTGGCAATTAAATTTGCAGAGGCAGTGAGGCTAGGAACGGTTGAGACTCAAATGTTGAGCAATAGACGCAAAACGCAAGGACCCGGTTCAGTGGTCGTGGGTGTTTTGGCATCGTGAATTCTATATCTAACAACACTAATATTGACACCTGTGGTTATAGTACATTTTATCATAATATTACTCTTGATTTCTAATATTTTTATAGTATGATATAAAAATTCGATTTAGATTCTGAACGTAGCGCATATAATGTTGATTATTTATGAGTTATTTATAGATCACTGGAAATTTCGATTTTTTTTTGGAAGTGTCGGTAAAATGAAAGTGTGTGAGTTACACTCTGGGGAAGTAAAACTTCTTCTAGATTCTGAACGAAGTGTATTGATTTTACAATGATGTTTGTTTGTTTTTTTTTTTTTGTGTGTGTGTACAGCATAACTAGTCGCTTTGATTTAAACTTTGGGGGAGGTTTCCGATGTAAAATTTAAGATCCTTGGTGCATTATAAAGGTCAAAAGTAAACATTTTCCAACAGTTTTCAAAAAAATCGAGAAAAACAAAACAAAAAATGACAGAAAAACGGGATTTTTTACGCAAAATCAGTTTTCGACCAAATCGATTTTTTTATATGGTTGTAATTCAAAAACCTAATCACTGTAAATACTTGAAATTTTCACCAAATGTTTATGTTAGTGTTATCTATATACAGTTTAATTTTCAAAAATTTTTTGACTTTTTTTGAGTTATTTATAGACCACTGAAATTTTCAATTTTTTTGTGAATTTTTTTTTGAAGTGTCGGTAAAAAATTGTTGGACGACCAAAACAAATTGAAAATTTAATACACGGTTCCTTTTGAGTTGTTCTTATTGTAGCTAAAAAAAATTAAAAATCGTAAGTCACAATTTTTTTTAATAAGCGTTTACAGTTCAAAATTTTACGAAATCTGTCGAAAACGCGAAAATTTGCAAGTAATTTTGAAGTTGAAAAATCATAAAATTGTTTGCGTTCTTAACTAAGGATTAAAAATACAACACTAAGTTTTCTATAAGTTTTCCTTCAAGTAGCTATAGAGAAAACTCGAAGCATCATTATAGGAAAAATTCTAAGTGCGTTTGAATTTTAAATTTTTACGAAATAGCGTAACAATAACGATTTATCCTGAAACGATTTTAAATATTTGTTATTATTCAAAAAGTATAAGTCGTAGATACTTGAAAATTTCACAAGTTATTTAGATAGGCATTTTCTATACATGATTTAATTTTCAATAAATTTTTTGACTTTTTTTGAGATATTTATAGACGACTGAAATTTTAAATTTTTCTGAAATTTTTTTTTTGAAGTGTCGATAAAATTTTTATGGCCCTATCAAAATACTTGAAAATTTAATACAAAGTTCCTCATAAGTTATTCTTATAGTGATTAAAAAATTATAAGAATACATAGGCACAATTTTTTTTTATAAGCGTTTATAGTTCAAATATTGACTTAATACGTAAAAATTACGGCAATTTTCAAATTATCTTAGATCGAAATTCATAAAAGTTTTTCTTTTTAATTCTATGATTTGAGAATTTAATACAAGGCTCATAATATATTTTTACAATAGCAGGTGAAAAATACAAGAAATGTAAAGTCACATTTTTTTTTTACAAACATTTAAATTTTAATTTTGACACATACGTAAAAACCACGAAAATTCGCAAATTATTATAAGCTAGAAATTCATAAAAAATTTTCTTTTTAAATTTAAGATTTGAAAATTTAATACAAGATTCCTTACAAATTTGTCAATCTTTATCACAAAAAAAATGTCCACCGGAAATTCAAATTAAATTTTTATTAGCATTTGAATTTCAAATATTGACAAAAATTCGTCAAAACCATGAATATTTGCAAATTATTTTGTAGTTCAAAATTCATAATATTGTTTGTATTTATATCTAAGGTTAGAAAATTTAACACCAAGTTTTGCTTCAAATATCTATAGAGAAAATTTGAAGCGTCATTATAGGAAAAATGTTTTGAGCGTTTGAGTTTTAAATTTTTATGAAATCGCGTAATGATAACGATTTATCCTCAAACCAGGTATATGTATATCTATGATAATATAAAGTATTATGAATTATGATAACTACATGCAATGTTTTTGGAAAAATTGATTAACCATGCCTTATTCAAAATACGTCCTAATTGAAAAATAATGTATTTGTTTCAAAATAGAATATATGACAATATTTAAATATAATATATCCTAGACTGACAAATCATCTCCGTTCAGAATTGTTTTTCGTATACAATGATACCTATCATTGCATTCAAATGTGATCCCATCCATTACAGTAACCTACTGTACAGCAGAGCGACATCCACGACTTACCCGCCTTTTTTATTTTGTAGTTATGCTTAATAATGAGTGATACCCACTTACCCGCTTTTAGATTCTGAACGAAGTGATGAATGTATTGATTTTATAATGATGTGTATTTTTTTTCATAAGTATTGGGTCCGTTGAATCATAAAGTGTGATAGGGAGGAGTGAAAAAAATCAGTACGAAAAAAACACATAAAATACACACTGAAAATATTAATTTAAAAAAATAAACAATTTTCAATAGCACTACCAGTGGCGTGCCCACAGGTTAGGTGTTATATCCCCCCCATTGGCTTTTTTTTGTTAACTTCAACTTATTAGATATTGCCATAGACATTTATAAACATTTATATATGGATATGGATATTACTTTTAAAATTATCAGTAATAAGTTATTGCTTATAAATTATTTCCCGTTGGCTATTATAAACATTCACTATAGGGATTATACTGATTATAGATCAGTGATTATGTATTCATGTTCATGAGTAATAAATCCTCTAAGTAATAATTAATAATTAATTATGTTTATGGTAAGATATAAGATAGAATGATGGATCATGCTTATCACGTAGACTAAAAGTATAGATATAAATTTTCGTTTGGAATAACGAATAACTAAGTTGTTTTTAAGAATTATTTTTCTTTTGTATATTAATTATTTTAATAAAGGTTATAAATGTTTTTACTTTAATGTTGTCATTTTATTTAAACAATAGTGTATAGTGTGTGGCTATTTAAATTAATTCTAATTGTAGAATGATACTCAATATGCATGAATGTACATATTATGTTTAGCAATTTTTGTGTTTGGATAACCATGATTAATTTAAATGTACCTACTTTTACTAAACAATTTATAACATATATCCCTCCCCATTGAAATTTCCTGGGCACGCCACTGAGCACTACCAATACAATTTTGTAACCTCACTTTTTTCACAAAGAGGAGAGTAGAATTGAAAAAACAGAAAACACACTAAGCAAATGACGTGCTGTCACACTCGGACATATAATATTCAAGTGATTTCTGTCGCAGTCATACACACGTATTCATACACCGTTTCATTCTTTCGTGGCGTTTCATTTTTCGTGACGATTTTTTTCTCCATTCTTACTTCAAGAAAGAAGTTTTAATTCAAAAATTTTGGTTGACTAAAAAAACTTGAAAAATTAATACAAGGTTCCTTATGAATTGTTCTTATTGTAGCTAAAAAAAATTTTAAATCGTTAGTCATAATTTATTTTACTAGCATTTGAAGTTCAACCATTGACAAAAATTCGTCAAAACCATGAATATTTGCAAATTATAATATTGTAGTTCAAAATTCATAAAATTGTTTGTATTTATATTTAAGGATTAAAAATTCAACACTAAGTTTTCCATAGTTTGTCATTAGTGTAATTCATAGTCAGAATTATTTTTTATAAGCATTCAAAGTTTGAATTTTGACAACATACGTAAAAATTACGAAAATTCGCAAATTATTTTAAGCTAGAAATTCATAAAATTTTTCTTTTTAAATCTAAGATTTGAAAATTTTCAATAATTGTATAATATATCCTAGACAGATAAACCGTCTCCGTTCAGAATCGTTTTTCGTATACAATGATATAATATTATTGGATTCAAAATTATTAATTCCATCCATTACAGTAACCCATTTATAAACCTACCTGCTGTACAGCAGAGTGACATCCACGTCTTACCTGCTTTTTTATTAAATATTTAATTATATTAGGTTTAAGTATACAATAATAAAAATATTTATATATTAAATAATGTTATTAACTTTTCACTTTTGAGTCAATATATACCACCATACCGTAATATGGTGTGAATAGGTTCGTAGTATAAATAGACAAAAGCATAAAATTAATTTTGATGTTTTGAAATTACCATTGGGTATAATGTATAAAAGAAATAAAAATATATAATATGCCTGATACCTATGTAAATAAGTTTCAAGTCTCTACGAATTATATTTTTGAATCACGAGAAAATAATTAGAATTGTTTATTTTATTTTAAGTTTAATACTTCGTCTTACAGCCAAATGCGTATAAAAAATGTTTCCTTATTGGTTTTGCATATGTTTTGACTATGAAACTGGTATTAAAGTTACAAGTTTTTTTACCAAGAAATAAAATTTTTATCCACATTAATAGAGAAATATTCAAATTTCAAATGTCTATAATAATAGAACAAAAATAGAACATTAATTATGAAAATTATACACAGAAAAAAATATAATATGTTACGTATAACAACTTTTTATTTGGTTATTTATTAAATTAGTTATTAACATAGTTGCAGCTATTGAATTAAGTTGTGATTATCATTTAAATTTAGTTGACAATATTTGAGAGTTCCCTTAACCATTTATATATTTAGTTAAATTCTTAAATTAGGTACTTAATGACCAACCTAAATCAAGTAGTTTTTTAGTTGTTTCAACTGTTCCAAGTAATATGGTCCACATATTTACGCATGCACAAAATATACATTTGTCCTGGGCCACCGATGACTAACACTGACGACTTACTAGCTATGTAATATATTACATATATTAAAATAATTTGCGAATTTTCGTGATTTTTACGTATATTGTCAAAATTAAAATTTGAATGCATGTAAAAAAAATTGTGGCTATATATTTATTTTATTTTTCAACGGCTATTGTAAAAATATGTTAGAAGCCTTTTATTAAATTTTCAAATCTTAGAATTAAAAAGAAAAACTTTTATGAATTTCTATCTAAGATAATTTGAACATTGTTGTAATTTTTATGTATTTAGTCAAAATTTGAAATTTAAATGCTAATTAAAAAAAATTATGCATATGTATTCTTATAATTTTTTTATTACTATAAGAATAACTTATAAGACACTTTGTATTAAATTTTCAAGTATTTTGATTGGGCCGAAAAACTTTTATCGACACTTAAAAAAAAAAAAATAAAGAAAACTGAAAACATTTAGTTGTAAAGAGAACAAAAAACAATTTTTGAGTAAATATTATTGAAATTAAAAATTGTTTTTGTTAAATGTAATAATAGTAGGCAAAATAGAATGCTTCTAATAATAATAATTAACAGAGCAAATTAAGAATTAAAAAAAGTTATTAAACTGAAGTGATAAAGAGTATTAAATAATAGGAATTGGTACACTCTAGGTATACGATTCATTTAAAATTTTAAAATTTAATACTCTTTCAAATACTGTATGGTATTTAATATAGAAAATTTTGTATTAATAATACACCCTTAATATTTGTTAATACCTATGGAATATATTATATTAATAATATTAATTAGATTAATGTCAAAAGTAAATCGTGATTTACCTAAACAACTGTTAACTGAATGAGTACCTCTAGCTAGGTAGCCATAAATAAATTTAAACAAATTCAACAGTTATAGAGGTACTAAACATAATATTTAAATATTAAATATATATTTGCATTAGATCAGGTGTATATTGACGATAAGGGATTTTGGATAAACCGTTCTTAAGTTTATCATACTCATTAAATTTATACTGACATAATAAAACTGTATTGAAAATGTAACAGGTATTGTTAAATTAATAATGTTAATCAATCGGTGGCTCAACTTTTCTTTAATACATTTATTATTTTTATTTTTGGACTGATGACGGTTTTCACCTATTACTAATTATGATACACAATACATATTATTGCATTATTAATTATTATACATTAACACCTTTATTATTTAATGTAATAAAATACAATATAAATCAGACACAACAAAATAGTATATAATAATAATTATATTATGCTACTGTACTCAATAAATAATTAATTTATATAATAAAAATCATTAAATGTAAAAACTGTTATTCTTATAATATCAACATTAAATTAAATGCATATTAAAACAAATACTTTACTAAGTAATATACATGTAGATGTGTACCATGCAGAAGATATATTATAAGTATATTTATATATGTATTAATATATACATTTTAATTAAATATGCATAGACACATAGTTTATTTATAACCGTATGAGTATTCATATAAATTTGAAATTGCGTATCTACTACTATAACTTAGTTACAAAATATTATGTGGATAATTGATGATTTACTTTCAAATTCTAAAATAATATTGCACATAATATACATACACATTTAAATTAACAATCAAACTTAAACATATTATTCATGTATAACATATTCACATCATCAGATTCAATTTTAATTAATGTTATTAAATGTACTTTTTAATTATTCAAAATAGAAATGAGAGCTTAACCTAATTTAAATAGATGAATTCAATATTAAAATTTTGAGTTAAATTAATTCTTACAAAAAAATAATCAAATTAATTAGTTACTAATTAATAGTAACCTAATTAATGTGAGAATGCAGATAGCATGGAATTAAATATAGATTTTGTTTGTTTATAATTTTTAAATTGTATAAAAAAGATGGTAAATTAAAAATTAAATTATTGGTGTAGATAATTTAAATATAATTGTATTCCATTCGGATTATTTCATTTATTCTGTAATCCAAAAATATCTAAATATTATATAATTTTATCATAAGTTTATTATTACTGAATCAATTATGAACTGTATTTTTATTAAATGTTTAATTATTCTACATATCAAGGATAGGTATTTTTTTTTATAATCTTTGTATTTATTTAAAAAGCTTAGCATACAAATACAATAATTTATATATTTAATGTTATATTAAAATATGTATAAATAATTTATACAATTTTTTAAATGAAAATAATGAAAATAAATAATAATAATAATTGAGTGTATTCAAACATACTATAATGAAATTGAAATAAATTGTAATCGTATACGTTATTTTATGTTTAAATTTGTAATATTATATTGTATTCAGTGTGCTTACTATTCAAAATGAGCTTTAAAATACTGAACATAAATAAAAAGTTAAATGTTTATGATCTAAACATATTACAAACAACATATGGCATAAAAAAAAAAAAAATGTACTGTGCATTTATTAATTTACATAAATACAAATGCTTGCACAGGTTAGTCATGTTAGTATAATGCATTCTATTTTCTTCAAAATGTTAGTCATTGAGATTTTGCAGAAATTGATTTTCGACGTCTGGCTCTAGCTCCTGCTTCATGACGAATATTTGTGTATTCAAACCATAAGACATTTGGAATTAATGTAGTGTCTCTCAACAAAAATAGTTCTGATATTTTCCTAAATAAAAACAAAAACAATATATTATTTTAACAAATACTTAAATGCTTAACTAAGACACACTAAAGCATAGTTTTACCCAAATTACCAGAAGAAAAAAAAATCAATCAATACAATTAAGAATGTTCATTCAATATTGCACACATATTTTATACAGTATATTAAAAAAGATAGGAAACTTTAAAATATAGTTTTCATTCTTTTTATACCACTAGTACAAGCCACAGCAGAGTGTCAATTACCTAACCTAACTGAAACTGATAAAAGATTTCATATTTATTTTTCATAATTTGTTCATAATATGTAAAATAATTTTTAATTTAATATTTAACCTAAAGCTAGTTCTTATAGATAATAGACACTCTAATATATACAATAAAATATAATGAGGCAAGTTAAAAAATTTAAAAAAAGTGTTTTTATTTATTTATAAAAAAAAAATGATTTTAGATTTAAAAATACCATCATTGGTTATAAATTATAATTTAAGTGATGCATAATATATATATATATTTTAATAAGCGTACATTGTAAATTTATGTACAATGTCAATTTATTGAATTACAAAATAAGACAATTATTACCGTTAAATCATAATATTCAAATAAATTGAACATAATATTATAATTCTGATTATTTTAAACGCCAATAACAATAACATTTCAATTTTATTTGTAATAGAAATTATATGGAAATTTATGATTAGACTAAAATATTATGATATTAAATTATAGATTAAAATTATTAAATTTTAAAGATTAAAAGTATTAAGGAATATTAACTGTATTGACTGTATTCAAGAATAAGTTGATTTGTTTGCTTGATAATTTAAAATAATTTAAATAAATTTAAATGACTATTAATATAATAGTTTAATATATAAAGAACATGGTGATCTATCACTATTTTATAGCTGTATGATATTTAAGTGTATTTTTTTGGAAATATAATGAAAAATACATTCATATAGTTTTATTTTTACTTGAATTTATTCTTTGGTACTGCTCTAAATAAATAAGTTTTGGAATTATGTGTAATAAACAATTACATAATATATTTTAAAAAATATGAGTTTATGTACCTTCGAAAAATTACCTTATATTCCATGATATAGGTGGTGGTATAATGGTGGCAAAACCACTTTAAAAAAGTTATGATTTTAATTTTAATTTAATATAAAATAATTTAGAGCAATATTTATCGGTTAATTTATTATTGTATGCCTTATTATAATAAAAAAAGTATATAAATGAACACAAATTATTGTAAAATGCAGAACACAATAATAATTTGGTAGGTAAACTTTGAATTAATATTTTTTGCTTATACTATATTAGCAGATTTAATTCAATTCTATTAATATTGTATGTTGTTAATACTCAAGACATAAAATAAAGCAACATGTCATAAAAAGATCAAAGATGATCTTAAAATATTGTGAAATATACTTTTAAAGCTGTTAAATTTTGAAATAACATACTCAAATAGATTTTTTTTGTGTGTCATACTTTCAGGAAACATATTATGTTGGGTTTAATTAGCAAACAGTATGATTGACCACTAAAAATATGAAAATGCATACTAATCTGAACTCAATAAATAATGTAACATAAACATAGATTGTCATTTTTTTTATCCATATTCCTTTTTTTTTTTCTTAATTCAGCATTCATTTTAAAATTATTCATCAAATTTATCTTGATGTATATTATTTTTAATATAATGGAAAGGATTTTTTTTTCATTATTCAAGTTAGCTAATAAAAATATAACTGCAGTAGAAACCGTTTATAATGGCACCAGTTGTAGTAACAATCAGTTGTACTAACATTAGACTGAATGTCCTAGTAAAATTCCCATATTGTATTTACTAATATATATTATGTATTAATTAATATAACGTCTGTATAACGATAACATAAATTATGATGATTATTTTTGGTTATGTTGGAAAATTTTTCATCTATAATGAGTGCATTTAATTTTTATTGAAGGTGATATAAAATCTGATATTACTAAATACTAAAAAACAGAGTTTAAAGAAATTAAAAAAAAAAAAAAAATGTAGCACAATTTGTATACAAACTAAGATAACTAACAGAACTTTTAATACAATGTTAACTTAATTTTAAAATAATAAAACATCTTGTTTTATGTATGAATTGAAGTCACAATTTAGTGATAAAAATATGACATATTGATTGGTATTACAATATTATGTTCATATAAATCTATAATAATTTTTTTTAAATTATATTTAATCATTTTGGTATGACTAATTTACACAAGTCCCTTGAATGTCATTATAAACGTTTTCTACTGTGTTTGAATTGTGTTGCTCAGCATATTTTCTTTAGTTTATGAATTAAACAATTATAATATTTTTTACAAATCATAATTTAATTAATTTACAACATTATTTTTTGGTACTGCTTCATTAGATTAATGTAATAAATAGTATTTATCATTTATTAATTATTTTTTTTTATTTTTTTATTCGTAAATATAATAGTTCAATGAATAAGCTTTTAGTATGCAAAATGGTTGTATTATTTGACAGTTAAATTTTGCAACAAAACAATTAGACATTAAACAATTTCGAAATGTTAGAATATGATACATTTAATTTTTAAATATATCACTGGAATAAATATATCACAATATGTGCTGATGAAGATGTCAATACGTGAAGTATTTCAAAGCAAAACAAACAAAAATTATTTTAGCACTTCATAGAACTTAAGTCTCAATGCCAAAGCAAACTGCAAATTAATAATTAAAATTAAATTAAACTAATGTTGGACACAGTAGTAGAATCCATACTCCAGATTGAACATACTGAGGATGTCTATAATTTTTACAAAAAAAATCACTAGTGTTATTTTGTATAAAACATTAAGAACATAAATATATTTTTTTAAATCGATAAAGTTATATAAAATGAAAAATTTTTAATTAAACATACCAAGATATAACTGTTGGAAAATAGGGGGTCAATACCACATTAATTATGGTAAACCAAATAGTTCCTATAATAATACCAAATAGTGCTCCATATATTACTTGCTTCCATGTATGGTATTGTAGAAAGATTCTAAAACAGTAAAAATATTATAAAATTTGTAATAATGAAAACATGTTAAAATATAATGAAACAAAAATTGTTATATTAAATATACATATTTCAATACATGGTATAGTCTACACCAATCATGGAATGAATTTTTATTTAAAATCTATCATTAATATTAAGATTATGAACAAAATCCTTGAAAGATCACACAAAAAATAAAAAAATAAAAACACAATAGTAATATCAAAAATGAAATTACTTAATGTTTGGTACTCATAGGCGTGCGCATACTTTGACCGCAGGGGGGGGGGCTTAAAAAGGTCCGAACTAAAGATTCTTGTGTGATGATAATTGATTAATTAATAAAATAATAACTTAATCACATTTATATTTTATTTATACTATTAGATTAAAACTGGCTTCACTTTTTTTTTGTAAAATCTAAAAATGTTCGCTGTCTAGTATAATATACATATCTATGCATTTATTAAAGAAAAAGCAAGAGGCCGCAGGGGGGCCGTGCCCCCCCCCCCCTCCCTCGTGCGCACGCCTATGTCAGTACTGTAACTATGGGAAAGGGGGGGGGACATTTTAATAATATATCAATTATTAAAAAAGTAGAAAGTCATTGTTACAAACATTTCAATGTATTATACAATATTATTACTATTACATTCCCTATATAATTAATTATAGTATGATGAGGTCGATAAACATGATAGAGCATTCTTTTATTTAGCTTCAAAATTAATTGGAAGAAAATATTTGTATTAACCTGATATTTTATAAATAAAATATGAGTAATGATATAATAGTTATACATTTATTTTAATGATAATATCATCAAAAAAAGATATAAAATTAATTTTACTTCTTTTTAAAAACTTAAAATTGTATTTAATTTTTTATTTATCACAAAGATATAAAATAACTATGTTAAAATAATATTATACTTGTTTAAATACCTGCTATAAGAAACTATACAGGCAATAGCAATGCATGATACGGCTCCAGCAACTTTCCAGAAAAACTCTTTAAAAGCTTTGTTGTTAGCATACTGTAACCTAAACAACAAATATTTCTTAAACTTCCACATTATAAAAAAAAGTAAAGATAAGATATTAATTAACTAAAAAACACACAAAACTGAGCTAAATACCCCCAAAAATTAACTTATAGTGACCAAAAAAATCTACTTAAAAAATGAATAATAATTATTAGAGATAGGGGTGTGATAATGGGTGTCATAGTAATTTAAAATATGAATTGCAAAATTAATATGTAAACATTAAATGTTAACTTTAATTTACAGTAAGAAAAAATATGAAATTATTAAAAAAAAAATTAAAAATTAAATTGAAATTAAAAAATATACTAAAAATGTTTAAATTGATTTAAAGTGGCGATAATTTTAATCAAAACAAAAATTCAAAAATCTAGAATTTGAGAAAAACGTACCACATACATACAAAAACTACAAAAGATGCCTTATGATATGAAAAATATGATAAAATTATGTTAATGAAGAAAAAAAAATGCTTAAAAATGCAAAATAAAATTTGTAAAAATTTTTGTAAAAGGGAGCATGAAACTAATTTAGCCAAGATAACATTTTATGGGACCAAAGGAAAAAAAATGCAACTTATTAATATTCTAATTCTATATAAATGAGTCTTACTCTTTGTATTCATTGAAATATACCTTATAAATGTGAAATATAACATGTATGATGCAAAAAACCACATAAATTGAGAATGAGATGAAGGCATGCCATATTCTGAGTACAACAAATTTGTATTTCTAGCTAACGGTCTAGGTTCACGTAATATATGTTTAAGAACTGTATTACATATCTCATTGAGTAACACGCCAATGAAAAAGGTTATCTAAAAATAAAAATTTATTAATATAGACAAAATATAAGTAATGGGATAGTTTTAATTTAAATATTTACTTACTGTATGTAAATCTCGACGAAATAGAATCAATGATATAAAACCAGACAGAATCACAAAAGGTGTCAAACTAAACAACGCCAATAATTTTCCAAATATATTCCCTAAAACATAAGAAGAAAATTATTAGGTAGGTAATGTTCATATGTAAATCAATAAGTAAAACAGTATTTAAAAATAATAAATAAATTATTAAGAAGACATGATACCCGCATGTGTTGTCTTCGTCTTACAAGTGTTTAACATAACAAATTTTACACTTAGCAGATCACTAGCTCCGTTAGTTTAAAAATTATGTAAATGTGTATTGAATAATGTATGAAATACTTAATAATTAATACTGAAATTCATAATATTATTTTTTTCTACTGGAAGGCCTCTACAATCCGCCAAATCTGGCATTGTATATATTATTTTTATTTTTATCTTAGCTTCTATCATCAATTATTCTTATTGTTCTCCTTTGAAACAGATTGAATAAAACATAATAATAATAAAAAAAAAGAATGTTTAGACGAAGACAAATTTTGTATTAAATCAGCTTTGCCTTTATTGGCTAATGAAACAATTATACAACAAATTTTACAAAAAGCCTAGTGTTTATTTTCTGTTTTTTTTTTAAACATTGGGTATTCTTTTATTAATTATTTATAGTACCAGTACATAGTAGCAAATACTAACAAAGACTAATTCCAATTTTCAAACAACGATCATACAATATGTGACATGTATATACCATATTACCGTAGACATTTTGGAGAATACGTCGATAACATTGATAATGTCCACGTCAATTAAATTTATATTGTTATTACTTTATTAGATTAGCTATTAATAGCTAATAAGTTTATTACAATATGTGGCATTTCAGTATTTTTGGAATTAAATAGAAATAGAAAAAAGAGTAGGTACATTGTTGCCAATATAAAAAAGTGAGAGTACAAAAATTTTAAGAGCTCATAAGAGTACATGAACTCTTAAAAGAGTACTAATGGTAACCCTATTAATATGTCTATAATAAAAGGTCTCTAACTGTTAAAAAGTTCAAGATATCTTTGTAGTTTGAATTATACTTTTGTAACTATTGGGTTCTCTGCAATAATAACTCAGAGTACAACAATTTCTTAAGGACAAACAAACTAAATAATTTGAGTAACAGTAGCATTGCTTTCAAATTAATATTTCTGTAACACTAGTTGGATGTTTGAAACATTTGCTCCAGTCCATGTAGAAGTCATGTATTATGATCGGTAAGTGTAGTGTACCTACATTTGCTATTTAATTAACTCACCTTTTGGATATTCAACGAACGTCAGAGACAATGGTACCCAGTCAACGGATTGATCATACCCGCTACTGTTAGAGACAATCGAATCCATACTTGAAAAGAAAAAAGAACTACTGTAGCGTGACATTTTTTACATGATAACTACTAAGAACTAACAATATAATATTATGTTCTCAGTGGAATGTTGAAAAACTGTTAAGCAACCAGAGTAGTTCAGACTTTTGGCCGGTAAACGATAGAAAAGGTGTATACAAATAATTTACTGTTTTTAGAAATGAGAATTAACTAAACAACGATTTTAGGTTTGCGAGGAAAAAGATTGATCCAATTGTCGTCCAAATGAATTTAACTTAATAACTTCGTATAGTATCTCGTCGTCCACACATAATGTTTATTTTGGAGGTGATATTTTCAAGTTACAGAAACGAATTCACCATTCACCGGAAGCGCCAGTTTAATGTTCAAAATTAAATCAACAGAGTAAATTTGACAAGTAACTATTTATTTATCAACAAATGATGTCACATAATATTTTGAACGACTCAAAGGTGATAACAAAACACCAGCTGTATGAATGATAACTATAAACGTATAGGTATGTCCACGATGATAACACCTTCTTGTGATCTGAATTATTTTGTCATAAGCACGATAATACGATGAAACAATTAATAAAACAATATCATTTATGTAGGTAACAAAAATACAAAATTGTTATAATAGCATGGTAATAAGAGAAGGAGTCTATGTTTTGAATCACCAAACATCAAATTGATTTTCGAGACATTATCGTTAGGTTTCACTGGTTTCAGTATAATTCAGATGAGAAAAAAATAGAATGTAAGAATGTGTAGAATAAAAATATGCAATCAATTAAATATCAATAATAATAGGTATAAATGTATAATAAGTAGGGTTCGGAAGTTATAGGAGTTGCATATTTTTCTGGTATGCTGTTGAATTATAGCAGACCAAGCTAGAAATCCGAGCTATAGAAATAGAAAATTAAAAATGCATATTTTGCATATTTCGATAATTTTAGAAAAAAAGTCCATATTTCGTCGATTTTCGAAAAATTTGTATGCATATTTAATATTTTCTACAAAAATTAATTTTTTTTTCATTCTCAACCAATTTATTTTAAATAATGTTACATTTTTTTCAGTTCAATAAAATCTCAAACGCCAACCGGTAACATGCCATATTTTTTATTTTTTTTTATACATTATAAGAGTTTTAAATAATACAATTTTTAAAAATATATATTTTTATAATTTTTTTTTCGTTCATATTAATAAATAATTGATACACTTTTAATAAATAAATACATTTTTTTGCATTTTTCACATTTTTAATGCATACCTAGAAGTAGACAATTAATGGTATCTAGCCCACAGAGAAGAAATTATTTTTTTGTGCAGAATTAAATTATGATTTTATTTAGTATTTTTTTTATTTGTATTTGCTTTCTTTGGTTAAATCTTAAATAATAAATATTAGTTTTTATGACCCCAAAATATCCTAAATTCCTATAATAATATGGTCCTCCAAAAGTTAAGGATATAAACTATTGATAGAATATTCTTATATTAAATTTATAAATTTTGAAACAAACTAAAACAACTGTAAAACCTATACCTACTTACAATGTATTTTCGCGCGTATAAAATGATTAAATCCGTATAGGTAGGTTACGGATTTATTTAATAATAAAATTATGGTAGCACTTACTATCACAATAATATTATATACTTACTATTCAATAGATTTTGTTTCTGATTGTTCGACGACACTGAATAAGTCATCATAACGTCGACAATAACTTGTCAATTTCTACGATTTCTATAAATCAAGTAAAATTAAATTAAATCGATTTACTGATTTAAGCTAACTATATATAATAGGTTTCTTTAATCATATATTATACAGTATATGACATCCATAATATGGTAGTTCCCATAATATCATAGACTGCTGTATATCAACTTGAAGTTAATACGATTTTTCTTAAATCAACTGTGGATCAAAAAAACAAAAAAAATGTTTAATTAGGTACTTACATCTAATAAAAAATATTAAATAAATTCATATCTAGTATGAAATGTATATTACAAATTGAATAATGTAAAATAAGTAGGTAAAAGTTGACAAATACTCACCAGTAAATATTTTATATACCATATTATTTAAGTCAAACCACATTCGCCGACGTCTAAAAC
Organism: Diuraphis noxia; assembly: GCF_037042655.1. NCBI lineage: Eukaryota > Metazoa > Arthropoda > Insecta > Hemiptera > Aphididae > Diuraphis > Diuraphis noxia. The sequence goes on from NW_028301711.1 coordinate 75,214,685, forward strand.
TCAAATACGTTTCTGTGACTTAACAAACGGTTGGCTACAATTCATTCAATTCACGTCCGTTCCGTTGTGAGAAAACAAATTTATTTTCCCATATTGTTCCAAATGACTGGGAAAGTAGGTACCTATATATACCTAGTTATTGTGTTATCTTTCCATTCGTTGTGAATTAATAATAGGTAGATAAAATAATTATAGAAAACTTATTCTAACATAAACTATACATATGGTTATGCTAAATATAGTGTAATATACATTTTCAAGCGTCCTATATATAACGATAATAATTAGCCAATAAGTTTTGATTTGAACCTAATCATAAGGTAGTAGGTATCTACAACCAGGGTTGGACAGTATCAAAGATACAAGTATCAGCAATGATACAATTGTATCTTGTATCTTGTATCATGATACATAATTTTAAAGTATCAAGTATCATGTATCTTTTTTTGCCGAAAGATACAAGATAATTTTGTTGTAAAAATGTGTAATAAATAGTACCAAGATATTTCGATTTTCGTTATTAGATAATTTCGTCACGGATTGTATTTTTATGAAAAATTGTCCAGATGCAATCGAGTTGAAATTAACGATAACGAAAAAATGTACCACACAATTTTATAACTTGTAAATAAGCTGTAAGATAATTTTAAAAACATAAAACTAAATTAAGGTGCCCGTATGTCCGTAGCACATTATACGGTTAACGTATCTACAGTTATACAGATAAGCACTAAAGCACTTAACTGAAAAATGTATACAAATTAAGATGTAATTTTTATGCAATCTATTAATTTTGGTGTATTTATATTATTTACTGATGACACTGATGTATTACTGTATTAGTTATAAACTTATAAATTTATAATATTTTTATTATATTATTTAATATAATTATGACTTTATAAGTACCTATTTATGTATGACAGTATAGTGAATTATGTATAGACGTTTTAAGTTTAATAGTAAATAAAATTCGATTAGAAATATAAAAGTACCATGTATCTAAGTATCTTTGATACATGTATCATGTATCTTGACATCTTGTATCTTATTTCTTGATACACTAAATGTATGTATCATGATACTTTTTTTGAGTATCTTGCCCAACCCTGTCTACAACCTAGTACCTACATATATATTTATAATAACTCTCATCACTGTGCATTGAGACGATAAATAATTATAATAAATAAATGAATATTTTATACAATTTTGTGACAGTAAGTTTACTGCTATTATACATAATATCACTATTTATAGTATAAGCCAGTGGTGTTCAAACTTTTTTATCCCACAGCTTCTTTGGGTTATTTTGACGGCTCCCAAATTATTATGAAAAAAATTGAAAAACATACGGACACAATATGTGTGATCAATGATAATAAGTATTAAGTAATAACAGTGACTTTAATACTAGAAATAAAACTTCAAATGGTCACGTGATGTGTTTCATTTTCGTTTCCATAATGATTACAAATAATATTTATAATAATTAAACAAGACCCAGGTTGGTATAATGTTGGATTCCGATGCTTTGACTCGGCTCCATTCTCAAACTCTTGCAACGCCCCTGAGATCCACGACGCACGGTTTGAATAGGTATACCTTTGGTATAAGCAATACAAGTTTAGATATTAGTTACAGGCAATTAGAGTATAAATAATTTATTCTTATAGCTGGTAAAAAAAATAATATTGTTACAACACTTACAACAGAATAGTATTGCATTGAAAATATACTATACCTATGTGAATTATCAATTAACTGTGAGGTAGCCGTTCCGCCCTTACCCACTGGTCACCTTGTATATATGTATATGCATAAAATTATTATGTATACACATAACAAATTATAATCCCATACACAATTTATGTACAGTAAGTAGTAACTACGAACAATAAATAAATACAATTTGTGAATCAACTTTATATAACAACAATTGTAACTGTGTAAGAACGGGTATAATTAATGGCCGGACTAACACAACGTGGATACCTAAAGGTGTTTTAAACATGTATATATGTTTAGAAACCTACAAAATTTAATTTTGGTTAAAATGTAAGAGATAAATTTAATTGTTGATCATAGACATTAACTCGAAAATTAAAGTACAATTAAAAAAGTTGGGCAAGTGGTTACTATTCTGCTGTACTATAGATGTCTATAAAGGAGTCTCCGTAATAGACTACGTATTCAATTTGAACTCAATGATGTAAGATCATTGTGTACAAAAAACGACTCTGGCGACTAAAGATAGACCGTCAGAATATAATATAACTATTTATATTTTATGATGTAATTATTAGTAAAGTAATTTATTTTATTGATATTAGTATAATAGTACCTATGTCCTATAATACAGTGGACTGAATTAGTTTTGAAAAAAATTACATTTGAAAATGGCATTGTGCACGTATGACATATACCTACAGTATAATAAAAACTTTAAAAGTTTCAAGTACGCATCAATGTTATTTTTAAATTACAACAAAATAACTAAAATCTATTCTTCGTTTAAATATATAGAATTTCGTTTAAATTTGAATTTAATATGCTTAACCTATGAAAAAAACTGTGATTTTTTAGATTTTTTCGTTACCAAATGATTGGTTATAGATAATTTTGAGAGAGGCAGTGATGATAAGGGAACGTCAACAGCGATCCGATCTAGTGGCCTAGTGTACCATGGACAGGTGATGTATTGTACCCATACAGTAGCCCAGCTTATATAGCTTTCGCTGTGGGCTAATGATAAACTACAATTCTTTTCAGTAAATGTCAGTAGGATATAAAGGTATGTTCTGGTGGCGGACCCCCTCACCGCAACACCCTCCACACACAATCAGTTCTGATGCCGCACCTCCATACACCCTCCACAACTGCGATCCTTACAATCTTATCTCATTCACCGCCGTCTGATCACACAGGTACGCGATGTATATTTACCTCCCTCCCTGACCTTCCCGCCCGATCAACACGTGACCGATACATAAATTTATTATATATTTACCTCCACTACACCCACCACCGTTCAACATATATTTTAGACTTAGACTCATAGATATACGCGACAACAACAATTAAAAACATATATTTATGAATAACATATTAATAACTGATACACATAATAAAATATGTACCTTCCTACGAAATGTTATCATACTTTAAAAAAAACAACATAACATTCTATATATTATTATTATAAGCAAATGATATTCTATTAAAAGTAAATATCGTTAGTACTAAAACATACCTTAATCGCTTTTACGTTAGACTCATAGATATACGCGACAACAACAATTTTAAAAACATCTATTAATGAATAACATATTAATAACTGATACACATAATAAAATAAGTACCTTCCCACGAAATGCTATCATACTTAAAGAAAAAAAATCCTAACACACTCTAACAGACGATGATATAGAATGAGACAGTTCTTGACATCCATACCTGTACGCATACGTTGTCTTCGTTCTCTCCGTGTTTTTCACGAGGCACCCGTAGGTTTCTGCCATGCTCCGGAGTGGGGGATGGCGGCACTTGTTCTCCGGACATCACGACTTGCCCGGAGAAAAATGCCGCCCGATGGTCGAGGATCGAACCCGGTCCGGCTGAGCCACAGCCGACGCGTTAGACCACTCGGTCACCTCGTCCCCCAGATTCTATATCATCGTCTGTTAGAGTGTCTTAGGATTTTTTATCTTTAAGTATGATAGCATTTCGTGGGAAGGTACATATTTTATTATGAGTATCAGTTCTTAATATGTTATTCATTAATAGATGTTTTTAAAATTGTTGTTGTCGCGTATAGCGAAAGCCATTTAAGCTGGGCCACTATATAATATAATACATCACCTGTCCGTGGTACACTAGGCCACTGATCAGATCGCTGTTGACGTTCCCTAATCATCACTGCCTCTCAAATTTATTTATCACCAATCATTTGGTAACTAAAAAATCTAAAAAATCTCAGTTTTTTTCATAGGTTAAGCATATTAAATTCAAATTTAAACGAAATTCTATATTTTAATGAAGAATAGATTTTAGTTATTTTGTTGTAATTTAAAAATAACATTGATGCGTACTTGAAACTTTTAAAGTTTTTATAATACTGTAGGTATATGTCATACGTGCACAATGCCATTTTCAAATGTAATTTTTTTGCAAAACTAATTCAGTCCACTGTATTATAGGACATTGGTACTATTAAACTAATATCAATAAAATAAATTACTTTACTAATAATTATATCATGCGGAGGGTGTTGGGGTGCGGGGGTCCGCTACCAGAACATACCTTTATATCCTACTAATGTCTTATGTTTTATTTAATTTGATTATTTTGTATTTATTATTTTACTAAATATGTAAGTAGTTTTTAATTTTTACTATAAATTAAGAATTTGGTTTTGATTTTGACACTAACAAAATTGTTGTATAATATGTGAGCATTTCCAATAATAATGTCTGTAACAAATTGTTGTAAATAGGAAGGAACTACACAAATTATGTACCTAGGTAGTAGGTATAAATATATATTATGCCTATATTCATTTATCAATGAAAATCGTATGCCGGTTATAGCAGCCCTTGAACTATAACTATCCGAATAGAATACATTTTTGGAACAGTAGTAGTTTAATATTTGTATTAAACACATTTATGAAAAAGTAAAAACGTTTACCTATCTACCTATATATTATATTCCTGATGTGTAAAAAACAATTATAGGTATTATAATATCATAGGTAGGTACGTAATTTTTGTAATGTGATTTATCAAACAGATTATGATGGCTGCAGCTGCCAGGTTTATATTCTTATAGACGCCAGAAATTATTTGTAATGTAAAATTAAATATTTAAATATTAATATTTTATTGAAAATGTAATTTTGAATAATTCACATATTATCTATCTATAAGATAATCAAGTTGCCACTGCTGTATCTGGGTAAGTACCTTTATAGTAGGTACCTCCTATTACATATACTAAATATTATATTGAAATGCAATTACATTTAATAATAATTTTAATAGTTTATAACAATATAAAGTTGTTGCTTTTTATTTTTATCCTTCACTTTTTTCATTGAAAATTTGCTTCCACTTAAGTAAAATATTATAAAATTTTAATTTATAGTAGTAAGATTAACTTTACAACACTAAAAATCGTGTATCCGAAAAAGCACAAATTTTTTTTAAAAGCTATAATTATTATAACTATCAAATCTTACCACGTTAGAAATATAAAATTGTGCGCAAAATAACTTACTCACAGTGAAAAAATGTAATCAATTATATCTTATAGTTAATTGGAAATATAATATACGTTTTTGTACTTACTTACAACTAATTTCAACAGTAAATAGACGCAACTATGCGTATACAGTATACACACATGACACAGTACAATGGTACTAACCTACTACCTACATAATATTTCTTCTAAGCAGTTGATTGTGAATACAACGATAACAATTATACAATGACAATATAATACTAAACATCTTGTAAAAATAAGTTTTCTTTTATTATTTAAAGAATATTTAATATAGTATTATTACAGACTACAGTGCTTACCTATTATTCAACAAACAATACGCGAATAATACTATAATATAGGTATTTAAAGAATATTGTGCACGTTTTATAAAAAATATCATGATACATATCTAAAAATCAGTATAATAATATATTATCTATCGCTATTTTTTAAATAATGCGTCATTTACTGTTCAAGATGTTTTTAAATTTTCGCCTTTTTTGATGAGTATCTACTATCTATTTTTAAATTTGCGTTTATACTTTTTTAATAAACGGGGTAATAATTACTGGCAAGTAGCAGGCATAACTTTTGATGTGTTATTCGCGATGCGTCCATCATAGCAAAAAGTTTAAAATATTAAAATAATATTATGTTATTTTTGGATATTCGTAAATAAAATTTGATCATTTACCTATACATTTTTTGTTTTTTGTAAACTACAGGCCATGCACAACTAGGTGAGTCCACATAACATACAATTTCGTAGGTAGTATAGGTACCTAGATGTAATTATTTTAAAATCAATATCATACATAAATGTAAAGTCAAAACATAATGAAATGGCTTACAAATTATCTTGAAAGGGTTTTTATTTTTGAAATTTTTAACAATACATCCCGTTTATAGAAGTTCATAGCTTAAAACAAACATTAAATGCCAGTATTGTACGTTGCCGAAAAGTCATTGTTAATTATGTATTTTTATTCTTTTTATCATTATTATTATTATTTGATCATGGACGATGTTGACCTATACAAGTTAGATGTTGAACAAATAATACATTAATAACATTGTTTAGTAGCATATAAATATTATAACTTATTTATTTAAAATAAATATTTAAACTTTTTAAAAGTATACCTATGTTTTTATTTTATTAAATATCTTTTTTATGATTTAAGACGTACTATTTATTGAGTAGCACCACTTTCTATTCATTATATAATAATAATAATACCCAATTACAAAAATAATGTATTAAAAATAATATTTTATAGCTATGTTTGGAAAATATTTCTAAATGTTCTATAATTTGTGTCATTTTTGATCCTCGTGTTAGCTTTGATTAAAGATTTTGCCCATTAATTTAATTTCCTATATTGCTACGTTTATCTATAATTGTGAGGCTGAGTATAAATATAAAATACATCAGTCTGAATTGTAATTTTAATTTTGACCAAGATTACAATTAGGTATTTATAAAAGGTACGGTTTTAAAAATACACAATATAGTTATTGTATAATATAGAGCACAAATTATTTAAAAGATATATTAGGATTTTCATAAAAAAAAAACTACTATATAGATATTGGCATTCATTCATAACTGATTTTGGTAGGCATTGTATTTAAACAAATCGGAGTTAAGATATATATTTTACTGTCACACATTTTTAAGCATGTTAATGTATTCGGTCGTCACGCGTGTATATATCTAAACATACAGGGTGATCTATTTACATGGCTAAACTAATTTACTAGGTCAGTTGTTGTTGTTTTTTTTTTTTATTATTGTTGCCAACCTAAATTTATGTTTTAATGACCAGAAGCAGATTATTTTTTTTATAACAGTCAAAATATCGAATAAGTATCAAATAGTATAACTTATAATACATTAAATTTATAAAATAGTTGTTTTAATAATAAACATTTTTATTTTATTCGAGTAAATTAAATTGAAAGAGATCCCTCACTATAGTTATATTGTAGTTATGGTTCAACACTCCAAATTCTACCTGGAGAAAATTATTTCGATTCTAATTAGGAAACAGATAGCTATTAATTATTATAGGTTATTGTTAAAAATAATTACAAATCTGATAGGAAATAGTAAAATATTATATATATATATTTTTTTTTGGCAAAATGTATGGATAGTGTTATACCTAATTACTTTAAATTTCACGAAAAAAATACAAAATAAAAATACAATTGACTTAGAAAATGAGCGTGGGCAGTTGAATGAATAACTTTGTTGGTAAGCTCATTACGGCCGACCATAAAGTATGATAATTTCAATTCTTATATTCTTATAGAAGTGAGTAAGTATATTCTTATACGTTAGCTCCGTTACATAATAATATATTATGTATACAAAATCAGTATTTTATTGGTCTGTATATTATAACTATAGGTATCTATCTACTCATACACCGATTATGGTAATATTTCGCGAACCGTGTGACAGCTGGATCCAATATCAAGTCGAATCGCTGTCACTGTTGCAGAATCGGTGTCGAAATACTAAAAAATTCGTCTCCGAAGTACTCGTCGTACCTTTCATAGGTACCTACTGCCGTCCCGATTCCGGTGGCTGTGCAAGTCTTATGTGAAATCCTCGACGTCTAAGTCTCACCCGCCGGTTACATTATTGCACAGTTATCCGCAGTTCATTATATTCGCGTGCATTCAAATGGCCGGCGTGTACATCCGGAGACACGGAAGTGTAGTTATCGATTTGTCGTCATCGCGGTCGGCTGTACAATCGCGTAACCTGCAGACTCCAGTGGCGGCGACATTGCGATGGCGGTCCGACTCGTACCAAGTGAACGGTCCCTGTAACAGCGTCGACCCACTCAGCAATAATAATTCGCAGCTGGCTGACACCAACCCGGTCGTCGAGCTGACGAATCTCCCGCACAGCTGCGGCGCACGCGACGATGAGCTGCAGTCATCTCACCATAACCAGCTAGGTAGATGATTAATAAATGATTGATATTATAGTGTTTATAGTGCGTATCGATGTGTGTAGAGCGTACGTACCTATATGATAGGTAGGTATATAATAAATTTCAATGTATAACACAATGACTAATAACCGTTGACTGCAACCAGATATAATATAATATAATATAATATAATAATTAATAATATAATATAATATAAAATATAATATAATGTCTATGACTGTAACACGATTTCAATTTTAATGTTATTGATTTCCACGATAACCAGTATTAATGGTATACTTTGATCAGAGAGTGGGGTTTTAGAGCATCTCTGCAGTATATATTTTGTTTTATCTCATACCTATTCCACAGTTGTAAATTCACAGACAAAATCCAATAAAAATGTTCATAATATTTTTATTACCTTAAATTGTGATATGTAATCAAGGCATATAGACGTTAATAATAATAAGGTAGTTAATTTTCATAGGCCTTATTATACTGTTAAACTCATAGACGGAGCATCACTGGTTGGAGGGGTTGGGTGGTGCGGTCACAACCATAGATAATATATATACATGGATAGGACATCCCTATTATACTTAATACACACGGTATAATGTGACAGAAGAGAATATAATATGTTACAACACTGGTTACATGTGGTTACATTAATGGTTTATGATAAAACTATGTTATCAACACATTATTTAGAAAAGTATTAAGAATTTTTTAATTTTGACTCCCCAAAGTACCAACTAGATTCACTTTCTGATCGAACGGGGTACTGAAGTTGAAAATCGAAGAACTTTTACTGACCCAAAACGTGATGACAGACACAAAAAAAACACACACATCATGGTAAAATCAATACATTTATCTCTCCGCTCAGAATATAAAATACAATTGGTAGGTACATACATTATAAAATTACTCATTACGCCATAATATCGTTTTTGTATATTGTTTTCTCATTGTTTCCTGTCTTTTTTAGATTCTGAGCGGAGCGATGAATGTATTGATTTTACCATGATGTGTTTTTTTTTTTGTGTCATCACGTTTTGGGGCAGTAAAAATGCTTCGATTTTTGACTTCAGTACCTCGTTCGATCAGAAAGTGAATCTAGTTGGTACTTTGGGGGGTCAAAAGTAAAAAATTCTTAATACTTTTCTAAATAATCGAGTATCGAGAAAAACAAACCAAAAATTAAGGGAAAACGGGAAATTTTACGCACACTCATTTTTCGACAAAATCGATTTTGGTTTTTTATGCAACTTTAAAACAAATGACCATAGGTACAGACATAACCAACTTTGTGACGGGGAGAAACGAGGCTCTGACCCCGGTGGCTGTGTTTCAAGCCCTTATCCGTCTTGCACGGGCGAACTCTCTCCTCGCCTTCGTGACACGGTCTCATCCCTCCGGCGAGTTTTAAACGCGGGCGCCCGGACGCCAGTCACGCCTCCCGCCCGCCGGCGGCTCTCTTTCTGAGATCGATCGTTGGGTCTCGAGTCCCGTGTCGGCGACCGCCGGTATCTTACCTCCGGACAAGTTTCTCCCCTTCTACTAATGCGTTACTCCCACAGTCTCCACGAGGCCGTCCACATAGGCGCGGGTGTGCGACGAGCCGGGCGCGGGCGCGGGGCATGGCCGGCGCACGCGTGCGGCCCGTCGGGCACGCGCTCCACTGCTAACCAGAACGTCGCTTTCCTTCCGGGCCGTGAGGCATTGTCGGTCTTCGCGGCGGGGCGTATTTCTGGTTCCCGTGGAATGGGATTTCGGAAGCCATTCTTCCCGGTACCCACAACGACCGTTTTCCCGCTGGCATTATCGTCGGGGACGGAGTTTTAGTCCGCCGCGGCGCAACCCTTGTTGGAGCGGTACGGTTTTTGTCGCGGGTTTCCGTTCCCGCACCGATTTCTCGGCGGTGCTTACTAGCGGCGATGACCCCGAGCCGGTCTTCTCCGTGCACTAGGCGTCCTGAACGGTCTGGGTTCAATTGGTCGGACTCTCGATCGGAGTCGGACGAGTGATAGCCGGCATGTGATCGGAGTTCCACGGATAGGCTGGCGTGAGGTACCTACGCGTGGTTACTTTCTCCCGATCCTTCCGTCTCCACTCGCCCAATTTCCCCATCGGTATGTCGCAGATCTGCGGGCATTTCCTTTTAGTTGTGCCCCTATTCCTACTCGGGTCTGGTTTTCCTCGTGCGGATTAGGAAGGGGTTATCCCTCTTTACCCTCGATCCTGGCTTCCCCAGGATTCCGTGTCGGAATCTTACATTAACGCCGAAGCACGCCTAACGAGCCAGCCCTTCATCAGTGCGCTTCTCAAGCGATTCATGTGCGAATCTTTGAAGCGCCCGGAACATGACCTCAGATCCGGTCATGTGCTCTAAGCTGCACGGCCAGTCCGCACCGGTCGCTTGCGCCGCAGCTATGAGTTGTTCTCTTTCTCGGTCAGCAAGTGGGCATTCAAACAGCAGATGCTCGGCGGTTCCTGCCGGGAACCCGCAACGGCAAGCTGCATCGCCAGTAAGGTTGAAACGGTGGAGTGAATGATTGGAGTCCCCGTGCCCCGACATTAGCTGAGACGTGAAGTGGTCTGGGATACACCACCCACGGTCCAGCCGCATCCGGACGTCCGGGAACCACCTCTCAGTCCACCTTCCCTTACTAGAGGCGACCCACTGTTGCTGCCAAAGGAGGATGGTTTCAGCGGTATATCTTTCCTCCCTATTCGCTGCCTCGAGGGCCGTCATCGCGCCTCGCCTTACCGCGGCTCTGTCCCTTTCAATTCTGGCCAGTTTCTTTAGCTCGAGGTCCAGCGGGGGCACTCCCGCTAGGACCTGCAACGCCACCGTGGACGTCGTCTTATAGGCCCCCGTTATCGCTAACAACGGTTGTCTCTGTGCCATATTTGCCCTCGCTCTCCTGTGTCCCGAAGCCATGCACTTCTCCGCCCAAATCGATGCCGCGTACCCCATCTGAGGTACGAACACCGATTTGTAGATCCGTAGTGCCACGTTGCTTTTAAGTCCCCATCGGGTCTTGGCGACTCCATGCAGTCTGCTGAACAGGCTTTTCGTCGCTTCGGCCTTCTCCGCTAGGTGAAGGCTGAAGTCCTGTTTTTGGTCAAATGTGACCCCAAGGTATTTCGCCTTGGCGGTCGATCTTATCTTTACTCCGCCCAGTCGGAGTTCCAGCGGCTTCGAGAGCGAGTTTTTAAGCCATAGCGTTTGAAACTTGGCCGCGGAAAAGGTGAGTTTTCGCTGCTCCGCCCATTGCGACGCTCTCTCGAGTAACGCATTTGTTCTACTAGTGACTTCCGGTCGGTGTTTACCGGAGACTAGAATCGCGATGTCGTCTGCATACGCGACAATTTCTGTTCCCTCAGGCAGTTCCTGCGTTAGCAACGGATTCATCGCGTATCGCCACAAGTCCGGGCCGTAGCTCGATCCTTGCGGCGTGCCCTTAGTTAGGGTCCTCGTTATGTCGACGCCGCCGATCCTCATACCGGCCCGACGGCCGTCGAGATAACTCTTTGTCAGTTCGATGAGCCCGCTGCTGCAGCCTGCCTGTTGCATATCGAGTATGAGCTGGGGCCACCAGAGGCAGTCGAACGCGCCCGATATGTCCAGGAATACGGCATGCACGTATTTCTCTGTCCTGTTTTCGGTCCAGCTGAGTACGTGATTGATCGCGTCGATCGTGGAGAGGCCTTTCGTGAACCCGAATTGTCTTTTCGACATGCGGGGATCCGTATCTTTGCGGATTCTCTCTACTATAATGTGCTCAAGCGCTTTCGAGATCACCGGCAGCAAGCTTATAGGTCGATACGACTTCGGCTCCGCCGGGTCCTTACCCGGGGCTTTCCTGAACACTACTAGACGTGCAATCTTCCACGATTTCGGGAATCGCTTCGTCCTAAGACAACAATTGAAGGCCCATGTTATGTCCTTGCCTATCACCGGCCACGCCTGTCTCAGTATTTTCGCCGTTATGCCGTCCAAGCCTGGTGCCTTGTTCGGAGCCATTCTCCAGATGGCTCCCTTGACCTCCTCCACATCGCAAGGGTCAATCGGTCCCGACTCTACTTGTTCCGGTCGAAATGTTCCCAGGCCGACCCCCGTTCTTTCCCGGGTTTCTTTTTGTTCCAGGTTCTCGCCTACTTCCGTATCACCTGGAACCAAGGCATCCATGAGTGCATCGCCTGTCTCCTTAAGAGTTAACGTGTACGATCCGTCCAGCTTACGGATCGAGGCCGGAAGGTCTTCCGAAGGCTTAGTCCCTCCGGTTTTCAGCCATTTGAAGACGGGTCCCCACGGGTCGCTATCTCCCGCGTCCGTGACGAATTTTCGCCAAGCGCTTCTTCTCGCTCTGAAGCAATGCCTCTTGAACGTGCGCTTACGTCTCATGTAGACAGTACGGATAGCCCGTCTTCTGAACGCAGTTTTTGCATTCCTAAGCTTGACCTTCCAGCGGCCGAGTGCACTCAATTCGCTATCCAGCGCTTCGTTCCACCACGGGGGAGGTCTCCGTCTGGCCTGGGTCCTCTTGGTCATTTTGACCTCACAGGCCATTTCCAGCACTTCGGCGAGTGCTGCCGTGCAAGTTTCAACGTCTGGCGACTCGAGACTTCGCGATTTCGCGTCTCTGCATTCCCTCAGGAACTTCCGGAACTCAGTCCAATTCGTTTTGGTGCAATTATATTTCCTTGCCGTATCCTGGGTCTCGACGCGCACGTCTGCCCTCGTTATTATATTAAAGCTGATCAACGCGTGATCGCTCGACGTAAGGTCGTGAGTGGCCGACCAGTCCGCAACCCTGACGTTGTTACGCGTCAGCGTCACGTCCAGGCAGGCCGACCCCCTGTTCCTAAACGTCGGAGGGTGCCCCGCCCTGTTATGCACTGAGAGGTCCTTCCGACCAATCAAGTCCACGACCATGTCTCCGCGGGCGTCCGAGACCGTGTCGTGCCACACCGATGACCGTGCATTTACGTCCGCGCAGATCAATACGGCACCATTGACTTTGCCTAGAATGTCGTCTAGCTCGTCAACGTATGTCTGGGTCGGCTCACTGTGCTGAAAGTAAGCGGAGACCAACGTCAAGGTAACGTCTCCATAGCTCAGCACGGCCACGGCAAAGTGGCTGGAATCAAATTGTCTAAGAGTCAGGAGTCCTACGGCAGGGTTCACGACGACGATCGCAGCCATGGGCGTGCGACCGGTCGCTATCACCCTAAAGGGGCGCCTATCCAGTAGGTAAACCCCTCTGCCGTCGGTCGCTGGCTCTTGTATCAGGCAGACATCTATTTCGTTCCTGACTAATAGTCTTTCAATTTCATGCATGACAGCTTTACTTCTGGCTGCATTTATTTGATAAATTTTAATTAGCGTCTCCGGTGGCACTTGGCCGACCGTGTTTTCAAGTCTACTGGCGTCAGATGCAGCGCTGACATCTGAGCCAGCCGTTCCTTCTTTATCAAAGTCACCCTCAATTTGAGCTGGCTCCTCCGCGAGGACAGCTAGGGTGGTTTCCGCATCTGCCAAACCACCTGACTCGGTTGGTAAGTCTCCGGGTGCCACATCCCCGGGATCGACAGTCTTTTTTGGGCACTTAGCCCGTTTTCTCAACCTGAGTACTTTCCGTCTCACTCCCTTCCGGGAGCGAGCCGGTGCCCGCACTGGGTCGCAGCTAACAGCTGCGGCCGCAGCCTTGACCATAGGTACATAAAATTTCACCGAATGTTTATATAAGTATATTCTATCCACCATGCAATTTTCAAAAATTTTCGACTTAAGTTGAACTATTCATAGGCATTTGAAATTTTCGATCATTATTAGTTTTTTTTTAATCGATAAAAATTTATTTGTTAGGCAGAAAAGCTTGAAAATTTATTACTAGATTCTTAACATATTGTTAAAATAGCAGTTGAAAAATAAAATAAATTCATAGTCACAATTTTTTTTTATAAGCATTCAAAGTTTGAATTTTGACAAAATACGTAAAAATCACGAAAATTCACAAATTATTTTAAGCTAGAAATTCATAAAAAATTTTATTTTTAAATCTAAAATTTGAAAATTTAATACAAGATTCCTTAAAAGTTTTTCAATCTTTATCACAAATAAAAAGTCCAGCGGAAATTCAAATTAAATTTTTATGAGCATTTGAAATTTAAATTTTTACAACATTGGATTTTCACTGGACCGATTATATTATGGCTCACAAATACATTATGTATTTTTTTTTTTTTTATTGATCAAAAGGACATCGGCGACAACGGATTATGTATTTTGATGGGTTTGACGAATGTAGGAAAAAAAGTCCCTGGAAAAAAAGATTCGGAAAAAAAGTCCCCGGTGAAAAAGTCCCCGGTAAAAAAGTCCCACGGAAAAAAAGTCCCACGGAAAAAAAGTCCCCAAATTAATATTTGATTTAAATTAAGTCTTTTATCGTATAGGTATTTATAATCCTAACCTAACCTAACCTAACCTAACCTAACCTAACCTAACGCTTCTCATGTGAACTAGCCCTTATACTGCAACGGGAGACTTTTTTTCCGGTAACTTTTTTTCCGGGAACTTTTTTTCCATGGGACTTTTTTACCGGGGACTTTTTCACCGGGGACTTTTTTTCCGGATCTTTTTTTCCGGGGACTTTTTTTCCGTTTACCGGGTTTGACATACGTGATTAGCAATTTCTTAGTTTGGTAGGTTATTGAACTAATTTTTGTCAATCAAAATGCATATATCTAAATTACTATAGAATGGAATGGTGTGAACAGGTTTAATTTGTTGTATAAATAGTTTAAATTAGTTTGAAAATATTGTCGTGTATAGCAAATAATACTATACCTAAGTAATAGCTGAAAGTTTTAATTATCTTCGATTGAGTGATGTATTTATGGTAGGGAGGGGCAGGTGGTGATTTGGATAGGTTGGTACATTTTTGATTAATATTGCAGGGTTTTTAACTGTAAGTAAAAAATAATGATTGTATAATAGTATTATTTTTTTATACATTCTGTGATAGTTTCAGAACACGGAAATGTATATAATGGGTAAGGGGTAGACTTTTTTTCCCCTGAGGTGCAAAAATCTAGAAATGTCTTTACTACGGTTAATATTTTTCAAATCGTAATGAGATAACTAACAAGTGACAACGTTTAGAGAAAACTCTAGTGGTGACATCTGGAATATATACTGATAGCTGTATAGATTTAAATACTAATGCGTGGAGCGAGAAATTAATTCGAAATAATTTAATAATAATATAACGTGTGTGCCTAAGTGTAAGATGTAAAAATAAAAATTTATAACACAGATTAACAGGTACAAAAAATAATAATCATAATAACAAAATAATATAATAAAACATTTTAAGATTTTGACTTCCTTTTAACATGTGATACCCGATGGCACCTTCTAATTGTCTCCAAGAATTAGGAAATTTAAATTACTTTTGAACCAAATGTTTTGCAAACATATTTTTGATGAAAAAGCTTATTATTTTTGGAATACAATTTTTCAAATTATCATGTCACGATTATAGATATATTTCTACTTACTTTTGTAAAATAACACGTTATGTATAAATATTATTTTTTAACTGCAGTGATGAGTGTCTTATACAATTATTGTTTTTAATATTGCAGGATTTATTTCTGTTATCAGTGAAAACAGAAAATCAATAACATTTCAAAATATCAACAAGCCATCATCAAGTATAGAGCTGTAAGTATATATGTAGTACCTATCACTATAGTATACAACTATACAAGATATATTTTAATGTCAACGTGGCTGGTATAATTTTTTTTAGATTTGTGGTGTTTTTTAAACTTAAGATAGTGCAGAGAATATAGTAGAAATGTATCTACATGTATCGGTATATTGATTATGCTTTTATGAGGTATGACTACTAAAAACTTTACAATAAACAGTTGAGTTAGCTATAATATATTTCAAACTAGGTCAACCATTTAAAATGAAAATTACTTATACCTAAATATGTATGAAATGTTTTAATTACGAAATATTGCATTGTGTAATGGCACCCACCTATTATACAAATCGTATACTCGCTCATATAATGGACTATAATAAATATTTATAGTTGTTTTAGATTCTGAGCGTAGCAATTAAAGTGATGTGTGTTTTTAGTTTTTTGTTTATTGCATCACTAATAGAAGTATTATAAGAACAATTCCAATCTGAGGATGGTTTCAGGTAGGAAATAAGATCTAAAGGTACTCAATATAGCCAAAAGTAAAAATTGACCTATATTTTTTAAAATAATAATATTGGTAAAAAAATGTTTACGCGATACCAGTTTTCGACAAAATTTATTTATATTTTGCTTGTAAATTTAAAATAAATAATTGTTGAGACTTGACCTTTTTACTAAACATTTATATTCATATAATTTTCAAAATAATTTGCTCTTTTTTAAAAAATATTTATAGAAATTTTAAATTTTTTACAAGTATACAGTTTAGAGATTTTATACAAAGTTTTTCATAAATTAAAATATAAAATAAAAATTCTCTCTATTTTGTTAAAAGTATTCTGGATTTTAATTTTGGAAAAATTCTGATTATGATCGATTGCTATTTTGTAGACTAGTAATTAAAAATGTATAATGTTTTAGATTCTGAACGAAGTGATGAATGTATTGATTTTACAATAATGTGTGTTTTTTTTTGTGTCTGTGTACAGCATAACTAGTCGAAATAATGCTTCGATTTCAAACTATGGGGGTGGTTTCCGATGTAAAATTGAAGATCCTTGGTGCATTATAGAGGTCAAAAGTAAACATTTTCCAACAGTTTTCAAAAAAATCGAGAAAAACAAAAAAAAAATGACAAAAAAACGGGAATTTTTACGCAAAACCAGTTTTCTACCAAATCGATTTTTTTATATGGTTATAATTCAAAAAATAATCACCATAAATACTTGAAATTTTCACCAAATGTTTATGTTAGTGATATTTATATACAGTTAAATTTTCAAAAATTATTGACTTTTTGAGTTAATTATAGACCACTGAAATTTTCGATTTTTTTGAGAATTTTTTTTGAAGTGTCGGTAAAAAAATGTTAAACGACAAAAAAAACTTGAAAATTTAATACGCGGTTCCTTATGAGTTGTTCTTATTGTAGCTAAAAAAAATTAAATATCGTAAGTCACAATTTTTTTTTAATAAGCGTTTACAGTTCAAAGTTTTACGAAATCTGTCGAAAACGCGAAAATTTGCGAGTAATTTTGAAGTTGAAAAATCATAAAAATGTTTGTGTTTATAACTTAAGATTAAAAATACAACACTAAGTTTTCTATTAGTTTTCCTTTAAGTAGCTATAGAGAAAACTCGAAACATCATTATAGGAAAAATTTTAAGTGCGTTTGAATTTTAAATTTTTACGAAATAGCGTAACGATAACGATTTATCCTCAAATGATTTTAAACATTTGTTATTATTCAAAAAGTATAAGTCATAGATACTTGAAAAATTTTACCAGTTATTTAGATTGGCATTTTCTTTACATGATTTAATTTTCAAAATATTTTGAATTTTTTTGAGGTATTTATAAACAACTGAAATTTTCAATTTTTCTGAAATTTTTTTTTTGAAGTGTCGATAAAATTTTTATGGCCCTATCAAAATACTTGAAAATTTAATACAAAGTTCCTCATAAGTTATTCTTATAGTGATTAAAAAATTATAAGAATACATAGGCACGATTTTTTTTTTATTAGCATTTGAAGTTCAAATATTGACTTAATACGTAAAAATTACGGCAATTTTCAAATTATCTTAGATCGAAATTCATAAAAGTTTTTATTTTTATACCTAAGATTTGAAAATTTAATACAAGGCTCCTAAAATATTTTTACAATAGCATTTCAAAATTAAAGAAATATATAGTCACAATTTTTTTTTATAAGCATTTACAATTCAAATTTTGACTAAATACATAAAAATTACGGCAATGTTCAAATCATCTTAGATCGAAATTCATAAAAGTTTTTCTTTTTAATTCTAAGATTTGAGAATTTAATACAAGGCTCATAATATAGTTTTGCAGTTGAAAAATAAAAGAAATATATTATAGCTACATTTTTTTTTTACGTGCATTCAAATTTTAATTTTGACAACATACGTAAAAATCACGAAAATTCGTAAATTATTTTATTCTATAAATTCATAAAAAATTTTCCTTTTATACCTAAGATTTGAAAATTTAATACAAGGCTCCTTACAAGTTTTTCAGTCTTTATCACAAACAAAGTGTCCACCGGAAATTCTAATTAAATTTTTATTAGTATTTGAATTTCAAATATTGACAAAAATTCGTCAAAACCATGAATATTTGCAAATTATTTTGTAGTTCAAAATTCATAATATTGTTTGTATTTATATCTAAGGTTATAAAATTTAACACCAAGTTTTCCATAAGTTTTGCTTCAAATAACTATAGAGAAAATTTGAAGTGTCATTATAGGAAAAATGTTTTTAGCGTTTGAGTTTTAAATTTTTATGAAATCGCGTAATGATAACGATTTATCCTCAAACCAGGTATATGTATATCTATGATAATATAAAGTATTATGAATTATGATAACTACATGCAATGTTTTTGGAAAAATTGATTAACCATGCCTTATTCAAAATGCGTCCTAATTGAAAAATAATGTATTTGTTTCAAAATAGAATATATGACAATATTAAAATACAATATATCCTAGACTGACAAATCATCTCCGTTCAGAATCGTTTTTCGTATACCTATCATTGCATTCAAATTTAATCCCATTCATTACAGTAACCTACTGTACAGCAGAGCGACATCCACGACTTACCCCCTTTTTTGATACGAAAATAATTTTCATAAAATAAATTTGGATTATTTTTCTTACTTGCTAAAATATGGTTGAAAATGTCAACAACAAAAAGTCAACTACGCTTTATTTATATACTTTTACTGAAAAAAAATGTTCGTTTCTTTTTGTATTATATATATATATATATATATAAATAAAAATTAGATGTTTGGTTTATTGTTTACAAAACTTAACTGTGAAACAATCAACTTATTTATAGAAAAAAATGTGCTCATAATGTTTATTAATTATTATGGTTTATATTAGATATAATAAAATTATATCGACACAGCGGGTAAATATAGAAATAGTAATAGCATTATATTATCATTATCCATCAACAGCAAACAACGTCAAAACGAAAGGCGAAAATCCAAAAAAATGATAAATACGAGTGGAAAATAGATTGTTTTTACAACAATCTCGATAGCGATAAATCCATATTATATTGTTTACAATATAAAACCAATGGATGCTACAAATAACTCGTGCCATACTGCCTCATGTGGAGCATAATATTTATATTTTATACGTATATAATCGATACGATATTTTTTGTCAATTAAAATAATAACGAAAAGGATAGAATCAATATATGATTTTATGTCGATTTTTGAAAATCGATTGAAGACACATCACGTTCGAGACGCGTGATTCGTCTTTCATGAGTATTGAGTAGAATAATATTCATTATTCAATATTATTGTAACGTGCCAGTCGCGTGATTCGTCTTGAACGTTATTTATATTTAAATACAGATCGTTTCGAATGTGTTATTGTGTTAATACAGCAATTTAAAAAAATCAAAAATATAGAGGCACAATATAAGTAGTTGTAAAGTTTTCACCATTATATTATGTATATTATTATATTCAAAACGTTATGAATTATCTTAAGCTACCTATAATTGGATATTGAATGTTTGTCACCTATTCACGCCGTTTTACGTTACCCATCTTGGCATTGACGGTATTTTAAAAGTTACAACAACAATAATATAGGATCTTTAATATCTGATATAGATACTATTATAATTAGATCAACGTACGATAGGGATAAATGTGTAACTAAAAGAAAAATAAATAAATAATATAATGGCCTTATAAATAGACGCATCGTGTGTCTTCATTCGAATCGTTTTCCATTTTTCGAAGTACCTTAAGTACCTAGTACCTACACTCGAAATTTCAATTGACTTTTTAAAAATTTAAACTTTTCATTAACAATTATTAATCTTATATTTTTTTGCAACTATAATTATTTATTATTTATCACATTGTGTTATATATAATATAAATATATACTATATAGTGTTTATTGAAATAGGTTCTTCTACTATAATTCTAATATGGTTTCTGGTATCAGTGGTATCTAACAAATTGAATCTAATACGTGTCAGAAATAAAAAATTCTACTTACTTTTCAAAATAAAACACTAAAAACAAAGAACAAAAATTAAGTGTGTAGTGATGTATTTTTTCGTAAAAATTCGACAAAATCTGTTGTTTTTTGGGTGTAACTTAAAAAGACAAAACAAATAACCATAAGTTCTTGAGATGTTTTCTAACTTTTTATATTAGCATTTTCATAATACATCTTAAAATTATTTTTAAAAATGTTTTGAATATTTACTATGTTTTGGAGCTAATTAAAGAAAAATTTCACTTATTCAAAAATATTGAAAATTAAATATTAGGTTTTATATAAGTTTCAATATCTACTTATTTATAAATATTAATGATACATATACACAGGTTTTTTTTATAAGTATTTGAAGTTCAAATGTTGATAAAATTTGTTGAAATCTCGAATATTTGTAAATAATTTCGCTGTTGACAAATTATAAAATATTCAGGTGCATTTGCTTTACATAGCCTCTCCCCCTTTGTTCAGAATCAGTTTTTTGTTTACAATTAATTCAAATTTATCACATACATTACAGTGACTTACTTAATGACGAGGTAAATTTAACACATAATGTATATATGAACGGTTACCTTTTTACAATTTTACATTATAATTCTACAGTGCAAATATTATATTATTGTGAATTTGTATTATGTACATAACGTAGCTTTATAGACCTATAGGTGTTTGTAGACGAAAAATCCCACTGACAATAATCCAAACAATTTATGCAAATAAAATATTAACTGTATGTATTTAAAAATTGAGAGTTCCTGGTTACTGTGTGCCAGCAATATACTATCTAATACATATAATGTATATAACACCAGTATTCGGTAAAATGATGTGAACAAATGATAAATTGCTATTATATAGGGTTGGATTAGCTCAAAAAAACGGACCGGGAAATAATTTTTTAACAGGCCCCTGCTCTCAGCTCACAGCCTGTGCTATGGAGATGTTAGTACTGAATAATTTTGTTGCTCACTCAGTAGGGTAAGGGGGGGGGGGGGTGGGTAGGGTTCTTTGTTGGTACGGCACTATTAAAATAAAGTTAATTTATAACCAATGTTACCATATTTCAACAGACGCTGACACGAAAAGTTTATGAAAAAAAAACATAAAATTGAATTGATAATTGATAATTCTTACTATAATTATTTTCTAATGAAAAGCAAATTAAAAAAAAAAAAATGATAATTACTATAAATAGCATAAATACACTATAAAAACATACTAGTGCAGGGCGTCGTACTATAATATATTATCATACCTTTTAAAGATAAAGAAAATTAACAAATTATATTTGTTTACATTAAAATAAATATATAATAAATAGTAGTAATAATAATATCCTCATCCTCGGTATTTTATATTTAAATGTTACATACCATATAGTTTTGGCTATAGGTAGGTACGGTTATCACAACAGTTAAATATTATTAATAATATTATATTATTAGTTTTATTACAATTTAACATTTACAAAGGCCACCAAATAGCCTACTGCAGCCCCCATAGGATCATTTTCAAGGTGGCCTACCGGGAAAATCCCCGGTGGCCTATAGTCCAACCCTGATATCAACATTCGACACTGATAAAATAATGTTTTATCCATTTCGAACATTGAAAAATGTTACAACTTAATCTGAGCGAGCACTTTAGTGTTGCTACTATTAACATGCTGTACCTACTAACGGGCAAAATGAATTGATTAAAATATATACCTACAATTTTTTTTATTAAATCTTAAATCATTATTTTTAGAATTAAATAAAATTGTGAATTTTTAATTCAAGCTGGATTTGATTTGTTTATTTTTTACTATATTATTAGTAATAATATAGTAAAAATTATGTAATAATTTATTACATTTAGCTAAGATGGCGGTTGTTGGATAATCATTAATTGACTCCTATAAAAAGTCGCCTTGAACTATCATAGGTTTTAAATCAACATAATTTATAAATCTCTTATTTAATATAGGTACTCGGTTATATATAAAGATATACTTAAATCGTTCAATTAGAGTTAGTTTACTGTGGCTGAACACCAAAAAATAGTTTAAAATATAAAATATACTCAGATCATGTAGTTTTAATGTGAAAATGAAAAATTCACTAAATGAATGTCAAAAATGTGTTAGACTGTTATAATAGTATTCATGACAAGAAATAAGTAATATTTTATGACAATTACAAACACCCATCTGTTATTTTACTATGCTACACGAGGCAATTTCAATAAAACAAACAGGTGTTTTGTTGTATAGTTTATTTAAAATATATATATATATATATTACAAAAATAAAGTTAGTTGACTGGAATAAAAAAAAAATATGAAACGATTGGTTTATTACAATTTACACACCACTGTATAAGTAATGTGTGCGCTCGACGTACAACAGTGTTACACCCGTTTTTCAGTTATCTAGTAAAATATTATTTATTACATTAACGTTGCTTTTTAGTTTAATGCTATTATTCCAACAATACGTTTAATAATTATATTTCTTTACTTTTATAATAAAATAAAATAAGATAGGGTTTTTTTTTAAATGAATTCCCCTAAACATAGTTCGGAATACATATCTGCTATTAATGTAGAACAAACCAAAGACGAAGTCTACAAATTCAATTTCAGCATCAACGACAGAGAAAAAAAGTAATATTAATGAAGTATAATACTGTGTTAGCATAATATTATACAGGTATTTTGTTTCTAAAAGTGCGTAAAATATAATTTATAATTTATATGTAAGATGTAGACGATAAAGTTTTAAATTTTGAACAATACCTATATAATTTTATTATTTCGTTCAATATTGCGTTAAACCTAATACCTATATTATTTTTATCAAGAAAAGTTTTTAAAATTTAATTTTGTGTTAATAGTATATAATATTACATACTATTATTAAAGTATAGCTAGTTTTATGAAAATAGTTAAGTACCTACTTACTACCTATTATATTAATGTCTATATTTCGATGTTTTTATCTAAATCAATTAGTTTATTTTTTAAATATCAATATTTTTTTCGATTACCTAATTGAATTTCAAACATAACGAATTTCTGACAAGAATATATTTTATAAATTATTTATTATAACCATATAATTTTCACAATTTTTGTGATACGTTTAAAAAGCATAATTTTTTTTTTTTGGTTTTCCTGTTACCCCCTGTATTGAGTTTTTAAAATTTATTTGGTTATTATATTTTATCAATCCATATAATTATTAAAATTTAAAAACCATTAGTTAAACGACGTATAATATGTGCGCTTTATAATATATAGGTATCTACATTTCATGTGATGAGTGTGCACCTGTAGGTAAACTCTATATTATAGTTATTATAACAATTTTATGCTAAAGTTAATATTAATGAATAATATGAAAAGTGTTGAGTTCACATTAATTATCTGAGAATACTAGTTATTATAATCCTAATTAACTGATATGGGTAAACATATATTGACATATTTACTTTGCTTAATAAAAATTAAATGAAAAGTCCTCAACGACATGTGTATTGTTTTATAAATTAATGAATTATTACTGTAATAGTTACATTATAATAAATTAGTGACAATTTTGTCATTTTGTGATACTTAAATAAAATAACATTATACTTACTTGTAAGTACTAACTTGTACATACGTTTTTGGTAAATTCTTATTACACATATATATATTTTGACAAATTTCTTTTCCTGAATCATTATTATTGCTGTCTTTTGATGATGAGGAATTTCTATTAAACTCGTTTTAATTATATAAAAATAGTTAAGCTAGTGACTTCAAACGTAGAATAAGTATATTTTAAAACCATAATATAAGATATCAATAGTACAATAATATCCATTTGCCGTTCATAGAACTGAGTAATAAAAACATACATTTTTTATGGCTAGTTAAAAAAAATATTACGTTTTCAATGCTAATAACATAATTTTGGTCAGAAAATTGTTTTCTTATTTATTTGTACAACTGAGAAATGCCACATTTTAATGCATATTTTATCTTGGTCCGAAATTTTAAAACTCTCTAGATTTAGATTTTTAAAAAAAATAATCGAAAAACCTATGGAATTAAATTTGAATCCAATGATATTATAAACGCAAAACGATTCTGAGCGGAGACTAAACAATTCTAATTATTTTCTCGTGATTCAAAAATATGATTCGTAGAGACTTGAAACTTTTACGTAGGTATTAGGCACCAATATTTTATACCCAATGATATTTTCAAAACATTAAAATTAATTTTATGCTTTTGTCTATTTATACTACGAACCTATTCACACCATTTTACGGTAAGGTGGTATATATTGACTCAAAAGTGAAAATTTAATAACATTATTTAATATAAATGTATGTTAATATAGGATAAATATTTATTATTATACCTAAACCTAATAATTAAATATTTAATAAAAAAGCGGATAAGTCGTGGATGTCGTTCTGCTGTACAGTTGGTTACAAGTGGGTTACTGTAATGGATGGAATTAATAATTTTGAATCCAATGATAATTATTATTATATCATTGTATACGAAAAACGATTCTGAGCGGAGACGGTTTATCTGTCTAGGATATATTATACATTATTAAAAATTTTCAAATCTTAGATTTAAAAAGTACTTAAATGTTTTGAAAATGTTACCATGTCTAGGTAAGGCTAATATAGGTAAACAACCCAAATTTCAAGTTTTACGAATGTTTTTAACCGAATTACAACAAAAAAACTCCCAAAATTAAATGTCTATAAATAGCTCAAAAATGGCTAAAATTTTCCGAACTTCAAACTGTAAGAAACAAAATCCAAAATACAACAAAAAAGATCTCCCGTCATTTTTCATTTGAAGCAATATTTCTGGTAGAAAACGTCGTCCGTAATTATTTAATATTATAAAATCGTATAAATTCGAAAATCGAAAAATGGCCTCATTAAAGTACCAGCTCAAGAACATTAACTTTCAGAAAATATGCTATACTTGATACGTTTGAGCAAGTTTAGAGGTAGAAAAAGTGTTTACAGAATAAAAAAGAAAAAGAAATAAACATTATAATAAAACCAATATATTCCTTGCTCCGCTCAGGATCTAAAATTGGTCAATATGAAATATTGAATAAAAGGTTTATCATTTATATTATAAAATATTATATAATATCATCGCTTAATATTAATTATTATATTTTGTTCTAATCTAAATTTTATTTCAATTAACTTGTATAACTTGTACCTATAATTTGTCTATAATTACTAAACGTGCAGTTTATCCTGTTATCATAAGCAATTTGTATATTATTAGTAAGTAATATTAACTCCCTACCTTCATCACAAGCTATGCTTATAGAAGGTAGGTATAAATTTAAGAGATATTGTATTGTTGTATTAATTATAACGTGTGTCGTGTACAATTAATCTTTTATTTAAATAATAAAAAAAATAAAAAAAATAAAAATAGCATCTACTAATGAAATAACTTAATAATTACAAACTGTATTATGTCAATAGGATATAATAATAAAATAATAAAAGTTACACTTCAAAAGAAATATTTTGAATTTAGATAAGTAGTTAGATTGCAATATTATATTGCAATATAATAATTAGAAACTAATGTACCTAATAACTATTACAAATTATATGTTGGAATATTTTTTCCATATCTAATAAATGTATTACTTAATAATAATATTTTTTTGTATTATCTAAATTTAGGTGTTGTATAATGTTTATGTAATGTCAGGCCCATGTGCAGGACTTCTTAATGGTCGGTGGAGAGGAAGGGAGTTGAAAAAAATGTATAAAATATAGATTTATCATTGATTATTATTATAATTATTTTCCAATATTTTCTTAATTAAATGTACAAAATGTATTTATAGTTGGTCTCTCTTATTGACGTGTATACAAAAAACTAGTCTGGTAATGTTGTTGTTAGTATATTAATTATCGGGAGACATTTTATCTATCTTTCATTAAAAACAAAATAAATTAACTTATTTTAAAGATATTACCCTAACTTCTGGAATCGATCCAAATCACCCCGTTTGGTATTTTAGTTTCATTGCGTGAGCTAAAAACTGTGTAATTTGATACAGTAAGGGCAAAATCTGGCAGTACCAACAATGTGCACATTGCACAGTGTCCGATGGACAAATTTACCTATAATATTGCTTATTGTATAATAATATATAGGTATGTAATAGTTTATAACCATAAACTGTACTAGATATTTAGGTTCAACTGATCACGTCTAGTTTCATTAGTTTAGAAATTAGAGTAAAATTTAAACGTGAGAACATTATCTGTGTTCGGTGTTCGTATTATTGGTTTTTTACGATTTTAATTTTTTTTATCAGTTTTGAATATAATATAACATAGCGTAAATTAGAAATGCTTATAACTCATTTGAAAATTGAACGATTGTAAACAACCAACATACAAACACAAATTATCGTCTTACGATCAAGTTTCATAATAGGTTGATTCTGGCGCATTCGAATTGCGTCCGTAAATGATATTTAGTCCGAGTTGCGTCTGTGGTTTTGTCACGACACATCCGAGTCGCGTCCACAGATTTTTCAGTGACTGAGATGAATGGTTTTAAACTAGTAGATATCTCAAGTATCGATATCTTATCTGTAAATACCCCTTTACAATTTATTGTTGGAAATTAATTTTGTCCATGTTAGCATCAGTCACACTTCGACATTCCATGTTCAACAAATCAACATATTTCTATACAAATTCGCTTTAAAAAAATTATTAAATAATAATGTTCAATGCGGTCGTGTTCAAAAGGTTTATGTAAGTGTTATTTTAAAATGAACGAAAGTAGTGAAATCATTTGGAGGATGTGGAAAAAGAAGAATTTATTAAAAAAAACTATGACCTAGTTTGAAAACAAAAATGTAATAATTACGTCTCGAGTTCGTTCAAAAATTGGCATACAAAGATTTAAGTATTCATTTTATAAAATAATATATAATATATAATAAAAAATTTTAACCACACCATTTATACAAATGACAGTCCTCAGTGGCTCAGTCTGTAAAAGAGGGAAGGTAAATAATACGTATACTATTAACCAGTTAATCAATAATTATTAACCAGGACGCAATTCGTACATGTCGTGAGAAAATCGTGGGCGCAACTCGGATGTGTTGTGCAAAAACCACGGACGCAACTCGGATATCGCAATGTATATTTTCGTATATTACCTAGGACGCAATTCGTATGCAGCCGTAGATTCACTCTAATTTTTAAACTAACGGTTCTAAACGAGATCTGCTGAGCTTAAATTTGTTGTGTATGCATTTATAAGACGGAGACAACAGATGTGGTTGTGATGTCTCCTTAAATTCTGCCCAAAAACCATACATAGGACCCAGAAGGCCCTAGAAGATAACTTTTTTACCGTTATTCACGGAAAAATCTTAGGCATATAATATTAATTACATAAGAATAGATAACAATCATTTGTTATATTGTTAACACTTAATAGTTTTTATCTTTTATATTCAATTTAATTTGAACTGTAATATTACAAGTTTATCTAATAACTCATTAGCGATAAGCATATTTATTTAATTACCTATGTAGTTTAAAATAATTCAGGTTTTGATGCGTGGATACAAATTTATTAATAATATCATCAACATTTAGCTGTTTGACCTCAATTTTTAGGTAATAGATTTTTAAAAGGGATCCCTAATTATATACGCAAAAATTTTATACTAAATAATTACGTTTATAGGTTATATTTTGTTTTATTTAATGTTTTAGCCAATAATATAACATAATAACTATCAACAACTATGAAGTATGCAAATTAATTTATGTTGGTTTAAATTATGTATTCTGAGCGAATCGAAGATTTTATTAATTTCACATTTATTTATGGTTTTATTATATTTTCTTTGAAGGCTACTTAGGATAGAGCCTACAGGTAGGTTAGGTTAGGTCTAGCAATATGAATAATTAGGGGCTACAATGCTGCATGTTACTTGCGTCCCAAAAAAAGAAGGTATTTTTAACAGGTACTAAATTTGACTGGTAACTTGGGTCCCGTTTTGGGGACGCAAGTCGGCTATATAATTATTATAGATATTTACTACTAAAACCACTTAAATCGATAGTATCGTGTCACTAAAATCGATAGTTCATAAACTATACTATATAATAAATCTCACTATTTGAATAAATTGAATACATGAATTTTTTTATTATGCTAAAATGTAAAAATTATGAATTTTATTATTATGACAAAATGTAAAACTTAAATTAAAATGGGGTTTTTTTTGTAAGGGGAACCCGTGGCAACATAGGCTATTGGGTGTGAGGTGGTACGATAGGGGTTATTTTTGCATACTTGTTTGTAGGTTTTTAAGGGGGTAGGGTTGTAACACGAATTTGTGTATGTGTGGCAAGGATATGTTGCTAAAAATCCCGGGTGGTCTCCCATCCGGAAACTAGCAACTGCGGCCGGTACGTACGCTCAATGCGTTTCCGCAGATTGAGTGTACGACCACGCCTTACCAAGCCACAAAATGTGTTTTTATTAACTTATTGATATCGTTTATATCGATATTTTCGGGACGCAATTAGGTTATAAAAAAAGGTATTACGGGACGCAAATAGGCTATGACCCTTTTTGAATCTTTTTTTGCGAGACGCAACTAACCTATTGATAATATTTTCGGACGTAAGTAATATGCTCCCTAATCAGGGTGAATTGTAATATTTTTATATTTATATTTTAAAACGATTTTTTTTGTTGGCAATCATGGTGGAATGTGAAGCCACTCTTATACTCTATAAAGTCTCTCGAAGACTTGCAACCCATCACGCGGTATTATAAAGTATAATGGTGAATCGTTGTCGTTTCAGCTCCTGGTGGTATATATTCTGTCTGAAATGCCGTCAGAAAGAAGTGGGACCTGGATGGGAGCCGGGGTGCTGGCCGAAAACTTGTCCACACCCGTACTGTCCTTCGTTCCGGCACGTGGCCCGGATTCTGGCACTACTCGTTACCGTCGCGATGTTCTGGGGTGTGGTGCTGGCCGTGATCGGCTCGGATGCCAAACCAGGCGGGCAGTTGTTCAACATCGCCATGCTAGTGGTGTTTGCGTATCTGGGTGGATGGGTGTTCCGTATGCTCACCTTGCCCGCACTCGTAGGAATGCTTCTGGTAGGAATCGTCTACAAGAACATTGGTCTCATCCACATAGAAGGTCACTACACGGAGCTCGTCTCCATCTTGAGGTAAGTGTCTGAAAAACGTGGACACGCTCAAATTTCCTTTAGTCCGAACCCTTAAATCGTACTATGCTACTATATTGGTATGTTGTTTTTTTTTGTGGGCGATAAGTTAGTAATGGAATGTGATGGGTAACTCAATCTCACAAATCCATTTTAAACATGCCAAGTATACTTATACTTACAAGTAAAATATTGCTTTGCAACGTCGTAAATAATTAATAAGAAAAAAAAGGTTGTACTAACTAACCAAAAATGTCGTAAAATATTATGTATTTACCTTATCATTTTTATTTTTTTTACTGTAAATTAAAATGTTTCAGTACACTTCATGCTATAACACCAAGTGTAAAATACTTGGTATTTGCTTTTGTACAATTTTTATACTAATAATAATTTCTAAAACATAATATAGGTAATTTTGACAATTAAGATAAAAATGCAAGCTAATGAATGCAGTTTAAAAATTTGGATTAGAGTTAATGAGGATATAATAGATAGGTGATAGTATTGTGGATAAGATTTTATACTTAATAATTGGTGTCGTGCAATGGTAATAAATTATGGAGAGATAGTGCCTTTTATGATTAGTACATTTAGAACTGGAAAAAGAAGGGAAATTAATGGACAAATTAATGAATTAAGAGTTATTATGAAGTTTGAAAACATATAAGAGGTTTGGTCTGTGTTCATATTTTGACTGTTGGTGGATTTTGAATATGATTTGCTTCTGGATTTAATGTTGATTGGAGAGCTTTGACAGGTTGAATACTTAAGGTAGACTTTTTATAAGCTGACTTAGATGCTGGACATCCCGTAAAGTTCGCGGTGTGGTTTAAGGTATATAGAATTAATTAAAATATTAAAATAAGCATTTAGAGGGACTATTTCGGTCTTAGGTACAATCGATCTTCTGGTGGTTTTCACTACATTCGATGCATTAGCTTCATGATTGCGTTAGTTTTTTTGTGCCCGTAGGATTAGCAGTTATGGCATTGTGGTGGGCCTCGTATTTATTTCTATGATTTTTTTATTATAACTTTCGTATTGAGAAGAGATGTTATGTTGTAGATATCACTATTATTTTCTTGTGGACGGATGTATATGAAGAATAGCAGAAGTTTAGGCAATCGTTTTTGTTTTTGGTATTGTAAATGTTTTTAGCCGAGTGTCATGGCTCGGCAAGAGAACGAATAATTTCGGTGTGTGAGGTGGAAATATGTAAATTTCTTTAATCCTGTATGTGAGATGATCAGGATGAGTGTACGAATATAAACTAGCCATAGTTTCATGTAAATAATATATAATTATGTTATAACTACGGAGACCTGAAGGTTGTACATTGAGATATGATGGAGCAGCTTACAGCCTTACAAGTGAAACCATTTGGACTGGTGATGTTTTTTTTGGACGGTGTTGAAATCGTAGAAATTTGTTACATTTTGGATGTGGATGAGAAGGGTTAGAGGCTCCATATTGTGATTTTTGTGAGACAAGCAATCTGGATCTTCTATCGTGTTATTTGTGATCGTGGAAAAAAACATTGTTTTCATTGGTGTCGAGTAAGGCGTAACGATTTATGGAGATAAAAACTTTTGTTTTTGTGTCGTTTAAACTAGGTGAAATTTATGTATTGGACAAGTTTTTTTTCGTAGATTTAGGTGTTCGTAGCGAGGTCGTGATGCCGTTTTTCTGAGATCTATTCATACAGATTGTCATGAGGTAAAATTGATATGATTGCGATTTAATTAATGACTAATGATTATTTCAGACGATAGCGGAGCGTAGACGATTGTGTCGTAAGGGTTTTCACCTTGAACGTTGTGGCCGAATTAATAATAATTATTAATTTATTACAGCCAGAGAATGTCATCAAAATAGAATAAATATTCATATTTTTTAATCGTTGAATTTTGTTTTTAATATTTTCGTGTTAAATCCATTTTTACTAAGTATGGTCATCAGTTCATCATAAAATACATTTAATTCAACTTATTTTACCTATTGCAAATTATTAAGGAGATTTCTTTTATATTTTTTGATACGTATAGTTATAGTTTATACCATAGTTTATAAATATAAAGATAATATATTTATGAGTTTGGGGCTTTGGGAGCGGCCAAGGTGACGATCGTTTAAAACAACAATATTAGGATCAATTATGATACTATTGAATGGCTTTATCGACAATAGGGGGATACTTATCAGGTTATCAGTTATTTTTACAGTGTATAATGTAAATAATAATATGGTTGTATGGTGTTGTGAAGGGCGAAATTCTTCTGTGCACATTTGTTTAATATTACGGTTGGATCAAGGGATTCCTCCTCTCTTATCCGCTAAGACTTATAAGCTGCATTTATGCCTATGGGTTCAATTTTGATGATTTTTGTTTATCTACCACACAATCTCATCATTGAAGCTGTAAGTCTTATTCCTTGACCAATTAAACACAACCAAGTTTAAATAAATAACCTTATGTGTAGATATCAAGTTGGCATTTTGTTTTAGAAAAATTGCGTTAGTGGTAATATTCACGAGAGCGGGATTGGACCTGGATCCGGTAGCGTTGAAAAAACTATACTGTAGAGTATTATTCCTTGCACTCATCCCGTGGTGTACCGAAGCAGCTGTAATTGCGGTGCTTGTTAACTATTTTTTGAGTTTACCGTGGTCGTTTGCTATCCTTTGTGGGTGAGTATCGTGTAAAACTAAGTAAAGTAAATATTTCTGTTCCATGCATACCTAACGATTTCGATGTAATAACACAGTAATCGTATATGTCCCAATCGTAAAACCTTTATTATAACACGATGTCCTCTGTCGTAGATCGATTATCGCTGCTGTGGCTCCGGCTGTAGTAGTCCCTTGCCTATTTCGATTGAGGACGAAGGGTTATGGTGTGGCCAAAGGGATCCCAACGTTGATCATAGCAGTCGCCGGGATTGATGACGCTGCATCAGTCATAGCTTTTGGAGTTGGCACTAGCATGCTTTTTGGAACAAGTACGTACCACCTATAAATCATTAAAAATAAATATGGTAATAAATTGAGTTAACTACAATATTCTTCTTTAATGTAAATAGGTACCAAATTTAAATTACAGAATATTTAAATTAAACATGTTATTTTACTATAGGTACCAGAAACCTGCTGGAGTAATATATTTTAGGTCGTTTATAGCTGTGTAATTTTTATACATATTATTTTTGTGGTAAAAAGTTGAAATATTACCATTTGAACATCTGATTAAATTTAGCCATTGCTTACGGTATGTCGTATGTGTGCAGTGTGTGTTTGCACTCTACAGTATGAACCAATTTTCTTTATAGTTTCGGATTCCATAATATTTAATGTCAATACATAATTCAAACTCAACGTATAATATGTGTTTAACATAAAATATTACTCTAGGCAGTGTTTTTCCTTCCTTTTTCTTGGTTAATAGTTCGTGGTTTTTTATATTTTTTTTTTGCATAAGTTGTGTAAAAAGTTCCCGTGTAGATTATTGTTTTCGAGTCAGTATGCTCAACGCATCCTACTCAGTAAAGTTGTACGAGTATACTTGCTTCCATACAATTTACACAGCTACTACAGAAACTTAAGTTTAAATTCCATCTTATCGGCACGTGAATATTATTATTATATACTATTAGAGAGTTATAGCTAAAAATTTATAATCCGCACCAAGGACGTTTATTGCTATGTCTATGACACTGATGAATGAACGCCATTATTAAATAACCTAGATTATTTTCTCCTTGGATACATAGTGTGAGTAGTGATTTACGTTTACAGAGTGCTGAAGTGCTTGCTAATTTTGTGTGTATATTAGTTAATCGTTCCAAATCCGTATGTAGTTTATTTCGTTAATTCTTCCGCTGGTAAAAATAATTCTTAAATTTTGATCTTAGTAATACCTAGTAACAAACCCTCATCTTTCAATGCTGATTAATGTCAGCTATTGATGAATCGCGTTATGAGTCCCTATTCTCAAACAAATTTGTGCTTGTATCACTATTTCATCGAACCAATAATTTAATTAACCCATTATCTCTGGTATCTGAGCTTTAATTGGAGTGGACAGTTTAACATACTCTTTCTCCTCTATTTCGAATGCTCAATGTATCCCCGAATGATTCGCTTTCTACCATTTTCATCAGAAAAATATTATATTTAACAGTTATGGTTTCTTACTAGGTCTATTTTTTTGTAATAATCCTCACAATCCTAAAATTATAATTGAATGTTGTCTGGAATCAGTTGTTCCAACAGATTAATTTTATCTTGTCTTGAATATTTTACTACCTACCATATTATCAGATCACTTAAACTACCACGCCCCTTCCTGAGTCTGTGACCAAAATTACTTTTATATAAAGCTGATTACACAAACATATGTTCTTTTATATTATCATTTGATTGGTGTTCTACTTTTGTCTTTTACACAATTAGATTTCAATTCGACTTTGAATTCTCTTTTTGATGCGATGCACATTTTTATATTTGATTTTGTTTCTAATGGTGTTTTTATTTATCTTCTTGTCCACCTAGGTTATCCAAGGAACTAAAGGCAATTTCTGTTTTTAAAAAAGAAAGCACATATTAAATTTAAGCGTCTTCTGATATTTGTGAATATAGGAGATTTTCCATACCTAATGCCAATTGAGTCTATAAATGCTTAAGTAAATATGCTAAACTTACCAGATCATCATTAAAAAGAATCCTTGTGACAACTGGGAATTCATCAATGCCGAATGGGAATTGCTCTGATAAAAATATTCATAAACAGCTATGCTTCAATAGATATAGGTCTCATATAATAAACAAGCAACTGCTGATCTTTAAGCCTCTTAATTTCCTTCTGTTGTACCTACTCATATGATCAAAACTGAACTCAATATCGGTGACTTAATTATTTTATCTTTCGATCTACCTAACAATGTTTCCATCAGTGTTGATGTTATAATTGTTTATCTGTGCTTCATTGTTTATCGCAGTGTTTCCCAACCTTTTTTTACTCAACACCCCTTTTAGATTTTAAAAATCTCACACCGCCCCCCCCCAATCATTTTTTTAAAATGATAAACGTTTTATTTTTTAATAAGCTATTTAATTTAAGACAAAATATCATTTAACATTTTAACGCTACAATTTAGTTAATTTTAAGTTTAAATACCTAAACTAATAATTAATAATTATATAATTTGATTTCAAATTCGCTAATATATGAGTTAATAGATGAGCGCCCCCTTTCTCATAAAAACGCCCCCTTCAAAATAACAAATGCCCACAAGGGGGCGGTAGCGCCCACGTTGGGAATCACTGGTTTATCGCCTTTAAGCCCTGATAGTCTATCCAGCGAGTTTCTTATCCAGTTAAGATCTATTTTCTTTTATTTCTATATGGATTATTTTCAATAGGTAAATAAAGAAATTATTCCATTTATCTTTAAATTCAGTTCTAACTCCTATCTTTAAATTGGTAAATATCCTTCATCAGTGTTATTTAAGATATTGGTTTTAAACT